>NC_054057.1:51076217-51703262 GCF_017639655.2 Falco naumanni | reverse complement strand
CCAGATTGAGCCCACCTGTAGGTGTGAATTGTCTGTGGTGAGGACCTAAATTTCCTTTGTAGATTTTGGAGAGAAGTAGGCAGTTCGGTCCTTTTATATTTGACCTCCTTTTCCAGTATCTTCTCTGTCTTCGTTAGCTATAGGCGGCAAACAAGGAAGGTGAGATCCCCACTTAAGACCTGACTAACAGGGCTAATTAAATCAAATTCCATGAGTTTGCACTTTATGCTGTTGGATTTCATCATCTATTTGTTACTCCAAATGCCACAGTTATCCAGATATTCCAACATGACTTCTAATCCTGCTTTGTATGGACAATATATTTTCCATATAACCTTTAAAGTAGGAAAATACCTGTGATAGGGTGATTCTGATTTCCTGTGAGAATGTAGGAGGTTCTTACAAGGATGGTATGATTTTGACAACTACTGGCAAGTGGAGGGGTTTAGTGTGTAAAAACTACATGTGTAACAGATGTAATGTTAAAAACATTTGTGTGTTATTAATAAAAATGGCAGATCTTTAAGTGTATTCAGAGATGATTACAGTAAGCTAATAAGGACTATAACCATCTTCACGGGTGTATTGCTACATGTGTCTTTGACTAAATGGAATAAGGATTTTAAAAAATTCTCTATGAATTAGTTACTGCTGGGTACCTGCAACCTTGCAGGAAGAACAAATTGGGGAAATTTTGCCCAATTTTGGCCAGTTTTGCTCAGATGACAACCTGACTAATATAATTTATTCTTGATCCAAAGATTGATCTGAGAAGTGACAAAAAGCAGCAGCCGGAAAGACTGAAGTACTATAGTCCTAGTTCTAGGAGTCTGATGACTCTGAAAAGTGAGGTATCCATAGAAGCTGTTAACTGCTATATAATGTCTGTAATACTTTTGACAGTACTACATTCTGTGAAAACTAGGTGGCTCTAGCTCTTAACAAGTTGTGAAAGGATCAAAAGTGTGTCTCACTTGGTGTTTGACAACCAGCTTGTAAAGGTAGAAGCAGTTAATAGGTGCGCTGTTATGCTGGATATTTTTCATAAAACCTAACATTTATTTCCATTTTGAAATCTGTTGAAATCCCTTGCACATGTATAATTTAGTGTGTGACTCTGAGGAGTCTGTTGAGGGAAAAGGCTGGCTAAAGACTGAGTAGATTGGTGTGTGTCATTTTAAGCTTAATGTTTGTTCAGGGTACATGTTGGGGCAATTAAATGGCATTATTTTAATCAAGTTCAATAAGCTAGAGAAAGGTAGTTTCTTTCTGAATATTTCAGGAATTACGGCATGCCTGAATATTTCAGGAATGCCGTAAATCTTATTCCATGTTAATACAGTAGAAGATGCAATGTTAACAAAATTATTTATGTATAAAAATACCTTATTTTCCTGTTGTATCCATGCCTCTGTTTTCCTGGTTCCAACATGTGCAGGATTTTCAACATGTGCAGTATTTCATTAACAGATTGAGTCCCCCAGTATGCCTTAGGTATAGGGGTAGTTTTGTCTAATCCTCAAAAAAGTACAACAGTCTTATTTTGTTGTTACACCATTGTAAGAGCTATTGAAATTATAGGCAACACAGCAGTTTTTGTCTTACGCAGTAACAGACTGGTGGGAAAACAGTTGTCGTCCCAAGGTAGGGTTGAGTTCTGTTCTGCCTTCCTGCATTATTATTTTAAGTCAATAATTATCACTTGTTAATAGACTTTTATTTATATTTCTAAACTGAATTTGTAGTATGTTTGCTTGAAAGTGTAGAAATATTGGAGGACAGCTATTCACCTATCTTTATGCTGAGATTTGACAGATAAAGAT
Source organism: Falco naumanni (assembly GCF_017639655.2). NCBI lineage: Eukaryota > Metazoa > Chordata > Aves > Falconiformes > Falconidae > Falco > Falco naumanni. The sequence continues at coordinate 51,701,439 of NC_054057.1, read as the reverse complement.
ATTTTGTAAGATTATTTAACAATTTCATTTGTTTTCTTATTTAGGAAATGAAAGATACACACATCTATAATTCAGACATGGGATTTGATAACTTTTCAGCAAATTATGAAGATGATTTTGAAGTAAGTAAAAACATACAATTGTCCTTTTGAAGTAATTCTGAAGTATCAAAGGATGTTACATTGTTTTTACCTACTCTTTTTTTTTTTTTTTTTTTTTGTGACAGTGACCTTAACTTGGCTAACAGTAGATAATAATAAGTTAAAATGTTATTTAGAAACTCTACTGTATATTTAATTAGTTTTCATCAGGGGTTGGGAACCAACTTTTGGGTTTGAGTTGAAATCTTCATGAGATGCTCCTTCTGTCTTCCTGGATTTCAATTATTTTAATGATTTTCTGTGAAAAATGCTGATTTTTTTAAATAATGGGAGCGAATAATCAATTTCAGGAGAAAAAAAAGCCTTATTGTTTTTAATTACAAAAATGCTGTAGGAAAAAAGAATTGACACACAGCAGTCCCTTTATTAATTTGTTTAATTGAACTGTCTTTTAGCTCTCTTTTGTTTACTTTGAAGTTAAGATAGAAGAGTGTGTTGAATGGACTTTCATTGCTGGCTGAGCCAGCTACACCTTTGTTTAGCAAAGCACAAATTCACCTCCACTTAACGTTAGGAGTGATGTCCGTTGTTGAGCTGTTCACTATAGTAGTCCTTGCCATTCAGTGAAGAGAAACAGGCGCTTTTAAGACTTGTTCATATCATTTGCGTTAGGGTCATTATTTTAGCATGAGATGAATTATCTTAGTTAAGAGAACTGCTGAAGTATGAGCCTCATGCATGGACTTGCAAACAGGTAGTATGGTAGTTTAGTAAATTTGAGCCTGCTGTTGAAGGACATCTTTGATTAAAACTACCAAATAAACAACTTCATACATTTATGAAGCATTTATGCCACTGAACACTGTCATGTTACTTCTTTAAAGAACACATAATTCACCTAAACATTAGTTTCTACTTTAGGATATTAAAAAAAAGAGAAGATATCTATTTTGGACACTGAAGAACAATGTAGGGTTGTCTTTTCTGGATTAGAATTACATCACAATCAAGACATGCCATTTTCTTTATTTTAAAATTTCTTTCAGTCAGAGGATTTGTAGACGTCTGTATGAGAATTTTTATTTTTATTATGATAGCATTTTATAAGTTCTTAAAAAGATCTTGAAAAATACATCCATAATCCATGTTTACTAGTTATTGAAAGTCCTGTTACTTTTAAAGGATTATGAAGATGATTTTGATGATGATGAAGACAAAAGTAGTGAAGAAAGAGATGCAAAAGAAGACCCAGGAGAGATTCCATTTTCCAGAACATCAGAAATTGAAGAAATTCAAAGAGCAATTAGTGCAGAAAATGATAGAATTTGTACTTTACTGCCAAAGAAAATTGAAACTGAACAAAAGGAACTGATCATGGGTATGTGACTAGATATCAGTCTCTTTTTATTAAATGTATGAATAACACATACAACGTATAAGTAAACAAGCCACTTTTTCTAGAAGTCTGCCTAAAGGCAGAAATCTGGTCCTCTGGATGAGTCACTTAGTTTTGTGGGTAAGTACTGTAACTTTCACGTTGCTAAAGCATGATTCAGAGTCATTACTAATCATTTAAAATGTGAAGTATAAAAATTTACAGACTGACATTTAATATGTCTTAATTTGGGTAAGAGGAGGATATGAGAGTCTGGGTTTTGAAACCTGGAGAAGTGCTAGAACAGTTTGAGGCTTCTGGTGACATTCATTTGCTTTTTTCTTTTAAACAAAGTTGAAGCCACTGCTCTGGGTGGGAAGGTGAGAAATACAGATACTACTTAAATATACAGTTCTGTATCACTTTTAAAATGTGTTTTTTTTCTGAAATGTGACTGTCCAGTTGATCTGATACCTGTAAGTGTCAGGTCTACTTATTTAAGTAACTACAGTTGTGATTCCCCTTTGCACTCTTCACTCATGTGAATAGCAGTGTAGAATAATTGTGCAAAAGAACCTTAAACAGCTTTTTACTCTGGTTCATGCAAAGTTAGTACAGTCATGGGAGAATAGCATAGAGTTTCTGTAAGTCCTTACAGTACCAACAAGTTTTTGATTAAGAGTCATTGCAAGTCAGAACCAGTATGCTGTAATATGAATTTCTTCTTGCAAAAGATTTATGCATTTATTATTGTATTCCTGATAAACAATATGGAATCAATAAAAGAATTCCATTAATACTATAGATGTAATGAACAGGATAGAATTCTAATATAGAATCTGATTTTTAAATTCCAAATTGTAGCACTTAGTGCTTTATGGTAAATTACACAACACTATTTTGATGAAGTTTTGATCTCATTTGATTAAAAATGTTCTTGATCATTTGGTAAAAGGGAGTAAAATTGACATGACATCAGATATTATAGCTGTTCCATTAACTGTGATTTTTTAAAGCAACAGTTTTCAATGTTTTGCTTATCCATCCAAAGGCATCAGTTAAGCTTGGGTTGATGAGCTTCTCCACTAGGTGTGGTGGTGAATTCTGATTCAATGGTGTAGCATGCATGTGGCGTAGTCTGTGTGAATTTGATATGATTTTTAGAATTGCTCATAGAGCATTTTACTGTACCCAGGGGAACAAGGGAGCTGCCAATGGCAGCAGAAAGAAAGAGATACTTTCTGCATCATAGTCTTCTAAAATAAAAATTAACAATGATCAGTAATTTTGAATTTATTGGTGAAGGACCACAGTAAGGGAAAAATGCTGGCCTGCTGCTGAAGTTAAGAAGCTTGTACTGATAACTGTGCTAGAGCATGTTGTGTTATGTGCAGACCAGTGACTTCTAATAGCTGTGTCATAATAAATCTGTTGCTTTTAGACTTACTGCGTTACATTTAAATGCACCGTAAGGTGTGAATTATAACACTAACAATGTTTTATAATATCACAGAAAAGCAATACCCTTCTGTCAGAAACTCTTTTTGTGGAATATTCATGGATTTTCAAATGGCAAACCAACGACAAACTAGCCGAAGTATGGCTAGTAAGCAGAAGTAAGTGTATTTTAAATAACCCACACAAAATGGCAACCCACTGTGTGACTGTATTTTTTTCATTATATTTGAAATATATGAAGTTTATACAAAAATAATATTTGACTCTAAAAAGCATCAAGTTTAATCTAACACTAATTAGTTCTTAAGTAAATATAATTTACAGGCTTTACTACATGTCATTTTGAAACAGAAATTTATATATATACCAGTTTGTGTGTATTATTACAGAATGAGTTGCGAGGATTGTAATTTCTTTGTATGATTATTCAGTCACGTAATTAGATATTGACTTATAGTACTGAGGAGCAAGCCTTTTAGCTGCTCTCAGGGCTCTGCTGAACTGTACTTTCTTGAAATAATCAAGACTCTATATGTTACATACTGTTGCCAAAATAGCATGTTCCCTTTCAGGGATAACACCAGTTGGTGTAAAAACATGTTATTACTGATCTGAAATTGATCTAGATTTGAGATCTCTAGGACAACTCTGTATTAAAGAAACAAATTGATGCCTGTTTCTTGTGAAACTTGCCAGGAGATCCAGATTTATCTGAAACAGCGTATATATCTCCTATGTTCTGTTGCATCAAGTGGACACATAAAGCAAGAATATTAAATATTATTGATAATACTGGATTTGCAGTGCTTTGTGACTCTACATAAGTGGCTAATCATCACATATGGGAGATGTTTATTGTCTAGGCTAACTCACCTTGCCTAAATTTAATTTGCTCAAATTTTATGCGAGTTCATTGTCGAGGCTTCCTCTCTAGACAGTGGAGACAGATGAGGAAATTCAGGAAGGCATCCCTGAAGAATTGCCTTCTGAAATGTTTGTCGGCCTCTCCTGATTTTGTACCATGACTGACTATGACTGTGTATATGACATTGTGTACATGCTAACATATGTAGCCTGTGGAGATAACTAGCATTTTCATGGCTAGAGAAAGGGTTTGTGGAATTTAATGCTGTGGTAATACAGGCTACCAATAAATAGTCTGAAAGCATCCCGTAAATGAGCTGTGGTACTTTGGAGCTGTATTAGTATGAGTCTTATTAGTTATAATTTTAAGGATCTGTCTGCATGTATCATTAAGATTTGTAACTAGGAAGTAACTTTCATATATTTGAATTAGATCTCAGCAATCTGTGCCCACAATGTTTGTGAAGAGGTGGTGTATTAGGAAATAGAAGTACAAATAAAATGTGGGCAAGAAAATGCAATAATAATATCAAGTAGCAAAAAGGAGGTGTGAAAATTGTCCTTATGCATGAAGAAAAATCCAGCCTAAAATATCAGAGGAGAAATTCCAGCTCATGTTCCTCTGGTCTTCACCCTTTTCAAACACTATCTTACTGAGAAGAAACTGCAACTATAATATGCATCCGTAAGACTATTTAGATATGGAATTGATACAGACCCATAATTGTACCTGGGTTGTATTTATATTAAATATATTTTAAAAATCTGAAACGGCAAGAGAGAGAAAGGGAAACTACAAAAAATTTCTCCTTGTCAGGGAATCTGTACTATAGCAAGAGTGTGAAATTAACTTGTAAACAGACATCTGCATATAATTCAAGCAGTTAACTCTTAAAATATCTTAACGGGTTTATGACATTAAGTAGATAGATAGTTCTGTGAATTGTGACAAAGACTGACTGACTTTTCATTATCCACACATCCATACAAGTGGAGTGGTAGGAATGTCTTTGTAGTTGGTGATAATTAGTAGTATCACATAAATGTTTCTTACCTGTCAGAGAAAGGTACAGTATATGAAGGTAGATTTGTTTTTGAATTAGTAATCAAAGTATCATTTTATTTGTGAGCAAAGATGAAAAAATTAAGAATTGAAATAGGCAGAAGGTAAAAGAATTGAGCTGGATAAGGAAGTTGAGGGTATTTTTTATCATTCCAGCAAGGGGTTTTAGGAAGATGGAAAGATTTGGCATTTCATACGACAAAGAGATCCAGGTATCTCAAATACTGTACAATGTGCTAATCTTACACAGAACAAAAAATACAAGTGGAAGAATACATACTCTACCTCAATCTCAAGTAATTGTTTTCATAAAATGTGAATCAACTCCAGTAGTCCAGTAACTGATGGGTTTTGGAGGCCTTCTTTTTGGGGAAGAGGCCAGTATTCATGTCCACAGGTTATGAATCAGCAATAAATTAATTTCATGTATATTAGTTAGAATATATTTTAGGATTACTGCTATTGTTATTTGTTTCCCTAGTGATGTGGAGAGGTACCAATTCAGTCAGCCTGTTACCAGTGGTCATTCAAAATACATTTGCATAAGTCTAACAAACCCAGGGTAATATAGATGATCTTCATAAAAGCATGGGCACATATAGGTGATGAAGGTTAATAAAACTAGTTTAGGAGAATTACCCACCATCCTAACTATAGGAAGAGGCATTCATCTGTTACCTCAGAACAGCTTTTAAATACTTAGGAAAGATGATCATGCCAGACTTTGACAGTTTTGGTTTAATAATAAACGACATAAGTTTTCCATTTGCAATCTGTATTCTATTTTTAAATATGGTAATTATCTCAGCATAACATTAAATGAGAACACATAACTGTGTATTTTCTATTTTTATCTGCCAATTAATTTTGGTACAGCCTCAATTCACGTAGATCAATGGACTGTTAGATCTCTGGTATTGTACAAAATAAGGTTGTGTTTCTTTTGGAATACCAAATACTTGGTCTTAACTGTTTTTTGTTTCTCTCTTGTAATTCATTCTAAAGAAAACGGAGTTCAGAACTTCTCCGACTAATTGATCTGGACTTCTCAGTTAGTTTTTCTTTATTGGACTTGCCTCCTGTAAATGAGTACGACATGTATATCAGGAATTTTGGCAAAATGAACACTAAGCAGGTGGGTAACAAATACAAGATAATGTTGAAGTCCTCGAAGTGCTGATTCTTGTTCTGGAAAATAGTTTTTCTTATAAAAGAAAGTTACTAAAGCTGATAGGGCACTGAAGTAATAAATTAATAATTTTCATCTCTAAGCCTTAATTACCATAAAGCAGTGATATAAAAATTTTTGGCCAGAAAGGCCATTTCCATTCTGTTTTAGAAGAGGACTCTCTCTGTGGCTCACTGTCCCGAGTATGCTGGGTTTAGTGTTCACGCCATGTAAGACATTCCATAGTTTTGCAGTAGGTTTAGCACTTTTGTGTGAAATGTAGTAAAACATGCATGTACAAAATAATGACCCTGTGTAAGCATGCTTAGGTCTGAATTTTTACAAAATTCAAAAATCTACAAAATGTAAAGCCCACTTTTCTTTCAATTGTGCTATTCTTGCTGCAGCTCTGTGCAGATTGGTTTCACATAGGGAACATCAATTTTAAAATGACTACGTTTTATTCAGTTATGTGCTGTCATTCTTAGCTGTGTCACCCATATATTGACCACTTTATCTTTCTACTTAAGGCATATGTTCAGTGTAACGAGGACAATCTTGAGAGAGATGTTCAGACTGAGGAAGTTGAGACACTGGAGAAATGGACACAACATCCAGGAGAAAGTGCCCTTGTATCTGGAGGTGAAGAACATTCTGATCTTATCCATATATGGATGTATGCATGTAAACTTTCTCCTTTGTACCCGTTAATTGTCAGGATTGTGGCAGGCTGGATTGGTAGCAAACTGCTGTATGCATCCTGAATCCCCTTGCGGAGAGGGAGAATAAGTGGCAGAAATAGTTTCTTCTTTCTGGATTGCTGGTTCTGTTGGCAGCAGATATGATTCTCCAACAGATCTTCTTGTTCGGTACTTTTATTTCTGCTGAAGAGAAGCTGATTCCTACCACTTTCTTTATGCTTAATAATTACATTGTTCTTACGGTTTTCTTAATTGTTTCCCTTTTGAAGTGTCAAGTTTGGGTCTGGTTTTTGTTTTTTCTTAGGTCCCATAAACAGCCATGATATGTCAGTGAATGGAGCTCTAACACCTAAAGTTGATTCACAAAGATTAGCAAATTTCCTCCGGTCTGCTTGCCAGGTAACTTAAGTACTTAGTATCCCTTATGAGTTGTGTGCATAAGTATACAGTGTGATAGATCACTTACAGTACTTGTTCTGACTAATTTAAGTAAATTACTTAAATAATATGCATTATCATTGAGATACATCTCTCTGCAAAGGAATGGAACCAGAGCTGTGCAACATTTTTATGTCTGTAAAGCTGTACTTGCAAAGATATAAAACTAAAAAGAGAGTTGATAAAGATTTATTAAATTAATCCATATAATTTATAAAGCTGCAAATAGCAAAGCTGAAAGATAAGACGACCGTTTTATTTCTATAAATGTAATTATGTTTGAAAGGTGATTGCTGTTTTGCTAGAGGAAGATCAAGTCGCAACACAACCTGGGTGGAAACTAAGATCTCGACAAACCAGTCTGTCTATTAGTGATAGCTGTTTCCAGTTAAATACTAACCAACCATTCCTCCATGGTAAGGGAACATTATTCTACACCTTTTAGTATACAGTGTGAACTCTTCTTCCTTATGCAGAATACCATGCTCTTTGTCATGACTGAAGTGCAAACAGCACATACCAGGACATATAGGTGATGTAAAGCCTGCTTTTAACTGTGCTATTTTTGCTGTAACTCTGTGCAGATTGGTTTTGCACAGGGAACATCAGAGCATCCTAGCTGCTGTGAAACGAGAAATATAGCCAGCAATTAGCGTGATATAGGGGTGCCCTGGATGTATTTTCTTGCCCCTGTTGTTGAAGGGCCATCCCAAGGGGTGTAATTTTATATAGGCTCTTTATGCTGACAGGTAGGGCTAAAGTCGCAGATAAAGCCAGGTTGTTGAACAGGGAGAATATAGCCTGATATAACTGAACTGCATTGTATATTCCCCATATAAACACTGGATGTTCAGATTAAAAGAAAAAATAAAACCAAAGCATTTGTAATTATGTTAGGAAGATCTATTATAACACAAAACCATACGTATTCTAACATGAACATGTGATGAACCAGAAAAAGCCTGGCCTGTGCTGTTTCCTCTTGAGACAGCCTAATTTTCAGTATATATACTGACGTCAGATCAGATTGGCTTGCTTATGCCCAGAGTAATTATTGTACTAACTTCCTGGCTTTCTTCCTTTTTGCTTTCTACTTCTATTTTTTTTTTGTATTCTTTCTCTACTCCTTCCTTTTTTCTTGTGTAACATCAAAAGCAACTCGCTGTTAATAGAAATATTCTTCATAATTACGTCTTAGCTTCTTTGGTTGTTGCTATAGCAGCTAAATATGTTTTTTCATCTGCAGTAAGTTTACTTTTTTATTTATTTTTCTTTCTTGATTTTTTGTTAAATGGCTTAGACCGAAAAATATCCTGCCTATATGTCTCTCAAGTTCAGAGGCAGATACTACTTTCTGCTCATGGATTACCTGAAAAGGCAGGTGTTGGTTTACTGAACAGAAAGAGCCTCATATGTGTTTGGAACATCTGGCAGCCCTCCAGTCCGCAGAAAGTTTTAATATGTGACTCAGAGGTATGTTTTCATAACATTGTATATTTGCCCATGGAATAAAAGGCTTTATTATGTGTATTGTGTTTTCTTGTCTTGTTGCAAGATATGTCATCTTTTGAAAAACACATTTAAGCCTAGTGAGCAGAACACTATTCTCTTCTGTTTTGTGTTCCAGTACTAGGATGAAGGGATGGTCATGGTGTTTTGGTTTGTGGTTTTTTTTTATATTTTGACTCCGTTTCATGATTAAAGAATGAATGGAAGTAAAACAGCTGGTTCAGATGTTGTCAGGGCTTCTCTCTACCCATCACTATGCTGCAGCTGAATCACCCCCTTCAGCTTTGTGGTAGTAGATGCAGCTTACACAACAATTGTCTTGAAAAAGGAAGGCCTACTGAAAGTCTTGTATCTTACTTCTCTTTTAAATAAGTTGGCCTTCTGCCACAAACACTGTAATCAGTCTTATTCTGGATTTGCATGCCTAGGAAAAACAAACATATTTCAGGCTTATTGAATCATTGGCCTTTATCATAATATCAACCATGCATATTTTTACTTCTTAACAGGTGTTATGTTGCTGCTTTAGTCCCAATAAAACAACATTAGTTTTTGCTGGAACAATAGATGGTTCATTGTTGGTGTGGGATCTTCGAGAAGACTCAAGAATGCACCCTTATATGATGATCGGTGAAACTGACTGGACATTAAGAGTTCCAACATTTTCCACTGGTTAGTAACTATGCATTCTGATTAGCCATTTTGAGGGCAGTGAAACAATTCCACTACTAACTCTTCTTTCTTACTTAGAACACGCTTTCTCAGTAGCCTAGTTTAGCCAGTTCAGAGATGATATTTAGTCTAGTAAAAATTGCCAGTTAGTAGTATCTGTAAAGAAATGTATGCCAGCTCAGTATGCACGAAGTGATGAGAATAGAGGTGGACCAGATGTAGAACCTAAGGGTAATTGTAACATTAAACCCAACTACTCAGCTGCTACCTAACCTGAAATCATTCGGTTAGTCAATTTTAATCATGTTATCTCCCTTAATGTAACCTACATTTCTTTTTTATCTACATCTGAACACATATATTAAGATGTATTTTTAAAAAAATAAAAGTCATTTAAGACTGTAAAAAACAGGTTTTCAGATGTCATTTAGAGGTTGTAGTCTGTACAAATTGTCACCTAAGTCTTGATGTTTTTATAAGGTTGCATGCAAGATATGTATCCATGAGTATACATGTATAACCTCTGTTAGTGCAGTGCTACTCCATGGGATCTAGAGAGCTATTCTTCTCATCCTAATATCTGTATATGGTTAGCTGGACTGATCGTATTGGTTTGCTTTAGTTCATTTACGGATATTGTACAGCTGTCTTACATGTAGATACCATTTTAAGTGTCTTCATCTTTGGTCTGAATCTTACCTTATGCATTTATCCACTTATGTAACTTTATCACTTCTGGATTCTATCTAGATACTCTGAAAGTTGAGTCAGGATTGTGTTTTTTTTTATTGCCAGTTTATCAATTATTGTAGCAAATTAAGATCTAGGAAATTCTCATATTTTCATTACATATACACCTGTCTTTTTATGATATTATTGGTACAGCATATACGGGGATCACATCATAGGAAACAAGTAGTGTATGAAAGTTAAATGTCAGAGGCGATCTATATAAAATTAAGTTGAATGCTAACTCACAGTCATCAGTCAGTTACTTTTAGCCTTTTGTTGAAGAAATTGGGAAGCTGTGACTGAACTTTGGGTCCCAAAAGCTCTCTGGCTGGGTATCTCTAGAAATGTATCAATTGCATCTTGGAGCAAAAACTGGACATACATTTTTCTGTCATCTAGCTTGTCACATGAGCAAAATCACTGGCATTGGGGCCAGGTGGGAGCTATAGCATGGTCCTTCCACATGGAGAAGCACAGCAACAAAAAATAATGTGGAATTAATTTGTTGCCTTGTTTAGATATTTAGATAGTGTTGCATATATACTGGGAAGCCAGAAGAAAGTTTACTTTTCAGAAGTGCTTGTGGGTAACCTGCTTTCATCCTCTCACATTTTCTTGTCATTGGATTTCTCTTTTTTCTCAAAAGAGATCAAAAGATCTCTTTTGATCGTGATGTATGATCAAAATAACAGGTTTTTGTAAATTTTCTTAAAACCCATGGATGACAAATTTAACAGTTAAAGTTTATTTGAGGCATCTAGCTGACATGCTGGAAGACACAATCTGAAGTACTGCACTCTGCATTTGAATTGGTGTACAAGAGCCTTAACATTTTATGAATCTGATGGAAATGAATAGATCTTTATGCCCATAACTGATGTTTGTCATTGCAAATCTAAATAGGGTTGTAGAGGAACAAGTCATTGAAGTTTTGATTGTATGTAGTTGTATGCTGAGAAACTGGGAACAAGGTCTACATACCACCATTTTCTCAATTTTAGTTATAAATTGGTGCCATTTTTCTTGGCACTGTATTGTACCCTGAAGTGAAAAATAACACATAGCGATATTTTTATAAATAATTTTATTATTGCAAAATAAGTCCTCCTTTATGTATTTTTCCTTTTTTTTTTGTCCGGGTGCTACCATTTAACTTATATTGACATACTATTTTTCTACAGAAATCCACCACACACATGCACAAAATCCTGTTTTGTTCACAAGTGTGTCTGATTGCAGTAGCCACATAAAAGTAAACATTAATTGATTGTTGATAGGCTTTAATTTCTTTAGTAGATCAGATGCTTGTTCTCGTGTTGCACAATGGGCTAGCACTCAAATGTATGTATACGGTTTCATGGAGCAAGCAGGTTTTAATGCTGTATACTTAGGAAGCTTTATGCCTTTAGTCTTAAATGAGATTAAGCTCAGTGCACAGGGCAAGTCCAGAAATCAAGAGTATCTGACAAAGAATGCATATTGAAATTGTTCTAAATATACTTTTATTTTAAACTGTTATTAAAGGGTAAATACATATTTTCTTGTGGTGAATTTTTTGTTTCAAGGTAGTTACTTTCTGTTAATAGTAATTTTTCTCCAGTTTTGTCTTTTGTGTCATAAGCAGTGATTTATTTCTCTCTCTCTTGTTTATGGAGCCTGAACTCAACATAATTCTTTTCATGGTAACCCTGGAATGGCAGATTTTAATGAAGTGTCTGGTACAGTGTCATAAATGGTGCAGCAGTCATTTGGAAAATGAGAAGTAAATACAAATGGTGAAACACCAATTTTTCTAATAGTATTTTGTTAAATTAGGAAACAGTTTGCAGTATTGCATTTGAGACTTAGTAATTCTTCATCAAGTTCATTATTTGACATTCATTTTTTGTCATCATCGTTCTCCCATAAGCTGAAAAGTGATTAGGGTTCTGTTGTTGTTTTCGTTCAAAATAACAAGAGTGTTTAACTTCCATTACCCTTAATTACAGATGGCATTCTAAACTCAGTCAACCATACCTCTCCTATACTAGCAGTGGAACCGGTCTCAACCTCTCTCTACACTGATCAGAATTATGGGTTCTCAAGCCTCCCTTATCAGGAGGGTATGTAAACTGCTCTTCAAAGCATCAATACATCTGAGTCTTTCTTTACGTATATAGTGAAACAAATATATCTTAGTCTAAATCCAGTTTATAATTCTATTCTTCCTCTCTAATTGTCTGTAGTATCAATTGCATGCAACATTCATGTTTATTTTTTGCTGTCATTTTTATGTATTCATTCAGTGCAGCTTCACATTGGATGTGGGTGCATGCCTGTTATAATGTGTTTTCAAGACAATATTTCGTTCTTCCTTGATGATTTAAATTACCACTCAAAAACTGCCTTTAGAGAAGTCTTATTGCTTCTAAACTGTCTGAAAAACCCTGTCTAAATCAGTGGAACAACTTACTTATGTCTGAAAACACTTAAAATGTGTGACTGTACTTTGATGGCTCTTTCTGTGCCTTTTGCATAATTTTTTTGACCAACATTTGCAAAGGAACCTTAATCTTGTGCCCCCAAATTCTCAGGCAGTGTGCTAGAGGAGACATTATTCCATTGCAGCGTTTCAGTTTGGAATTCATAATAGTCCAAAGAAATGTGCTGCATATTGCAGACTTTACGAGATTTCATCTGTTGCACTTTATGTTCTATTCCAAAGTCCATGCAGAATCCAGACATTTTAAAAGATGCAGAGATCATCTGCCTCTTTGGTAGGACAAACTAAACACACTAGAATAGACAGAGATATAGAATAAGGTATTTTGCTTGTAAGGGACCTACAACAATATCTAGTCCAACCACCTGACCTGTTCAGGGCTGATCAAAAGTTAAAGCATGTTGTTAAGGGCATTGTCCCAATGTCTCTCAAACACTGACAGGCTTGGAGCATTGAGCACTTCTCTAGGAAGCCTGTTCCACTGCTTGACCACCCTCTTGGTAAAGAAAGTTTCATGCCTTTTTCTTCTTCAGTAGAATTAGAGCAGTTTCCCTTTTTATGCAGCTGAGAGGATCATAGAAGTTTTGGAGAATATGTTAACCTAGGAAATGTTTCAAATCCTTTGGACATTGTTCAGGATGATGATCAGTGTATGAATATAAATTGTTACTATTTTTTCCGTAGAGATGTCAAGCCCTCCATTCCAGATAGCTTCAATGGATGAAAATGGAATCCTCAATATGTGGGTGAGTGTTACATGTATGAAAAGCAAGAGTTTTGTGTCTTGGAATAATAAAATACTTCTTCAAATATAGCAACCTAAGTCCAGGATTTCTGATGAGAATTTCCTCCTTGGAAAGTACAGCAACACTAGCCATTCTGTTAAAATTCTCTTCAAAATTTTTGACCTGATCCCTAGTGCCATGATGTTACCATTAGGCAAAACTATAAACAGGTATACATGAATTAATGAAAACAGGCAATCAGTAGTTCTGCTTCATAGGAATATGCTCACATATTTATATTAATTGAATATTACATCTTGGTCCTCTTTCATCCTCCTTCTTTATTTTATTTGTATCATAGTGGTGTCAGAAACTGTACTGAATGTATGTGAGAAGTGACATTCATAATTTATATAAAATAAATGTTCAAGAGTCAAAATGTGAAAATCTGTGGATAATGCTACCACCCTGCCTAAAATATGACAGTCAGATAAACACCATGTCTGTTTCTCTTAATTACTGTCCTTGGAACTCTTTTTCTGTCAGGTGTTCTGTCTTTTTCTGATGCAGCTTTAGCCCAGCTGCTGAACCTGTGGTCTGCATCTGAATTGGTCTTGCTTGAGGAACTGAATGGCTCAGTGAATAATAAGGGGATAAAAGTATTATTTCCCTTCTGTATTGCTAGCTAAGTCCCTTAAAGCTCTAATTAACTTTAGTAGCAACGGATTCAGGCCAAATGATCTAACCCTTCTGTCTCATGAATAGTGAAAAGCACAGAGAATGTGTTACAATTCCTTATGTGGGGGTTTTAGGGTGTTTTTTTGTGACCCACCAAACCAACAAGATGCCAGCTGGCTAGTAAGTGTAGAATGTATTTTTCCACATCTTGTTTTCCAGCAGGGAACACCCAGCAGCCATGTGAAGCTTTTTTTAGCCCTGCAGACATTGACAGGGTAGAGATCTACCTGTAATCATTGTAATGTTAGATCTGCCTATCTAAATGTTCCTTTAGAGATATGTCATACATTGTTAGAGCTAGTTAAAAAAAAACTTTAAAGTCTGGTAAATATTGCTTATTAATGTTAAATATTGACTTTTCAGGTAGTTGTTGAATTACAAAAAGTGGATTTAGCTGGTTCACAAACTGATTTAGGTGAGTACTGTACATTAGAGGTAGAATAAAGTGCTTGAGTTTTGAGATTATGGTTAGAAGAGAGAAGAAGAGTCAATGATGACAAAAAAATAGCTGAGAAGGCAGAAAAATTACCAAGGAAAAAATTCATTCTGAATAGGACATATATCTGATATTTGGGGTTATTGGTTAGGTATCATGAGAATTATTTTCACTGCTATCTGAGTCTCATCTGCTAGTTCTGTATTGGCAATTGCCACCGGACAGACACATTTCTTATAATGTCAAGGCAGGTTTCTGTGTCTTAACAGCTTTTTTTCAAAGAATATGAGGTTCTATGCCCTTGTTCCTCCTTCCTTTAGTTCTAACAAAATCTGTTATAATGCTTTTGTTGCTGCCTGTATCTTCATTTTGATAATTGTCCTGAAATTTCTCGTTTGGGTACGGTACTTAATTTAGTGTGAGAAAAAAAGTTTCTATGAAAAAAATAAAGAATAAAGTTAATTCAGCCCTTACTGAGTTATGTGAGTGAAGAAAATTAATTGTTTTGTTCTTTAAACAAATGTAGACTTACATACTTACCTAACTGGAAAAGGCTGTCATTAAAATCCTGGTACATTTTAAAACACATATATAAAAAATGAAGTAATGCTAACAAACCAGAATTTTTGATCAATTTTCAAATTTATAATGTTGTGTGTAATGTCTGTCTGTAATACACAGCTTTAGAAGCTTAACATATCTGTGGAGAGGTACATTTTAAAGCTACAGTCCTGTGTTGACACATTTTGACTGCCAGCAGCATTCATTTTTCTCCTCTTCAAAAAATTCTTGTGTTTGAAGGATTTGATTCTCTGCTAACAAGTAACATAAGCCAACTTTAAGGAAGCATTATTACAGTCTCTCATTATTACATTTATGTCACTTTGATCTTTGACAATTAAGTGTGCATTTTCACCATTGACAGATTTGGAATTTATGGAGTGATATTACAGGATGTTATATGCATACTGTAAAACTAAAGAAATGTATGATCACTCTTCCCTTTGTCCTTTTTCTTTGATTTCTGTCAGATAACAACTCTTCAGATTTGAATTCCGAAGTAAATACTTCTCAGTGATATAAGATTCTTACATATCAAAAGCCATATCTACTATAGACAATTTATTTATGAAATATCCTTTTACTTACTAGCTTAGATTGTACTTTGAAAATAGCCCTTTCTTAATGTAAAGTGCTTAAATCAGTCTATATAATTATTTTATATAATTTTAGGTTTAATTCCTGGAGGGAAAGTGAAGTTAGTACATAGCTCCACTATGGAATTGAATAACAGGTGAGAAAACAGGGGCATTTAGATTTTACATGTGTATCTCACAAAGCTAATTTTTCCTATATTTTATTAATTTGCTGTTATGTAAGATATATTTAACAATATTTTCATTAGTCGTTTGGGTTTCTTTTAATATACACTTCTTCCTGGAGCTAGTCATAGACATTTTAGATCAAGAGTTTCTGTATGTGCTTGACTAGTTTAGGAGACAACTTCCTGTGTTTATGTCATCTTTTAACTTCACATTTTTCCTAGCCTTTTCCCAAAGGATGTGCGCCAGAGAATACCCCAGACACTGACTATTAAATATCTGTCTTCTAATCCTAATCATTTCATTGTTGGAACAAACATTGTGAGTAATGTGCTGAAATTCATGTCATTGTTAGTTTTTGTTTTGAAAGCTGCTCCATTTACTTGGAATTTTACCAGTAGACTGTGTATAAAATCTATAATTTGAGACTGTAATTAATGTCTTTTAGCTATTAAACTTTTTATCTATTAAAGATCTTGTAAGGTAGCAGCTCTGTGATTTTTTTTAACTTTTTCTTGTAATACTGAGAATGCAAATTTTGTTTTGTTTTGTTTAATTAGTTTATTTTGTTCCTAGGGGCTGGTAGGTCATGGTACAAGACATGATTTAAAAGTTTTTCCAAAGTTATTCAGACCCCGGGAGAGTGGACTGAGAGCTATAAGCATTAATGCAATTGATTTCTTCCCTTTCGGAAAGCAGCTATTTTTGGTATGTAATATAATACAAGCTTCATTTTTTAATTACTTGCTGAAGAAGGATTTCTAATTTGATTTATTTAACTAGATGTGATGGTTGATTTCCTCGCTAATTCAAATCTGCCATGAAGGGTGACAACAAATCCTGTGTCCTGGTGTTCAGGCTTTGCTTATGTGAAAGGTGGACCATCTGGCTCACAGAAACAAAGGGCAGTCTCACTTCAGCCTTGTAACTTTCTCTTTATTACTGAAATTCAGCATTGAGAGCAGGTCTTCTGCTGTTAGTGAAGCCGCGGTTGTTTCTCATTCTTACCATACAGTGACATAGTCATTTTGGAGACAAAATGTCTGTATTGCTGTGAAATAAAGGCCTGTGGAGCAGCTCTGGGTATTCTCTGCTTTCCTCTCCACGTCAGGTGTACCCCTGGGGGATGCGTGGCAGTGTGCCCTGTGGTCAGGTGTGTTCAGATCTGCCCTCAGCAGTTCATATTGGCACACCCGCTGTTTTTACCTGTCTTCCTTGTGAAAGTTTATTCAAAGGAAGTTGAATCTAACTTTGGTAGGATTTTCCATCTGCTTATCTTTGCATATATTTGTGCTTGATCCTTTCTTTAAAATGCTGTTTTCCTAAATTTGCCATGATTTACATAACTTCATTGGGATTGCCTAAGGTATAAACCAAACGGGTTTGGCTACAGTGTATGTATTTTGTGTTGCCTCTGCGCAGTCAGAACTTTTACCAGTGTGCGTCTTCTTACCTTTTTCCCAAATGCATTTATTTAGAGTGATACAAACTTCTATATGATTGTGTCTGTATAATGTCTTTACATGTAAGCACAATTTGCAGAGGCACTGCAAAAAGTTATCATAATTTGAAAATTCTAGAAAGTCTTCCTGATGTGGAGCGGCGCGGGGTAGTAAGTTATTTTCTGTTTTCATAGAATAGTTTCTTTTTTATCTGGACTAGAGGAAACTAGTAAATGTTACGCTAGGCAGGACAGAAGTTCTAAGAAAATACCTGGAAGGAGTGATACCTGCCTGTCTTTGGATTTAGTTGTTCATTATGAATCAGTTTAATTCGTTATAATCTTAGGCGCAGCCTGTGCTATCAAAAGCTACTCTTGCTTTTACAGATCACATGTCCCTAAGTAGCCGTCTGAATTGGTCTCCAGGCTCTGGCCTCACCCCAGTTCAAAGTTGTGCTGGATCATAATATTAGTGAAGGTGATGGTCTGAGAGTTTTTGTAAAATGGGAAATTAGGACTTCAACGCAGGATTAGCGGATTAGATTATCTAGTATGCTTAGTACCGAGTTACTGCTTTGAACTCAAAATTACACTAAAAGTGAAAATCCAGGTAGCCCACAGAGTGAGATATGAGAGATCTGTGCCATTTCAGTCAGAGAACTTACTTTATATGCTTGATATTCTGAAGAATTGAATGGCAGTTTTTATCTTGCCTAGTTTATTTTATTCCCAGGAAATATTTTCTTTTTGACTATGATATAGGTTGGCTGTTCAGATGGAAGCATTAGGTTACACCAAATGACATCAGAGTATCCCCTCATGCAGTGGAATGACAGCACAAACGGCCGGCCAGTTATTGCTCTGCAGTGGGCTTTAACAAGACCTGCTGTGTTTTTTGTCCTGGATGCATCATCTAATATTTACATTTGGGATCTTCTGGAAAATGATTTGTTGCCTGTTGCAAAGCAGACTATTCCAACAGAGAAGTAAGTACATTACATTACTCTTCTTAACAAAATATTGATATTATTATCGTTCTACACTTTGATTAGAGTTTAGGTGGGTTTTTTTTGCTTGGCATTAACTGTTCATTAGAATTTGCTTTTCTCACTGTATTTTATAAACTGTTGGAGGTGTGGAAAGAGACTATAATGAGCTCCATTTTACTTTATCCTTATTTACTTATTTATACAGTCTGATAAAGGAGAAGTAATAATCAAATAATCAAGAAGTATAAATCAAAATCTGATAATAATGTTATCACGTGGGGCAGATATTTGTACATGGAACAGTTGCTGTTTATATGAAGAGAAAAATTTTTGTTCCCCCCGAAATCATTTGGACTGTTTAAGTTCAAAGTTAGCTTTGCTGGATCAGGATTGACCCCTAAAATAGTCAAGGTGTTGGACAACATTTTAAAATGCCTGTATATAGTATTGTTACCAATTTAGAGAAATACATCGTGTTCATTGTCACAAAGTAAAGAAGGGTATTTTTGGCTAGCACATATCACAAGACTAACATCAGGGTCTCACGATACTGTTCCTGTAGTCGGGAGAGACCTGTGAATCCTGCAGATTGATGCAGAAGTGCAGTTTAATTTAGCTTTTCTGAATTATAGTCTTGAGGATTCCCTTTCCTCTCATGTGGGAGTCTTACCGGGAAACTCTGTCTTCCCTAGGCTTAAGTTAGTCTTGGTGATTATCCCTCTAACTAAAAGTTTTCCTTGTAGCCTTGTAAACAATAGCAAAGTGTTGCTAGTTTTGGGAGAAAGTAATATGATTTTTAAAGTTGTTATACTGTACTGGAAAATGCCAGGAAACTTAGTTCATTTTTACAGGCTTGAAACTATCTTTTAGTCATGATTAGAAATTGATGATGGAATCTATGAACAGGGGAAGAATTGCCTGTTACATTTGCATTAAATGATTGCAACTGGTGAAAAGCTGAACATGCTGGGACTTGATGAGCACTGTGATGAGCAGAAAAAAGGAATCATTTAGTTAACTATAAGTAACCTGCTAAAAACACATTTGGAAACACCAATTTATATTATTTTTGTTATATTAATTATGCTTCAATTAAAAAAAACCTCCCCTGTTCTTTTGATTTCAGTGTTGTAACTATGGCTCTTCTGGGAGAACCAGAAAAAACAAATGGATTGTTGGGCATTGCACTGGCCAAAGAATCTGGACAGATAGACATTCAGTTTGTAAAGAAGAAGTGGGCATTACCTCAGCCTCAGGAATCTGAAAAACTACATTTGATTTTATCGCAGTCTTTTTAGAAACAGTACACCTATTTGGGTGTACAAATTATTGCAAAATATTTAGGTTATTTTTGCCTGCAATTAAAAGATTTGTAATTTTCTATTTGTATGTAACTTGTATATATTTTAAAGAAAATCAATACAGTATTTCAGCTGAAATGATATATTTTATTGTAAAAATGACAGAACCAAATTTAGCATTACTGTATTAAAAAATATGATGAACTTTTTTTCTTATTGAAAGTACTCTAGATGTATAGATTTTTTTAAAAAATACTGAAAATATATTCCTGTAAATTACACTGCTGTTTCTCATTATTCAGCTCTGAAGTAAATGATAGCAGTCCTTTGGTGAGCATAAAGTCGTGTCTGTGTATAAGCAGCCTGAATATATGGAGATTTCTGGCACTGGGCCTTTTACACACTCTTGGTAAAACTTTCTCATATCTACCTAAAAATATTATGCAAACATACCAGAATACAAATTTACATCACGTGAAAATTACATCACTTCTGATTTTGACTCTTAAACATTGTAAAAGGAATACCTAACTAACTCCAGTTGTCCTGATATGTACACTACCTGTTTGCATCAAACTATGTAAACAATATGCTCGTGAGATTTACTGAAATTCTGGATCCTTTGAGATTTCTCATGAAAAACGGTAAATACTCACCTGTTTAATTCTGCAAATAATTTCTAAAGCTCTTGTAGTGAGGAAGAGGATAGTTGTCTATAATATGATACTAATTTTTGTACATTCTTCGTAAAGTTTGGACTAAGACCAAGCACTGAAAACATCTTTAACTTTCATGGCTTAACAACTTCTGATTTAAAGATCATGAGGAAAACCATCATGAAACAAGCACAGATTCAGGGGGAAAAAAAGCAACTGGAAGACTGTGTTCAGAATTTAGTGAACCTATATTTAAGATATGTACCATCTCTTTCTAAAATAGACTGAAATAATTTATAAATTGTAATTAAGTCATTGCAAACATTTTTCTTTGTAAATTGTTACTGAAATTGAGCAAACTCAGAGTCGCCACATGATGGTGCCAAGTCACAGCAGTAAAAAATGAGTGCCTGATGTAAACAATGTAAACCACTTTGGGAGTGAACCTGTTGTAGTCCATTGCACATTCCCCTTTCCTCAAAAGCAGCGGCTGCAGTCGAGAGAGCCCGATGAACTGTCAGAGGGGTGCATATTTCAGAGACAATTTTTACTATCCTAGTTCCCTGGTCAGCCGTATATTGGGGGGGGGGGGGGGTTACGTGCATAAACACAAATGACTGTTCTTATATTCATTGTTGGGTATATATGGTAATAATATACGCTATAAGGTAAATTAGAGTAGCTTTAGTAATCAGGTTAGAAATGACAGGTACTTTTTGCAGTGAGTTGGCAGAGTATCGCCACTGAAACCCATAGTAAAAAAACAAACGCAAATCTCTCACTCTTTCCTTCTCAGAGACACACGCTCTACCACTCCCTCCCCCTAGTTTAATATCAAAATTAAGCTTTGCAATTATAGTAGTCTTCTGGAAGAAATCTCTTTCTTATTACCATGTCATCACTTTCACAATTTACCATCCTGAATTTTCTTTCTGCACCCACTTCTGTGCATGGAAGCAGAGGGTTGGGGATTTTTTTCTGCCTTGCGCCGTCTTCAGTGGTGGTGGGGCTTTTCCAGTATGCAAAAAGGAAAAAATAGTGTCAACCTGCACACAGAAGTATTTGCTAATTTTGAGCTGCTGTTGGTAGGTATGATTGAATTCAAAGATTCAAGTATTTTATGCCAGTTCTGCTTATACTTCCTGGAGACCTGAGTGTTCCCAGTTCCTGCACTGGGCCTATGTTTCTTGCCTATACGATGAGTTTTCTCTCTTGAACTGCGAACTAATGTAATAATATAAATGTATCCTGTGCTGACGGTTGCTGTTACGAGAATGTGAGGCAAAGACGTGTGGAAGTTGCTGCTCTTTTGCATTACTGGGTAAATGCAGACCATTAAGAGTGATGCTCCATGTAAGCTTAGCAGTGGGTGTATTTTTGAGCATGTATCTGACCAGAAAAGTGAGAAGTATTGGTAGGCTGCAATACAACGAAAGCGTTCTGTGCGTAAGGACTTAGATTGTTTCAAACAACATAGCTGATTTTCCATCAGCTACTTCTAATAATTGTCAACTTTGTATTGTTAACTTAAGGTATTGGATTTTACACATTTCATAAGAAAGCAACAACATGATTTATTAAAAATCAGACCCTGTATATGAAAGAAAAAAAGTTCACTGTTAATTCCAAATGATTTTCATATCCATATAATTTCTACCGGTAGCTCTGATATGTGTGCATACACACACACATTCTATTGAATGATCTTTGTATAGAACATAAATGCCCTCATGAAACATTTAAAATAGCCCAAATAAATACATTTTTTCCCACTTCTGGGAAATTTCGGAACACATATTCTTAACAATATGAACTGTAGTTAAAATTAACTGACCCATAAAACAGAGACTTACCATTCAAACGATAGAAAATTTGATTCACTGTCCACCCATATTAGTAACTATTATAAAATATAAGCGCTTGCTCTTAAGCCAGCAAATCCTGGCAGCAAGGCTTAAAAATTTTAAATATGCAAAATGCCAGAAGGTTTTGGATAAACTACTGCTTTTATTTTCCACTTTCTGAACATGCTTTGAAAGCTTTTTCTATTTAGAACATAAATATTAATATTGTTTTCATTGGACTTTGTCATCACAGATGTGAAAATGAAGTTTTCAGTAGCTGAATAATAAGTTAACTGAGGAACAGAATTCTTGAATCAGATGGCTGATTTCTTACAACTGTTAAGAAATGCTTTTATCAACCTGTCAGCCTATATTTGCAGTAGAGCTTGGGAGCATAGGAATAGCTTGACTCTTCTTTCGTACCAGAACATTTCTTTTTAATTGTACTGAAGGTGACCGTCCTACCCAATGCAACTTTGCCTTAATTAATCATCACTGTCATGTAGTTAAGACGTGTTGAAGGATACAGAAGCATTGTAGCTTCCATAGCAATGAGGGAATATTCTACTAGCTGCAGTATTTTTAGCTGAACACATATAAAGCATAAAAATAGTTATTCTTTTTAGAGGCAGGCTTTTTTTTTTTTTTCCCTGATGAGTTGGAAAGTCCATCTAGGTCTGTTCTAGGTGTAGAAGTTGGTTGGATTAAAGCAAATACTGAAATGCCGTGGAATTACACCGGCTGTTGGAATAGGCCTATGTAAAATTACTTAGGAAGTAACCAGAATTTGGCCATCAGTGGCATGCTTGGTGGCATGCAAACCAGGAAAAGGTGTGAGGATACTGGGACAGGAACATGGTTAATGAGCCGTATTTTCATTGCTAGCTTAATTTTCAATCAGGATTACCAGAATTATATTTATAGACAAATGCTCATTTGTCCATGTGTTTCTGAGCCTCCTCACCTGTGAGAAGGAAGACAGTGATTATATTTACAGCTCCCCTTAAAAAAATCAGCTAACTTATCTTTTACTAGCAGTTTCTGAAGATTTCAGAATGTATATTGATATAAAATTTCTTACTCTAATTCCTGGTGTAGGCCTCTTCTTGCATTGTTCAAACTGCTATAGGGGGGCTATGTCTTGATGCTACAATGTAGGAAGTGGTGATTTAGGCGCTGCTCTGTGAAAACTGAGCAGCATGTGGAATTAGTTATCCTTTTCTTTTTTTTAATGCTACATGAAATATCCCACTGGAACTATTAAAATACAGATTGTATTTTAGACTCTTGTTTTACTCAGAGCCTCTTAGCATGATGACAGAGTTTTACCGCTCGCCTCTCATGATACTCATGAACGGTGAAGAAGAGGTGTGGGCTGCCCCGTGCTGGAAGCTGGATGTTCAGACTGTACTGAAATGAATACAGAAGGTGTCTGCTTGCTGCTGTGGAGAGAAACTGAAGACACTCACTCTTACAGGGTTACCCAGTCCTTGCAGTTACCAACCACGTCCCCTTTATGAAGGGAAAGATACATGGTTGATGTCTGATGCCTCAGCATTTGCAGTGTAGTTCACAGCATCTGCCATTCTTTAAGCTGTTAAAACGAAGGCAAAGTTCACTTAACATGGTTATTGTTAGATCCCACAGTGTTTTACAGGTGGAAGTAAGAGTGCCAACAAACCAATCCAAGCAAAATACAATCATATAAATTATCAGAATTATACTTCTGATTATGTTTTGCAAAAGCTTAGCATGAAAGGGGAAGTGTTTACATATACTCTTAGTGGTAAAAATATTTTCTTATTTAGATCAGCCATGCCCAGCATTAGCTATTTTTGAAGAAGTCAGCAAAAGCAATTATGCAGGTAGCTGTTAACTATGGCTGGGAGGAAGGAGGTGCTTTCTTCCCTCCCTGCAGTATTTTCCTTAGCCTTTCCCTTCAAGCTCAGTGATTCATTCAGCCTTTCCTTTTTGTGTTCTGCAGCCACTGGTACCAAGCCCACTATACTGGGGATGAAAAGATGTCCCTTAATCAGATCCCTTCAGCTTTTGAGCGGTTTAGAGTGCGTTGATGGCTGGCACTGGAAACTGGGGAAGTTTACATCCACAGCAGATCCTGCATTGGCAGTAGCGATGCAGGCTTCCTCTGTCTCTGACAGCTTTCAGTAGTGAACCAGTCCATAATGAAGTAATTTCTTTATACCTCGTGGACCAAATTGAAGCCAACTGAAATAAACAGAAATGTTTCCATGTATATCATGTTTCTCCTATACAGACCCTGAAAAGGAAGAGAAAGTAAATTTTTTGCTGTGGGTCTTTATTTTTCCTGTATTTACATGCATGTATTTATAGGCACTGATTGTCCCCTGCTGCCCCCACCCCCCAAACACACACACCTTTCGGTTTGCTTTCAGAAACTATTGTTTTATTTTGGATGATCAACATTAATATTGGTTTGATGCCCACAACTGCCTTTTGAGAGAGGTAAAGGTACTCAAATCTGTTGTCAGTGATTTAAGGTGGTTTAAGTGGAAAAAAATTTATCTGAAGTAAGTGCTGAAGAAAGTAATTTGTAAACCCAGTAAAGTGCTCAGAACGAACCGAGTGGCATGTAACGAGGAGAATTCAGGTGTGTGTGTGTAATCGATTTCCAGCTGCTAACAGCAGCCAGCCCTGGCCACCCTGCCGCCTTCCTGAGGTGCCAGCTCTGCACTCGAGGTCCTTCTCTCTCCTGGATGCAATGGTGATTTACACCGAGTCCTGAAAACTGCCGCCTACCCGTGCTGTTAGGATACTTAATATAAGGCATGAGGAAGTCTAGTGGTCTATGAGATCTGGATTCAGTTTCCATCCCTCTCAAAGGTGCCCGTGCTACCGGGAGCACAGGCTGCCCCTGGTCGGGCAGGCAGAGGTTGTCCCCCGCTGCTCCTGCCCTGCTGCCCTGCAGTGTGACCCTGGTGCCCCTGAGCACTCGCAGCACAAGGCCAGCTGAGAGCATCCTGCCTTCCTTCCAGTCTGCTTTGGGGACGAGAACACGCGAAATACAGGTTTAATTGTGCCTTCTGTGACAATGCTAGTTCAGGCACTCCAGGAGCCGTGTTGTGTACGCATTTGCCATTTCTAATCAGAAACACACCTTCTTCACAAAATACGGGTTATCAGTCGCAGTGGCTTGGTGCAGTGTGGGCCTGAGTTAGTTAAACTGGCCTCAGACTGCCTGAGGGCATCAGACCAGACTAGGGATATAGACTACAGTCCAACTGCGTTCGCATTGAGGGGCTTGATTTTGAGCACATGGCTTTTTTTCTTTGTATCGGTTATTGACATAGTGTCAGACATAAATAAAAGAAGTAATGCTTTAACATAGTTAGAAAAATCTCTATTTTTCATGGATGTGACTTAAACTTTTTGACACTGTGCCATTAAACTGATGGAATTTCCGCTCCAGATAATTTATCTCCTATTATAAATTAAAGCAGCCTACACACTCAGTTTTTCAGTTTTACGCTGGTGCAACCCAATAGAAAACAGCGATGATACCCTAGTAAAAGCAGGAGTAAAGAAATACTGTAATAGCCTATACTACCCATTGATATTTATAACATGATTATTTTTCACCTTTAGTTGAACCCTTGCTTCTACTGGATTCATTACATTTTTTAATATATTTGTTGCCCTTTTCTCCCAATGCCAAGTGGTTTTCGCTTTTAGGAGTCTGAAATATGACAGCTTCCTTGGAAACTAATTCCATGCACAGGTCAGTCAATCTGTTGCTGCTGAGTAGGTTTAATACAATAAATAAAAAGCAGTTGGAATATATTATTAGGTTTTTTAGTCAAGCTTTGAGGCAGCTACAGTGTTCTTTAAGAAGTCTCTCCTCTTAGCCAGAAGTTCTGCTTTACCAGCCGATAATTTCACTGCTATTCCTCTTTTATGTTGTCTGTCTTGTGACCAGGCAACTGGTCAACTCATCTAGACCCCATTTATGGCACATTAGGGATTTCATAACTTGCCTCTTATCTCAAACTGAAATGTTTTTTCTCTCTATTGTAGAAAAAAGACATAGCACAGCAGCTGGTTAGACACATAATTTAAAAGCCACACTTTTAATTCAGTTGGTTCTTCTGGAGACGGAGAAACAGAGAGCTGTGAAAAATAGAGTTATTTAGAGACATCCTCTAGAGGCTTAGAGGATGGATAGTCCATAATCAGATATTTGCTGTCATTTTGAAATAGCAGAGTCAAACAGTGAACCCTTACAATGAGTTACATATAGATGTGAATTACCATGGCTACACTCAGTACTGCAGATTTCAAATGCTGTATTTTCTGAGCAAAGAATTCAGAGAAAATTTTAATAAATTTCCCTCATTTACAAAAGTTTTGACAACCATTTGGGAGTTAAGTTCTATTATACCGAAGTGACCAAGAGAAGAGTATTTGTCTCACAGAGCATATATGATATAGGCGGAAAAGATATTTTTTTTTTGATTGCTGCATTTATTTGCAATGATAAGACAATACTCTTAATGCCTATGCAGTTGAGTCAAAGAACAGACTGATTAATACTGAAAAGTAGGATAAAGAAAAAATGGATCTGAAACTGCCTTTCTAACCTTCATTTAGAAAATTAATGAATACTGAGGTTACTTTAGATATCCAACTATTTTTCACATTATAAGACCGTGTCAAAGGGCCTCATTTAAAGATTAATTTATCCAAAATGATGAAATTCACAGTGAGTATAATGAATTTCCTTTGCTGGGGTTGTTGGGGTTGGAATGCAGGACCTAGGTTACAGAAAGACTGTCCATTACTGTAGATTCCCTAAGTTTCCTAGGCTTTTAGTTGACTTGCTCAATACTTGGCATTCTGGCAGTTCAGCAAGGTCAATTAATTAAGCAAATATACTACAAATTATGTTGTGGCTGCATGGGGTCCATGCTGTACAGTTACATCTGAAAACTACCTCTCCACAATCTTCAAAGACATTGAGTAGTTTACATTTGTCTAAACTCCAGTTTGCATTCTTTTCATATTTTACAAAGATAAGGATTTCACAATATACTACATTACATGTCCTTACACCCATGTCTTCAAAAACAAAAACCTGCACTTTAGTGTCTTTACTGATCCCTGAGGTTTAAGGTCTGTCTAAAATAATCTCTCCATACATGAAAATACCCATATTCAGACAGCAGGTCAATCTCATCGCATCCACATAGGCCAACAGCAAATGCTGAAGAAAGAAATAGATAATAACACAGGAAGCATGCAATGACACTTTGCTTCCAAGTATGGTCTGTCTTCCAGGCTTCTGGCAACCTATGGCATAGGAATTTTCTGACTCAGATGGTAGCAGATCACAGCGTTTAAGAGAAAGACAGGCATTTTTTCCCATTAATTCATCCAATAGCTTTAAAAAACTATTTTTATTTTGGCCTCCAAAAATTGTGTAGCAATATACTCCACCAAATAATTACATTGTGTAAATAAATGCTTCTGTTTTAAGCCTACCAGCTGATCAGTTCATTAACTACGCCCTACATCTTGTATTATCTGAAAAGGGAAACTTTAGCTCGGATATAAATAGGGAAATTGTTATTTCCCATACTCTCTCTATTAATGCCTCCACATAGAGAAACTCTTCCAAATATTCATCATTCATCTCTGTGTTGAGGTGGGTTGCATTTAGAGCACAATTTAGGCTCAAATGTTCTCTCACTTTCAAATACAAAGGTGTTTTTAGTAACAGTAACACTTGGGTATATCAGTAAATTGTGTCAGACCCTGCTTCAAAGACACTTGTTTAGATAAGGAAAGTAGATGTGTGTTGAAACCAGCCACAAGCGAAGCCTGGGAGCTTCAGCCCGTGCACAATGTAGATGTAGCTTATTTGACTCCAGTAAAGGTCAGTAACAGAATATGTCATTATTTTAAAAGTGGTCACTTTTTAAAATAAGGAATCCATATTTTGGCATTGAGTAAGGCTAGTGATGTGGTAGGTCAACCATGTGATCCCCCCAGAGAAACGAGAAAGCTGGCTTTCATTTAGAGATTGAAGATTTCCAAAGCAGAGCAGAAGGGAGGGAACACAGCAGCTGGGGCAGGACAAGTGGCCGCTGAAGTGAGTGGAGAGGTTACCATCCTTAGACAAAGAACCTGGCAAAGAACAAATGCCCTGTGATCCAGTGGAAACTCTGGGCTTGTGAACTCTTAAGTGGCAGGATCCAACTCTGCACACACCTCAGGGACAGACAAACTCCAGGTTCTCGTGACTCCTGATGGTCTGTTGGCATAGTTGTACGTGTATCTAGTAGGGCTCATCTGTTAAAGGATGGACTATCTTTGTCTCAGGTGCCGACTGCTTGACTGACTGTTAGAAAGATTTATTTTGACAACTATAAATGTGTGTGTACTTATAGCGTTTTGGTTTTCAATGTCTCGAGAGAGACATTCCATTTCAAAGTGCAAAAATAAAACTAAATGGATATCCAAGACTGAGCTAGTTATAGGAGGCTTGCTAGAGTCTGTGGGGAGAATGAGTCCTCTGCATAATGCACTGGAAAAGCTGTGATTATTTAGAAATAAACAGATTATCTTTGACTTTATAGAAGACAGCAATTCTCCTTTTCTTGGCTCTTAAACAGTTTGTAGGAAATTGTAGGAAAAAACCCCACAATTTGTTGGTCAGTATTGATCAATACTGGTCTTTGAAGTCAAAAGGTCATGGAGAACACAGGCATCATTCAATTCCTAAGAAAGAACCAAAGACAAAGTATACTCGTCTTGGTTTTAAAACACAATTTCAAATACACTAGTAGAATATTGACATGAGAAAGGAACATGGGAAAAATCAATCAATGGAAGTTTTAAATATGAATGCTAATTAAATATTATATATATGTATATGTATACATTTTTCTGTATGAAAAACTTAGACACCTGATATCTAGATAAGATTATAAACCTGCTTAGATTCAAATTTAAAAAATGCTTTGTAAACACAGGCATCACATGCTGTATGGCCATTACCTCCGGTCACGGTCAAGCTTCTCCCTACTCAAGGGACCTCAGCTCCGAGTTAGGGACAGGCACTACTGGTGTCTCTGCCAGGCAAGAGGTGCCACTTATGCAAAATAATACCAGCAAAACAAGCCAGATTTAGGATTTACCCATCTCTTATGTTCCTGGAATCTCCCAAGGTAATGGACTTTCGGGTGATATATTTCAAAAAGGGAGAAAAATGTTACTCTGTGACATTTCTTGGAGCTTTTAGTGGCACGGTACAATTGACATGATTCAAACGAAATGAGGAGAGACTGAGGCAATATCAGTCACTATAAATCTTATAAATGTCTCTATCAATGTCAATGCGGATCTGGAATCTACTCTCCCCAACCCATTGTCAGTCTGACAGAGTAGGGATTTCATTATAACGATATAATTTACCTCCAGATCTCAAACAACAGAGACAAGACAGCAGTTCCACAATAAAAATTCAATCACGGAAAGGTGCTGAAACCAGTTTCTGAAACATGGTTTTTGAAGTTTCTCTGTAACACATTTCATAGAGATAAAACACATAATACTGCGGTGTAGAGCAATGGGCACTGCCTTAAAAAGCGCTACGCAGCTGCTCGCTGCTCTGCCTTTTAGCCAGCTTGGGCTGAAGCTGATACCGTCCCCATGGGCAGGGACTCTGGGTACATATAGCAAATGGGCTGGAGGGCATCTAAAAGGCTGACAGCTAACAAAAGGAAAATCTGCCACGTCAGGCTTATGCAGATCTGGCTGTTGGTATTAGAGTCATTTGCAACATTTCTATAACTTGCATCATTCAGCAGCTGAGTGAGACATGGAACACACCCTCCCAGGGGATCTCAATGTCTGATCTCCAAGAATGGTCGTGAAAAATTTCTAGTAAAAGTGACATGATTCAAATTAAATGAAACAGTGAGGCAAAATTAGGTACGTACGTTTCATACATGTCTTCCTTTGTGTGAATTTGGATTTGAAATCTGTATTTTCATCACCCCCATGACTAGTCTAACAGACTGCATTAAAAAACATGGGTTTTGCAGGGCATGACAGAGGAGGGAAGTGGTGCTACTGTGTCCCAGAAGTGGAATAAAACATGAGCACAGATTCAGGGCATTTGCATTAGAATCCCACTGGAAAACACTTCAGCCAGTGACCTGTGGACTGCGCCTTGGGAGCTCTGAGACTGAGCACCTCTGTTCAGACAGCTGGCAAAGTGGTCCTCTGAAAGTGCTGCCTGAAGTACTGCTGCTTGTTGAGGGGAATCTCAGGATGCGGGGTTGGCTGCTGGGGCCACCCGTGTCAGTGATACAGTTGCAGTGGCTGCTGAGAAAGCGGCTGAAGGCCCGAGGGTGTAACAGGGGTGCATCTAGAGGGTGCAGCCTAAAGCATCTGTTCTGCCTCCTTAACCTCTTTCATCCCATGGTAAAGATGAAGGCCAAAGCTTCCACGTGGCATGGCAGGAGGTAGTGAGAGGAAAGGTGCCCCTGTTGCTGTCGAAGGGGATCAGGATCATAGGGACTTTCTCCTCCTTACCCTCTCCATGGAATAGAAGAACCCTGGGGAGCTGCTGCTGATGAAGAAGGGCATGAAGCTGGGGAGCTGATGAGGAGGAAGGGGCAGGAAGGCAAGCCAGTGCCATATGGAGAGGATACATTCGTGCTGCACATTCTCTTCTCTCACACCAGATGTTTCCACATCTTGCCCATATGCTCTTAACTGCCCAAACTAGAACCCACAAAGGGTTAACTGATGAAGCTTTCCAAATTTCTGATTTGTTCCTTTGTAGAACCAATGTTGCTCAACCAGATCATGCAGAGGAGAAATCAAAATATAATTAAAAAAACAAATCTTGCTGTTGAATGTCTTACAACATCAGGCTGAGAGATCAAACAAATGACTCCCATTTACTTTAAACACTGTTGAATGCTTCAACATCTTGTGATGTATGATCACACCATCTTCCAGCATTTGCATTTATTAAAGGGGAAAAAACCAACCCACACCCAAAGTGCTTGGTAATTGGCTTCAGAGTAAAAGGTGTCCAGGTTCAGATGTAGTGGCAGATTTCAGAAGGAAGATGTGGACCCCAGACCCTAATTTTATTAGCTGGGACATTCAGAGATACTGGATTAGAAAAAAAATATATGCACTAAACAACTAGAGGTACCCACAATTCTTAGGCTTAAAGTGGGATTGTTTTGTATTCTGTTTATTAGTTGTTGTCACTTTGTAACGAGAAATCTGGTTGCTCGTCCAGCACAGATGAATCATTGCTGTTTTGCCCTTGCCTAATGCGTCTTAGTGGTGACTCCGAAGGAGAAGCTCACAAATCACAAAACCCACTATCACACTGCATATCAATCCCCAAGGCACGTAGATACGTGCCCCAGCAAGTGTCTAGGGAGTCCTTAGTACCAAGAAGGTTTGAAAAGGAGTCTCCTTGTGGGTGTAGAGCAGTTCTACCACTGCCCTGAACTCCACGTAAACTCTGAGCAGTTACCATGTGCCTTAACAATCCCAGGTTTTTCCCCTCTGATTTTAAGGCAGGTGCAGTACTTCACTTGGGATATACAGAAGAAGCTTGCTGCTCCTTGACCACAAGCTTTCCAGTACTTTCCTGCAACCTCATCCCTTTCCATTTAGGTACATGCAAACTACCAAAGCAGCTTTTGAGTACAGAAGTCCATGTTTGGTATGTTACTTTTGGTTATTCTATCTATTGAAATTCATCCAGAATCTGTAAAACGTGATAGAGGTAGTGAAGCAGTGCTGAAGCATTGCATTTCTGCTCAGCTTGTGTTTCAGAGCCTCATATTAAATTCTGCTATCGGTTTTTTTATAATACTATTATTTCTTTGTGCATATTCAAAAATTCCAAGGTATCTGTAACTCCTTTAGAGACAATGGGTCTCTGTTGCCTCTCAAAATTAAGGCCCTTCTCAAAGGGTAGCTCTCACTGATACCTAACCCAGGGTTGTTCGCTTTCTAACAGAAAAGCATTCATGTTTTTGATTTAAAGCACTTCGATTGGCTAATAAATGCCTTCACTCATCAGTCTGTCAGTCTGTCACATCCATTGCATTCAGGGCATGACAATACCCAACAAACCAGGTTAGTAGGCAACAACCATTGGGAAGTTTGATACTTGACTTGAAGACTGTGGCTTATAGCTCTGCTGCTCTAAAAGCATTATCAGCTGCTGAAATCACTTCAAAGTAATTCTCCATTCCAAATTAGAGTGCATCTTTGCAGCATAACCATGTAATTTAATTTACAGCCATAGTTATTATTTATGGCTTATCATTCATATATTATAAGTAGGTTGCTGCAAACTACATTTATAATGTTGATAGGTGAATTAACACGCATAAATTAAATCAATACATTTTAAAAAGACAAACATCCATAATGGCCTACTTAACAATCACTGTGATGCCTTCAAAATGTAGTCAAAAGAGCAGTGACTGTCCCATGGGCTGTTGGCGTTACAGCACATATATCAATTTGCAATATTAGCAACAACATCACTTCACATTTTGTTAAAAAATGCTTCTAAGATAGAATAAAATCATCAACAGAAGGAAGGAAAGAAAGGGGAAATACTATACACAGCTTGCTTAAAGGGTAGGCAGATATATCCAAAAGTAAAAAGATGCCCACAGGGAATTTTGAAGTTTAGTGAAATGTGTCTTGACATATTCATAGACTAAACAGACTGCCTTGCTGGATCACGCATAAAAACATCATGGATTTGCTACCATTTGTTTTCCATTTGCCTTATCAAGTTTTGAGCATCATGTGAATGAAAGTCTTTCTGTGTTTTCAACCTTTAACTGCAGTGACTGCCCAGCAGCCTTGCAAGGAGCTGTGGGAATCTCACTTGCTGTATTAAATGCTTAAACACCATGGAAACTACTGCCTTAAAAGACTTTATATAGAACAGTGCAGTCATCCTTGCTGATCTAATCCAGTTTCCCAGGATGACCATCCAGTTGTTACCCTGTGAAAACAATTCAGCACAGGTGTTAGAGCAATACTGCTATGCTGCTGCAATAATGTACAGCAGAAATTTAAGTATTGCACCACGGAAAATGAACATAAAATACCTACAAATAAGAACATATATACCTGTAAGTAAGATATAATAATAAATATCTACCTATATATACCTACAAATAAGAAATAAGAAAATAAGCATAAAATTCTAGCAGCCTCTCTTCCTCTAGTTCTGCATGCATTCAAAGGAACCAGACAAGGTGTGAGGAGCTGACAGATTGGGACCTATTGTTGGTGGCCTTGGAAGGACACGAGCCCTGAGAGGGGCTGGGTGCTGGGCTTGGCAGGATTCAGCTCTTCTGTCTAATTCCTCAGCATATCATTATGGGCTGGTACCTATTATTTTTTCAACTGGACAGCACTTTTTTTTTGTGTTCACACTCATTAATTTGCCTTCCTTTTAAGCTTCCCACCTTTCACTCTCCTTGGTCACCTCCTTACAGCAGCACGTTGTGTACCGCTGTCCCACCTGTCTGGCTGGCCCCAGACCTGGCAGTCATCTTTCCACAGCGTCCTCCAAGCATCCTCACAATCAGTCTGTCTAAATGAGGGCTACAGTCCTCTAAGATATGGTCTGTCCTCTTCTTCCATACACCTACAGTGACAATATCCTCCCACTGTTTTGGATCTTGGTTATTTCAATTCCCATTACTTTGGCCTCAATAACAACAAATGGATGAGTAAATTGAATAGGGCAAAAAGGGAAAGTGTTCCTGAGAATTTGGATGATGCAGCATTTGTGAGGTAAATACTTTCTGGCATTATAAAAAGGGAGAAATAAAGCAATCCCTTTCTGAACTTGCCATTCTGATTTGCAAATGGCGTATGCACAATTTCTGTTTTTTTCACCCCGATGAAAAGCCGGTGCTTTCATCCTGCTGCTGAAATGCGTAACAGGGAATCAGTATTTTTCAATACACAACTGTAAAGATAAAACATCCACGCCTCACTATGAATCACTAGGAAACCCAGAATTTTCTAAATGTTAGAGTGTTGATGCCTAATAATTCTTCGAGATTTTCAGTTTTCTGCCACTTTCTCATCCCCAAACACAGTATCTTGCAATCTTGTTAGCACTGATAAAATGCATGCAGTCATGGAGACATTAGCAATTACTACAAGACATGCTCTAGCACAACAGCCTTTATTCCAGTAAGAAGAGGGTGGTAGATGCTCACATCTGCCTGAAATTAGGTGGTAAAATACATTTTTATTCCTAAAGAGAATAATTTCCTAAAAAAAAACAAATCTCTGGCAGAGGCAGTGTTTGCAAAACCTGGAAATCTCCAGCATTTTATTAGAGCTGTCCAAAAGCATTGGCTACAAAGATTTATGATGAGGGTGCTGAAAAAAAGTCTGAGAGTAATAATACCATAAATGATAGCATGGTAACAGTCTATCTGATTAGAAAAGTAATGAGGATAGGGATTGTGTCATTCACCAAAGTGGCACTTGTTTATCTTGAAATAAGTGGTGACGATGGAAGGATAATGGTGCAATCCTCATGTAGCAGGCTGGTGTGGAAAGCAGGCAGGTTGGGGCAGAAACTGGGAGCTTTTTTTGCTGTGCAAAGCACACATGGTGTTTCATTTCTCTGAGTTTTATCTGTTACACTGATTTACTTTGCAATGAATTAGGAACCAGAGACAGTCAGTCCTACTAAATGTTAGGAGAAAAAAGGTTTGGAATGTGAGTCCCACCTTCATCCCACCTGGGGTTTGATATCACATAGTCCCTGCTGACCTAAAAAGGTCCCTGGGTACCTTTTTGCTTTGCCTTGAGGTTACAGGTAGCTAACATTTAGGCATCCACACAAGCTCACAACACCCAGCTCTGGAGTGAAATCTATGTCCCACCTCAGATCTGCTGTGATTTAGCTGTGCCTTATGCCTGAAACTTCAGCTAGCAATGGCAGTAGCCTTTTGCATCTGGGCCATTGAAGAAAGCTTGAACACGACTTTTGTTTGAAGTTCACAATATACTCCTGGTAATTTTCTCTGAAATAATGCCCAGCAGCACTGAGTGAAGGCTGGCAAGGACTGCTGCTTGCTCTACCACAGGAAAGCTCCTGCTGTGACACTTTGAGCTTGAATGGAAATAGTAAGTGATAGGTACCTCATGCAAAAAACTGGCTATTGCCAGCTCAGCCTTACAACCTCAGGAGATAAGCACATCATGGATATCACATATATATCATCATGATTAAGGGCTAGTTCTATAAAAGTGTGCAGAAAAAAGAAGTCCTGCCTAACACCTGTGAATTTGCCTGTGTTTGCGCCATTTCCACTTATTAAAATGCTAATAAAATATTAAAGGTTTTGGGATAGCTGTGAAAGTGTAATGAAGTGCCACAATCCAATGGCTTATCAGTATTGCAGATATTACTGACCTTTTTCCACTCAATTTACATAGAAGTACCTGCTGGGATTACAATACCCACCTGGGCATCCTTGGATGACGGACCACGCTAGCTTTGCCCGCACATCTGTGCTGCTGGAAAGGATGTGAGGCTTTGCGGGGTTGTGCCCTTTCTGAGGAGGGGATGGGAATACCTTTTGTATGTAACTACACCCCATTTCCATTGCCAGCCTTTCTTCTTGTCTGGTTTAACCCCAGCCATCCACTAAGAAGAAAACTAACTCTATCCCAGCTGAAACCAGGACGGCATCCATCCTTTATTCTATACCATTTACATCATGCCACGCTTCCTAATACACCAACCCTGTAGGATTTTCAGGGACAAAAGTCAATCACAGGCATTTTCATTTAATTTTCCTTGACAAGGTTTATTTGGAGAAAGAAAGCAGCCCAAATGAGGTAATCACTTCAGCTTTCCATCTGTAAGAAAGGGGGAAAGATATAATCTCAAATGCACAGCCTTTAGGAGGAGATGGACACTTGTCGATGATAGGCCCAGCCAAAGAAAACTGACATGAGTTGGGGAAGATAAATATTCCAGTAAAAAACACAAGAAACAAGTTCAATGGGGTGGGGATGGGGTGAGGGGAGAACGTTAAACTCCACAGGAAAACACGGGTCCCGTCAGGCACTAAATAAATTAAAATCAAAACTGGCGCATGGGTTTGTGCTTGGATCCAATTCATTTCTTGTGATATCAAAAGTAAAGAAAGACTAATTAACAGTCCTTCATAAAAGAAGTTTGTGCTTGTATGTCCCAGCTATTAAGGTTCCTGGGAAGATGAATTGTAAGTGTGCGGTGTGGGGAAAAGCTGGAGTTGTGGGAAAAGCGTGTACCATGGTGTGTAAGTGTGTCCTTAAGGGGGGAGGGCAGTTTCCCAGGCTCAGCTATTGCAAAGGTGTTAGGGACAGACTGTGCCCAGCGGGTGCCTAGGAAGGAGACAAGGGACAATGGGAGGCAGCTCAGGGGATGCTGAAGAGCAGCGCTTCCCTGCACACACATGGCAGGGTCAGGAGGGAGAGTTCAGCAAAGACATGGACATGATCTATGCTGTGCTTCAGGTCTGGCTTATCCTGGTAGTCACGACCTGCTTTTAACTTCAAAATCATTACAGAATGCTTTTATCCCTTATCTGCTCTCCCAGCAAACCCGTCCTGAGCTTCTGGGGCCAGCAATGGTTCCGTCGTCAGCGAACGCAGAGGGAAAGAGCCACGTGCAGGAAAACTCCCCTCGGACGGATGGGTGTCTTCCTCCTCCCAGCCTCTGCGGGCTGAGCACTGAGGGAGAAGCAGCACGTGTGGGTGGGGAGGGGCTGTTTCGTGGTCTGATACGATGGCGCCTGCATTTCATACGTGTGGCTTGCTTCATTTGCATTCCCAGCCGGGCGGCCTTTGTGCTTCGTTTTTTCTGACGACAGCTGCTTTTTGATTGCAGTTGCCTACCTAATAAACTGTGATTGAAAACCTTTTTTCTCTAAAAATTGTGTCACTGTCATGAATAACGAATAATGGAGAGCAATTAATTGTGCTGAAAGTGACACGCCAAAATGGCTGAAATAATTAAATGTGTTGTTGTGATGAAATTACCTCAAAATATTTTCAGTACTATACAAGCTGATTTGGAGGAAGAAGGAAGCTGGTGAACAGTACACAATAACGCTTCTTACGTATTTTTCAAATGCTTGAGAATGGAGGTGTTTCCAGGGGGTGGAGAGGCCACCGTGATGCCTGCTGGCAGGCCATGCCCTGGGAGGGGGTGGGTGCCAGCTCCTGCAGTGCCTCCGGCGGTGCCTGCGGTTGGGTTATTGCCATCTATTTCTGTTTTAGCAAGAGCACTGAGTGCCACTCTGGAGTAGCAGCTGACAACAGAGTCAGCAGAACAGGTTTATAATTCAATATTTAGGACAACTATCATTTAATGACCTTGGGACTGGAAAAAAAAAAAAAAAGATAAATTGGAGAGAGGCAGCGAAAGCATTTTCATTGAGCACAGGAAATCACAAGAGGTGGGCAGGGGAAAGTGGGTAGAAATTTCAAAAACATTGCAGTGATTTTTGTGCCATTTTAAAAGTGCCACTGGTGCTCAGAAAATTGCAAGATGTGTGCAGACCTGTCAAGATACCAACAGTCACCTAACAGTATGTTCTACTGCACCTGTACAAATCACTCTCTCTTCAAGTGTCACTTTCAAAACTTTTAAACTTAGTTTTGCACCTAGAATGCTGCTGTGTCATGTCTTGGCTGCACCTATCTCACGATGAAAGTTGTCTGGCATTTGAAACAAGGAGTTTATAGCTTGAGGTTTGCTAAGAGAAGGAATCACAGCAATTGTGGTGTCCACTGGCATCAGCAAAACACCAGTGGCTGCAGTCATGTTGGCCCAAAGCCAATGTGTGGTGGGGGACATCACACATTCCTCACCCTCCTGCAAACACAAGCAGTGCTAAAATATGAAAAAAAGATATTTGATTTATGGTATCATTTAGGAAAGCTGAATTTTGAGATCTTTACCTACATCACCCCTGCACCAGACCTTTGTACTTATATGGCAAAGGGTGAGGTGTACAGGACTTTCCTCTGAGCACCATAACCAGAGGGGACATAGTATGACAAGGTTGAACTCAGTCCCAGAGATTAATGCCTATTATATGTGCCATGTCTGAAGATATCACTATAAATAAGGGAGAAAAAGGCATACATAAGTGGTAATAGTCTTGAATAAATGATAATATTAAAAAATATATGTTACTCATATTTTGATAAGTAAAAAATTGCCATTCACTTATAATTCATACACTTTGTAATGCACTGCTCCTCCAAATAAACAAATAGAGCAAAATAAATACCATTTGTCTGCCACCTAGGATAGAACAGGAAGGGGTCAGGACTTAGGAGGAGAATTTTAGCTGTTTGGAAAGTTCTATTTCAATTATTTTTGAAATTGAAATGCTCTAGCTAGTCATTATTTATTTATTTTATTTTTAATAACGAGCCAGTCTTTTTATGGCTGTTTCTAAAAATAAATGTGTTCATGCGAACCATGCCATGTGTAAGCCAGAAAACTGCCTTGTTCTCAGTTTGTGTAAGGTGTGAGTCCCAGATGAGGGTTCTGGACATCTGCCAGGCTACTGCATATTGTGCCTGAGTGATGGTGATTTCTCCAGCACTGACTCTCTCCAGCAGCAAAGGCATTATTTACGGCTATGTGCAGATTTCCAGATGGGTCTGGAGGGTGAGAGGCAGTAGCAGCTATACTTAGATTGTCTGAAATAGTCCTTTTTAGCTTATGATCCTTGCAGTCTCTGGTGTCTCTGTTGGATTTGGGAAGTGAAGGGCTCATTTTGGAGTGAGTGATCAGGAGAGCAGCCCAAGGCTCCTGGGCCCCAAGGGATGGCACTGTGCTGGGGCTGCAGCTCATCTTTGTGCACACAGGAGAAAGTTACTCTGCTATTCTTTCACCTTGGCCACTTGCAAGGCCAAAATCAGCTCACAGTTTTCCTAAATTTTACAAGAGAGTAAAGTAAATTCTTATATATATGCAATAAAATTTGAAGTGTTGTGTTACTAGTTCTACAGAACTCTCCCTTTAAAAAATACAGCTACAGAGAAGACAACTGCTGTCATCTAACCTCATCTGTCTGCAGGCAGCTTATTTTTTGGTAATATCAGAGTCACATAACACAATTTCCTTGATTTCTCTCACTTGTGTGTGGGTGGAACCATGCCACTTGGAGCAACTCCACTGTCAGGTGGAACAAGGTGCTGCAAAAAAACCCTTAACAGCACACAAATACGGATCCTATTAAGTGGAATGAGGAAGGGAGGGGCTATCTTCAATAATTCTTTTAAGACGGGACAAACTGTCCTCTCACATCTCCCCGCTGACAATCAAAAGCTTGTTCACCTTCTGTCTCAGATGGGTAAGATCAGAGTCCCCCCTCCACGGGCCAGGTTGCATTTGTGAAGCTCTAAGTATGGGCAACCTTTTAATTACAAATTGCATTTATTTCATTTTTCAATACCTTCATGGAAACCAAAATGCCAAGATAACACAAAGAAGAATGAAGATGTGACCCTAAATTGCTAGAATGCTACTTAACAGCTTCGGACAGGCTGGAAAATGGAGCAGATAATAGTCTCACTAAGTGAACATCAACGTGGATAAAAACTAAAGGTTAGGGCTAATGAGTGGTTATTGTACTGAGGTTAATGTACCCTCTATTTCACAAAGCTTACAGCAAGTAGGAGTCACCCCAAATTCAGACCAATTTGGGCAAACTATTTCTGAGAAATGGCCAGAAAGAGAGGATTCTTTTTTTCAGTTTTTCTACAAATGCAGCAAGCCAGGTGATGGTAAGCAGTGTTGTAAAGACCTCTGAAATCTGTAAGTACAATCTGAAGCCAATTCCAGAGATTTCCATCAGTGTCTAAGATTTCCATTAGCGAGACTGTGATTTGATTCATTTCTCTGAAACTTCTGCCCAAGGGACAGAGGATGATGAGAGGCAGGACCTGACTTGATGACTGGTCATGGGGGAGCAACTCTGGAGCTGAACACAGCAAAAGAAGTCACCATTGGAGTGTGGTGGCTACACTCAGCTAATCTCACTTCTCATCCAAACCCTAGTCATCCAGGCTACTCATGTGTGGCTCTGAATTCAGGTCCAACGAAACTCAGAAATGTTTTTTCCTTTGGGGAAGTGGGGTTAAGTGGAATGAGTAACTTCTGCTTGCGTGTACATGATTTGCTGCTAGCGAGTGTGCCATTTGCTCATCTCTGGGAACAGCACTTGCTGATATACTGAAGTAATAAATGAAATTATTTTGCCCATGTCATCACCATCCCTCTTGGCCTTGATTGTGCTGTACCCACCGATCATGCAGAACCACTGCATGACATGCCGCTGAGTGCTGAAATTCTTCCCTCTGCAAAAAACAACACATAGGTCATCCCACTCATTTTCGGCTCAGTGCTTTTCACCACCTCACGGTACAAGCTGGAATGAAGTATCCTTTGAAATGTCTTTTGACACTTGCTATTAAGAGCACAGCATGGTGCTCCTGATTCTTGCTGGTGTCTGAACTTCTGTCTGTCTTCTTCCTCCAGCCCACAGACTCCCAGGAGCAGGTAACTGGCATGCAATGTTGGGTGCTCCTGTGGCAGAACAGAAATAACCCAAATACACAAACAAAGTTCATAGTCCCATCAGCTGCCTCTGGAGGCTGATGATATCAGAGCAGAATGAAAAACTAAAAAAGCTCAGCATGAGCTATTAAGGATGAAATAATTGCAGAGTCAGGGAGTGAAGTTAAGCTCTGTTTGATTTGGCTGTCAGTTCTGTGTACAGTTTGCACACAACACACACACACATATACACAGTGATGTTCATTGTGTAAATGCCCAGCAGGGCATAAATACCCCTTCAGATGTGGGGTTTTCAGTGGTTGGTAACAGTTGTTGATCATTGTCACAAATTGAAAAATAGCTAAATCCTGATTTTCTGCATATTAGTGTTAGATTGTCACAATCAATGCCTGGATAGGATTGCTCTGTGTA
Organism: Falco naumanni; assembly: GCF_017639655.2. Lineage (NCBI taxonomy): Eukaryota > Metazoa > Chordata > Aves > Falconiformes > Falconidae > Falco > Falco naumanni. The sequence goes on along the minus strand of NC_054057.1, from coordinate 51,660,349 downwards.
ACACATCAATCACTTTTTTAAAGTGCAGTGCATTATTAGTGTGCACAAAAATTGGTTTGGATAGAAGGAAGGGAGAACACATTTTTCTCCAACTCCTGAGACCATAGAGGCGAGTTGGCTTTCTTTGACATTGATTCAGGTAAAGATTCACCAAACCATTGGTAAACTTAAACTTTTTTTGGCTAAGGTTGGCTTTAAGCATTCACTTGAAAGCAAGTATGTGCTGCAGTGCGTGGCTGAAGCATTGCTTGTTCTCCACTATTTAAGAACTAAATCTCTGCTAGATCTTTGAATGTGTGCCAGGTGGCTTTGGTCCTTTCCTTGAGTATAGCTGATTTTGTACACTGGTCACTGGTCACACCCATGCTACATGTAGAGCAGAAATCTCTGAAAGGTCCAGCCTCCAGTCCCAGCTGTATTTCCTTGCCTCAAGCTATCTGACCTGTGTCAGAGAAGAGCCTGAGTGTGAACCAGCATATACATGGACAGCAAAGAGGCCACAGTTTTGGTGCAAAGCTGGTTGTCTTTCAGCATGACGGAACAAAGCAGTTAACTCTGTGTAATTGTGCCCATGCTAAAGTGTTATGATAAGCTTCCTCTTGTTACTTATTGTTGGTAGCCATGGTGGCAGTTTGTGTGGACTGTTCCCAGGAGAAACAACACTGCTCAACTCTCATAGATGGGCTGTACTCAGGGTTAAAAACAAGGGAGCTCACATATGAAAAATAGTCTAAGCATATGCCTTTTTTCAAACAAGTATGAGAAGTCATAAATGCTGAGCATCTGGACAGTCCTTGCATCAGAAGAACTATGCACATTACACCCTCAGCTGCAAGCAGCAAAGCAGATTTCAGCTGCTGTAACTGATTATTTACTGACTTTTGGACTGTCCCAAAGGTGCTGAGAGAAGTCGGGTGGTTTAAGCTAACTTTGCAGTTAAGGTAAGCAAAAAGCAAGTGCAGCACCGGGGAATAGTAGCTCAGTTTCTGATGACAGGACATCCCAGAGGAAAATGCAGTGAGGTCAAACAAAGAAATATTAAACAGAGGGGTGTGCAAATTCTTTCCTCTTACTGATGCAATTCTTTTTTTCTTGTTACAGCAAAGGGATGGGAAGGCTAGCTTAAATTTTGTTGTGTGGGTTTTCAGCTTTTCTGGGCTTCTCAGTTTTTGAATAGGAACCAAGTGAACTCATAACTCATATGTGTCCTGCAAGATACTTCTTTAGGACTTCTTTTTCATTCTTTTATAAGTCAAAAGTGCAGTAACAACTTTTAAAATGAAAAATCTGTTCTATACTATTCTATTGTGTCTGGCTATTTTCAAAATACCTTTATGAAGGTTTCTTACATCTATTGTTGCTAACCAGTATCATCAGCAATACTCTCCAATAACTTGGCTTGGTTTCTGCTCCTCCTACTTTGTTCTACCACTGGCATATCTACTAGAGCCCCGGATGGTAATTTTTATTTGTCAAAATGCTGTTTACGGTTTTATCTTGCTTCGCTTGATTTCATGCATTTCTTTTTAGTGATTTCCATTGTTGAGACACTATTTTGCTGAGCTGACCTTTGAAGATTTATTATATATCATTATAAAAATAGTATCTCATACTTCATAAACAATGTCAGTACCTGAAGTTATTAGAACAGCAATTTATAAATAACATATGGTGACTCCATCTATGTAACTCTTGTTAAACTGTCTTTAGTAATCATAGTGCAGGTAGACTTTAAGGAGAGTTACTCAAGAGAATAATGCAATGGCTATGAACATCTCAATACACAATGGTAAGTAATGGAAAAGGAAAAGGTGATTAAAGTTTACATCACTGCATGCAGGCATACCAGTTTAGGCAGAAGTCAAGAGCTCAAACAACATAGAGGAGATTATGATTAGGACAGGTATACTCCATAGAAAGCTTACACGTGAAAATGAGTCAGTAAAATATTCCTGAGAAAGTCATAAACAAACTACAATGTTAGTCTGCTTTCTGAGCACCTCACAGCATCTTGGGGAGTCTTAAAGTAAGGAATAAACTTTTCAAATATTCCCTTCTATAACATGCTGGGAGGACTGTAGAAGAATTGTTCGTAGGTACCTACTGGGTCTGACACCAATTACTGACTGACTGAATGCAGCTGAAGGGAATACATATATTCTGTTAGCAGATTCTTAGGAACGTTTAAGAAAGTCAGAAAGTCAGTGAGGTGAATACCATGGTATAGCTCTAGCTTCAAAAGCGGTTTGATTAAACTGCACATTTTGGCAATCACACTTGTTTCCAAGCTCTGGGATATCTGGAATTGATAAGAAAAGAAAATGCTGGGTGAAATCCTGAAAAGAATGCCAGGCAAGGAATTAAAGGCCAGTGGCATACTTAGTGCCAGGCAGCATGTTTTGCATTGAAGATTAATTGAGTAAATTTATATCCAGTGAAGGAAAGTACCATTGTCTCATGCATGAATCATTAGTTCACACATATAAGGAAGATAGATGTCTGGTAGTGGTAGGTGTAGTACATTGCATTGCTGTTTTAGTAGTTGCATCGTTGCTGTATATGGGGCAGATGAAACCCAGGCTGGGTCATTTGGCAGAGGTGATCCCATAGTGGAGAGCTGCAGGTACCAGGAACTGAGAGGGGATGAAAGAAGTATATAAACCTGCATGGAGCTGCTGTGTTATATAATGAGCATGTTAGAGGCCAGTAAGGGAGCTAAGGAGGATCTCCAGGGCTTTTTAGTTCCCGCTGACTTTCTGAAGTTATTCCAAATGCAGCCACTACCTACAAAAGTTGGCAGCTTGGTTACATTCAAAACAAGAACCTGATGGTACAGTGTACAGGCCTGGTGTTCCCTATCTCAAGCAGTGAAAGTACTTCACAGCTGTCGTGTCTGATCTGATGAGCCTTTACAGACTCCACAGATTCAGATTATTCATTTAGTTTAAAGCAAGATTGTGTTCCCACAGCTGAAAGTGATGGAGTTATTGGAGACAGTTCACAGCTAAACATCCTCTGTTCTGGAAGGTATTCAACCCAGATGTGAGAGGAAAACTTTGATTCTGGTGAAGTTAATGGAAAAATTCCCATCAAATTCAATGGTCATAAGATTTCAATTTGAACTTTCTGAGATAACCTGGAACAGTTTAGAGAGAAGGTGTTACTCAGGGGCTCATCTTCTACTCTATGACATGCCCATTGCTGTCGCAGTTGATAGATGGGAAACCAAGGCATGAGTCAGTCCCTTCAGCTTAGGAAAAGCAACCCACCCTTCTCAACCTTTCCATCAGCCCTAAGTAGAGTAATCAGATTAGAGTAAATGTTGTAGGAGCTGCAGCACAGACAACCTTTTCATGTCTTTATGTTGCTTAAAAAATCAGCAAGCTGATTTCTTGATCACTCAGCATCTGTCTAGGCATTGATATGTTAAAGAGTGAAAGCTCTAAATCTCCTCTAGAAGATTTATTGTAATTTATGTGCCTTTCTAACTGCTGAGTGGGCTGGATTCTGTTTTGAGTTTCCCTGTTGTAAATTCAAATAGATTAGGAAAGGAGGACTGGGAAAGGCCTGTAATTTCATTACCCCATTCTGCATCTGTAAGACCAGGACATCTTTAGCAGGTATACGTCTAAGACATGCACACACAACGTATAATCCATCAATCTTAGTGTATATTTACATGTTGGAGATTCTTTCATCCCCCTTGGTGATCTACAGTAAGATCTATCGGTTCTTACAGCACAAACGCTTTCATAACCCGGATTCCTCTGACTGCAAATGTAGTTGATTCAATCTTATTTTGCATTGGTGGAAATGGAAAAACATGGGTTATCTTACTCTGTAACAATGTTGCATATGTATGAAGACTATTATGTTTCTGTGACACTTCTTTGGTCTAGAATGAATAAAGATAATTCTTCCAACTTTTTCTAAGAGGCTGAAGGTTTTAGAAGTTTTGGGGTTTTTTTTCTCTCCTCTAAATTTTCTCATTTGTCTAGAACATTAAGTGAAATGTCCAAAGGAAAATGCTGTACTACAGCAACAACTCTCCATTAAATAAATTAAGCTGTATAAAGGGAATGAAAATGTGGAATGACTTGCACTGAAAATAAAATTATTTCAAAATGCTGTTAACTATTCCCATCACAATTCTCACTGAGTACAGAGCAAAGGAAATCTGTCATGGACTGATCCACTGCCAGTAATATAGCACCACTTAATATATTATTAATGAAAAGACAATTCATAAAATAATTATCCTGGGTTTTCTTTGCCTTCTTACTGTTCCTGTCCAGCAAGAACCTTCCATGGCATCAGTCTGTGTGGTGTTATTTGGATCCTGTTGAGGAAAAAGGACCAGTCTTTCAGGTATGCTGGCTACCATTTAATCCTGGTTTGTTTTCTTCCCTAAGTACTGACAGCGTCTTTCAAGTAGCATGGACTTGCAAAGGCAGATTGAAATGCAACATGTCTGCATTTCAGTATCTGAATGACTGACCAGGCTCACATCTTTACTGGCTTCACTGGGCAGCAAGAGGGGTTACATGTACCACGGCTGGGGGCTGAAATGACGCCCGATATAACAGAACAATGAGGAAAATAAAACGCTTATGTCCTCCCACAGATTAATTGCTGCCAAAGATGAGGGCATAATTTCTCCAGTTACTAGAATTTGTGCCCATAACAGAGGTATATCCTTCGCTTTCTGGGCTAGCGCTCATTCTCTGCAGCTGCCTGAAAAAGAAAAGACATTTATCTTGAGACTGCTGGCAGAATGAAGGAAATTTTCGTTTCCTTTTAAGTAAAGAAATTCTGCTGTAGGACTAAGACACTGAAATATGGAACAGAGGCTTATGTGCAATGGGACAGAAACCCTCTCCAGCTGTGGAGTTGGCTGAAGTCATGAAATAGGAAGTGCTTGTTTTAAAGTGTGTGAGACACTGCTGGCTTGCAGCGTAAATTATGCATCTTCCCCTTCCTGCAGGCCTGTGCTCTCTGTTCATGGCTGAACACACAGTCCTTGGCCACAGTGGAAAGAAGCTGTCTGGATAACAAAGGAAATGGAAGATTTGTTACTAGGCAGAACAGTTATTTCTTGCTGAGCTGATTGTCCTTAATGACACTGGAGCGTGCTGTTAGAATGGGTGCAGGTACTTTCCTGAGAAAGGAGCACTATCTAGAAAAATCAGTGCTCAACTTCTGATAGCCATCCCAAGTAATTATCACCTCAGTAGGTGAAGGGGAAATAAAATTTCAAACTTGTGGGGAAAATGAGGATAACTCCATCTCTGGAAAAGATTTCTTTACTGTTTCTTTGTTCCAAACTGCACTTATCTTATTGCATGTTCAAACTTACTCAGACCAGACTCTCTGCTCATCTTCCTCTCCCATATACTTAGACCATTCATTAAACGAATGTCCAAGCCTGGTCTAAAGCCCAGCCTCCTTTACCATCCACACCATTAACATGCAAATGCACTCAGGTCCAGATTTAGTTTGAGACTAGGGGCACTCACAGGGATACTTCTGCATGTGCTAAGGTTGTCCGGTTGGGCTTGGGCTTTTGCACTCAAAGCTGGAAGGAAATACCCACAGCTGAGTTTACCCCAACCACAGAGAGTGACCCTGAGCATGGGGCACGGTAACCCCAGCCCAGACCCTGTGTCAGAGACAACAGCAGCATGGGCAGTCAGGAGCTGGAGGCAGAGCCAGCTGAAATCAGCTCTGCTCTCACCAGTGATGAAGAGGCATCTTTGTGCTCTTTCTGGTAGGCAAAATACATAAATGTAAATTTCTCTTTGCTTTCTACTATCAGCCATGAAAAATGGTGGAAGCTGTCATCTCCAACATGAGTGTTATTTCTTGTATCACGTCTTTAAGTAAGTATGTGACAGAAAAACAGAGGCAGAGCACAAGGCAGAAATTAGTATTTGATATTACTTGAAATGATAGTAAATGATACCCAATGGAGCAATTTTTCACAGCACAACCTGCTGACTTGCTAATAACTGTGAAATGCAAACAACCTCTACATGAGCATGAGACAGCAAATGGATGGAGCATCTCTGGCACAGAGGACAAGCGAGTGGGTGAATTGGTACTGACTAGCTGAGCTCTAACTCTGAAGGGAAAACTTCAAAACTAAGTGAAGCAAGCAGAAAGACAAAACATGTCCTCAGCTCATGGCTACAAAGCTGTGTAGTCTAGAAGACGGGCATGGGAAGTGTATTTCTTCAAGTGCTGTGCAAGATATATGGCATGTTTGTTACATCCAAGAGCAAACTGTAAAGTATAACAAATAGAGAACAGTCATTAAGAAAGCACTGTTGAGTTGAGTTTAAATTAGAGAATAGTCAAGCTATGGCAGTGATACAGAACATATTCCTATAAAAAATGAGGCTACCTCTGATTGTAATAGAGCTGTCCTCTTATATTTCATTGTCAGGAAAGCATGCTAACTGCAAAATACTGCTTGGGCCTCATAAAACTGTACTCAGCTTTTGAGTGCTTTATTTATGGGATAAGCGGTGCAATGACACTTTGAATGCTTTCTCTCTGAATGGTAATAACGATCTAATGATTATTTAAGTGATTTTCTCAAAGTCCTCTATTTAGGAAACTGAAATATATGAAAAGTACTGCCATGTAAATGTCAGTAAAAGTAATTAAGCAGTGAGAATTTAAGATATCATTTGTTCCTTTTTTCCCTCTTCTATTGAGATTTTTTAAAGCAAGCAGGACTATGAAGTCCTGGGAAATATTATGGGGTGACAATATGGCATGGTTTAAGAAGGGGTTTCCATCTCCTCTATTGCAGTTGCCACATGGTATTTCTGTAAAAATTCAGAATGAAGTATAAATGAGCTGTACACTGGACTCCCTAAATGTAATTTAATCGTAAAGTCATGTCTGTAAACTGCTATGTCTATTACAGCAGAAAATAGTTTATGAGGAGACTGATAGCCTGAAAGATATCGAACACTTCAGAATAAAAAGAAAAAAGGCTGCTTAGCAGTTACCCTGTGGCTCTGAATTTCTGTTAATGGAAAAGTTTGAGTACAGATGAGGCAATATGCTTCAGAAATTGTTTAGCAAGGTTTCCAGGACAGGTCCTGGTCAATCTTGATGCCACAATGATGCTGAAGTAATGGTTTAGACTCAGCTGATCCTTGACAACAGAAGTTGCAAGCTGATTTCTTGGTTTCTTACAAAAAGTTGGGGGTTCCATGATTCTATGATCTATTTAAAAAACCAGTCAAATTAAGCAGGAAAAGTTAAGAATTAGAAATTACAAGGTAGAACTCTCTAGGACTAGAACAAATTTTCTAACAATCTTTCTGGGAATTTTTTTTGGAGTTCAGTGTGAATATAATTAAGAAATTTTCTTGCTTACATATATATGCTAATGCTAATATCATGGTGTTGATGTATCAATATGCTGATTAATTTTTATATATGTCATGTTACTTACTTGCTGATTTTCTGTACAGCAACATATATTCCATTAGATGTTTTTCCCTCCTGCAGAGAGATATATCTCTGAACAAACGTTTACCACTGATCACTGCAGAAAACATTCTCGAACTGTGAGATATGTACTAAGTTTCTCTTTCTTTTGATTTCTTGACTTACTCTGTTTTCTATATAAAAGTTATTTCCAAAACAAAATCTCCTATGTGTCCCTCAATTTAATTACAACTGATTATTAGGTTCAATTCTTTTTCTGCTGTTAAAGATGCTGCATTATTTTATTAATATTTCTATTAATTAATAGAGACTATGATGCCACCTTTTTTAAGTCTTGGAGATTATGACTCAATAGGCTTTACTATTTATTTGAATAGACATTTTACTAAACAAAAAGGAATTAAGAAACCATCTGTTGCATGTAGGTGGTGTTTTTCCATGTATGTGTGCACAATGTGAATACACAGTAATATATACATATGTATAAATAGAAGTAGAAGAGCACTTTTCATCAGGAGCTTAAAGGATGGTGTTTCTGTAGCTGTTTATGGAAATTATATTTGAGATAATAATATTTTACTTAAATGCACAGAAATTTGCATGGCCTTGATGGATAATAGACTTTATCTTGTCCCCATGGGCTATGTACTACACCTTGCTAAGTGTGGGGTGTCCTGATTCAAGTAAAGGGCAAGGCTTAACTGTTGGGTGTTCTGGGGAAAAGAGATGGCAGGGTTTGACGTGGATCAGGTTGGAGTCCCCTGCAATGTGTTCATTGATGATATGTTGCAATTTTAACATTCCATCAGAACTATTTTTGTGATTTGAAGCTGCAGTCTTCCTTAAAGCATCTTGCTGTCCTCAGTGGTACCTATGTATCTGGAAGGATGAGTCTTTTCTCTGTGGTCCCAGTCATCTACTGGCATCTGATAACATACTTATGTCTCTACAGGTTCATGCCAAATGGCTCAATCAACAAAGTTGCTAAGAAGCCACAACTTCACACCAGGAGACATGACTTGCCTGGTAGTGACCAAAATAATTTTTTATTTTCAGGTTATTAAGAAGAAAAAATATTTTTACAGTTAAAAGACAAACAAAAACACACCGAAAGACCACAATGAAACAGCGATTTCAAAAGCTGACCATTGCTAGACAACCTCAGGGTCAGGAACAGCTAAAAGTCCTTCAAAAAGAAGATCCCTATGAAAGGCTGAAATGAAAAACATTCCCATGGCCAGTATCTTACAGTTATGGCCACAGTGGTTTTGGTCCCATACATCCAGTACAGGACTGTTCTAGACAAAATGGAGAAAACCCTGTTTTGCCACTCTGGTCTACAGTTAGCCTTGGCTCATTGGGCAGCACTTTTTGGTGATCTCTCACTCCTTTTGGACCTGCCATGTCTCAGTCTGCTGAAATTGAGTATGGGCAGAGAGTGACCTCTCAGACTTCAGAAGGACACAATGAGCAAAATTTTTCTCTGACCTTTCATTAACAGAAAAACTTCAGGAATTTGTACCTCTTCAGAAAGGACCTGGAACAGAATGAACTACTCGAGACCAATGAGAAGGGCTATGGGCCTCAGAAAAAACAATTATTAACTCCCTCATCTTCTTACTCTATACCCTAGACATGACGCTGGACAGCCCACTCCTACAGTATTGAATTTTTTACCTCCTGCCCTTGGCACAGTGGGAGTGTCCCTCACCTCACATTTCATTTGAACTTCCAAACAAACTGTAAGGCCAAGAACAAAAGGTCTTCTTTCTGTCTGATTTTCTGTGAGCATATTTTATTCAGTAGTTTCAAAACTCTACAGATTTTATAAACATTAGCTGTATTTATCGCCTGTGACTTCATGCACTTTTTCCAGGAATTAGCTCTTTGAAGCGCTTTTCCAGAGAATATTACAACTAAGATACGTCTGTTCCATTGTAAACTTAATGACCCTACTCTGTCTTTTCAGATACATAGCACAACCAGTTCCCAGGCTGCTAGAATTTAAACAAGTCTCTTAAGCATGCACCAGATCAGTATAGTGAATAGGCATCCCTGATGTCTTCCCATGCTTTGGAGACTCCAAAGCCAAAGTTTTCTAGGAAAGGAAGAAAACGTGTCAAGCTAGTACTTGCTTTAAACCCTGTGACTTGTTCTATCCAACTGTAGATGTCATTGCTCAAGGAAATGGTGGTCCTGGGTGCAAAAGAATTCAGTATAATTGGAGGATGGAAATGAGTGCAATGCATGTTAATAAACACAGACTTTCTTTGAAGATCTGTAATGTCCCATGAAGAAAAAGATGGGCCCATGGATTCCTGGTTTCGTGAGGACAACAGAAAGGAGATAGTCCTAGAGTCACAGTCTTCCTGTCATTTCTGTCCCAGGCCAGCTACAGAAGGAGCTATAACTGTGCAACACTTGGAACTGTTTTGTACAGCACTGTCTCGATTTTAATTAAACAATCATTTAGACAATTCAGTCACATGCATAAGTGCTATCATTCTCTTAAGACTAACATCAGATTATAAAATGTGTCAGCCCTTCATCCCTACTAGTGAAGCTAAGCCATTAGACTGAAATGGAAAGGGAGAGTCACAAAACAGGAACCAAAGTGCTGCTTGTGGATGAGTAGTCTTTCTGGGAGAAGAGACTTGGGGTATGGTGACACTCAATCACCTATGTTTTTAGTCAATGGTCTTCAGCACAAAAGACATGAGCAGCAGTGGGAGTCAGGACTGGAGCCCTGATAACTTCTAAAACATATGTCTCCATCTTATTTTCTCTATTAGCCTTTCTTTGTGCCTTGCAAAAGGAAATGAGAGAATTCTCTTGCAGAGAATGAGGAAAAAAAGCCTCTCCCTCTCTCTACATGGATATTTGAAAGCAGCTTTTCAGAAAGTGATTCACATCCCAGTCTCTAGTTTAGGTTAAAGAAAAAGGGACCATTGGTCTATCTTCATGATTCCAACCTAAAAAACTAATTTAACAACCTGGGTTCTTGCACTAAAAGTTACTGTCTTGGTATATCTTCCACTTCTTCTCTAAGTGCCTGTGGGTTTTGTGTGTTTGGTCTGCTGTTGTAGGAATAATCATAGAACACTCTATCTAATTGAAAGAAGTAATGAAAAGACAAAACCAAAAGACACATTAACAGTATGGAATTGAAATATTCTTCTTGGACTGAACAGCTGAGTAAAGTGGCAAGCTGAATAAGATCATTTGAACATTATTACTTTGCAGGGTAAAACCTCTCTTCTAAAGAGGGAATCAATATCACAAAACATGTTTGAGAGTTTGGTTTCAGAGGTGGTAGAAGATGTTCTTTGTACTTCAAGGCACTTTCGCAGAACTTAAAAAATTGGAAAACATTAACAGATTTGAAAATGGTTAGGAATTCAGTCTTGATTTTTATCCCAAATGCCAAAACCCCCAGCATTGTTTAGCATGGATTTGTTACTTGTGTACGTGCCCTTTGTGTTGATCTTACTGATAGCATTATTGTTCCCACAAAATATATTACATTTTGTTCTCTAATGATTAATCACTCCATGTTCCTATTAACAAAATCAGCAAGTGGGATGCTAGTTTCTTTCCTCCCTGCTGAGCAAAACATTTTATGCAGTTTCCTTACAATAGACAGTAAGTAGAAATAGACTGGTTACTGTGAATTGCTGCTACGGATACAAGTTTATCTCTGTCACTGTTCTAAGACTGTGTGCAGTGCTTGTTAGTATATTAACCAAAAGGCATTTAATATTGAGTATAACTATATTGCATTAAGCAGTACTGCCCCTCTTATTTGGTTATAGTACATTCTGCAGAAACAAATGTCAAAGGTCTGTTTTCCCTGTAAATTATGAAACATTTCACATACATATAAGCCTCTACCAACAATATATCAAACATTTTCAAACAACTCATTAAGTAATATTTGGAGGAAATTAACTTCTGATACGCTTTGTATAGTGTTCCTTATGCTATTGATGGCATGTATGTCGGTCAGTGCTGTTTCATTACAGAACACTAAATGATACATCTTGCCTAAAGATAACCACCCCTGTGGATGTCAAAAATCTCAAACATAAAAGCAGCAAGATGAAGAGACAAACAAAATTAATTTAATTCAACAGCATAAGGATATGGGTTGTACTTCTTACCAAGATAAAATAAATGGACACTTCAGTGACTGCTGTGTGTGAAATGATTTGTTTCACACATATCCTCAGTATTGTGTTAGCAATATATCTCAAATGAAGGATAACAAAGGAAATAACTCTTGCATTTGCTGTTTCACTGTAGTAGAAAGCTGATACCACAGTTCTTATTAGTGAAAACCTCTTGATGCCATTCTGCGACTCTGATTTTTCTTTCATTTTAGGCTCTATGAAGGTCAGTTTCAAAGACCTTCAACCTTGAGTCATGTAAACTATGCAAGTGGCTATTTGCACATGTAAACTGTGCAGTAGCACACACAAAAACATGTATTATAACTATGAACTGACTTCCCTGGTCAGCCTGAAAACATCCCAGCTTGAGTGACACATACACTGCTGAATATTTGTGCCCAAAGAACACTTAAGCCTCTTCTTGAGTATTACTTTTAGTACCAAACCATGAGCACAAAGAATTGGAAAACAGAACCAACGGAAGATAATATTTTTAGCAATACATAATAATAATTTGCAGGACCAGGAAGTAGCATGTTAATGCTTAACCTTATGGAGTGTTGTATGCCCTCTCTTCACTCTGTTGAGTTATGTTGCTCTTATAAAAGAAAATTTCAGGACTTTTTGAGGTTTCTATCAGTTAAGAGAGTGTTGTAAGGAGCTAGACCACTGCAGTCTGGGACTTGATCCAAAGTCTATTTAAATCTCTTGAAAAACAGGTGATGACTGGTCAATACTGTATCTCAGGAACATGCTTCATGTATATGGGATTCTTAATCAAATATAAATGTTTTGCCAGGCAAGCAGGCACATGAGTGATTTGCTCAGTCAAGGTCTATGAAAAAACAGAGGTTATCCTGTCAGCACATAATGGTAATTATCTTATGCTGCTTGGCTTCTGAGGCACTTCCTTGTAACTTGAACTAATTCAATACTAATTCACCGAATACACTAAACCAGGGATATTGTGCCATTAAATTAACTTAAATAGCTTTGTAGCAACCCAGCAGCAGCTAAGCTGGCATTGCATAGATCTTCATCGTCAGTTATCCCTGGTGTCCCTACGAACTAGTGTGTTTTACTAGGACTTTTATTGCTGGGATGCATCAGTTTACATATGAGCTACTGAATGTGAAATTAACAATCCATATATTCTGCTTGCTTTGGGCAGCTAATGAAATAAATTTAAAAAAATTACGCATGGTTTTTCTTCCCTTGGTGTTTGATCTCACAGTAGTCTTATTAATGCTGAGGTATGAAATGATCATAAGCCCAAGCTTTGTTTTAAACTCACTGAGCAAATTTTGAGACTATCCATGAAGCAATTTAATTACTTGCTCTGCAAATGGCATGCAACAAACACAACTGCAGACAGCAAGACACTGCAAATACAGGCTTTGTTTCAAAACTGTCAGAGCAGGCAGATTTGGATTTATCTGAATGGATTTATTTACTTTGACAATTTATGCCTTGACTTAGTTCACTGAAGTACTCAGCAGATGAGATATTTCATAGATTACTTTTGGAGTAACGACCTGCTAATATTCATAGATAAATGTCTGCTGAGAATACGTTCACAAACATGTTGCATTTTGATGGAAATCTTCATCAAGCAAACCCACACAGGGGAACTCTTGCTATGTGCGTAATACATGATTAATGGGCAACTGAGAATGGGCCTTGAATGCTGTGAGTGGTTCTTAATGAAGAATGTTACAAATAATTTATATTAAGAGGGAAATTTATTATCTGGCATTGTTCAAGAATAATCCTTACTTAAATCCAGAAAAAAATGAGCTGTCATGGCTCTGAGAGGGGCCCTGTGTTAGGGGTTTTGCTGCTGCTGCCTGGGGCTGCCAGTGTCCCTGTCCCTGGGCTTTGGGGGGGGGGGGGGTCTTGGCTGTCCCTGGCCTCAGGGAGGTGCCTGATGCCTGGGGCTGGGGCTGCCCATGGGTGCTGCCCAGCTCTGCTGGATGAGCCCTGCCTGCCTTGCTAGCCCTGCCTGCCCTGCCTGTCAGGTCCTACCTGCCAGGCCCTGCCTGTCCTGCCTGCCCTGCCTGTCAGGCCCTGCCTGCCCCGTGGGCCCTGCAAGGCCCTGCCTGCCCTGTGGCCCCCAAATGCCCTCCACAGAGAGCTGCCAAACTGCAGGGCCCTGACCCTCTGCCTGCAGACCAGGCCTGCAGGGGCATGTTGGAAGAAACAGTGGTTTTTTGGTTATGTTTTTTCGAGATTTAAAGACTTTATTTAATAATTAGGCATGAAAAAGACTTAAGTACACCAGAGGAATTCCATTTTATTTAAGGCATCAGTATAGCATTCAGATTCGTTCCACAAATACCACAGCCACTGCTAAACCCCAGAGAAACAAAAGAAGTACCACAGAGAGTCAAGTGACTAAAAGATAAATCAAAACTGCCAGTATAAAGTTGCTTTGAGGATTTTTATCACAATGCCAAAGACAGTATAAAATTATCTGGTGTGGGGAAAATCACAACCAGAGAATTTAGAGTCACTTGGGTATATGGTACTAAAATCTTGTCTTGTTAGAAGTTGAATTGTAGGTACAATGGCAAAATACGCAACAAACAGTGAAATAACAGCCACAAATGACTGAAGTGTCCCCAAATAATATTATCTGAACTGTCAAGCCAACTATATAAAAAGGTGAAAATAAAGTATGTATTCATCCCCCTCAGTGCTCCTGCAGAAAATGACCTTTCCATCATTGTGGGTTTGTTCTTCACAAGTTCTGAAATTATGAAGTATCATAATTGTACATGCATGGCAATTATGAAAAAGCCGAAGTCAGAATAGCTATAGGAATTTCATCTTGGAATGATCATCAAATCAGTACTAGATAAAGGAAAAAACAAAGAGCAAGGAAAGAATTTGTAATGTGGAAGAAAAGGGGAAGACAGAAACAGAATGGGAAACCCACTATTTTCATTATTAAACCAGTCTTTGGGAGGACTTGGCAAGATGGATCCTGGCTAGTCAAAATAAAAATGATTAAAGAGGTATCTCCTCATCCACGTCAGTGCTGGCTTTTGCAGTTCAGTGTCTCCAAAGGTATCTGTTGCTCCTGACGCATCAGGACTTGGCAGAGAAAGGAAGCAACCACAGACACTCATATACCATAATATTTTTCAAGCTGATCATGTCATTTGGTCAAACTGAGCTTAGAAAGCCTTACTTTAGGCTCTCAGATGTTCCTGAAGATAAGGCATAGCCTTATTATTTACTGTTAATGGCTACATATTTGTAAAGAGAAAATCAGTAGGATTTCTGTTAGGTTTAAAAGACCTAACACCATTTACCCTGTGTGTGTCCAGAGAAGTCCTTCATTAGGTTATTTTTATTCACCTTGTTTAATTAAAATAAATTCCATGTGATTATTCACCTGTTCATATTTTCCCATTTTATCAACTGTTCTGATAATCCATGATAAACTAACAGAAATTACTTCCTTTCAACTGAAATTCCTCTCACCACCTCTCAGCCATTTCTGAGCATGACCGTTAGTAAAAGGACTAATGGATAATATTTGAAAATTAGGATTTGTGGGTTTTTTAAATCTATTTAGATAAAACAATTTCTATTGAAGGAAAAGGCGTTCTGTTACAAGCTGTCCAAATACAGCCATACCAAAAATCTGTAGCACGAGTAACTGGTTTCACTTATTGGCATTGGTGGTATTTTTTTCCCCCATTTCCTTAGGAATCAACTTATTCTAATTAAGGGCTGCACTGATTTTACTTGACAGTAATTGCAGTATTTCCTAAGATGGAGCAAAATCATGTGAGAAAAAAGTGAGAGCTCATCAGGAGATGAATGTGAAAAGAAATGGATATTCAGCTTTTTATGTTGTTTTCCACTGATTATAAATTACTTTTCAATCAACTGAAAATACTCTTGCTATGCCATGTAATGAAAAGAGAGACCAAATGTTTCAGAAGAGAATATAGTGCTGATTGATAGAAGGCTTCAGATTCATGTTCAACAATTCTTATTTGCTCAAATATTTCATGTAAATCCATAGGACTTCTGTGCTGTAAGGCCTTCAAGGTAGGGCGTTCTAAGAAGAAACTGAATTTTATCGACAGGGTTCACAGATTCCTGATGTATTCTTTTCTGAGGTTTGTTTTGCTTTAATTCATTTTTATTCTGGATACTGCCACTGAAAGAAGACTGAGGATGGGGAATCAAACCCTTAACTGCATGTATATATGGCTATAGCCACACATACATGAGACATAGCCACTCAGGAAGCTGCCTTTAGATAATCTCATGAAAATTCTGTCTTGGTGCTCAGGGGTGATCAAAAGTCAAAGAGAATATTAAATAATCATCATTAGTTAAGATCCTTTAATATGTATTTCTTAACAAACAGAAATCATCACCAAGTTGTTCAAATCAATGGTACACCCACTTTTTTTTATCACTCTGTACAGCTCTGATTCCTATCGTAAAAGGGATGTAGCAAAGCTAGAGATGATACAAAGAGGGAAGAAGAACATGATCAGAGGGACAGAGCATCTACCATATTGAGACAGATTAAATAGCTGTTGTGGGTTAACCCCGACAGGCAGCTCAGACCCACACAGCTGCTTGCTTACTCTCCCTCATTGGGAAGGGGGAGAGAAACAGAAGTGTGGAAGTGAGAAAACTCATGGGTTCAGATAAAGACAGTTTCATAGGTAAAGCCAAAGCTGCGTGCACACGCAAAGCAAAACAAGGAATTGATTCACTACTCTCCACTAGCAGGCAGGTGTTCAGCCACCTCCAGGAAGGCAGGGCTCCATCACACGTAACGGTGACCTGGGAAGACAAATGCTGTAACTCTGAACATCCCTCCTTACTCCTTCTTCCCCCAGCTGTTATCGCTAAGCATGATGCCATATGGTGTGGGATATCCTTTTAGTCAGTTGGGGTCAGTTGTCCCAGCTGTGTCCCCTCCCAGCTTCTTGTGCACCCCGGCCTACTCACTGGCAGGGCAGGGTGAGGAAAACAGGCCTTGATACTGTGTAAGCACTGCTCAGCGATAGCGAAAACATTCCTGTATTATCTACACTGTTTCAGTCACAAATCCAAAACAGCACTCTATAGGCTGCTATGAAGAAAATTACCTCTACCTCTGCCAAATCCAGGACAATATCCTAGTGCTTTCTAGTTTTGAAGGATGATGACCACAGAGAGGTACCCTAGAGTCAACTCACAAATGGGGAATAAGGGAAACATTATTCACAACTTCTCATAATACTACTTTTTCATAAAATGCATAGTGAAATTGTAGTACTCAGACTTTGAGGATGCTGTGGCAGTCAAAAAGGTGTAATTGTGTCCAATCTAATTTAGGGAGAGCAAATTTAAGAGTGAGTATTAAGTAGTAAGCAGCTGCTGGATGCAACTTTGACTCATAGAATCATAGAATTGTTTAGATTGGAAAAGATCTTTAAAATCAAGTCCAACTGTAAACTTACGACTGCCAAGACCACCGCTAAACCATGTCCCTGAGTGCCATATTTAAATACCACCAGGGACTGTGACTCAATCACTTCCTTGAGTATCCTGTTCCAGTGCTTGACAGCCCTTTTGGTGAAGACGTTTTTCCTAATATCCCATCTGAAAACTAGGAGAAAACACAGCGGAAAGAATAATTTTATCCATTGTTTTCTTCCCATCACTTTCCCCCCTTCATCCATTACAAATTTGTGCCAGAGACAGATTGATCACCTGATCTCTGAGTTGATATAGTACAGCATTTATGTTCTTATTCTCCAAGAAGTTCTTCATAGGTGAACATGAACCAAGACTGAGGAAGTGAAAACCATGATGCCTAGCATGAGCCGACCTGGCTGCAGCCATCTCTAAACATCACAGTCCAGGACATTAGGAGGTTCAGTTTGCTTGGCACATAACTAACATCTTTATGAAAAGACTAATAATGCATGTGTAAAAATAAAACTCTTTGGAGACGGGAATTAAACAGTGTCACCTTGGCAAGCAAATATTTAGAAGAATGGAAAAAACCCTCAATGTTATCCACACATTTTTATAAGCAGTAAATGCAGTTTATGGGCAGATGCTACCATAACCGATGCTCACAGAATACCTTGCTGTTCTCTGCAATTGCCAGGGCAAAACAATTCTGCAAGAACTTAAAGATAATGGCACAGTTAAATTTAGTTGAGTATTTTAATCTTAAAATTCAGCCTCTAAACACATGTAATTCATGTATATGATGAGTCATGGAAAACTGCTTTTTATGAAGAAAATTACTAATGTTCAGTTCTGGCTTTTCTCATTGCCTTCTATAACACTAGTTTCCTTCCAATATGCAGTTTAGTGATCATTGATCTGCAACATTTATAGTAATTTAAATGTATTTTAGGTGCTGGGTGACATGGCTCCTGCCATTTCAAAATGCTCATAAATTTCCAAGCTATTCTACTTCCATTTTTGTTATTTATGAGGAAGTCATTATTTATCAAGCCTTCAATAATGAACTCCTGCTTTCTTCAGGCTGGAATGCGTCCCTTTCACAGACAGCTTGCCAAGTCAGCCACACTGTGCCTCCAGTCCAGCATAATTGTGAAGGTCAACTATGACCAGCAGAGAAAAGCCACTGAGAGTAGAAGTCAAGGAGGTTCTGAAAGATGCAGGAAAGGTACCCTGATGAGCTCAGCCACTAGCTGATGTTGTGATGCCCTGCAGTTTCCCCCACTTTGCTTTGCAGGGCTGCACTGTCATGGAGAATTGTGCTAGGTGCATACCAGTCATACATGCCTTTGACTTTGCTTCTTTTGGAGACAGGTAGAGCTCTGTATATTTTCCAGCTGAAGCAAGCAGAAAAGGAGGACAAGTTGACATTCAAATACTATTTCAATTAACTTTTAAAATTCTAACCAGAACTTTCAAAAATGATGAGGATTGTTTTCAAGCTGCCTATAGCCAGCAAATCATTTGAGTGTGCTGGCATGGCAGGACAGCCCCATGGGACTGCCAGGAGGCCTGGCAGATAAACTGAGTGGGTTTTGAGTGGAAATGAGCCAGTCACAGCCAGTGGGACCAGCCATGATGTTGTCAAAGGACCCTGAAAAGCCTCAGACTGGATGGAAACAGGGGAAGCCATGGAAACTATGTCACCCATTCACATCATCTTTGAGACCTCCTTATTTTTAGTTATCTAGAGTACATGGAATGTTACTCATGGCTCTTGACCACATGAAAGGGCCAGAAGCATTGCCACACTTCAAGTATTCCAGCAAAATGCTCCCATTGCCATAGCTGCATAGGAACTGGTAAACCAACTCTCCTCATTTACAATAGTACACATTTCAGGGAAATCTCCATTGGTTTCTATAAAAAAGAATATGGAGCTAGAGACTTAAAAAATGACCCTTTTATGGCCAGAAAAGAAGCACAAATGCATTTCTAGTAATTTAAATAGTTACCAGTATGTAGCCATAGATGCTTCTGGGAAACAGATTTGAATAACTGCATTAAATTGACTGAACTAGTTCATCAACACAGGAGTCAGCCCAAGGTCAGTGTCACTTGCCATTGACAGTGCCGACTACAAACTCGTATCACAAGCTGTCACACAAAACTGTAAGTCCTCTAGTAAAAAGTTTATAGTCCAAAGCACCAAACTTACATCACATCTAGAGAATAGCAGACTTAGTAACTATATATATGGAAGGAAAGGATATCAGACAGCTACAAGACTAGTGTGACTTGAATAGGGTGCAAAGCTTTAAAACACCCTTTTTATTATTATTTTAAAGGAAGAAGTAACTTAAGGGATAGAATAAATAGAATACAGGAGGAAATCAAAAAGAAGCTGTCTGTGCTGAAAAATCCAATATCCATGTTTGATAACAGCTGATCCCTTAGGCAAAGAGAGTGCTTCATGTACCTGAATTAGTGCAAAATGTTTGGTATGTGACTGCCTAAAAATGTGTTAGGCAGTGAAAATGAGGCTTAGTATAAGCAGTGTAGAAAAAAGCTGAAATGGCAGGCAATCCTATTCAGGGTGGGGGGAGATATCAGAGGAATTCTGAGGAATCCTTGGGTCTTGAGGCTAATTTTATTTAACAGTAATCATGAACTAAATTCATAAGGCCTTAGTCCAGAAATGTAGGAGTTTATTAATGAAAACTGCTGATGACACAAAGTCACAAAAAATTACCCTTATAGAGGGTTCTGTTGTTTAAAGAAAATATAGTTACATGGCATTTGAGGATCAAGCTGTTAGAAATGGGATTAAACATAACATGAGATGGAAGCCCATTGAGCAAAGGGCTGCTACTATAAACTTTGGCTGTGAACCAAAGTGACATCTTTGGAGGTTTCAAGGCTTGGCTAGACAAAGCTAGAGCTGTCATCAACCAGGGTGGCAACAGTTTCCCTCTGAAAGGACTGGACCAGGGATCCAGAGATCTTTTCCAACCACATTTCTATGTTTCTATGAGAATGAATGAAAGAATGAGGGTCGTTTATTAGTCACATCACTGACTATGAACTGCCATTGCTACTATGAGGAAGAACTTGTCCCAGAAGGTGTTTGGTAAGGTATTTCCTGTAGAAATAAGAAGCTATTTGAGAAAATGTGGGTTTCCAAATGGGACACTTTGTACAGCTGTGGTAGCCTGTGCTCACGAAAGATTAATTTTGACTTAAAGAGATGCTGAAAGAGCTGGATAGGACTATGAGTCAGACAGGATTTGGGATGCATCTGCCTAGACCTTTTAATTTTAAGTGTGCCATAAAATACAAAACATTTGTGAGGTTTTTAAACAAAATCAAGCTTTAGTGGAAAATAATCTAGATCAATTAACATTTAAAAAAATAAGTAAGATAGATGAGAAGTAAAAGATCAAGAAATCTAATATAGAGGAGATTCTGGGATTGCTGCCATCTGTACTGAAGGATACATTGCAGTGTTATGGTCTTATGTTTTTTCCAGAGGTCTGAGTAATGTACGATTTGAGAGACTTCATCATGCTGATACTCTGGTAGCAGTTAAGGAAGGAATGGAGATTAAGAATTTTCATCTCTCAAGAAAATCATGTTGCAGATTATTCCCTCCAGAATGATTTCACAAGAATAGACCAGGGCTGTCTCCAAAGGTTCTAGTAAACTTGCACATATTTCTTGAAAAAGAGAAAATTGGCAGACAAATGGCTAATTTGACCTTGTTGTCATCCAGAAAGGGAATAGACGGTGTTAATGACAGCATGCTTCATCTTAGTACACTTCACATGCAATTTAAAACTTTCAAAAATGTCTTTTCTTGAAGTTTCTGTTTCTCTCTTCCTTTATCACTGCCAAGCCAGCTGGTCTGCTGGTAAATTTGAGGCTTGCCTCCATGCATATTTTCACCAAAAGCTCCTAAATCCACAAAAAATCATACCCTTAATCCTTTTCTGATTTACAAAATTTTTTTTCTTTTGGTGGTGGGGTGAGTATGGGTGACTGAGACCAAGTCAAGTCATAGGAAAGCTGAATTCACAGCTAAATAGCAGGGCTGCGATTCAGAAGGTCTGGTTTGTATCCTGTACTGCCACAGACTTCCTGTATGACCTAAGCATATCTGAAATATTCAGTTTTCCTCCTAGGAAAAATGTGATTAGTTCTATCAAGCTAATAAACTGGGAGAATTTATTAACTGATATTTTTCAAGCACTGTGACAAGCTTGTTTGAGAGACAGTATAGTGCTGCAAAAGATTAATGTAGATTATATTTCATCAGTCTTCATAGCAGGGTGTCTCTGCACCTAAAACTTATTCTATTACTTGGTAGGAATCTAAATTATTCATGCACTGCAGATTTTTAACATGAAATATCGGTATAATCTTATCTTTCACTTTATAAAATTAATTTTCTTTTATTTCTCTCTTCACTCATTCTTCGGTCCTTTCTCTTGAAGCTACTAAAATTTCTGTATCTCATACTTCAGCGATTGCTCCTGTTCTAAGAAAACTCAACTTGTAGTTCCTCTAAAAGGCCACAGGTAGGATTTTATATTATCCTCACACATGGGCACAGAGTGACAAGTCCTTCTTGCTGGTTTAAGCAGCCTCTGACCCCTTTTTCTCACCCCCATTCCTTTATCTACACCAACTCTCAGTGTGCCAAATTAACCATTTGCCAGGGCAGTATGGTGAAACAGAGCTGGGAACTGCTCTAAGCTAAAAATAATCACATTTTGCAGGGGGCGGTTCTTTTGGGATAGATATGCACAGAAACAGAATCATGCCTTTGCCAAGGTATCAGAGAGAGAAACGCTTAGACTGATTAGCAGCACACCTTGTGTCAGTGCTAAAACACTGCAATTCCCTTCCCTTGCCTTCTGGACCAGGAGCCTGAAAAGAAGACTGCTCTGCACCAGCTATCTGCTGCTGGTTTCCAGGAGAGAAACAGAAACCAACCCTTAGGTCTCAACTCATCTCCAGTGAAACGAATCTAACAAATAATTTGCATTGACAGCCCCTGCAGTATCATAAACAAAACAGTTTGATTGCTTAATTAACTGCCTGATCACAGTCTTGCTCCTTTCCAGCAAAACCAGTTCAATTGCCCTTTCCAGCTCCATACAGAAGGAAGCTGTTTTTTCCACAAAACCACTCAGGGCTGGCAGTACATGGGGTATGCTGCATTATTTAAATCTGGATGTCACTCTCAGAAATAAATACTGTGAGCTGAAACCCACAAACACTGCCAATAGGCCCATGATTTATTCATGAATGGAATAGGATATGAATGCAGTGGGGTCCTAAACACTATGTATTAGGGAAAGGGATATTAGTCAAATTAAGTAGCTTTGTTCCAGTTTTACCACCTGTGGTATCATCTTTAGATCTTTTTACAGTCTCACAGGGAGAAAATAGCTTTGAATCTGGCAAAAAATATGCTTTGAAAATTATTCATATGGTGATACAAAAGATTTTACTAGAGCATTTTCAAAAGGACATGACAGATGAAAGCAGAGATATGTGAATAAAATTATAAAATGGGTAATATTACACAATTTCAAGGAGAAAAATTTCTTTATTGGAAAAAGAAGTCTCATAAGGTGTTCTCTTGCAAGAGCAAGAAACAAAGCAGCCAAGTTTGATAACAGACAAATGGGCACAACAAGGCTTTCTAGCTTACATGAGCACATGAAAATTCTGGCTTTTGGGTGCTGTCCTTACAGAGGGAGAAAAGCAAGGGAAGGCAGGAATAAGTTGCTGCTTTGGACAATCTTAAAACTCCATCTTAACATCACAGATTTAATCCCACCTTCACTGAAACTGGGATGAAAGCAACCTAGGAAGGTTTTTATTATTAAAGGCAGTCTACTGATGTTTTGCAATTTTGTCTGTTCTTGTAAACCTGTAAGGTTTATGAAGCAGTAGAGTCTGAGAAATTTCATGTGTGATGAAGCTTTCCATTCTTTTGCAAGTGGAAATCCTGAAAAAAATCATTGGTACATCCCAGTGTTTTCGTCTGCATAAAGCAGCTTGGAAATTGCTAACTTGAGGGCTGGGGAAGGGGGAGGAACATCTTCCAGTCACCAGGAATAACATGAAAACCTCTTGGTGTGCAGCAAAGCAGAATGGAGAAACACAGAGCAATGCTTGAGCCCAGAAGGCTAGAAGTCAATAAGAAAATGCAACGTCTTAGTTTGGAAGCTTTTGACTATGCAAGTATTGTATTACATAGCAGAGAAACATTGCACTTTGAAAATGGACTCATCAGCTCAACAGCCATAGCTGAAAAGAAAGTTACCCTTTAGAAAGGACAGTCTGCAGTGGGGTAGGAGTGGAAAAAAAAGATCAGTCCGGAGGGAACGTTATGGAATAGTTAAAATGCAATAGGGGGAGCCGAGTGTTGGCATGTGTCTTCGTGAAAACCATGATCTCTGGGTTAGTAAGAAACCAAGCAGAGATTGTTCAGTAACAATGTTTAGATGTGTTTTTCCTGAAGCATTTGGTATAGGTGACTGTAAGATAATTGATTTATCTAGTATGCTAAGCTGTACTATCTATGATATAGCAATGCATTCAGAAATGTTTCTAAATAGGTAAAAAAAACAAACCCACCTCTTGCAAACTAGCAGACATATACACAGTATTCAGTTTATAACAGATAGTTGCAGTCTTTATCATTGATTTACTGCAATTATTTCCCTTTGCAGGAACATAGAATTCTGTTGAATGATTCTTGGAGTAAGATGGTATTTGAAATAAATTTATGAGACTCTGACACTATGAAGACAGAAAGTCAGCCCTCACTTCTAAGTCCACATAGTTGTCTATTCCTGGAACACTAATTTTATCTGTAGGCAAATCTCTGTTTTTCAATAACTGATGACCTGGGAAAGTCACAAGTTCTAGCTTACTTACTCTTCCCCATCATGTCATAAAGACATGACTTTAACGACAATTATCTAATTTGGATGGTGTGAGACTTACTGGAGAACCTGAAGTACTTTAAATACACTGTACCATTCTCAACTACAATCATTCATGGCACAGTAACTTCTGCACCTATTGTGTCCTGTTTCAGTGATTTATATCCTATTTTTTTTTCAGTGTCCAGTGATCAGCTCTGTGGTGTGTTAATTGGGTACTGAACCAGCATCTGATAAATCACAAACAGTATCACTATGTGGGGGAGAAAAGATGAAAGGAACTATATATGAGAAACAAGGCTATAGGAATTACTGTAAACATCATTCAGAATTATTCAGCTGTACAGGTAGTAATACAGACTAATACTCTTATTATGCTACCATAACATTCAACAGTTTTAAAAATAGGATTGCATTGAAGGTTAGAAGGAAAATAAGTGGGTTCGTCTCTCTACTTGTTTGGATTCCTCATCTACATTACAATGGCTGATTTTTAAAGAATATTAAGTGATACTGGGACCTAGATGGACTTGTATATGTGTTTACTTGTTTAATGTCAGTTGAAATTCACTTAGAAGCTAGCTCTGAGTTATTATTCACCAAGAAAAGAAGAAACAAAATGTGGCCTAATGGCCCTCTGCATCTTGGCTGGTCATTCTTATGTCTTGTGAACAGCACAGTGTATCCTCTATCTTCAAAATCTGAAACTGTTTTTAATTTACTCAAGCTCTCTCCTTCCACTGTTATAGTTACAGGCCTGCTAGAATCCATTCCATGTAGCGCTACATCAGGTCACTCAAGTCTTAGTAATTAACTATGATAAAAGCCATCTTGATTTAAGTAACTCCCATGATATTCTCAAGCCATACATCAGATCCATAATTAACAGTCACCTCAGTACTTGAAACACCATGTCAGGAGTTAAAACTGATATTTACAAGAAGATATCTGAAATAATAAACAGAAATCTTGAGCAACGATAGCAAGACTTTCTGATGTATAAGCCAGAGATCCTGCTGGAACCCACAGCTGGGAGGTCATACTGCAAGTCTGGAGTTATCTGCCCTGCTGTTCAATGGCCCTAGATAAGATTGCTGTCCCTACTAAAATATGTAAACTAAAGCCTTCAAAAGAGCCCCCTCAGCACTGCTGCAGCTGATCCAAGCCCTCCCCTCATGCTCTTTTATTAGGGTGTCAATTTATGTCAACACTGAGATCACTAGGAAAAGGTTTCAGAGCCCTCTGTGGGGGGCTCTGGTTGTATCTCCTTGGCTCTGCCCATGGCAGTGTGGGTGCTCAAAGCCCTTTCTTGCAGCATGTTGACGTGTTCTGGTCTTCCAGCTCCCTGCCTTGGCACTTGCCCCTTTAGTTTAATGTACCAGTTTCAGTTTCCTGCCCTGAGGGGTCTCATGACGGTCTCATCCCAGCTGTATCTCTGATCTTGTTTTCCCCCTGCTGTAACGATTCTAAAAATGTATCCAGAGACAATAATAAGGTGCGGACCAACACCAGAGAAGAAGTGTCTATATAGATCAAAGGGAAATATGTAAAACATCATGAAGTATTCACAGTATTGCAAAAGAAGAAACTGCATCCTGAGGAAATGCAGAAGATGACTTACGAACTGATGCTGTAAGATGGGTAAATGTTGGTAAGGGATTCTCAAGATCATGTATAATTTATGTTGAAACCATGAAGCATAAGCAGGGGAAGAACAAGCACTGTTCCTTTAAACTGTGTTTATGATCAGTAAAACGCCAGAACATCTCCTTAAGATCCACTGATATTTTAGGACTTAAATATAGGTTTAAAGGTCTAAATGTACTCCGTTAGGTATTTGAATGGGCGTGAGAGAATGTTCGTTTGAAGGAGATGGGCACATATTGCTAGCTGTTATCATACCATCACTTGTACATCCCCAGCAGATACAGTAGAGCAGTAGCTGAAAATATGAATACCTAAAGCAATAAAACTTTATGGTCAACAGATAACTGGATTTTTTTTGTTGCTTTTGAGTTTTGTTCATTGTAGAAGCTGAAGTAAAACACATTGCAGAAGTCTTATTTTAGAGCAGCAACTATTTTTCTCCAAAGAACTACCATGATATGAGAACATCTGTGGATCCCACTTGAAGAAAGGCTGTACACAAAGCATAGGTCCTTCACCAGCCACAGCTTGTGACAAAAATATTCCCTGATGGGATTTCTGCCCTGGGAAGGATGTTTAGTCCCTGCTGCAGAGGGACATGAAGAACAGATTGAATGAATGTCAGGAATAGCAGAGACATAGTTGAGGTTGGGATGGGCAATAAATTACATTGCAGGAATTTGATTCTGCATGCCTGAAATGTATGGCTTTACAGAGGTAAATGACAAACTTCATGCTGTATTAATGAAGAAACAAAATGTTAACTATTTGCAAGTAGAAAACTGAAGGGCAAATTAATGAATCATCAAAAACTGGCATTCTGTTTAGCTGGTTTTGATCTATACTTTGATGGTTTGTAGAGGGATGAAGGCAGTGGGTTGATCAACATTGATGACATGCAGCTGTGGCCTTGCCTCAGAGGCAGTGGGTTGATTGACATGGATGATGTGCAGCTGTAGCTCGTTCCTGCTAAGTGGTTAAATAGCAATGAGGCAGTGGGAGAGGGGGTGGTGTGTGTCAGATGGAGGAGGAGTGGCAGTGTGGTCTGACTTCTGGAGGAAGAAGCAGGAGGAGAGAGAACATGTGCCCTGGATGAGGTGAGACAAGGAGAAGGCAGCAGAGGGACTGTATGAAGAGTGTGCTGGTATGAGGTAGTGAAAGACCTTGTTGCAGCTTGATAGTCTGGAGAGTGCTGTGACAATGGTTAGCAGCCTGCTGGCTACTGGGATTGTACCGTTAGTGAACCATTTGCAATTAAATGGGTACAAAATGGACATAGTGAAAGCCAAGATCACTGTGTTTTGGTTTGGGAAAATGGAAGAATAATGTCATGCTGGGTCCAGAAAATAATCTCTGAAACAGTGGAAATACTTCAAGCCATATGGAAGCCTGAAGAATTTTATTTTTCTATTATTGATTTTGGTTTTGGGAATCACAGCAAACATAATCCATCAGCTGACATAGTTAATGCCACAGTACTTAAGTTTGGTAATAAGACCAAGAATCATGACTTATATTAAATGCCTCTGAAATGTATTATCTTATATGCTTATTGGTGTAAAAATGCTGTCTTGGTCTGGTGGTGTGAGAGACTTCTGGCTTTTCTGTCTTTGCAGATGAATCAGTGTTTCCCAATCCTATTCTTTACTCAGAAAAGTTTTCATTTTGCTGCATGTAGAGAGCAAAAAAAAAAGGCCTTCAAGTCACCAAAAATATGTAAGACTTCTGTTTAGGAGGACAGAAATGTAGACCACCAACTGATAGGTACATTCACCTAAACTTTTCAGCCTGTGTAACTTGGCTGCGAACTGGAGAAAAACTGCTCAGGTTTTATATGCAGTGCATGTTTCCAGTTTAGTTTCATTCATACATGCTGGAAATTTTTTGGAGGACCATTTGCATTTCCTGATGTATATGGTCCCCAAATAGTGATTGACCCAAATGGGATATTCAGCAAAGCTCTTGATTTTCTGTGACAACCCTTTTTTCCACCCACCTCATACTACATGTGCCCCCCCAAAAAACAAGCTTCCCTTTGCCCCTACATCTTCCCAGAGTATATTATTTCTTCAAAGTAAGATTCTTGCTTTGATCCCATTTTCTTCCCCAACCTCACATCCTTTTTCTGTAATTTAACATTTGTAATTAATCTGAATTTTTAAAATGTACTAAAGCAGTCAACTGCAAGTTAGTTGTAAAGGTCAGAAGCCCCTTTCTACCCCATAAGCCAATCTAATGCTTCAGTATCCTAACTGTCCAAAGAAACCACTATTTTTTAAACCTGATGGCACATTGTGTGAGGAAAGTTAAAACTACTCAAAAGCATTGCCAAATGCTGAGATGAATAATTACAACTCAGAAAATAAACTATTCAGCCCAGACATTTGGAGAACATATATAGAAGTACAGTTGTACTATTCATGGATCGGTATTTGAATAGGTAATTGGAAGAACTTTTCTAGGCTAGGAATGAATACACAGCACAATAGAGGGAGAAGACTAACTTAGACTAAAAATCTCTTTATAGTACTCGCATTTTCTTCCAAAGTATCTACGTCAACAGCAGTTGCTGTTCATCCAGGCACAATGGAGCTGTGTCAGACTAAATCTACAGCTGAAACAAATGACTGAAATAGCATTAATAGGGAGTTTTATGATAGCAATTGACAACAGATCAAAACCTAATGATTTTTGTGATTCATTTACGTGTTTAGACTCTCAGATTTGGAAAAGTTTATCAATTTTTTTCATCTTTTCCTATTTCTTCCCAAAACTTTGGGAATATTAATGCAGTTAATACCCTGCCTCCCCCCCCCAAGATCCATTAGTTTTATGGGAGTGTAGGAAGTATAAGCACATGGGTCAGGAGGTCTAACCTTCTGCTGTTTTAGACTCATACCATATTGCTCCCTCTAAGCCATATAAACAGGAATCTAAAAGTGGATTTCTCCCTAGATGCCATGAGGCTTTTTCAAAACCTCACTCCTCTGGTGATTACAAACAACTTTGTAGCTTCCAGCCTCAGTTTATGCGATACCAGTCAATATTTGATTTTGGTATGGAAATTTGCATAGGTAGCAGAACCATAAAAAACTCCTTCTGCTAACATTTGTGCATCCAAGGACAGTTGCTACTCAACATTAATCCTTTTAAATAAAACCCTCCCCCTCATTAGGCTGTTTCAAAGCTATAAATTCGGTATTTCACTGCACTGAAGCTAGAGAAGGTTGTAGAGTAAATGTCTTCCTACTGAATGTCGTGGGAGTGGGACCATAAAAATAATGATAACCCTGTTTAAATTAAGATTCAGATTTCATAAGCAGCTGAAAGAATGGGAAAACCCCAACGTATCTGTAGCACAGCCCTGTCAGACTGCCAACGTGAGCGAAATGTGTGCGTGAGGAGCAGCATCACTGTCAGGGCTGCTGACCCCACTGCAGGGACACGGGCCACCCCCCTGCAGCCCGTCGCAGGCTTCAGGCAAGTCCTTACTGGAGCCCTTGGCTGGGGCAGGATGCGAGAGATCCCAGAGGCAGGATCTGTGCTTGGGCTGGATTTTTGGCTTTGCATTCAGCCAAAAAGGGGATTTATAAATAGAACACTTCACTGAGATGTTTAAAGTTAGATAGAAGTAAAAAAGGTCTAAATGACAAAACCCCAGTATTGCCTGTATCTTCCAAGCTGGAGTCAGCTCATATTTGGGGCACCAGGACAAGTAACCAGAGCTATACCCTAAGCAAGGGATATGCTGGGATTTTAAAGGATTTTTGAAAAACTTAGTAACAGTTTTAAGTCCATATGTTACAAGACAAAATGGTACTTTCAAGCATCTAAATTGATAAATCATTATCCTAATGCAAGAAACAGGATGTTGTGGTCTTCACAGGCAAAATTAAGATGATTCTTTAAAGATGTTGTGTGTTTGAGGAAAAACTGTTTTTCTTCGTGTTTTTACTGTTGAGTAATAAGGTCAAATTAAGTGTTTTTAAAATCAGGCTATATGGTTTGGCTACTTATCTGAATAACAGAAGCTAAAATATGCAGGAATGATTAAATTGTCCAATTTGTCACCTGGCTAAGACACAATCATCCTTTACAGCACAATTTTATGTATTACTCAGATTATATTTTAATTTTCAAATTGCTTCTCACGAATACAGCTCTGTATAACAAAATGTCCCCTAGTAGTCAGGATCCGTTATTATATTGTTATAAACTTGCTTACTGATTCCCTCATTATTTGCAGAGTATTTTTTTCATATCCTACAAAGAGGCAGCCAAAGCCCGAGGCATTAATTAAGAGCAGGTGAAGAATGTAAGCAGGAAACTAGGGATAAGCAGTGGCTGAGGGCTATTGCTAAATAAAGCCTTTCCAAACAGAGGATTTCACAGCTTAACAGGATTGTGTTGAGAAGCAGTCTCAATTACAAAGGCACCAGCTCAGAAATAAAGACAGGCTTCAACATAAAGCACAGCTCTTAATTTTGATTTCTTTTTTCTTCCAAATTTGATACTCATGTTTAATTGAATACCCTAGGGCACTGACCATATCCTGTAGGATATCATTAGAAAAAAATATTTTCCCTATGTGAAAAATCTGTGACTAGTTTGATACAACATATACTTATCAAATGGTTTGATGCAACATACATTTACTTACTAAATGGTTTGAAGCAATAGATCAATTTAAATTGCATGTCAGCTAGTTCATAATATATCACAACCTATGTTGTTAAAGAAAGATGAGATATTCAAATATAGTCAATCATAAATAATAGAACTTATTAATAGAAAGTGTTTTATTTTATTCAGTTGGACACAAAGGATCTGATTATTTGGAACTTTGTATTAACTCAATAGCATCGTGCAGTCCAAGGAATCCCCCTTGCAAACTGGAACAATCTTTATCCTGACATGGAGCCTCCACAGCAGAAGTCACCCCCTCAAACTACATGGACAAGGCAGTGTTGTGGGGAGGGTACACACAGACCCTGCCTTTATCCAGCAGGCTGCAGTTTGTGGTGTAGGCTGCTGCTTTTCCCTACGGCAGGCTCTTAGGCCTCCCACTGGGAGCCCAGTTTGTCCTCCTGGTCTGTACGCACTGCCAAGGGAAAACAAGATGTCCTATAACAGCAGCCTCGTTCTACAGCCCACACCCGAACTTGTGCGCACACATATATAAACAGACGCACACAGTTTGCAATACATTTTCTTTTGCTGTGTGCTGTAGTTCTTTGGGTCAGCTCTCTGACAGAGAGGAGGGGAAGGCAGCCAGTCTTTCTGACTCTCGCCATCCCAGTCGCTGATCTCATTTACCTTTTCAAATGTCTCGGAGGCTTCTTGGTACAATTAGAGAAAACCGGCAGCTTTGCTGTGGTCAAGCCTGCCTGTGGGCCAGTGGTTACAAGTACAGAGCTGAGACTCCTGCAGCCTGTGCTACACCTAGCACAATGATGCAGAAGTTACAGAAGCGTTTGCTTCTTGAAGCTGCTTCTTGAGTGCGGGCTCCCTTACAATCTCCCATCCCCAATATGCTTTTATTCTGGGGACCTGCATTCCTCTAGCTCCAGGAGTCTGTCAGCATCGATAGCATTAAAATTATCCAGAAATGTTTTAAAGGATCCATTTTTTGCATTTGACAGGACTCACTTGCCATGGAAACCTGCCTGCATGGTTGCTGGCACTAATGGGAATGGATGCTGCTGCCAGGGTCTGGGTTCACCTGCACCCTGGCTTTCCTGAAGGTTCAGGCCTATCAGCCCTAAAGCAGCTCACCTGCAGACATCAAGGTGATCTGGTTGTGGGGCTGCCCAGTTAGCAATGGGGGAGAGAGGAGGTGCAGTGGGCAGGGACACTGAAGCGCTTTGCAGTCATGTAATTGATTGCAAGGGTTCAGACTGGTACGCAGCTCACAGAGGCACACATGTAAGATGGGAGAGGTTGGCAGCTCAGGTCCCTCAAAAGGTCAGGAGACCCCTCTGGGTATTGTAGCTTCTGTAATACTTATGGAAACACACAGAAGGGGATGGACTTTCTGGTCCATAAGAGACAGCAAAACAGTGCTGCATGCTTTGTCCCTGTGTGGTGTTGCTGCTGAGGGAGACA
Organism: Falco naumanni; assembly: GCF_017639655.2. Lineage (NCBI taxonomy): Eukaryota > Metazoa > Chordata > Aves > Falconiformes > Falconidae > Falco > Falco naumanni. The sequence goes on along the minus strand of NC_054057.1, from coordinate 51,628,560 downwards.
TGCTGCCTCATCAGGTGTCACCACCTCCTCCATGCATGCTCACCTCCCTCAATGGCCTCGCTAGCAGCACTGCCAGTGCCACCCCAGTGTGTCTCCTCTCTGTGCCCATTCCCATGGCAGCAGCAGCCTCGGCCTCTTGATTTTAGTGCAATACAATTCAATTTTAATTACATTGTTGAGGATCCCTGAGCTGCCAAGGCAGGAGGACCGTTTTCAGTTTTGAAAATCTGGTTTATGAGTGCATCTGATTTTCTAAAATGTATACATTACAGATACATATTTTTTAGGGAAGAAATACATGTTATATTATGTTCCCTCTTCAGAAAAGATCTCATGGCTTTTTAGCCATGTTTTAGCTCCATCATACTGCACTTCTGACAGGTACCTGGACAATTAAATTAAGCAAGACACAGTAAGTCAAAAATAGTTGCTGGCCTGGCCATTCAGGTGTTGACATACACAACATATGGGATCACCTGGGTCTGCTCTATGTGTGTGCCATTCTCACACCCCTGCGAGCACATCTTGGTTGCATGCAGCTATGTATCCTTCAGTGGAGTAGCTCAGGAAGGGGATGGTTTTCTTTAACAAGTGTGTCTTAGAGCTGTTGAATTAAAAACTGAAATATTGACTTAGCCACATCCTTCAGCATGGCTCTGATCCACTGAATCAGTAAGAAAATGGCATCATTTTACACATTTTTTTTAAAAACCCCACACAACAATTTCTGTGCAAAACTTTTAAAATTTTAATTCTCTGATTCCTCTTCAGTCCATTGTGGTGTTACTAACTACTATTATCTCCAATAGCATAAAGATGTAAACGCTTATTTGTTCACAGCTTTATATATAACATATCTCAGAGAAGGCTGTTAGGTATGTGACATTAAAAACTGAAAACAGAACAAAGCAAAAGAGCAAAACCAGAATAAAAGAGTGAATTACAGTATGAAAAGGAAATCTATTTACACATGTTAATCTATACAACTTCATAGTCTGTACATTCTGTAAAAAATAATCACATTCATTTACATAATGCTTAACTTTTACCATGCTTGACAGATAAAATTTCTCGATAAAGATGACAAAAGAGAATTTCAAAGCAATACTCATACTAATGTGCCAGGGAAATAAAGCTGCAGGACACCATAAAATTATTAGTGCTTTGGGAAATAAAGGGGCTTGGGACGTTTCAGTCACTGGTTTAGCTGACAATGGAAATGTTACTGACTTAGTTTTAACTACATAATATTATCATTGGGCAGAAGCCAGGTTCAACACAGAGTGGTTAAACTGTATCACACAATGCTCCTTTTGGATGTTACAAGAGTTCATCAGGATAACATTTATGTTAGAAAACTTCCCCCCACTCCCCACCCCTCCCATTAACAGAACAGCACTGCACACGAACTTCTGCTATTTGGTTATGCCAGGGTAGTACTGACAGCCCACAGCTTAGATAGGCACTCGTGGTAACCTGATGGTACTTCTATTAGTCAAAGTATTTCCTGTATCACTATGCGCAGACAGTAATTTCTCAGACAATAACCCTTATATACATAGCAGCTTTCTCTGCAGGTTACTTGCCGGTTCTTCCTTTCTACCAGGCATATTTAATGACTGATTTTTCATTAGGATGTCTGAAAAATCTGTGTAAAGTGAATTTGGACTTTATTCACAATCGCTTTGCTGAAATGAACAAATTAAGTCAACAGAGGATGTTCTTTCGAACTCACAAAAATAAGACAAAAATAATGCAAATGATGCTGCTCAGTCCTTATGCATAGCATGTGAGATGTGCACTTGGCAATGCCTTATATCAGACAGATCCTCTGGTTTGCTGAGGGTCTATGCCTGTTGCTTTCCCCTTCACCACGTTAAAGACAGAGGGAAGCCTGTCTGGGGTAAATCAGGACATGAAGTAGATACTACAGAGTAGGGTAGGCTACCTTCAACTTGACTGTAGAAGGCTTTTTGTAAAGCTTTTTTGCCAGCAAATAGTTATTGCTGCTACAGTACAATTCCAATGTATGCTTAAACTGGGTAGTTCCTCAGCGGCTGCCTGCAGCACCCATCGCCATGCTACTCGGGTGCAATCTGTTGGGCTCTCGTGCACTCCATACTGAAGTGCATGGAGTACTTAAATACATCTCAAAATCTTAAAATTTCAAGAAAGCCAGCACTTTCCAATGGCTAAAAGGGTACTCTCCAAAGTTATTTTGCAAAGCAAACTAATGCACCTGACCCAGAAACCAAAGCCAACATATTTTTGAAAAGTTTAAATGGCAAAAAACATGCCAGCAATAATCTCATTGCATGTTACTAGCCAGTTCCTGCTCAGTTAAAATGTAAAGTCAAATATTTCAAAGGTATGAACAGGTGAGCTGCAAGTGGGTGTGAGAAATATGGTTAATGGTGTCTGCAGTCCTGAAGGAGGAGATACTGAAATAATTTCTTTGCTTCTCTTGGCTGAAGCTATTATGAATGGAATGGGGCACAGAAGAGAATCAGGAAGAATATTTGAGAAAATACCTCACTGTCAGAATTTGAAGCATTTGACGTTCAGTTTCTCAAAGAGGAAATAAAGACATGATTTAAAGGGTGATTTACAAGAGACTTCACATAAAGAAGTAGTCTTTGTAGCACTTTGTTTTGGTGTATGAGCCTTCTGCAACAGACAAAAAGCCAAACACCTAACCCAAAACAACTGCAGAAAGCTGAAGCCAGGCAAATCAAAACACAACATAAGGCTCTTGGCTTTATCACGGAAGCCAGGCAAATCAAAGTGGGACATAAGGCTATTGGCTTCATCATGGAAGGCAGTCAACCACAGTGACACCCTACCAAATGAATGGAGGGATCCTCCATTGCCTGAACTTTTGAATCATGCTGCACATGTCCTGGAGGATGGCTTTGGCCAGCCCAAGTTACCTGGCTTAAAAAGGAGTGTCTGGGTAATATTAGCCAGATAATGGAATGGCCTTTTCTGGAGAGATTAGTCTTGCCTAATTTCAGATGTAGAGTGAGAAACCTAGGCACTAGCCAGCCACCCTGTGCTCATTTTATAGTAAGTGTAGAGAAAAAGGTGATTCAGCTTACCTACCTTAGATGCTCAGCTGAACATCGGATGAATCATCTTCAACTAGTGCCTATTTCTCTATGATGACTATGGAAGGCACTTAAAAAGAGTCTTTAGCTCAGAGACGGAGATCTAGCTTTCAGATATACCAAAACCAGGGCAGATGAATTTCACCTGAGTTTATCAAGCACCTAGCTGAAATTGAATCTGCAGAGAAAAATTTAAGTCAACACTCGCTATATATTTAGATTTTGATCATGGTTAGCAACTGGAGAGGCCCTCAGGCATCAGCACCAGGTAATGCTGACAAAAATGAATGGTGCCACCCTGGCAGCTCCAAGGAAAGTAAAGTACAACAATTAACCACAGTATGAGAGTGAATTGTATTACCATTCTTGTTTAGTAACTTTACATGAGTTGGTGCTGGCTTTTCAGTGGGGACAAACCCCAAGGTTTCCTGCTCTGAAGACTTTCCAACTCAGCTTGGACTCTGATGCAGCCAAAGGAAAAAAGGCAGTAAAGGAAAAAAAAAAAAAAGGGAGGAGCATGATGTCAGAAGGCTGTGCCGGTAAAGTGTACACTTGTCTTGCTGTCTTGACCTCCTGCCCTCATGCTGTTAGGATGAGCCAGAACTAGATTGAGGGATGACTGAGGCCAAATGATTATTTCTTGCATTGTCTTTTTGACTCTTTGTGTCACCACAGCACAGAGTAGGAGCATTTAACGCCACACCCCCTGTGCAAAATGCAATGACAGACAAAGCCACGAGAAACTATCTTGTTCCTGGGTGTTGTAAAGATGCAGAACATTGATCGAGTACTAGATTTGTCAAACTGCTTTGCAGCTTTTATATATGTTTAATATGATGTGTATCTGTGCGTGACAAGGCAGCCGAAGTCAAACAGGTGATGATGGGGTTGATGCTGTAATGTTGCATAAAATTATTTGGAAATCAGAATTTTCTGGGAGTAAAAACAAGTGAGCACAGTGCCCCGTAGGCCTTTACAGACATAAAAGTGCTTGCACCAAGCATTATGAAGTTAAACTGCCCCCCAGAAATCTATTTATTGTATTTCAATTCTATGATTTTTGATAGAGGGATAAGGTACTACAAAGTACTGCACTTTTCACTGGTTAGAAAGAAGAATAAACACAGCATCACTCTCCCTTGTGTGCCATTCTTCAATGTCCTTTACAAACTTAGTGATATAACCTATGTTCTCCCACTGGTGCAACTTCATTATCTCATATGACATTAGTCCCTACATGAGAAGTAGAATTAAAGCCAAATGCATCTGTGGCCCTGGTAAAGGAAATTATGCTGTATCATTGCAACTTAAAATGTATTTTCTTTTTTAAGATTTTCTGTTTTATAATCCAGAAATTAAAATGCAGATTGTCTCCATGCTCACCTAATAAGGACAAAGATAGTTTTTGCTGTGATGCAATGAATGAAAAACATGTATAATTAGTGATGCACCACACAGACTGATAGAAATGGTTGCTTGAAATCTCTGTTTCTACACCATCATTCTGTCTGTGTGCTAACTCACTCAAAAAACACCTTTTCAAAATAAAGATGAGTACACTTGAATGCTTGTTAAGTGTGACTTTCTACCCAAGAAAATTTGGGAAAAAAGTACATCCTGCACGTCACATCTCAGCGAGCTAAGTAATCACAATGCCACTTGAGACAAACAAGCCTAAAGTGTACAGATGTCTTTAATTTAGGTATAGGAGCAGCCCCCAGAGCTCCAACATGTCTTCATATATTTGCAGTTAAGAGTTTGTTGATAAGGTTCTACAGAGATCCAGGAAAAATACTGAAGTTTAGCAGTGGTTTCTGAGTCTGAAGCCTTTGGGAATATATTTAGTTTAAATACGTGTCTAGAGGCGCATCTTACAGACCCCATGGGACTGTCATTAGGCGGCCTACTTCACTCCAGAATCTCATGGTTCACCTAGGGTCAGCAGAAAACGTGCTGACTGGAGGTGATCAGTAGCTTCTTTAAAGTCAAACCGGAAAGTAATAATTCCTCAAGTGGTTGTTAAGTCAAATGATACCTACTACGTAAAGGTTGGTGTCACATAAGATTCACAGTTACTACCAGTTCTGCAGTACTCATGTGAACCACGGGGCCTTTTCTATCTTTGGTCTGACATAACTTTGTATCACTCCAGGGTAATCCTGTTAAAATAAATTGTGTTTGACTGATAAATAGTTAAATTAAGTCAGACCGAAAGGTGTATGGATACTTTGATGGCTGCCAACAATATTTCCAGCACTTGTAATATCTTCCAGAATGTACATGTATGCGTGCCAAGACATGCCCTTGCTGCTGTTCTTCCCTTTACCTGGTAATATTACGGACCTTGGATTCTGCTAGTGCTATACAATCTGTTATCTGAAATATCAGGGCAATTATTTTTATGGATCAGAGGTGCTCATGCAAATACATATTGTTCCTACTTGCTGTTTAGAGTGGACATGGTTAAACGTGACATGGAAAGTAAACATCAGTGGGTTTATTTCTCTTAAACAGTGCAAAAGTTCTGTGTATATTTATAAGAATCTGTCAGTTCTATGTCTTTTTTTTTTTTTTTTTTTTTTGCAAAGTGGCTACATAAGATGCTTGGCGTTGTTGAGAATTCCTTCTATTTATGCCTTTTATGGTAATTTTTAGGGACTCTATCTCATTTGTTTTGCTGGAGTCATGGTCGGGACTATATTTTAAATCAGTTCAGAGATACAGAGGATAATTAAGCTAAAAGAATTTACATTATTCATTAAATGGGAGTTGTAACTTTATTGCGATAGTCCTTGTTTTAGCTGCCGAGTATGTACTTCTAGAGACACATTCCAATGAAAATATTATATTAAAATGATATTTTCAAAGGGTAATATGCTATCCAAGGTTGTTCATCCTATGCCAGACTGCTTTAGCAATAAAGCACCTCTTCAGAAAATTGTTTAATAACAGATAAATACATATTTCTGATTTTAAACAGAAGAGAAGAACTGATTGCAACAGCACTACTGGAAAATGCTGATGCTTTATCAGCCCTTTCTGTATGGACTACAAAGGTAGCTCTACTTTCTGCATCTAAACATACCAACAGGATTGGAATCAAACTCTGTAGAATGTAACCTCTGAAATGTATACAACTGGCCAAGTACTACCTTTTTTCCCTCTGCATAAATAATGTTAATAATCTCCTGGATTAGCACACTAAAATCCCAGTGCGGTTAATTATAGTCTTACGTTATTTATTTTTATTTTATTGTCCATAATTAGGAAAGAATTTCCTAACCCTTAAGGAAAGAAATCTCTCCTTATTATAAATAAAGTGTAAGAAATTTTCTTGCTTCCCATCTTAAATTTTCAACATGTAGCAAAGCAGTCTGCATGGAACAGGATACCATACATCTTTTAGATATATTGGAGAGTAAATTTACTCATTATAGTAAATGAGGTTTTGAATAGTTATGGCTAGTAAGCAGCAAGAGAACATCAGAATTAATATGAATACCATTTAAAAAAACCAGAAAGCATCCACAGGGCAGGTGTCTGTATTAACTGGTTGGCCGCACAAACCAATTTCTCAAATACCAACATGTAGAAAGGCAAAGCACTAAACTGTACACTTTATAAAATATCACATCAAGCTGCATAATGAATGACATCCCATAGGTTTTCATGTTTTGGGGGACATAGCTGATTTATATCATGGTGGTCTCTGTCTGCATAAATGAGTGAGCCCTTGAATTCCGGTGAAGCTGGGAAACACTTTCTGATCCATTTCGAGAAATCGAAGAGCTGTGGAATCTGTAATCCCTGCCTGCTGTCTGCTTCCAGCACAAACTCCGCCATTTTCTTTTCAGCTCCCCTTGCACCTGTGTTAAAAAGAAAATGCACGAGATGAAAATGTTCTTTTACGTGAGGAGCTTTTCTATGTTTATTGGCTGTCAAATAGGGATCTCCAGGAATAGAATCATAGAATGGTTTGGGTTGGAAGGGACAATAAAGATCATCCAGACCACCTCCCCTGCCATGAGCAGGGACATCTTTCACTAGACCAGGTTGCTCAAAGCCCCATACAATCTGATCTTAAACACTTCGAGTGATGGAACATCCACAGCTTCCTTGGGCAACCTGTTTCAGTGGTCTCCACCACACTCAGAAAAAATTCCTTCCTTAACATGCAATCTAGATCTACCCCCTTTCCGTTTAGAACTGCTACCCCTTGTCCTGTTGCTGCAGGCCCTGCTAAAAAGTCTTTCTCCATCTTCCTTATAATCCCCTTTTTTTATACTGAAAGTCTGCAATAAGGTCTCCCCAAAGACTTCTTCAGGCTGAACAATTCCAACTCTCTCAGCCTCTCTTCATAGGACAGGTGTTCCAGTCTTCCGATAGTTTTTGTGGTTGTCCTTTTGACTCGTTCTAACAGGTCCACGCCATTCTTGCACCGAGGACAGTCACCTCTCTTGATCTGTTGGCCACGCTTCTCTTGATGCAGGATACAGTCGGCTTCCTCAGCTGCGAGTGCACATTGCTGGCTCATGTCCAAGTTTTCATCCCCCAGCATCCCCAAGTCCGTCTCGCTGAACAGCTCTCAAACCATTCATCCCCCCATTTGAACTGACATTGGGGGTTGCCCCAACCCAGATGCGAGACCTTGCACTGGGTCTTGCTGAACTTCATGAGGTTCGCGTGTCCTCACTCCACAAGCCTGTCAAGGTCCCTCTGGGTGGCAACCCTCCCCTCTAAAGTATCAAATCAGTTTTTACAAAGATTACAAAACAGAGGCAAAGACTGTGTCTGTGCTGTCTGTAAGGAGATGCCCCAAGGCCACTTTCAAAATCAGTTTTGTATCACTTGTGCTGCAACATTAGCTTTTGGTATCTAGCTATTAATCACACATATTTAAAGCAGAGAATCAAATGATTAGCCCAGCACCAAGCATCTCATGAATATCAAAGACCAGAATAGCACTCAGGAGACCTGACTGCCAATTCCCTGTGCAAGCAGGTGTCGTCTTCAGACAGATTCTTCCTGTCAGACGCTGCATGCTGTTTAATGTATTTTCTACTTAAAAAGTGGCTGATATCAAAAGGAATTCCTTGCATCTCCCTCAGTTGAGATTAGGAAAGCTGTTACATGCTGAGTACTTCCGAAAATCTGCTGCTGCTCTGGGGGCTGGATTCTGTCAGAGGACTATGCCTAAATACTTACTAAATGGTGTTTCAAGTTTTAGATAAATTTCTAGACTTGTTGCACCACACTTGCACAATCCACATTACTTACAATGGATCTAGAATTAGATCATGTTAAATAACAGAAGACACATTTACTAACACCTCGGTTTCAAACAGGTCTTAACTCTTCACCCAAATACACTAATTTCTCCTGTTGTACATAAACATATATTCTATAAATAGGAATGCAAACAACTTCTGAAACAGCTTCATGTATCAGAGTGAAATTAAAGGGCCACTTATACATTTACTAAAAACAGTATTTAACATCCTCCGTAGGAAAGGTGAGACTTACTTCACTGTTCAAAAAACAATACAGGACTGCAACAATCAACCCCTGGAATGAGACAATATTTGTAAGTTAGTAGGCAGCACCAACCTAGGTCAATAAAACGTCTTTCGAATAAAAACTTTAAAATTTACCTGAAAAGATCCCAAACACAACTCAAAGATTATTTTATAATTATTGGAACTGCGGTCAGGAAACAAAGCAAACACTGTGTAGTGAACTCCAAATAACGGAATAAGCAACAATGTGGATTTTGCGAGTCTCCTGGGTAAATAAAAGAGAAAAAGCTGGAGTTTAATGATGAGCTCTTGTTTTTCTAAGATAAGAACCTGATGCAATGTTGTTTACATCAAGCTTGTATGACTTCAGATTTGTAAAGAGTCTCACTAAAGCATTGTTTATTGCAAATCGTTTTCCTGTCAGGTTTGCTATGACATTAGCCACATAGTAACCTCTTAACTCAAAGTGGGCAGTTGCATGTTATACTTGCTCTTGCTGACCTTCCAGCTTTTCAAAAGCTGGTAAAAGGCTACAGAGCCCCTCTAAACCAGCCGACCCTTTTTCAGCTGCCCTCTGGACAGCAGCAGGGTGTAGGACCTGTCCTCTGCTGTGTCCCTGACATAAAGCCAGCTCCCAGCCTGGTTTCATGGCACATTTTTTTGGCGTGGGGTTTTACTGCATTATTCCAGAGGACCGCATCCCACAAAGTGTCATAAACTGCCCTCAGATCTCTCACGATATTTTTTACCTGGCGTAATGGGTTCAGAGTGGAAAGGAATAATGCTTTGCTGCAAAGTTATACTGGTAGATCCTCTTGTATGGGAAGCAAAATCTCTCTTTTGAAATTAATTGATGTTAATTTCCTTTAAATGTGCGACCATATGGTTAGTCTGTGTATTGCACATATACAATATCCAAACAGTGCCTAGAAAATGTAATCCAGAGTAATCTCAACAGTGAGATTTTCAGGAGCAATTTCAGATTTACCCTGAAATACTAAAATCTCACAACCACAGTGATGGTATTAAGCACATACCATTAGCTAGTTTTTAATGTTGTCAATTACATAATAAATTTTAGCACAATACACTACTGAAGTTAAGGAAGGAGAACTTCAAATTATTAAGCACAGCAGCTCTGACAAACTGCCTGTGAAACCACTGAAATGATGCATTGCTAATTATCCCTTATCTGTCACTTATTTCACTCTAATAACATCAATTTTATGTATTACACAGGGCTAGTCATGCATGATTATGGATGTCTGGTATCAGATAAAATTATGAAATTATAATGTAGAGTCCCATAATTCATCACTGTCTTGATGAATATAACTTGATTTCACAATGAAAGGATGCTGTTGTGAATTTACCTATTTTAACAGAAAAGTCAAGGTATTTCAAGCAAATTTTTTTTCTGTGTCAGTCTTCATGGCCTGCCTTTGCTCATAATGTCTCAGTGGCTGCATCTGTTTATGTGGAAATAATCGGTTTTGACAGCAAAGTTTCTCAAGAACAGTAAAACCTTCACATCTAAAGGTGATGCCAGTAAGTGGGACAAATAGGGTTTCCTTAGCAGAAGAAATTCATTTACAACTGGAGAATATGACGATGCATCAAATTTCCCCGTTTCCCAAGTGAAAAGGAAAACTGATTTTATTTGAACTTAACATTACCCACTGCAAAAGTAAAATGAGCAATGAAAAGGGTGGAACAAGGTACAAGCAAGTGGGACAGAGGAAGGGAAGAAAAATGGTGACTTGTATGAGTAGTATTCATTTTAGATTCATGTCTCACTTTCACTCCATTCTTGTTTTAATAATTTTTGTCTAGCTGATATTACTTTATACTGCAGTTACATTTTAGTGAAGAGACAGGCAAAATAACCTTATTCTTCTCTGTATTTTAGAAAATTCATTTGCATTTTGAAAAACAAGCCTTCCAAACCTTTAATTTGCTCTGTAGATGCAGTGTTTCTTGAGAAGGTTAATCTACTGTTCTCCTGGGTATCAGCTAAAGACTATCCAATCCAAACTTAATCAGGCAATCAAATGCTAAAAGTAAAGAATTCACAGGGCTGAATAACGAAGGATAAGGTCGCTGTTAATGAACATTTTTTACTATGAAGCACTAGAGTAAACTGTGGAAAATGATGAGACTGATAGGAAGGGAATGTCTCATTTTCATAAAATACATAAATACCATGGGGAATCAAAGAAAAGTTCCTGTCACAGGAAGTAAACTTGAGGAGTTTTCCTGCCCATAGGTTGGTCATTGTGCTAAATAATAATGCGGCAACTGCGTAATTTCATCTCAGTTGACTTGATTCTCCCACATTTCGTTAATTCACGCAGCAAACACAAAAAAGGACCTTTGTAGCTCTATGAAGCAAAGCATTATGTCAATCTAGTTGTGTTGCCTTTCCTGCGGCACATCAGAATTCTTCACTTTTTGCATCAAACGTGTCACGTTGTTTACAAAACACATCAGGTCTTAGATCTCTTAGTTTTAAAGATATGCTTTACTTCAGCACGCCATGTTTTGTCTGCTTTTAGGACAGAAATTCAGTATTTCTTAAATGAAGAAAAGGCATTATGCAGGAGCACATTTTCAAAGTCCATTTGCATGGGTTTGAATTTTCAGTGTTCATGTTAGGTTTTGTCATTGAAATATCGTATTAACGTCCTAAAGTGTCAAACTCAGTGCCTATTTCTGGGCTTTAAACTAAGACCTACTACAACAGACTCTTCGATCCTGGATTACTGTAACCAGCAGGTATTTAAATAAACAACAATAACTGATACGGAAATATAATAAAGAACAAATCCAATTTTAACAAAGTATTTAAATTGCCCCCCAACGTTCCTTGATTCTGAAGCTGTGGCAATGATGGATGTTAGGATTTGACGTTCAAACCAAACAAAAAAGAAGAAAGTCTAAACAGAAATGAAGTTGAGCTAAGTTAGAAACTATTGCTTTCCTCAAGAAAAATATAGATGCTATTTTAAATCAACATAAAACATTACATTTCATTTTTAACTTTCTGGAAACCACATAACTTCTTTCCAGCTCTTAAAATATATGTAAATATCACAAGAAAAAGTATTTTAGAAACAAACAAACAAACAAATGCTATTAAGGAGGCTGAAACAGTGTTTTGATATTGAAATTTTTGTTATGTCAAAATGAAATTTTTACACGTTAAAAGAAAGATATTACTCTCCATATTTTTTGCATCAGCATATTCATTCATGGGTTAAACTCCAATTCGAGAATAGCTTGTTGGTCTTTATAAAATTGTTTATTTTTTATTGAATTTAGTGTTTGACAAAACAATTAGGTTCATCTCTATTTCAGCATAGTGATAAGATCTTCATTAAACCACATCTAAAATATTCCTAATTAAATGTAATTATATTATCACAGAAATTGTTGGTAGCAGGTTTTGGCAGAGGAAATCTTACAGAGATTATTTTGGTTCTGTATATAATATCAAAAAATATGACTCACTTGTACTGTGACTGGTCATTTCCTCCAACATCTGGAGATCTTAACTTCTGCAGTAGGATTCTTATAATACTAATGAAAAGTATAAAATTCACCTACAAAAAAAAAACCAAAAAAGAAAAAAAACACCCAAAAAGTGATTTCTGACTTCTGCACTCAACATGCAGCACAAAGAAATGCTTATTAAGTTGGACAAATCAACTCAGCAGCGGGTGCTATGTACCTCCTGCCAGAACACATCCAGCTCTACGCTGCCAAGCCTACTGTCTGTGTTCTGCCCCACTAAGTTTGTTACGTCCAGTGCACCTCTGCATTAGCCAGGCTGGCAAAAGCTTTTGAAAGCCCCAGTTGTCAGAAATGCCCTCCTTTCAAAATCTCAGCTGAAGACAGGTTTGGGACATGCAGGATGGGACACTGCATGCAATTTGGTACAATCAAGCATTGTCCTAAATTGTCAGGTGGATTCACAACTGGAAACCCAAAGGAAAATGTAAGTCCGACACACTGACCCTCTCTCTCATGCCTCTCACCTTGACTTTATTATTTTCTGTCTGAATTAGGGGAAGAGAAGATCATTGCACAGATGATCTGTCCACTCCAATCAAGCACAGAAATGGCCTTTCCAAGTATCTGTCTGTCTTGGGTATTGATGCAGACATTATCATGAAGGAACTGAGTCCTTGCAGTCTAATTCTTGTGACAGCCCTCTGACATACAACAGTAGTAATATTTTATTTCACATTTCATTTTCTAGAAAGGCACTTGCATAATAAAAGTTACAATCAGACCCCAATCAATCTAGAAAATTGAAATATAAAAATCAGTAGTTCCCAAGTTTTGCTCCCATTATTCGTTCATCCTTGGCTTTTGGCACCTTGTGTACACCAGCTCTTCTGGTGCTGGCTTGTTTGGTGCAGTCTAGAAAACCACACACTAAATGCAGCATGCCCGTACTAAACTGAGAGAACACCTGGAAATCACGCCTTCACAGCAACAACTATTCTACTCTTCGGTTCTTCACGCTTCCTCCTCCTAAAGATTTTCAATATTAGCTGCATTGTGGGCTTGCTTTCATACCGTTACATAAGACAGTCAATGAGGGTTGTCAGCTTAGGTGTTTTCTCCTTTATCTTCCTGGAATTCAGCTTCTGTCAGAGTTTTTCTGTCTTCACCTCATTGACTACTTACACAGATGTCCTTCCTGCTACTGAAGCCATTTTTTATTGCTGGTTACCCTTTCCACCATTCTCTGAGAGTCTTCCAGTCTTCCTACATTCTCAAGCAGACTCAAGGCACTGTGTAAGTGAGTACGATCTAAGTACATCATACTTTTATTGAGAAGCATCACAACTCTTTCACAACACCTATCCAAAAAACTTGCAATGATCTGTTTTCATTGTTGAATGGCAGGCAGCGCTGACCTCATTATTCAGATCTGAATCTTCAACTTCTCTTTTTTTTTCTAGAAGATAATAGGAAATGTTGAGGCTTATCATGTGTACGCAAGTTGAAAATCATGTTCTCATGGATGTGGTGTTTTTCAATGACCAGTTTTACATGGTGTTTCATTAGCTCCTCTTGCTCTATGAATGCATGCTCTACTTTGCACAGCTGTAAGTTTGCACAGCATCCTAGCTGCCACAATGAATGTGCAGGTTGTAGTTCAATGTTCCAACGTGATACATTACTTATTCAGCAGGAAAGCGTGAGTATCACTGCTTTCATAACTCCCTTTCCAGCTTAACTTCCCAAATGCAAAATGCAGTTGATCAAACAGCTGAAGAATCATTGAACTGGAGAAATAAGTGGTTTCAAAGTACACATTGCAGAATCACTTGGCCATCTTTAGTTGCTCTCATCCCTAAAACATGCTGCTTAAGAGAAGAAACATATCTGGAAGGAGACAGCAGATCCTAAACATGTGCACCCAGCAAGCCAAAAAAGATTATTTGCAAAATGTTTCCCTATGTCTTACAACCCCTTTGTGTCAAATCAGTAATGGAACCATAAAAAAAAGAATGGGGGAAAAAAAAGAAAAAATACCCTGCCACGAATAGTGATTCTGGTCCACCTTTTAAGACATACTGGATTTTTGCTGAGTGACCAGTACTCCATTTTCTTAACTCAGAACTCATTTCCCAGTCTTTGCTAAGATCCAGCTGCCATTAAAGTCTGCCAATGAGCACTTGGATAACTTCTGTTTCCAGGTCTAGGTCTTCTTTGGAGGAACACTGCATTCTGGCACATGAAGTTCAGCCATCTACCAGATAGCTGTTAAAATTGAACATCCAGAGAATAGACTCATCTTTCTGTAAACACCAGGTGGTTTGTTTTGCTTTTATCTTTCAGCATATTTTCTTGACTCTGGACCATCCCTCATTCTCCAGCTCCTTTGAGGTACACATATTCTGTACAGATGCTGTAGTTCTGTTGCATGCCCATTTCTTCATATCACAAAACATCTTTTCTGTGAGTCCTTACCTTATGTCATTTCACACATATGCCTACTCTGCTTTCTCTTTAAACACTGCAGAATTTACTCTGATGAAGATGATGGAAAGTTCTCTCAAAATGATTATCAGCAGGCACAGACCCAAAGGCAAGCCCAAGTGTAATGTGCAATCTTGACATCTTGTGTAATCTAATAATGTCCCAATTTTTCTGACTAAAATGTTAAAAATAAAGCAAGTGTATCTAAATGTATTAATTTGCACTACGACTGTTTTCAGAAACGGACATACAACCATAGGATATTATGCCCAAAGTTAATTACAAAATCATCACAGTGAGCAGGAATTTTATTATGCTACTCCAGTAATTCTAATGAGCTCCACATAGGAAAAGCCCCATGAAACATTCTCAAATGGTATTCTTTTGCAAATACTTCATGTTCAATATATAATTCAGTAGACTACCAATTAAAGAAAGATATACACAGCCATAGTTTTTTATGGCTGCAGTAATATCAGATTCTCAATTACAGAGTTATCTATTTACACACAAAATCAAATCTGCAATTCATTGAAAAGTATAATTAGATTTTTTCTTTCCCCCAGGCTCATAAACAGGAGAGATGTTAACAAAAGAAGAACATACAAATAAAAGCAACTGCTCATTTAATAGGAGGCAGATAAATTTTGAAGGGAACAAATTTTAATGGCCTTGGCATCTGTTTAACATTTCTCCTACAGCGCAATTTCTTTTCATTAAAACAGAATTCTTGCCTATCTGTAACTAGCAGTAAAGAATAATGGCTATATGCACTGCAGAATGCTGTACTGATCTATAATTCATGCTTCAAAGTTTACTTACTATAATAGAAATTAAAATTGGTATTCGTATAACCCACCAGGGACCACCATGCTCATTCGTATCCCAGCAACTATAAAAAAAAAAAGGGAAAATTATGTTGACATTAATATCATCTGGCAAGCAAGACCTAGGAGGAGAAGTATTTCTTATACACAAGTCAAAGCACAGTAAAATAATGCCTGTTCTAGCCTAGAATTTGGCATTCAATCTTTTTCTGCCTGTAATTTTATTTCCCTGGTTTTAACATGCATATTCAAATCAGCTAAAACATCAGGCACACTAGACTGTACCATTAGACATCATGGAGGATGTCGGCCTTTAGGGAGACCAAGCTTAGTTTCACTTTGTGTAAGGACACTTCCAATAAGCGCTTAACACCAGCCTCTGGGCAGCTGACAGATACAATTGAAATGACATTATTCCTTGTGGGGTATTTAGGTTACAGATGGCTGGAACTGGTTTAGGAAAATGTGAGACTGAACCTGAAACTTAGTCTGAAAAACTGAAAATTTAAGTTTTGCTGTGGGCTCAGCACTTTTGGTGCAAATACTCTAAGTGCTCTGAAAGATTAATCTTGAGCATGGGCAATACCCTTCAGAGTTCCTCTAACTGTGATTGCAATGGCAAAGGAAATAGGAGTCAGGCTTTGCTTTACATGTTAGAGGTCTTGCAAAGAAAATTTAGAAATTAAGTAGGACATGATTTTTCAATTTAATTACAGAATAAATTGAAAAATATTAGCCAGGTTGAAAAAAGAGGTGTGAAAACTGTCCCACTAGCTAGGAATGCTCTCCCATTCCCTGGGGCCAGCATAAGTCTGATCTTCCTACAAAGAAAGTTCTTATCTCAGTTCCCCTTCCCAGGGAGAAGCTAGCCAGGCCTAGCTCTAACTAGTCATAGTTTTACCTGACTACGTGCATCTTCAATATGTTTACATCACACTGCTTCACTTCTGGGAATGTGATTTAGATATACCCAAAGTTATCTAGATTTCAATCTTTTAAGTTGCTAATTAGCAAATTAGAATGCCAAGCATCTTACTATGCTGTACTGCAGCACTGAACCCAAGGATCCCCTCTGCTATTTTAAGTATTATTTTGACCTCCAAAGCACATAGCTCTAAGTGTGGGTCTCAAGGGGTAACATTAGTCAAAACCTTTCTCTGCTCTCTCCTGCCCTCAAGGTTTTTCAAATAAACAGCATAAGCAGCATGCTGAAGAGCTCCTAAACACCTGTCCCTTTATTGCCATATCTGAAATTTCAATACTGTGCTCATCCCCTTCAAAACAGCAAACTACCTTTGTGTGAACACCACCATAGCCAAGGCAAGGATTGTATTGGCACATTAGAGGCTTTAAAATTTCTCTCCCCCATGTGCTTACCCAGTGTCCTCTAAAATGATCCGTGTCACTGTCCACGTAATAATGAATATGGTAGGAATTCCTGAAAAATCCCAGAGGTTTAGAGGATGATCAAAAAAATATATGACCACAAAAAAAGAAAAGAAAAGAAAAGAAAAAAAGTTCAGCCTGCTAGTAACCACTTATTCCCCAAACACACAGCACACAGTAAACATGTGCATGGAGAGGCCCATCTGATGAGCTATGTGATGTAAGCAGTGTATTGCAAACAAAGACTGCAGGGATAGTGGGTTTATTTCTTATAAAAATGCAGCCACAATGACTAATATACAGAGAACATGCCTTAGGCTTCTTTCAAGCTGTCAGAGTGACCTACAGGGCAATAGATACAAGTTATGCATTCCCAACGCACTTCCAAGGGCTGCAATATAAAACTGAAGTGTAAATCATTTCATAAAGAACCATTCCCACAGACTGGTTTATTCCCATTTCCCAGCAATACCTAAATGTTTTATGACCACCAATTACTGGAAGCTTTAAAGTGCTCTGCGTAGATATCATTGCACTTTCTGGAAATGAAAGGAATACATGTATTTAAAACCAGATGGAGAATATGATTTGGCTTCTAAAAAAGGCAAATAGCATAGCTTGTGGCTGTGCAGGTAAACTTTCTTTTTCCTCCCAAACTAGGACAGCCTGAATTATACGTTTTGCAGCGGCAGTCCTTGCACCATCCTATATCTTGAACACCCCCTGGGCAATGTGCACATCGGCACAGGTCGGAGCCATGCCAAGGACCAAACTAGTACTTATGCCTCAGTACTTTTGTGCCCCCTCCCTCCCATGGTACAGCAGCTGTAACCTCTGCTGGAGCTGAACCGTAGAACTAGTGAGTCCGAGGAGTCATCCAACAGAAATGGCATGACCCCCTTGGTATGGAATATTGAACCTGACTAATTTATACAGACAGAAAAAAAAGAGTATTATTGGAAGATGTTGAAGTTCTTACCCCATCCAATCAGCAGGTAGACTGTGAAGTGTCTGTTGGGGGAGAATATCAGCACAAGGAGGATGTGGAGGTAAAGCCCTTCAACTAAGAGCCAGTAAAAGTTTGCCATAACACCATACTGAAAAAACACCAAAATAGCCTTGCAGCCCACCTGAAACATGAGAGTACAGATCAAAGTTGTTGCAGGAAAGATGCTGGATTATTCTGTTATTAATATATCCTATAGATCTTAACTCTCAATGTAATACTAGTAACCCAGGTCCAGTAGAAATATTTTTTTTCAGTCATGCCAAATGAGACATTGTAAACGTTACTGTGTAGATATATATATGAAGAAAAGGAATTATTAAAAAATTATTTAGATGGCTCTCAGCAAATTTTCTCAGAAATTTTGAAACCTTCAATAATTTCAAATTCAAAATAAATATTGTAAAAGGTAACGGTTATCAATAAATGCACACATTTGCAATAGTTAGTTAACACATAGCTATTAGATTAAATGACCATCTAGTAGGTGGTTTATAAATACATTAAAATCCCAGCTAACAGGAAAATTAACAAAGAAACTGCTTTATTAATTTCTCAAGACTAAATGAGAAACTGAGTGAAAAATATAACTTTAGATGATGATTAATCTAAGTAGACTTAGAAGAAAAAGACTGGAATTTTAAAAATTACATTTTCCCTGTAGAAAATGCTTTAGCGTTTCTTTAGTAACAAAACACGTAAACACGTATCATGAAATGAAGTCCCAGTTACAGTCTATGTGCTGCTCTTCAGAACTGATTTTCAGCTGTCTGTGCTGCTGATGTTCCACAGTGCTGGCTGCTGCTACTTTGGTACTTCCCAGCAGGAATGTGGGATGTGAGAATTGAACATAAAAATGTTTCCGTTGAGTCTGAACTGAGAAATGTGATGATACGGTGAATGTAACAGACTAAACAAAATGGACTTGTGGTGGGTTGACCTTGGCTGGATGCCAGGTGCCCACCAAGCGGCTCTGTCACTCCCCTCCTCAGCAGAGCAGGGCCGGGGAGAAAAAAAGATGGAAACAAACCCTTGTGGGTCAAGATAAAGGCAGTTTAATGAAGCAATAGCAAAAGTCAGTGGAAGCAAAGCAAAACAAAAGATGTTATTCTCTACTTCCCATCAGCAGGCGATGTTTGGCCACTTCCTGGGAAGCAGAGAATCACTAAATAAAACTTCTAGCTTCTGCCTGCTTTCCTCCCTTCCCCGTTTTAAATACCCTTCATACTTCCACTGTTTCTGTTAAAATTCCAAGTACACCAAATACCTAAGAAGCGAACTCATTAATTTAGTGACTGATTCCTCTGTCTAAACATGGGTGTCTATTATAAGGTGAGATGCCATCAGGGACCTGTCACCAGCTGCTAAGCCAGAAGGTCACAGACCTCCTAGAGACACTTCTTTGTATCCATCAGCCCCTTGTGGTGTCTCGGGTATCTCAGTGCATCCCAAGTAACACACATGCCTATATTTATACCCATGTACATGTCTACATAGACAACCAAATAAGAATCCAAAGGCTTGAATTCATTTCACCTAATTTTAGCTGCCTACAAGCAAGGTTTCTGGTGAATGCTAGCCACCTACTAGCCAACCAGCTCCTTATGCAGCCACGAAGACAGACAGGCATGACCAGAGAAAGTCTTAAAAGCAGATGAGATAAACTGTCCAGTGAGAAAGACAGAAGCCCAGAGAAACAGCGTAGTTCAGTCATCTCATTTAATAAGACTAATCTTAACTCTAGACTTTGTATCCACTGGAGGGATATCCACTGCAGACCAGTAATGGCCAGAAAATTTCAAAATGCAAGTTGCGATTTGCTTTTATGCTTATGACTACTTACAACCAGATTAGCAAAGTCTAAACCTTTTAAATTCCAATACTCCCCTGTATTATATTCTCAATTTACACACCAGAACTCCGCAACAAAATGTTTTCCCTTCCTCCTGCAGCTAATCCTCTATCAGGTGTATTTCCAGATGCTGAACAGCGAAGGTATCTGTCAATAAACCGTTAGCCAGAACTGTGGCTCTGTGTCACTCAGATCCAGGACCTAGTTACATTGCATTCTGAATTGTGTGCTTTTCAACACCTGTGCATGCAGCAGAACTGTGGAACATCACACACGTGACAAAAGGGGCAAAGCCCACAGGCTGTTACAACAGAAAGGCAGCATCCAGCCAATGCAAGACAAAACAGCCTTGCTAAATTGGCGTCAGATTATCCCACGTATAAATGCACCAAAAATTACTCAACAGTCCACAAAACTGGACATATTCAAATAGGAAAATATGAGGCTTTCAGGCAGGAATAACTGGAGAATAAAAGAAATTGCAGAAATCAAGCAGTATTTTGAGAGTCCACTGACTAATCTTTCAAGGACCTAAGACGTTTTGATTACCCCTGGCAGTCTGCCTTCTAACTACTTTGCCTTCTTTGCGTCTATTAACTCAGAGCCTATTTGTCTTCATTAGAAATATCCCAGATTACAAATTCATGCATACAGCTTGGTAGTCACCGCTAAGAACTTTATGCTTTGGGACAATACAGCTTCATCAATGTAAAAATATCTTCCTTTTTTTTCTCACAAGCTTAAACTGAAGTAAATTAAATTCAGAAGGGCTTCAGCAATATTTGTAGGATTCTTCTGCAGCACTTTTGACTGAAACAAGGCAGGCAGAGAACAGGGATTATCATATAGCGGTCAGTCTTCTAACAGCAAGACTTGAGAATTTTTTTAACCCCTGGGTATGAAAATGTAGTAAACATATTAGCTTGCCAAGAATGCAGATGACAACACTCCTGTCATAGCCAGAAAGTACAGAGGAGTTAATAAAGATAGCTCCTGCAAATATTTAATTCCCTGACTCATTTCTCTCCCTCCATTGATACCTGTCCAAATCCTAGACTCCTGATAAAGCCACTAGAACACTTCCAGAAGAGCTGCATTTAATCACTCCCAGTTGATTGGAACTCCTGTTTCTCTTAAACTCTCCCAGCTGATTAATGCAGTGGCCATATTTATTCTGAGGTATAGCTGGTCATGATTTGTTTTGGCAGATGACACGTCCCTTCACGGACATGCAAAATGACATTAACTTCTCTTACTTGTGCTGCAACCTTCTTTCTCTGGCTACTTCTAAAAGACCATTTTGCTAGTCATTATATTCTCTATAGAACTGTCTGCACTGACAGCTTGGTATCGTTAAATATTTAAAAGGATCAGGGAGGAAAATTTAGTGACACAACAGTATTATACCAGGTAGCAAATGAGGTTCATTACCCATGAGGTTTGATCCTCTGGACAGTGAGCTGTGTTGGAGCTGGAATAGAGAATATCATCCTTGACTAAAACAGAGATTGCTCTTAGAATGAAAGAGAGGAACAGGTTCAGGTGGATGTAGTTCCGAGTACAATGAAGTTTTCTAAGAAGAGATTTAAAAACAGACATTTTAGATTTTGAGACAGAAAGCTCTTCTATTAATTTCTGGTCATTTCTTAGTAATATGAACCTTGATTAAGAGCCTATCCTTTCCTCTGTCATATTCAGTGCTACTTTGCTGTTTTCTTTTATCATCATCATCCTCATCATTATTATAGGCTGTCCAAAATACACAAAGTATGTCTTACTCCTTTTCAGTATCACAGCCCAAAAGATCCCAGTGATATTTCTCCCACACTTTAACATAAACTTACAATAAACATAGAATATTATAACCTTCTGTGTGTGCGCTGATCCCAGTGTTTTTCTTGCAAACAAAACTGATTATCCTGGATATATTGCAGACATTATTTTCTGGTTTAAGTTTTTATTTAACTCCTGCATTTTGCTATATAATGGCTTTTCATCCTATGATTTGAGTGTACGCAGCTACAATTAAAAAATGCATTCACAATATTAGATCGCCTATCCTTTCTATCCAGTGAGGTGTAAAACTTCTTAAGTCCAGCAGGCATGTGATAGCCTGACAAACAAATGACAAATTAAATATTCCAAGTAAGTGAATGAGTGCTCAGGAGAAGAAAGTTGCAAGTTCAGGGCTTTTTGCTTAAAAGACATTTCCTTCAAGACCTTCCCATTCAACAGAATTTTTTCATAGCAAATCCTCACAAACCAAACTGCTTTTGATTTTTCTGATCAAAACCAGCACCTTGAACTGCACCTGGAAATAAGCCAGAAGCCAGGGCATTGTAGCAAGTACGAGCAATGAAAGAACAAAGATGCAATAGGATGTTATGGTGGTGTGCAGTGGTAGCTTCCAAGTAGTCTTCACATTTTGATTTGCACCAAAGAATGCTAAATAATCCATTCTGAAACTACTAAAACAAGGACAGCTACAATGAGTGTAGGGAAATAAAT
Source organism: Falco naumanni (assembly GCF_017639655.2). Taxonomy (NCBI): domain Eukaryota; kingdom Metazoa; phylum Chordata; class Aves; order Falconiformes; family Falconidae; genus Falco; species Falco naumanni. The sequence continues at coordinate 51,606,361 of NC_054057.1, read as the reverse complement.
AAGAGATCTGTCTTGCTAGCCCCCAGTTTGGCAAGGGACAGAATACCAGGCTGAACTGACAGCAGCTGTTCAAAAATCCAGTGATTTCTGTGGCTCTGCATGTCCCTAGCTGAACCAGGTTCTGAGAAAAACTGAAATACCAGTATTATGTTGGACTGCATCATGTGTTCCTATGGAATTCAGAGATACATGAAAGCTGCAAATGGGAGGAAAATGTTTTTCATGAGTAACTAATTTAGATGATTAGTTCTTCACCCCATACAGTAGCTGAAATAATAAATGTTGGATATATATAAGGCTGTCAAACCAGATTTTTTTTATATGGGATATGTATGATGTTTCAGAATAACACAGAAATGCTGTTTTTTAACAATGAAACAAAAACTATGCTGCTTATTCCTTTGATATGACTACCTGATGACACAAAACTACCATGTGAGGAAAGTTTACGGACAGTTAATGCAAATGCACATGAGAGGCCATCTTTCAGAAATGATGAAGATTCATATTTTTCTCCTCGGTAAGAAACACATATCAGAGAAACCGACATTTCTGGGGGAAGGTTTTGTTATACAGGACTAACCCTGAAGGAAGTATGGTAAGATCTAGAATGTCAGTGTTATGCGGAAATATGCTGTTCTACAATTTATTTTCACTCTGAGTTGGAACAAATAAACCTTTTCTAAAATATCTGAAAAATAATATTTATTTGTAATAATTTTGATTTCCACCTTTCTAAAATTTTATGACATATTAAGACTTAGACATTCGAAATCAAGAAATAGAAACTTGCATTCAAAGAAGGGTAAAGCAAGCAGCTTCTTTGACTGCATCAAAATGATTAGCTTAATTGTTTATAAATTAAGTTTGGAGAAGCAAGAATGTGCCTGACAAACTGGCAACCTCCAACAGGAAAACATTGTGCCAGAAAGTTGCCAATTAACTTTAATTATGATAAATACATAGAATATTATGTGGGGAGTGGCATATAGTGACTTGAAAAACGCTGTCAATTTAGTCTGGCAAGGTATTTACAGATATTCATGTTTTATGCCTTTGTTTTGAGATTAAAAGATTAGCCAGATATACAATCCTTTCCTTTTACAATGCTTCTGTGTTCTTTGCAGATACTAATAAATGGGAACCCTTATAATGTTTCTGTAAAGATTCAAACCAAGTCCAGTTCTTTGGAAGAAATGCAAAACAATATTGCAACTGCATGGAAGGTTTCAGAAAAAACCCTCCTTTCCCCACTGAATGGTTCTGCCTTTCATGTGCTTACAGCTGATGCTGTGAACAACTGCAAAGCACTGACGATCTATCTGTTCTGCTAGACAGTACATAATAATATAAAATGGACTGCAGAAGTCAAGTTGTAATACGTAAAAAAGAACGTCCACTTCCTTGTCATGAACACATCACCCATAATTAAATTAAAATCCACATTATTCCATTTTTTCTTTCATTAAAAGTACTGCACAAATTCAGGATTAAACACAGTATAATTTGAAACATACATATATAAATCCAGCAATGCACAATAATCTCTTGTGTTACTAATATCCAGAGTTCAAATTCCAATCCTGCTGGATGAAGTCAGGATTTTGACAACCCTACTGTGCTAGTAACTCCCGATTTTTAACTCAGTACTTAACTACCAAATCTCCTTTAGATAGTTTCACTTAGAAGAGTTGTTCTTTGCTCTCCTTTTTAAACACAGCAAGGTGAAAGTTTGCTGGTTACATTCAAAGGTGAATGTGTTTCAGGGGTGAGCAACTGGTTTAATAAACAGTATATTGACTTTACCTATAACAAACTCTGAGACCTTTTAGAGAAAGTATGTTTCTTGGATAGAAGGTGCTACCAGCTAAGTAGTGAAAAGTTAAAACTTACAGAAACATTCTTATTTTCCAAACTCCATCCTTAAAAATGACCATAATGTATGGGACGCCTTACAACATGCCTGAGACAGACATACATGCATAGCCATCAGCATTCTCTTCTATTGTTGATAATTTACAACTGCTTCAGCTAAAGCCTTCCATGATAATTGGCTGCTTGTGACATGCTTGGGAAACTATATACTGAACAGGTTATTTTTACAACTTGTTTGGGTTCCTAACTCAACTCACTATGTTAGGAGGTCCCTACACTCCCTGTAGATAGCAGAGAAACACGCTTCTTTAGGGGGAGACTTAGAAGACCCTGTGTTCCCCCCCTGAAAAAAAGCCTGGGTTTTCCACTGACTCAACAGAGAGACTGGGGAGTTCTCAACTTGAATATATAAGGTTTGGAGCACACCTCTGAAATTCTTGGTCTGTTTGTTATAACTGACTTCTGGTGATGGACAACATTCAAATGGCTGTAACACACTGTCTTACATGCATTGTTAATTTTAGCAGTTTTGAAAATGCACAATCTGCCTGAGGCATCTCCCAGTAAGAAGAAGATAACCGTGAGTGACTGTCCTGTTTTCAGCTGGGACAGAGTTAATTTTCTTCCTAGTAGCTGGTGCAGTGCTGTGTTTTGGATTTAGTATGAGAATAACGCTGATAACACATTGGTTTATTTGTCACCAAGTAGTACTTACTCTAAATCAAGGACTTTTCACTTTCCCATGCTCTGCCAGGGAGCAGGTTCACAAGAAGCCAGGAGGGAGCAGAGCCAGGACAGCTGACCTGAGCTAGCCAAAGGGATGTTCCATACCATAGAACGCCATGCCCGGTATATAACCTGGGGGGGAGTTGGCTGGGAGCCTCTGACCACTGCTGGGGGACTGGCTGGGCATTGGTCAGTAGGTGGTGAGCAATTATACTCTGCAGCACTTGGGTTTCTTGAGCTTTATCTCTCTCTTTTTGTTATCTTCCTTTTCATTACAATTATTTCTGTTGATATTATTATATTTTAATTTATTGCATTATTGATTTGTTTTTATCTCAACCCACAAGTTTTACCTTTTTCCAATTCTCCTCCACATCCCACCAGGGGCAGGGGGAGTGAGCGAGCGGCTGTACGGCATTTAGTTGCCAGCTGGAGTTCAGTCACGACAGTCTCAATTTTTTTCAAACACATTACAAAATATAATTATGGCCTATGTATCTGCTCTTAATAGTATCTGAATATTTAAATACTGATAAAATTTGATGACAGACTGAAAGGCTTACAGAACTCTCCATAGGAATATTTCATCAGAGGAATAAGGCTCTGCCAAACAACATGCTGTCCTCTACATATTACGTGTACTTTTCTACCAAATCTGAGAGATGCATTTTCTTTTTTTTCTTGGTGCAGAGCGGAACGGAGAAGTTGTGTGAAGTTTATAATGGAGAATATAAAGTTTGTTCTATTAGACAGGAAGAAGTGATACATAAAAGCATGAAGGTGGAGAGACTGAGAAAATCTATGATACTGATCATACCATTTTGCAATTTCTTTTACCAGCTGGAGATTGCTTTCAGTCTCAGAAAACTCCCAGAAGTTAGGCAAAACTAACAGGCAGTACTGCCTTTCCTAATACTGCCTAACAAAACCATTGCACTCACAGCACTATCCTTCAGCATAATGATCCATACCTTTACAACCCCACTTGGAAAAATTAATGATTACCTTTGATAATAGTACCCCTGGAAACCACTCAGAAGCTTCTGCAAAATATGGCTGCCCACTTGTCCAGTGTTGAGACCAGCATCCTACTGATTTTCAAGAGCAATTCAAGGTGCCAATTTTAATAATCAAATAGAAAATGCTTTATATAATCCATTCCTAAATGACTGTTCTTTCTTACAGGGGCTGTAATGTCTGTAAATTTGTTAAGTGCTTTGAAATTTTTTAATATGGTACTAGCAAAAATCAAGCTAGCATTATATTATTGTCAGCTGTTTAATTGAGAAAAGTGTAAAATAGATGCATTTTCTAAATACCTCAGCAATCAGACAAGTAAAAACCATCTTATCACTGTTCATATTTACTCATGAAAAACACCTACCTGAAAAGGCAAAGAATTATACTTCCTGTTGTAAGAGCAATCAGAGATACGCTGTGTCCAAGGGTATAAATTGCCTTCACCCTTACATAGAAGTTGACCTGCACAGAAAAATATACATGCAGAAACCACTTACTGATATATAAAATTCACTGTGAAATTACATAGTTTTCCATTAAGTAGCTCTGAAGGCTAAATAAATAGTATTATTTTCACTCTTTGCTCTACAGTACATGATGAGAATATTTTATCTTTATTCCAACATATTTTTGCAATGCAACATCTCAAGCCAATGGACCTCAATAGAAAATTCAGCCTCAGGAACTCAAAACTTTAGACACACAAGCTGGTACAATTTCAGCTGATTATCCCATGCCAATGAGGTCAAAGAAAGCATCAGATTCATCAGCTTCAATAAATGCAATCAAACTGAAGAATGAGTCACACTGAAACAATGGATTATCTCTGAAAGAGAGAATCTGTCTCAGTTCCTTCTGCTCTACTGTACTTTATAATGCATTTATATATGAGTTTAATTTTAAAGACCTGTTTACATCTCATTAGTTTCCTAATATAAATGTTCTAATACTTTACTAAATTGTGACCCAAACAACCCTTTTTTTTTTTCCTTTAGTAAAGTTATTTGCTAAAACTTGGAAAGGAAATTCTTCAACAGAAGAAAAGCAGACTGAAGTGCACAGGCCACTGATTCACTGCAGCTATCTGTAAATCTACTCCTATTCTGAATGACAACATCAAGAAAATTAATGCTAAATATTCTCAAAATTAAGCTGCTTCTTCATTTATGCCTACAACAAAGTCATTAGACTGACATTTTCCACTCAAGCTAGATAAAATATTAAAACTAAAGTTTTGTACTATGGTATGAAATTAAAGTTTTTAATAGCAGTGTAGAATATGCTATGCATAACGGACAATTTCAATATTCAGTGCATATGGTTATATCACTCTTTAAATAAACTAAGATAGCAAAAGGAAAAGCAAATTATATTTATTTTATAACATGTAAAAGGACAAGTAAAGAGGTAACTTTAGCAATCCCAATTCGTGATGAAATCAGCTGAACATCCACTTAGCAAATATTACACAGATATGGAAAAGACTAAATGAAATGTGAAATGAAATTAAGAATCTTGCAACTGCACTATCATAGATATGGTTAAAGGACAAGAATAAGGGAAACATAATTGCAATAGATCTCAAATTTATTCATAGCAACAGTCACGCTTGTTAGGAGCTACAAGTGGTACATGAGGTGCCACAGGAAACAAATCTCTTTTTTTAATTACGGAAGTAAGCTGTGATGTTTTTTTTCACAACAATCCTGACATTTTAATGTTTTGTTTGTTTTATATAATATTCACTGACTGTAGAGATAAAGAAAGAAAATAAGGACTCAATGAAGTTTCCAGTGCCATTAGAATGACCATAATAAAGTTCCTTAGCTAAAATCCTGAATAAATATTGCCTTTGTTTCTTTTGGTTGTTTTGTTTTGGCTTTTTTTTTCTTTTTTTTTTGGGGGGGTGGAATTGTTTGTGGGTTTGTTTGTTGTTTTTTTTTATTGGTGTCCCTGGCTGGTTAAAATGGTAAAACCTAAAGTATTACTTTATTGTTCTCTATAAAGAGTCTGCTGTATATTTGCAGAGCTCCACTGCAGTCTTAAGGACTCTGTGAGCATAGATTATAGGCTCTGTTTCACCTACCATGAGGTGTCTACACTGCAAATATAAATATCTAAGGCAATGTAGGGTGTCTTCACAGGGCCTTCGAGAAAGTACTTCTTGTACCTATGTAAGCACTGAACATGGACTTCACTGAATTTATTTCTACAGGCAATGAAGAGGCCCCACAGTGACTAATTGAAGTGTAGCTACCTAGAGTGTACAAATGCCTGCACTTAGATGGATGCCCCCAAAACATCCTAGTTTTCCACATGAATCCTGTGTTTGTCAAGTAGGACTCTAAAGTAGCGCAATGTTTCTTGAACAATGTTTCTAAAATGGTTTTCAAATACAATGTTAAAAATATTTTTTTCTAAATTAACATAATGTCACACAAAATCAGTTCTGAAGAACTGCCCTTCAATTCCCTGCTAGAATGGCAGAATTATACTGCAGTTCAGCTCATTTTTGGACAGCTCTGAAAACTATGCCTACAGATAAACACCACAGACCACCCCTACGCTTCTTTAATTTGGCTTCTGTCACAGCAAAAGGAACATCAGCCAGTCTCCAGGCGATTTTCTGGGAACAGAGTGGTAAAGTTTCTCAGCAGCCATTACAACAGCCCATGGCACCAACACTGTAAATACTTCAGGTATCCCCCTTCATTTATTCAACCTGATCTGCTCTGCAAAATAATGGAAAAAAGGATACTCCAATAAATGAGTTAACAATTTGGCAGCCTCATGTCCCCATCAACAGTATTCTGGAAGAAAGGGAATTTTATTTCCTGACTTTTTGCCCATCGGGAGTTGCAAATATAGTGTAAAGCTGAGAAATGACTGACCTGTTTTCAGCTGGGATAGAGTTGATTTTCTTCCTAGTAGCTGGTGCAGTGCCGTGTTTTGGATTTGGTGTGAAAATAATGTTGATAACACACAGATGTTTTAGTTGTCACCAAGTAGTGCTTACTCTGAATCAAGGGCTTCTCAGTTTCCCGTGCTCTACTGGTTCTATGTTACGGAACATCCCTTTGGCTAGTTCAGGTCAGCTAGCCAAAGGGATGTTCCATACCATAGAATGTCATGCTCGGTATATAAACTGGGGGGGAATTGACTGGGAACCTCTGACCACTGCTGGGGGACTAGCTGGGCATTGGTCAGTGGGTGGTGAGCAACCGTATTGTGCATCACTTGGTTTTTTCCTTGGGTTTTATTTCTCTGTCCCTCTCTCTCTTTTTCATTAAGATTGTTGTTGTTAAAATTGTTGTTGCTATTATTATTATTATTATATTTTATTTCAATTATTAATTTGTTCCTAAGTGAACCCACAAGTTTTACCTTTTTCCTAATTCTCCTCCACATCCCACTGGGGGTGGGGGGCAGTAAGCGAGCGCTACATGGTACTTAGTTGCCAGCTGGGGTTAAACCATGACAGCGATGCACAGCAATTCCACAATATGTTTTATTTGTTATCTTCTTGTTGGCATTAGCAGAGCCCATTTCTGCTAAGTACGTTTACACTGAGTGTACAAATAGAAGCCTGAATGGTCTCTAAATCAAAATTTCTTAACACCCACCACATAAATATTACAAATTTCAGGGAGGTAAATGTCATTTGCAAAAGAAGTTGCAATGGCAATAAATCTGTGCCGTTTAAATACAGAGTGGAAGATTTCTTGTTCACTTTCATGGAAAAAATTGATTTAATAGTAACAGTGATGTTCAACATTGCATTACTGCAGAGCAGAGACAGGGGTCTCCCCAGGTATCCTAAAGCCATGCACACAACACCTGGTAAGAATGCACTCAGGGACAACTTTGCACCATTCTCATCTTCTTATTCTGGGAACTACCAAGTAGCTCAACAAATCTTGATATGTTAAAGTAACCACTGGCCTCCTGTAATTTATTTTTTAATAGCCTTCAAAAGGAAAACAAAGCAGAACTTCTAATGTAAATTGTGTCCTGGACTTTCCCAGTGCCCAGCAGAAATTAATTCTTCCCTTCTATTGAAGTTTCTCATTGTGCTAGAAAATCTTACAGCAGCTGTAAGGTTCCTTTCTGCTCCTGAGAAGCTGGCGTGTGCTACAAGTTGACTATAAAACCTGCTCCAAAGAGAGTCTTGGGTTTGCTTAAGGAGCAGAAGTAACTCTAAGGCAAGAAGTGTGTGAGACTGACACACACCAACTCATGCATTTGCTGTTACATTGATGGCTAAACTGACCCAGCTGTATATTCTTCTCTAAGCACCATGGTCTCTATACTCCAGACTTAAAATTAGTTCCCTCTGGCTAGACTTTAAACTTCCCCCCATCACCTCCTCGCTTCATTAAAAAATGCCCTTGTTCTGACTCTCTCACTGCTGACATTTGTCCTCATTTTGGCTGGGTTAGAGTCGATTTCCTTCATAGCAGCTCATAGGGTGCTGTTTTGGATTTGTCACCAAAAGTGTTGATAACACGCTGATGTTTTAGCAATTGCTGAACAGTGCTGTCTTGTCTGCTTCTCCTGCTGCCCCACCAGTGAGGAGGCTGGGGGTGCAAAAGAGGCTGGAAGGGGACACAGCCAGGACAGCTGAATGCACACCATATGACACGTGCTCAGCAATAAAAGCTGGAGAATGGAAGAGGAAAGGGATGTTGGGAGTTACAGCATTTGTCTTGCCCAGTCACCATTATGTGTGATGAAGTCCCGCTTTCCTGAAAATAGCTAAAACACCTGCCTGCCGAAGGGAAGCAGTGAATGAATTCCTGATTTTCTTTTGCATGCACACACAGTTTTGGCTTTACCTATTCAACTGTCTTTATCTGAACCTGGGAGTTTTTTCACTTTTGCCCTTCCGTTTCTCTCACCCATCCCACTGTGAGGGAGCGAGTGAAGGGCTGTGTGAGGCTGAGCTGCTGGCCAGAGTCAGCCCACGACAACCTTGAAACCATTTTCCTGCAGATCTCATAAAGAACTATGCACACAAGATACACAGGAATTATTAGGAAGCTGACAGTACTAGAAACACTGTAATTTTAATGCACAGATCTTTAAAAATATTTGAATTAATAAAATACATTTAGGTTGCAATAAAGTTGTTAGCAATTCTGATTATATAATTCTGTTGCTAGTAGCTACTTAGCCCATATTTACATGAGAGATCAGTCGAGCAACTATAAGAAATAACTTCAGCTTGCAAGTTTCCTTTCAACAATAGAAAGTAGTTGCTCCTGACCACATTTGACATTTTTGAGAACTCATTACTCAAGGCCTTGGCTTCTATCTGACACTGAATATAACCTTAGTTTCTCAAAAATTAGTCATAACATTCTTTATTACTGATTCACCCAAAGGCTTTCTGTATCTACTACAGGGAGTGGATTTTAAAGACTATACTAGGGTCTCATACATAAAGGGTATATGTTCTTACCATTCTAAGTGACTAATCCAGGCTGTACAACATCCACAGACACAAATATACTACACATCTTACTCTCATATATCGTGATTCAGTTAAGCTGCATTAGCACCTTTACATTTAATGCCTTAAATCACAGTCAAAAGTGTGCATTCTGCTTGTCAGCATAGGAATACCTCAACTCATTGTCATTCATTCTCTTCTTTCAAATACATAAAGGAAAACCAAACAGAGAATCATACATCACCTTTTGGTCAATGGAAGTTCCACCAACATAATAAACTACCTACTTGCCTAAATGTAGTCATCTACTATTACGTGAGATGCTCTGGGGGATCTGAGACATCTGCATGGCAGATGTGTCAGAAGACCTCTTTGCCAGAATGGCAGTGGCGAGTCCAATGGCACTAGATACCTATGTTTAGACATTCACATCAAACCCTGTTTCCACACACTCGTGATTAGACACCTACATAAATATCTACCTTTAGGAATTTTGATTTGCAAGTTGAATTTCAGCCTTCCAGGTTTTAAAATACATGGTAAGTATGTAAATGCAAACGACTGGAGAGAATTTGATGTGGCTGTGTTGGCACAGACATGACTGAAAGACCCAAGAAATTTTTTCCAGCACCTGCTCTGATGTTCTGTGCACAGCCAAGTCAGTGCCCACCAGATAAGAACCCCTGATGCATAATGTGAAAGGTTTCACATTCGGCTTCTACTCTGAATGGGTAAGAACAATTTTTTTGTTTTCTGATCACTTCTTCTGATGCAATTATTTGCAGTTGAACAAGTTTGCTGCTTATAAAACAGTCAACACTTAAGTTATCACATAATTCTCTTATATATGCATTGCATTTTTATGTTAATGCTACTTTAAAAGGCCCAAGCATACCAGATCTAGAGAGAGACTGTATATTCTCCTTAATTTTTGTTTTGTCTTGGAAATTTTTTAGGAAATTGTAAATTGTTTGGTGCCAAGTATATAAAATTTATATCTATGTTTAGTCTGCATTGCCTTTGTCTGCTTTTTCCGTATTTTTGCCCATCTTCATTTCAGAATGAATTATACTGCTACTTTCTTCTCCTCCTACCATTCCTATCCTAGACAGCACCTATTATACTTTCATAAATTAAGAACACAGAATCAACTGATTTACAGATTCTAACAACCCACAGTCACTATAGTCTTTAGATGGCATGCACTAAAATGTTTATAAGAATGATTCTGGACCAGCAGTCATTATTAGGAAATTGCAGTCAGACCAATGTTCCCATGGGAAAGCCTTGATTCTGCTTATATGTTCTGCATTGCTTCATGTCAAGAACAATTTGAACTCAATATATCTTTTCCTTCTCCTTTTCTTGGAATATATTACACTGAGAACAACACTGAAATTTATCTCATTTATGTAATTCAATTGAGTATTTTTCCATTTTTTGTGGAATAATTTTTTTTGAGATCTCTATAAAGTTGATTTTAGGATAAGCAGTTTTGCCTTCCTTTAAATGTTTTCCGTGCCCAGGAATGCAGAGTTCCTGTTTACTTCCTCAAAGCAAGTTGGAATAAAGTGCAGGACAGTACAGTAAATAAGCAGATGCACTAATAGGCACTGGATTTTGCAGGGATGACTCCATCTGAGGTAGGTATCAAGAAACTCCTTACAACCAGTGAAGCAGCAGAGTGCTATTCATGTCATCCCAAGACAGGCATCTAAAATAATTTAGAAGGATAGTGAAGTAAAACCACCTACTTTTTCTTCATTAAATACAAACAGAACCTAGAGAAACTAGTGTAGATGCAGATGCCAGACGTCTAAAGTTAGACAACATTACTCTGTCCCAGGAGTTTCTCTGCTGATTTGGTCAGCTTTCCATCAGGCAGTAAAAGCATTACAAAGCTTTGGTTTTACGTCCATTAAGATTTTTGTCTTTATACTTTTTTCCATCTTGTTTTGAAGGCCAACATTTGGAGTCTGGCATTTGGTTTTGCTTTTATTTGTCATTTTTCCATCTGAGGTCTAACTCTCAAGGGATTTCTGAAACCACAAATCTGTTTTCTCTGTAATAATATAATGAATAAAAATGTAACATTATTTTAAACTCTTTCAAATAACTACTGATGACTAGGTTAAATTAATAAAGTAAAACTCGTTTAGCTTAATACATCTAACAGTGGGCTGTAATCTTTCTGAAAGGTAGGCAACTCAACAGAATTAGTCATTGCAGAGAAGGCATAGGCTGTCTGGATTAAATGCTGATGAGTACACTACAATCTAGTCAGATGAAGTTCATTGGAATTGTAATTCTAGTCACACAAGAGTATGTATTTTTTGCGTACTGTTAAAAAATCTCGTCTTTGTAATGTCTCCATACCTTAGCAGCCATCATGCTTTTACTGGTAACTGCACACAGTCCTAGTGATGCCAGTGTGTAACACAATGAACACGTATCCCCATGTTGCTAAAGACTCATGAGGAAGAACCCAGCAGTGCTTGGTACAGAGAAATTACAGGGAAGTGAGGGAGGAGGCATTTTTAAAGGGATATTTACTAAAAGATCAGCTGTCAGAAGTCCCTGATTAAGCTGTGCTTCAAGTACTATTTTCCACAGAAATATATAAAATTGTGGATTTTAATCTTGCATTGCATCATTCTCACAATAGACAGGGGCTTTAATATATACATGTACACAGATGTATGTACATTTTATACATCAGTTAGAAATTAATGTAATTCAAGTAAACTTACTTAACAAGAATTAAATACTATGCTCATCAATTCAGCTTACTTCAAAACTACATAGTTAAATTGATTAACGTTTTTGGGTAACCAGAGTTTGAGCTTTAGTCTTTTTAATTCATTGCTTCTGATGCAATATACATTCATTCTAAGTGAGACAGTGGTTAAAAGCAGTTATCATTCCCAACAGATCCAAAATAAGCACAGAGCACATCGTGAGTGCAGTTCCAAATCTAGCTGCTGTAAACTGCAGATGTTATTTTTGTTCAAAATATCCTTTGCTTTTCTCTTAAAAGGTATCTTGCAAAGACAGTACTGCAGAATGATTTTATAGCATGTTAAAGAAAACCAAGATGTCTATTTCAAATTTCTTGCTTCTTAATAGCATCTCTATGTTGCATTTGCTTGAGGAAAAGCTTGATAAAAAAATTATGAGTTAAAAGCCCTTCTCTAACACATTTTTTATCTTACAATCAATGTCTTAGAGCTATGTCTCCTCTTAATACCTCACTGTATAACTTGTCTTTTTGACTTGTACCATCTCTTTCCTGAGACGCAAATCTAAACTCAAATAGGAAGAGGGAGAGAGAATGGTATCATTGAAAGTTTTTTTTTTGCCTAATGGCCTCCTTCCTTTAGGAATAAAATACTCTCTGCTGGTTTTACCAATAAGGTATACTGCACAAAGTTCTTGACTGACCTGTCTGTAATAATGCCTCCACAATTTACTGGAGAGTTTATATCTCATTCCATAATCCCTTGGTGGTCACAGTTAAGTGGACAAATTGTTCCTTTCAATTCCTGCTCTTGGACTGGCCTGGCTAGACTATATCTGCCATCATGCTGCCAAGTTAACCAACTTTGGAGGCTGTCAGTTTGCAAAGGCATCAAATAGACAAAAGGAACAAGGTATGGAGAAAAAAAAAGTGATGTGCTTTTAAAAAAATATTCCTAAATATTCAAAAAGAAGGGAAGCAGATTAACTGGATTTGCAGGCAGTCACAAAAGTCAACACAAATCTATCTAACAGCATTTCTGAGATTATTTTTATGTGTAAGGAGTGAATTTACAAAGTCAGTAGTAAAAGCATCTGCTAAAGGAAATAGTGAACGGTGCAGAAATCCCCTGAAAGCAATAAAGGATTCCCACTAGAGATATCCTTTACTCAAGTTCTCTTGTGCTTCAGATATTAACAACTTGCAACTCAGATAATCTCAGTGCTTAGAAAGCATCTAATGGCCAATTCTACAGCACTGGCAAGAAATACATGAGCTATCATATTTACATTCTCCCAAGAGTCATGCCCTCTACATATAATGCATGTGTCACCTTTTGAAGCAGATGGAACTATACCAGTTATGTTAACTATGTTCATAGCATTGGAAGTTGAAAGGTCCTTCACCTTGTCAATTTTTGAAGGCATCATAAACCCCATTATTCAAGTTGGGAGCTAGACTATTGTCTAATAACTCCAACTGTGGATGTAGATACATAAATTGCATTAAACTGCATAAACTTACCAAAACTGTTGCCATCTATAAACAAACTAGCATGGCAGGTGTTGGTATTACAGAATTGAAAATCTTACTTTGAATATTTTTCAGCCATTAGACTATATAATAAGACAGCGTTTTGTACTTTGCCATACAGAAAGTAGCTGTGGTTCAGTGTTGGGCTGACTGAAACACACCCAACAAAAAAGCTGGACTTGTTCCATTTTTTATCATTCTGTGCCATCTTGAAAAATCTGTCTAGATTTGATTTGAGAAAAACTCCATTGACTGACTCTTTTGAAACTGGAGCCTGTCTTACTTGTATCTGATTTCAGAATTCTTAAACGAAGGAAAAAAAGGTGAAATCCCACATGAACTTCCAAACAAAGCATCAGTTGTCCAGCCAGACTGGATGTAACTGCACCTCTAATTTAGCCTCTAGCTATGTACTCTGAGCTTGACAGTAACTGTCAGGCAGGCTGCATGTGTAATGACTCCCGTCACTTCTACCCACTGGGGAGAACAGAAGATGTTGTCTTCCTCCAGAAAAAAACACATTATTTAAAATAATGTTTCTGGCATTCCATACACACACATGACCCCTACAACAAATAGTCAGAGTAAAATCAAAACAATAATTCTGTGTACTTCTAGTCCATCACAATAGCTGTCAGTGTCAGCAGGACTGAGACTATCTGTCAGTCATTCGTTTGCCAAATGGATGAACACAAAACAGCTACATGGAGGTATAAGTCACGACTGAAGCTAATCAGCTAAGAGTATTTTGACATTACCTTAATACTGACCATGGTCATTTTGTTCAAACTGAGTACAAGCAAATAAGAAATAAATACACAATTACAATTGCTTTATCATACGACAGAGATTTTTAATTATTCTCTATTCTACATTTGAAAGTGTAGCTAATAAACACATTTCCTTCTTTCAGACCATTGTACTCATCTAGTATTATAATGGTCAGAAATCTGAAATGTTTTACTATTTTTGACTGATCAAAAATTTACCCTGCTTTCCAAACTGTTGCAAAGCTAAGTAAACGCTACTACATTTTGATCCATTACATTGAAAATTACAACTATTTAAGTTTAGGAGTTATGATTTTCAAAAACAAGCAAAAATGGTTAGTATGAGGCACTTTATCAGTCTCAGCATCAAAGAGGATGCAATCATACTGCTACTTAAATTTCCTGTATGAGTGTAAATAGAAGTGTCTTAATTTGCCCGTAAGAACTCTATAAATACTACTTACGCAGCAAAACAATTGGCAAATTGTGTTCTGAAATTATGTGTTTATTATATATACATGACCCTCGTAAAGACAAAGAATTAAACTCTGCATTGTGTTGTGGTAGTTACACCTAATAAATATTTGTCACTACTCTGTATTTTACATAGTACCATTTAGAAACAAGTTCTTTATATTGTATTGCTGCAAAATAAGCAGACAAAGCAATATCAAATCTGATAGCACAGAAAAATCAATGTCTTTTATGTAAGATTGGCATATTTTTTTATTTACTATTCTGTGTGAACCACAATTAGTCAGATCTCAATTAAATTTTAGCTTTAACCTCTGAACTTAATATAAAATGTGCAAGATCGGCAAGAATGAGTGCAAAGAAGGTAGAGATTGACCAAAACAGAAATTAAAACGAAATTATACTTGTATTCTTAAAAGATTTTAGCATAGAATAAATACAGCCATGCATATGAAATTGAAATGACATGAAATTTTCTGCAAGTCTAACAAAAATAGTACATTTGCAACAGTAGTAAGAACAGCTGGCCTCTGCGAAATATTCACATGATTACTTGAGCATTACTGATTCCAAAACTGAAATCCAACAATTTACTTTTAAAGTTTTGAGGACAATATGCTAATTAAAACCACTAAACTGAACTCAATAGGTGGTTAGGCACAGCAAAAATCAGTGGCTTATGGTTTTCAGAACAATTTTATGGAAACGTTTACAGAATCTGTAACTGCTTTCTAGACTAAAAGGTCTGATCCTAAAATGTTTCCTCCTTTTTTGTGGCTACTTAACAGCTTTTAAAAGGGTACAAAACCCCACAGATATAACAATAAATTTGATTAGTACAAGTTCATGTAACTAGTGTTATCTTCAATACACTTTTTTGAAACATCTATTCTTACATTTTCTTAGAACAGACACCTTTTTCTGCTAATGTTTCCTTTAAAGTTAGTGTCATGTTATTTTTACTAAGTTCAGGAGACAGAATTCTTCTGTTTAGAGAATAGACGTAGCACTGAAGCTTCCTAGGCAAAGTTGACAGTTACTCAGTGGATCTTTTAACCTTGGTTTGGAAGGACCTCTAGGGGTGAGAGGGTAATTCAATACTGAAGGTCAAAACGCTCTAACATTTAAGCCTTGATTCTTTGTCCAAAGGAGTTTTGCTATTGACCAGAAGCCACCCTTAATATAAAAGAACACCCCACACCTCTTTATTCATTTAACCAGAAATATAACTGATCATTAGTAAAGTACTGGCGATCATTTTCATCCCAAGGGACTTATCATTTTGTTTATTCTGTGGGCTAGTACATTCCCTTAAGAGAGTATAGTATTCGCAGATACGATTGCTTAAAGTTTGTGGTCTTACATTCTCATGATACATGTGTCAGAGTACATTCCATAATATCCAAATAGTCATACTAGAAGAATATATCAGAAAACCTTAAACTGCACAAACAATGTAAATCAGAACTGGGCCTAGCAAATGAGTTCAGTGTTTTACAAGCACCAAAATGAGCAAATGCAAATAAAAGTGGAATAAAGAACCCCAGTTCTTTCCCTTTGCAAAATTAACTTCAACAACAGAGTAGCCATTTCTAAAACCTTGTAGTACTTACTTAGAAGAGAATAAAGGCAAACTGAGATAAAGAGATGGATTACATCTTCCGGAAAATTCACTTTTTTCATATCAGGCACTTCTACACATTTTTTAAGGGTGCAGAGAAAAACAGAATTTAATAAAAATACAATATTAAAATAAAAATATAAGAAAAATTGGTATTCCTCATACTATTTAATAACCTCTGTACAAGTAATTAATGATAACCTTTTCTGACACATTTCTCTTTCAATTCACTCTAAGCCTAAACAACACCTTAAAAAGATGAGACCAGCAGTGCCTTAAGTATCTCTTAATAATAGTAATATCATTAATTCTAAGTATGACAGTAAGAATATCTTCTTACTCAAAGTTCCCTAACCATAGTGAGAGTGATGACAATTTTACAGATGCACAGACCTCCACATTTTCATGTGTAAACATGCACCAGCATATATGTGTCCATGAGTGTGAACATTCTCACTGCATACTGATATTCCGCAGTGTCTTTGGACAGTCTGCAATTAATAAATTCAATTCCCACTGTGCTCTAGAAGAGAGAATACCAGCTTATATTCGGAGCTAGTACTTCTCACTTGAAGTCAATGGAAGTGTTGTGGTTTAACCCCAACCAGCAACTAAGTACCAGGCAGCTGCTTGCTCACATCCCCTGTCCCTGGTGGGATGGGGAGGAGAATCAGAAAAAGGTAAAACCCGTGGGTTGAGGTAAGAACAGTTTAATAATAGAAATAAAGTAAAATATTACAGCAATACTACTACTAATAATAATTGTAATGAAAAGGGAGATAACAAAAAGAGAAAGAGAAATAAAACTCAAGAAAAAAACACCAAGTGATGCACAATACAACTGCTCATCACCCCCTGACTGATGTCCAGCCAGTCCCCAAGCAGCAGTCCCCCCTACTCCCAGCCAACTCCCCATGCTTTATGTACTGAGCATGGTGTCATACGGTATGGAATATCCCTTTGGCCACTTTGCGTGAGCTGTCTTGGCTGTGTCCCCTCCCAACTTCCTATGCCCCCCAGAGTACTTGCTGGCAGGCCCTGAGAAGCTGAAAAGTCCTTGAATTAGTATAAACACCACTTAGCAAGAACTAAAAGCATCAGTGTGTTATCAACATTATTCTCATACTAAACCCAAAACACAGCACTCTACCAGCTATAGGAAGAAAATTAACTCTATCCCTGCTGAAACCAGAACAGGAAGAAGATTTTGTATTTATTTTAAGGAATACTGCTCTCTTAATCACATCTCATGGAAAAAGTAATGAAAAATGCAGAATGTAATGTAAATAAAAGTAGTATGAGTTATAGGCACAAAGAAAAAGCGCTGGTAGATGGCTGCCTTGCATTACATTTTGTTGAGAGGGAAGGATTCAATTTAAACTCAGTACAAACAATCCATTAGTCCAATTAGTGCAATGATCCACTTCACAGGCAGTAGTAATGCATCTGTTCTGTAAAGGTGGCTACAGACATTCAAGACAGGGCTTGTGTCAGGCCTGACCTCACTGCCTTGACTACCCTTGCCTTGCATAACACACCTGCATTGGGTACTAGGTAGCACATCCAGGAGGTTATCTCTGAGAGCAGCCTAAGAATGAATGCTTTGGGAATCTGGCCAGAATATGGGAACACCTCTTCCATAAAAGATGCTTCTACTTAATCACAAGTTGCAACAGTATCACCATGCTTAACAGCCCTAAGGATCTTTTTCTCCATGAATTTGTCTTTGTATGACCCTAGGTGTTCAAATCTCATAGCCTGTAACTTGGATGTATTGGGTTTTTTGTGTGGTCTAATAAATCTCAGGCCAATTCATCGTAAGATCAAACAAAGCTCTATTAACTGACCCAGTCATTATTTTAAACAAAGTGGACACATTTCAGTCCTCTACATTCACCAGGCATCTTGCCGTTTTGTTAATAAAGTTGACAGCGAGTTTAATACTCTGTATAAAGACACCTAGGACACATCTCTAGCTTGTTCAGTCTAGGCAGAAGATGTCAAAATATGTCAAGGAAAGGTTGCAGTTAGGCTCAGGTCAGGTTAACATACCTTGATGTGTGTTTCTAGCATGGTCAAATCAAGCTATTAATTTTGCCCTTGTGCTGCCATGAGCTCAACAGAAGTATAAAAGGAAAAAAACCCACACTTATTTAGATAACTGAGATGAACCTAAATCTTCAAGGTTAGCAGTTTACTTATAGAAAGTTTACTTATTTCCTATAAGTAGGTTTACTTATAGGAAAGAGAGTGGAAGTATATAATAAAGGTTTAGATATACAGTCTGATGTAATAACAACATGCAGATAGTTTGTTCAGACACTGTCCTACCTGACATATTGGTCCCCTATAAATACAGACAGGAGTACTAAAGAATACTAGCAGAAGACCTAATATAAGATAAAATACTCAATTTAATGGTGCTGTATCAGAAACTTACAGTTAATTTAAAAATGTTAAGCAAATAATTCCTTTTAATAAAACCTGCTAATATACCATTTGACATGGAATAAAAATTGTACATTTTAACTGTAACTAAAATCAATGCAAACTGTTGAAGCAGACAAGTTCTTTCAGCAGAAAAGGTCTGTATTTGCTTAACAATCTCTATCATTTAAACCTTCTCTAGAATATTCAAAACTGCTCAAGCCAGACACATATCTGGAGAGATATCTGTCTCTGTATATGCATATATACAAATAAATAAATAAATAAATACAAAATATGTATATACATTAGTCCCCTTTGAAGTAAAGACACAAGTCCATATCCTAAAAGACAGCAAAAAAAACCCCCAGGAATAAATACTTTATTGGATCTGTAATGGAAACTCATTCAGCAGTGATGCAGGCACCAAACTGACATCAGAGATTCTACCTACTCCTTTAACATTGTCTTCAGAGAAAGCATAGAGAAATAAACTTAAGACTTGGTACAAGAAAAGCATTTTGCCACCTTCCCTAAAGTGTTATCTCCTTAGCTACTGCAATTTTGAGGGCAACGTCATATATAATCTGCAAAGCATACTGTTGCATGAAACTTTTGTGTCCAAAATATCTTGTATCCAAATACTTAGGATTTCCTTTTTAGCTCTTTTTTTCTGAAACTCTAGGTCAAATAAAAATGAACTATACTGCTTTATGTTGAGTAAAGATACTTTGTTTTGAGGTGCTACCACTGAGCACTAAGATCCAAATTCAAGAAAGCTTTCTGTGCAGCAGTTGGCTGATGCAGAACCTCAAATAACTTCTGAAATCTCACAATTGCATGATACTTTCATTTTTTATATTGCCTCCCATAAGAGATGGGTTTAAACATATCTTAAAATCTCACAACTGCATGATACTTTCATTTTTTTATATTACCTCCCATGAAGAGATGGGTTTAAACATATGCTTTCCTGTTTCCCTTTTCAGATTTTATTCTCATAATTTTTGTCCTTTCTTTAACTAAAAAAAAAAACCAAAAACATTTGCATAGGAACAGCTTAGCTTCTGACAAGCCAGCACTGCTGTATCCACTTTTCGACTTGTCAATGTTTAAGTCAGAAAAATTGTCTTGTCCCACTGAAACAACCAGTTTATGATCTTCAGGCAAAGAATATTCCCTAAGCAATGACACTGGTACTTGAGAAAAAGGACAGTGCCCTTGGGCCATGTTGCTTGAAGTGCAATCAGTTCTTGCATTTCTCCTTTCCCTCCCTGCCACATGCTGAGCATTTGCTCCATACCTGTATTAGGTAGCTATGATACTCTAGCTATTGTATTTTTGTTAATAATTTTTTTTCAGTATCTGCTTTTCACATCTCTTTTCTGATTTTTAGCTTCACTGGTTTCTTATTTGCTCTTTTCCAGGCTTTTGTAAATGTTACAACTATTTCCTATTTCCAGTTTTTCTAGGTTTACTACTGCAAGTACAGTCAACTTGAACTTCATTCTCCGTCTTCAAATTACTAATGAATATGTCAAACAAACTGCTCTTCTGTTATACTAGTTCATCTGCTAATTAAGTATTTCTCACTACTAGAAATGTTATCTTCTGTTAATTTGAATTTTTAAATCTTGACCCTTTTTCACTCCACATGACAATTGTCTGGGTTGACTGATGGTGTCTTAAAATGGCTGTTTTAGCAGTAATGCATGTTTGCTCCCAAGCTGTCAGATGATACCAATGTTTTAGAATATGTCTTCAGAAAAGTTGGGAAAAAACATAATCTATACATTTTCTTTATTATCTATTTTCAGCTGCAGTAATGATTAGGCTTTTGAGTACAGAAAGACATGGCATGAACTGCATGTCTTAGCTAGAATGCCAGTACATCTCTGCAAACCAGACGGAACAGATCTGCCAAAGCCACTCTACACATACTAAAATCCAGAAAAACCCAAGCAGCCAAATATCTTTATTCATAAGAGGACTCCATCTGTTCATGATAACAAGTTTTACTGATACTATGAGCTCATGCTTATAAACAAAATCTTGCTCTGTTAGCCTCAGCAGGAAAACAGATAGAAAATAGGTAAAATGTGATGGAAAAAGTACTTTCCTCAACAAAAAGAACAAGAAATAGTATCTGCAAAGTGATCAAATTAATTTTTCCATTTATAGTGTATTTAAGATATCTTGCTAGCTTTGTGAACCACTTCTAATTGCTAATGCAATTGAAAGTCCAATATAAATCTACAATAATTCCAATGACCTAAATTCGTTCTATTTTACTTAAACACATACCAGCAATCAATTGATGCATGTATTATTAACAGTTTATTACACTAGTAGGATTTGTTATAACAGAAACATCTAGAAATAACACAATGTAAAACATACTGTGCGCAAGCCAAATAACACTGCAACATTAGAAATACAGATGCATTACTGCAATTACCAACTGCTTACAGCCTTGAGTTTCAGTTACTGAATTCTACATTTCTGATTTTATCTTATATGACATTTGCAATCCAAGCATATGGCAAGACTGCTACTAAAAATTACTACCGATTTTCATTAATTCTGATAGAGTAAACCAGTAATTATTTAGAAACAGAACATGTCTGATAGCTGTATTGAACATCAGCATCTAAATTCATAGAAAAAGTACTTTTCCTACCTTATAATCATCTTCATAGTCATTATATCCACAAGTACTTAAAATGTCAGGAAAAATATCTGACCATCCGTTAGTCGTACAATTTTTGCTAATATTTCCTGTAAAGCAACGATAGAGAGTTTAAATCAGAAAGATTTTAAATTCTCCTCATCGATGAATCTTTGGACAACTTTGTCATTCTCTGTTAACATCCTGTATTTCCTAGCACACCTGTTAAAGCAACGCAGCCATTTCTTTTCATGTGCTCTTCATTCATACTACTTTGGCTTTTAATTTTGCTCAGTTGCCTTTGCACTAGAGAAAAACAAAAGCAATTCCAAGCTATGATGGCAGGCTTCCACTTTGGTATAATAGTTATTTCTATTACACCTGCAAAACCTAAAATATTTTGATGTTTTATCTGAAGTATTCTAGAGGGACTCTTTCAGCTTACTCCATAAAGCCGATAATTCGGAGGTAAAGCAATTTGATAGAAAAGTAATTTAAGAGAGAGTTGTTCTAACCTCCTATTTCAGCTTTTCTGAGAAGGCAGTGCCAAATGATCTAGAGAGTTATAAAAGCTCTTAGATAATATGGCAATGATTTACTGCTACAGCAAATGTTTGTAGAGTTGGCAATGCACTTTAAAGGCCAAATTACGTGATAGGTTAAAGAACAAGGAAATAAATATGCATGCTGAATCTCACTCCTTGAGCCAATGGCTGAAACAATGTAGCCCAAGGAACATGCAGGAGATGTGCGAGTATGGCTGGAAAGCAATTTTGAGCATCTATTATCAGAAAGGATTCTTCGGTTGGAACGGAGAGAAGTTGACTCTTTTCCCAGACAAAGTCACGCAGATGAGATGGGGGCAGCCCATGATTCTGCTCCTTAATCTAATTAATATGAACTAATGTTCATACAACATGGAACAGCTTCAATAGGAGAAAACTGAAGAGTCTGATGTCAGAATAAAGAATAGTCATTAAAATTATTATAACTTACTTTTACAATGTTAAATTGTAAGCAACTTGCCTTCACTTTTCATACACAATTTTTATATCCATCATACTTGAAATATATAATCACATATTGCTTTAGTTTTCAGTTTACCATTCTCTTAACTGACTTAAAGATGTGTGGTTTTCACCACACAAGAACAAATTTATGTGTCACAGATCAACTTTGGCAAAGAATAACCAAGCGTGTTTACATGTACACTTCAAATTAAAGCTTTTGTGATTTTTGTTTTGCTGATTGGTTACTGGAATTTCTTCTTCGTATAAAGTCTTCAGTGGAAAGTTGTAAATATCCTACAAATGGTTGAACAGCAAACAACCAAATCGTTCTGGCTTATAAGAAGGCCTTGACCTCAAACCACAGTGTCTCCTCAAACACCAGGACCACTTCTGCTATTTGGCATAGATATGGAATTTTTTAAAGAAAATGTAACGTATTTAAACACTTTGAAGAGTCTTCACTTCAAAAGTACATCATGATTCTCTGACTAGACAGAGAAGAGGAATGTGTTACCAGCATGACAAATTACGTCAAAGCCAGTTTTGCAAGAAAATGACTCTTAAGTACTCAAGATGCTGAAGTATTTTCTACTACATGTACTGTAAGGCCTTCTACCTTAGAGAGAATTAGGGAATGTTCTATGGAAGACACTGTTTATTTCTACACCATCATTCCACACAACTGTTAAACAGGTTAAGGCTGCCTTAATAACGAACACAAATAGTTCAAAAAGAGCAAGCAATATCTTCAGCTTTGATGAGTAACACTATATCAGAATACATATTTAGTATCTGACTCAAAGAACACCATATGGACCACAAAGACCATTATTTGGTCTTTTCATGATCTATCATAAATAGCTCTGTTAAGAATCTATTATCATTAAAATGAAAACAAAACCCCTCAACTGCAAATAAACCATTTTTAGCACAGTATGTTATAAAATACCAAAGAGAAGAAAGCAAAAATACACCTTAAAATGAAATACCTGGTTTGCCAGAAAAAAGGCTAAATACTTTCGGACAAGGGACAGTGACAGTCTCTCCAATCTTTGCAGGACGCCAACAGGTGATGTTATCCCAAACTCCAACACATCCTGAAACAAAACCAGCAGTAACAGTCTTGAAAGCTCAGTATGGCCTGAATCACTGGACTGTTATCTACCTTCTCAAGAATTGGTGGAAGTTTTGGATGAGTAGCTCAAGAAAGATTAGACTATTCCAAGAAAGATGCAAAGGTGGTATTTTCTATGAAAATGTTAGGAGAATCTTAAGAGTTTGCTGATTAACCAGCTTATTTTTAGGTCAGTTAATATATTGTTTGCAAAACGCCTCATTAAAACTATGTCATTTTGATGGGATGATGCTAAGAAAAGATAAGAAATGTTACAAAATAACTTCTGAGTATGAATATGGCTTATTAACAAGATTAACACAATTTTGAGAGTCTCTTAATCACAGAATGAACTTTTTTATCTGCAGTAATAGGCAGATTGAACATCACAAAGAAATATTTAAGTAGTTCATTGGACTCAGCTTCACAAGCACAATATGAGCACTTCATGAGTGAAAAATGAGGAACAATGGGTGTGGACTTACAAAATCATCTCTCCTAAACTAAATAACAGAGATTTGAACAAAGAATGGTTCTGTATATTGATTTCAGGATGGGGGTGTGTGGTTTGTCATAAAATTTTATAGGCATATTTTTTAATAGTACTAGTAATAACTTGTAACTAGTAGATAGTCACAACTTGTTACAGATTTGCCCATGCTGATATCTATATAAATGTGGCTCAAAAGCGGTATCTTCTGAATGAACATAAATCTTCCTCTAGCCCGCTACAGGCACTTGGATCAACCATGCTCTATTTGCTTAAAGGTGTCTACTTATAATGCATGCCTTCTAACCTAAGTGAAGAGTGATGAAGGTTTCTGAATATAAGACTTAGGAAGAATTATGAGAAAAAAGTAAGGAAATGTTACTCATATTGTCTTAGTTCAAGTTATCTCAAAAAAATAAATTGTGCAGAATTCTGGGCATTTATGTCTTCAAATAAGGCAACTGACAATTGACAAGTCATGTTTTTAATTAGCACTAAAGAGAGAAACGAAAATTTTATCCTACCAGTGTTATCTCCATAAGATTATTCGAAACTGTAACAGACAGTTTAGTTTGTTCCTTTCAGTACAGAACATGAAACTTGGATTAGGAACTGCTCACATTCATGTATAATACTGTTCTTCACAATAATTATAGTAATAGAAATTCACTATTCATTTACTCTGTACTAGTGAGGTCATGCCCAAAATCAAGCCAACTGAGTTAAATGAAGCTGAAAAAGGAATATTTAAAAGTTCTGTATTTGTTTTAAACCACATTAGAGCAATTAAACTTGGACAGCTTGTGTTGACTTAAAGTGTCTAGTATCCTACTTTCAAAGTTTAAGTTACATTCAAAGTATATGTAAAGTAGAGAACCCAGGAATGTGTTACAGAACTGGCAGATGGATTTGCACCTGTGGGCATGTCCTGTATGCAGCATGAAGGAGTGCCAGTGGCATAGCATTTCCATGGGCTTTCCTTTCCTTTGGAAGACATCTAAGTGTAACAGTTGGAAGGAAGCCTCTCTGCTGTACGAAGAACAGGGTTTGGAGATGAAAAAAGAAGATGAGAGGAGGATTATGGGGCAAATGCTGCATTCAGTCAACAATTCCATAGAGTCCCCTTTACACAGTTTCCCAAGGAAATGCTATTTTCTAGAGGAGTCACTTGTTCATGGGGACTGAGTCTTTCTTCACTCCTCTTAGGATTGTACAGCTCTAAATGCAGCATCTGTTCTATATTCAGAAAGATGATACCAAATATAAGGGTTTACTAATGGGAACACTTCACAAAGTTTATCTGTGTGGATAGATAACACAAAATCACAGAATCATTTAGGTTAGAAAAGACCCTTAAGATCACTGAGTCCAACTGTAAATCTAACACTGCCAACTCCACCACTAAATCATGTTGTTAAGAGCCACATCTACAATTCCTTTAAACACCTCCAGAGATGGTGACTCAACCACTTCCCCAGGGAGCTTATTCCAGTGCTTGACCACCCTTTCAGTGAAGAAATTTTTCCCAGTATCCAATCTAAACCACTCTTGGCACAAGAGGCCATTTACTTTTGTCCTATTACTTGCTACTTGGGAGAAGAGGCCAACACCCACCCTGCTGCAACCTCCTTTCAGGTAGTTGTAGAGAGCAACAAGGTCTCCTCAGCCTTCTCTTCTCCAGACGAAACAACCCCAGTCCCCTTAGCTGCTCCTCAAAGGACCTGTTCTCTAGACCCTTCACCAGCTTTGTTGCTCTTCTTTGTAATGCCTTATCCTCCACTGCCCTGTATACCTCCAAAGAGGTACGCAAGAAATGTACTAAATGTTCATTACACACACACTGCCATATTCACATATTCTTTTCCAGCCAAGCATTAAAAATCTCCAAAGATGGAGATACCACAACCTCTCTAGGCAACCAGCACACACACAACTTCCTCTATGAAGAATTTTTCTATGCATCTAATTAGGATTTCCCTTGCTGCAGGTTGCTTCCATTGCTTTCTGTTGTGTTTCTTGGTTGGTTTTTTTTGTTTTTCTGTTCACCTTTGGGAAGACTATGGCTCTATCTTCTCTATAATCCCATTAGGTAGATGAAGAGAGCACTCATATCACTCTTCTCTGAGTTAAATAAACACAGCTTTCAGTTAGTCGTTATATACGGCATATACCAGTGCCATCTCCAAGCCCTCAGTTCAGCCAATTAATGGTTTTTCTTCACACAGGAGCCCAAAACTGTACACAGTACTCCACTGAGATGCAGTCTCACAAGTGCCAAATAGAGACAGACAATTGCTTCTCTTGATATACCAGCAGCACAGTGTATGAAGGGTGCACTGCTGACTCATGTTTAAATTAACTAAAGCCAACTCCTAAAATGGGTCAGAATTTTGAACCTAAAAAAAATTGCTTATTTTTTCCCCCAAAAGCCTGAAGTTGTGAATCCAGTTGCAGAGTCTAGACTCTAGGTACCTGTATTTACTCCAATCAACCCCATCCTTATTTGCTTAATATTGTGTGATTAACCTCAGCTTGTCGAATTCTCCAGTCACCCGAAGAGGATTAACTGTTTTGAACACACTTTGAACTCCATATACGCTCCTATTTTCCCCATTGATCATGCAGAGTTTGTCCTTTCTAATTTATCTGCCCCTACAGGTGGTTCATACATTTATTTAAGAATTAACTCATGAGTTTTATCTATGCTCTGTTTTACCTGTCTACCTGGTACTCCCTTGTAGCTCTTGTGTCTTTTATCATTAGTTATAGCATGTCTGAGATGATATTGACTTGGTCATCTGTATATAATTTAAGGGGTTTACATGTGAGCAAGTCATCTTCACATCCTTTGAAGTCAACAGAACTTAAACATGCTGAAGTGCTTCCTGAGTTGCAGTACTGGATCAAAACCAAGTCCAACTCTTCATGATGCAGCACCAGGGCTTATGCAAAGTAAAAGAATGTTCACCTCAGCCAATTCAGGTCATGCTTCCTCCCCAATCGATTTTAAGCCAGAAACATCATCAACAACGTGACATACAAGTAACCAGAAAGACAAAGAAACTATTTTCTTCATCTGCCAGCACTCAGAACTATAGCGACAAAATGAAACTCTTTTGGCTTTGATGGATGTACTGCCTGAGCCAGCATAAACAAGCCCTGGAGTACACAAGAATAATTAGCATCTTGTGCAACTTCAGACCTTTTTAGTTCATCCCCATTTCCACTAATAAGTGAAAGCTGAGATGAGTCATGAAAGTGTTCATGCACACCCATAAAAGCTGATTACTTTCACAAATTTTCCCTTTTGTTCAACATACTCTCTGCAAGATGGTGGATTTGCTACAGTAATCTGCAAACAGTTCAGAGGCTTTTATAAATTTTTGCTACACTGCTATATGAACTAGGCGAAGATTTTGCTTAGAAGGCAGCTGAACAACATGGGACTTCAGAGCTCTGTTATTACATCTTCCACAAAATCCCACACAACTCTTACTCATTCCATTACATGAAATATTACACAGAAAAACTGAGATCCAAGTCCTATTCCCAGCAAAATTAATCAACACAATTTGTATCAGATCTCGAAGACAGCTTGCATGAAGGGAATCAGTATACAAGTTTTTGATATTCAAAACATTACAAGTCACTAATGTTTTCTGGGGCATGTATTTTTTACCTCAATTTTCCCTCGGTATTTTAGGACTTTACAGGCATGTATGGCACAGCTGAGAATACTTTTTCAGACTCCTTAAATCAAATAGATGAAATAATACAAAAGATGTATTTCTTACACCTAGACTACATTCAAATGCATCAGCAATCATGAGAGTGAAACTTGAGTGGCTGTCATCAGAATTCCAAGATGAACATAAACCTCCATTTCATGTATATTTACAGGCTTATTTATTATGGTACAGGATATCTGAGAAAACTGCTAAAATGTCCTGGAGGCATTTATATTCACTGAATGCCCACAGTGTGCCTCTGAAAACTGGTCTAGGGCTGAATACTGAAATGATAGTGTCATTGGTATACTGCTACAAGCTGATAGAAGTACAACTGTTAAACAACATGCACTTTTCTGGGCTTTCAGACCACACCTTTCCTCATTTCCCCTTCCTCTGTTACGACAGATTTTTGACAATATTGCAGTCATGTATCTTTTTCTTCTCTTAGCAAAAAATACCCTTATGCAGAGGTGGGATACAATTAACAAGTCCATTATTACTACACTTGCATCACTTTTGCCTCTTCCATTCCAACAACATATCTCTATTGTACAGCATGAGCTTAATTGTGCACAATTGGAATTAGCAATTAATTTCTCACTGATCTTGGAAATTCAACGTGTGGCACAACTGGACACCGTGGTGATTTTCACAGGTCTTCAAGTAGATACTGCTCTTTATGCACCACAGTACCCTTTTAAAACAATGACATAAGTGATATTGTCAGGGGATGGCAGAGGAGGAATCACTTCATCCTAAAACACATGAAAGTAGGCCAGATTAATTGCTCCCAACAACTGTCTGTTTCCCCCCAGTGACTACAACAGCAGCCTACAGTGCTATAAATACCTACACTTGGAAAATGAAGGTGCAATAAATACTAGGTTAAATGTGTCTCTTTCTGCACGTAGAATATCTAATTTGATCAAGCTTGATATTCTCCTCTCTACTCACTCACTGTCTACTGCTCTCTGTCCAACCATTAATTCAATCAGTGTTAGGATTTCTGGACTGTCATCCATCACCGCTGCACTTCATATAAACCATTATGTATGCTCTTATTCTCCAGAAACTTCACTCATCTCCCACATATATAAGTCTGTTTCCTACTTTCTCCAAAGGATATTAATCAACAAATATACAAAACATTTTTATCTTTAGCTTTAAATAAGGTTTCAAGTTTTACTTCTAATAACAATTTTACCAATAATTCTACAGAAAATATCTCACATTTTAAATAAGACTTAAATTGCTTCAATGTTTATATCATATAAAGTCTTCAATTTTATCATACTTTTAAAAATATTCTAAGGACCCAAAAGTATTTTCATGTACATTTTTATCCTTTTACTTTTATGTTCATTAATGGATTTAATCTCTATGTTTTGCATCCTGCTTCAATAAATTCTCAACATTTTTGTCCTTTCACTCCGATATGTACATTTATAAAACCAGTCCAACTCTTTGTCTCTCTTAGCTCCTCAATTTTTTCTGGGCATCTCTACTACTACACTCTTTACTTTCTTCTTTACCAATTAATAAAGCTAGCAAAGAAAAAAAAAAAAAAAAAACCAGAAACCAAACCAACCAAAAAACCAAAACCCAACAAAAAACAGCTTCCTCAGGCCTGTTTCTGTGGTGTCTAGGAGAACACTCCTGCACTGTACATACAGCAATCTCTTTTTAATCTCTTCATTTGCATCATTTATTTCTCTGGTGTGTCATTCACAGCATATCCAAGCAAAGAATCAACCTTCTCAGAAAACCTTTGCTCAATGACTCGCTCAAAAGTGTGGCCGCAGTGTCACTCCTCTACTGCTCTTCCCTCCTGTTCCTCCAGATGATACTGCAGATGCTATTCTTTGCTAGTTTCAATGAGATCACTTACTTTATTTGAATATTTAGTCTTTAATGCTTGTGATGCCTTTGCAGATACTTCACAATGAAAGGAAACATAACAGACTATAAACTACATTTTGTTTCTCATTTTTTTCAGCTTACATAAGCATGGTCAACGCATTCATCACCCTGCAGTCTGAAGGCCAGTCTTTGAGCAACAAGTTTGCTTACCTACCTACATGCTTCTTCATCTATAAAAATGTGTAACACTGGGTTTGTACTGGAAAGTTTTGTTTATATATACATTTATCCATACATTAACCACTAGGTGGCACTTTGCATTTGTATTTTAAAAATTTCCAATTCAAAGAGAGGCCTAGCGTTTTTTAAACTGCCTAGGCGTGTGTGATACATGGAAAAAAGTGAGAGTGCTTTCAAAATCAGCCAGAAAGTTGTCAGCTAGTCAAGGGTTTATTTTTCGAATGGGGAAACATTTTGATTTTTTGTACTTTACTTGACAAGGCAGAAGCAATCTCACCTCTTACGGGAAAGGTTTTCCAGACTGTAGGTCTGAATGCCGCAGCATGTTATTTAGACTACATGAGAATTTATGAACGTACACGGACTGAAATTCTTTCTGCTTTTTCACACAAGTAATAATGAAGAAAGGGAAAGGAGGCACTAAAGAAATAGCAAGCTAGCAAAGTGGAAGCAAAGCCACAGCAAAACTGCTTAAAATGGTAATAGGAATAAGACGGTAGCAAAAATACTATGGCCTCAAGCTACTTTGCTGAAGTTATTTGTCATCTACTTTTTGTCTGGGCCCTGAGCGCACTAATAGGCCTTAACATCCCTGTCCCACCTCACTCCCCTGTCCAGGGTCCCATCTAAGCTCAGGTCTGGGCCTCCAGTAGTGGTATGGGGCACCTGACCAGCTTTGCCACAGCAGCACCTGTGCCACCTTCTGCCTGGGCACCCGCCCACCACTACAGCCCTGCCCAGCCATCCTAGGGCTGTGTCCGACCCTGGTCCCCTGCACCAGGCCAGATTCTGACCCCTGCCCTGCAGGCTAATGTCCACAGCTGTCCCTACCCCAGGAGGTGCCCAATGCCCCGGGCTGGGGCTGGCCGTGGCTGCCCTTTGGCTGCCTTGGCTGCTGGTGGGACAGGCTCTGCCTGCCCTGCCTGCCCTGCCTGCCCACCAGCCCCCAACCCCCCTCCGCAAGGAGCTGCCAACCTGCACCCGTGTGAAAACCAAAACACTGGCTGCAAACTGCTCAAGATGCAGCTCCAATATGCTTATGTTGAACTAAAGCGCTGTTGTGAAATTGTGTAGTGTATACAAGCTCTGATTAGTCAGGAATACTGAAGAAATGCAAATGTAAACTTTTTAATTGCCAGTCAACAAAAACTACTCCTACACAGCATGTAGAATTTTGGAAGTCTACAGTACACATCAGATTTAACTAGTTACACAGAATGATGAAACCATTAGAGTTTATCTCATATTCACCTAAAACGATTGCAGTTTATGGGTTTTCAAAAGCCACTCCTATTACCAGGCATGGCAAAAATGTGCTTACTGAGATTTCTAGGGTACTACTGACTTTTCACTAAATGAAATATTTCAAAAGAAATGCCTTATTTCTCTTCTGAAGAGCAGTTTCCTGTTAGAGAATCAAAAATCTATAAGCCAATTGTATTTTTAATGGAATTTACCTATTTTTAGGGTTCCATGAGGAAATACAGAAATTGCTAAAAACTTTGGAAAAAAACCTCTGAAAAAGAAAACATATTTCCATCCAAATTCTTCAGCAAGTAAATCCTGCTTTCCAATTACTCAAAATGTTCTTTGGAGGCAAGAGCATTTACTTCTGTATGACTGGACCGCACTCTAACCTTACCATAAGAAAACTATTTTCCATTATAGTGCAAAGATATTAATGGGTGTATAGTCAAAGCAGTAAGAGGTACCTTCATCTTCACATTGCTCCAATTTAGACATGCTACACATTCTTTAAAAGCTGCTATTAAATCTCAATCTTCTGTTTATATAAACCACCACAAAATACTAATGGTCTCTGTAAAGTATTGGAACCGCGTATTTCCGTTAGTTTGGATTGTGCCTAACCCATGTGCTATTTGTTGTATTAGCTGGAGCTTTTTTAGTGCTTTGGTATTCAAGGTGGCTGCCTTGTGGTATTTGAACTCTGGATATCATGGAGAGTGGGCTGCCATGGCCACAGCTGTCTTTATCAGGACTCAAGTGCAAAACTATGCGGGGCAGTATTTCTTTCAGAATCTTCTGAAAAACACAATAAATTCACTGGCTGTGCAGTTTTCCTTTTCAGGGCTCCAAATGCCATTTATTAATGTTGACTGTTGTGAATTGCTATTCATGTTTTGAGGGGGTAGAAATTTCAGACCTTCAAAACTGTAGAATATATCTGTGGCTACGTATTGCCTTTCTTCTTTCCAAAAAAGTTTGTTATTTTCACTCTTAGTAACCTTTATTATGTCAGATTTTTGAATAGAGCTGATGAGGACATTTTCTTGGTCTTCAATGTTGATTTCCTGTTGGTTATTTTTCAGTAGACAACTCCTTTCATTCAAGGTTCTTTCTCACCTATCGCCCAGCCTCCTCAAAAGATGAGCCAGCTCTGCCTCTCTTCTGCCCTCAGATAATTAAGTATAGCTTCCACAAAGCCCAGACATCGTGAACACCACAAGGACGATCAGTTTTATGTAGTGTCATTAACGATGACACTTCAAGTAACGGAAGCCAAAATAGACAAACATTCAAAGCAGCCCCTTTAGCTCCCCTCATAAAAAAAAACACGCATGAACCAAAAAGTAGCAATATGTCTTACTACAGCTAGAAAAGCAGCAGCACAGAGATTCAAGAAAGCTAAAGTTGTCCTGCCAAGAGCTCCTGCTGCTACATGAAAGGAAGTTCCATGATCCCACTCTCTCATGTAATTCTACTTTCAATGCTACCTCAGATAACTAAAGAGCATCGCAGCCTGAACTACTGACTTATTTTACAGAGGAAATAGCTGAAAGACCAAACAAAAACTGACAGAAGACCCTGACGAGACTGGGTGGATTAAGAAAGGGGAAACCTTGAAAAGATTCCTTTTCATGTAACAAAAGAAAGATCTCATCTGGCTTTGTGTGTCTCCAGTTTACTGACACGGAGGCGAGAGTGATCGTCACGTTGGTTTTGTTATACTCAGTCAGTCCTTCTGTGCAATACAGAGATATATGTGTGTGCGTACGTGTGGGTTTGGACAGCAAAACAGGCACCTTTCTTACTGGAGAAATAACCTTAACAGCAGAGGTTAGTTGGATAAACTAAGTTTTGGACAACTTCCCACGGGTCCAACATTTGAATATGCATCCCACTATTCTGAAGAGCTTTCAGAAAAATGTGCTCTGTTTCACTCACAAGATCATAAGCTCAGCACTGGAATCACTGAGTGAAATTCTACTGGCAGCCTAATCCAGGAGACTGGATTATATAGCAATATTGGTCCCTCTTTCTTTAAATTTATGAATAAGTAAGAGTGTCATTTTGGTAGTCCTGTCTGTTTTAATTTCCCATTACTAGCTGCATTATGAAGCCTCACTGAGAGATTTATGAAATTCTTCCAAAGATATTTCTCCTTCCATCTACATCCCTTCCTCAAAGTTAAGATGTCATATCTAAAATTAAAAATGTCATCTGGCATATGGGGTCTCACAAAAACACATTTTGGAAAGCAAGAGCCAAGAAGACTCATATAACTGTGCAGCCACTCAGTCCAAAATGAATAAAAAAATCCTAGACTTCATTTTTTCATAATAAAATCTTTTTCAAACTTTTTGTTGTAGAACCCTGTTATAAAGTCTACTGACTGAGTTTTAACACTTTTTACCATAAGATTTCACTAAAGGTGAACAGAAATGAGGCAATTACTTTATAAGGAAAAATTCTAAATAACTAAATAAAGACAGAAATTTGCAGTGGGCCAATTTTTATGTATTTTCAATCACTTTTATTGGGACCTCTCTATTGGGACAAGCTGTGGGTAGTAAGTAAAAAGTAAACCAGTGTTTTTCCACGTAGACATCAAAGTTCATAGCTATCATAAGCTATTTAGAATGCAATTCATCTGCCCTCCAAAAATGAGTATGCAAAAAAAAAAAAAATCTCTGCTAGGCTTCCAGCTAAGGTGCATCCATACCTCAGGTGTCAAATTATAGAAGCAAAGAAGAAAATAAATGCAGACAGAAGCTAATGCAGTCTTCATAAGATAAACAACTAGATTTGCTAGAGCACTACAGAGAGGAAGGCACTGCTACAGATCTTTGGAGAATGACTTTCTTCCCTAAATGGAGTGTAATGCTCTCCACTAATGGAAGAGTATGTGCTAATGCCTGAAAATCCCCCAAAGGGTGCAAAGCAGGAGGTCCAGATGTCTAACAGTTTGGCATTGGCAAATGAGCAGAATTTAGACAAACTGGGTCCTCTAGTTTTAACATATCCTTAGCATTGTTCAAAGGATGTTTACACAGTATTTATACAGTGTTTCCCTGCAAAACACACTATTGCTTTATTCAGCCATGAAGTCAGAAAGTCCTTCACAGATTTCATAGTCAGTGATTTTAGGTGTGCTCCAAAAATTACTCAGTGAAATTCTTCAGCCCATGTAATGAGGCAGCTCAGGTAAGGTAACTGTAACATCATTTTATTACGTAAAAACAAAACGAACCACAATCACCACTAAATCTTTCCTTTATGTCTCCCTAACTGGGAGCTGAGAAGTATTAGATAAGGTATTAAATACGTAATTGGCATCTATGACAAAGGAGAAATTGCCTGTCCCGTAAATTTGGATCCTTCAAATTCAGTAGCTGTGCACGCCAGCCGAATTCTGGAGCATGTTACACAGAGGTGTGAAGGCTTCTCAGGCGCCCAAGAATTTAATGAAAAAATTCCCACTGACATTGATAGGGGAGGCCTTGGCCTTCCACTGAGATAGTGGAAAATCTCAGTAAACCTTTATTTCCAAATTCTAGACAGGACCTTCATAGATTTCATGATAGCTTTTCTAAGGTAGGTAGCAAATACTAAAGCTAGAAAAGCTTGACAAAGGCTGCATAACCACCTTTCCAATTCAGGAAAAGGTGAAATAGGATTTGTGAATTTCTTGTAATGAATTATGTTTCAAAAGTACTACAAGTTTTAGGTGTGGAGCCAGGACTTGGACTAGTTCCAGCTTGCCAATTTTCATTAGTAATTCTTCTTTATCAGCAGAGTGTCACTGTGACAATCTGCAAGTCTCTGTTCAAAATACTCCTCACATCTTTGTATGAATACAGAGAGTTTATCAGGAAAATAAGGACACATAGAGAATGGGTATTTTTGGAAATGCAAATGCATATATTTAATGTAGGCTCTTCTGAACAGGCTCTTGGTAAAGGTATCTGTAATGTGAAACATAGGATAAATTCTCCTGTAACATTAAACATACAGTTTTTAAGGGTTCATTACCACAGGGGCTTTATTTATGTCTCTGACAAAATGAAATATACCCCTAGATTCAGCCAGGCATTCAATTAAATGTGTAAGTCCTTCCACTGCTGTTTTATCACTACCTGCGGGGCTGAATCAACACATCTTCCTAAGACGTGAAGTTCTTCCACAGCAGTTTGCCTTCAGGAGGCACCCCTCTCTTCCAGTGAAAAGAGGCTGTGAAGAAAATTTTGACAGAAAACTTCTTTCTTCCCCTAGGGAACCCAAAATAAAACTGGTGTGCATCACAAGAATACCCTTGGAGCAGCCCAGAGTCTGGATCACAAAAGTAGATCTTGAAGAAAGCTTGAATTTCAAAGCTGTATAATACCCAACAGTGAATTTATTAATTCAAGATTTAATTCATTAAGCTGGGCTACTAATTATTTCTCCATCTGGCTTTACACTAGTATTATTTATTTAACAGCCATCTCTCTTCACCAGTCATATAAATAAAAAAATTTAAGTGTAGAAGATTTATTCCACTAAGATTTTGCTTGGAGAGATCTCCATTTAAATTTGTAACTGTTATTATAATTTTTCTAATTACCGATCTTGAGTAATAAAAAGGAGGAATTATCATAACATACAAACTGCTGATGATCCTTTTAATTATTTTAGTGTATACAAATCGGTACTAGACTATGCACTGAGGGAGTTACACATTTACATCAAGAAGACAGGTGGAGAAAGTATCGTGAGTTGGGATTCATGTTTATGCTCAAAGGGCACCGCAGATGGCAGGTCCCCGAGGTACCATAGTAATCTTCGGAGCACATTCAAAACAGACTGAATATGAAAAAACAAATACACTATGTATCACCTAGTTCAGCCAAAGGAAAACAACTGCACTGCAAGAGCTGTGGTATTCCAAGGAGCCCAGTTATTCTGAGATTATACATACCTGGACTACCATAGCAAAAGGCAGGACACCGATGAGGTTTAGGGCTTTCTAGAACTAATTTGAAATTAAATACTTCCAGCCACTTAAAGATCATTTAGCAGAAATTTAATAATTAGTTTTAGGTGTGACGTTACTTTGTAAAAATCGAAATTGTAGTTTGAACTGAAAAAAAAATCCAGTTTTCTTTAGATCTAAACTTTCTTTCCCCTTTATCTAAGTCTCACTTAAAGTCCACCCTTCCTTTCGGTATTTCGCTTGTCACCAGCAAATGAAGCTCTCCAAGAAGCACTTCTACTTTCTCACCAGCAGGTGTGTAGAGACTCCTTTCTGCTCAGAAGTTCTGGCATACAATTTAACCAACGGTAACTAATTATAAAACATCAATACCTTTGTCATTAAAAAATAAATACACACTTCCAGCTTTCCTAAAAAGCCAAAAATTTTTAGCAAGGTTCTTCCCTTGCTACTTTAATGTTACAGATTTGCTTTTCATTTGGCTGTCTGGATTTGTTTGTTGCCTTCATATTTTGCTTGCTGATCAAATGGCTTTATCATTAGCTCTAACTCCCAAGAAAAGATGTCATTTTTTTCATAATCTTATTTTATAGTCATGAAAATGTAGCAAGGAAATTAGTAAAATCTAAAGTTAAAAAATAATAAACTACATCTCTTCTTCCTTCTTTCTTCTATTAAATTACAATTGGCCATATCTGTATGTATATATTTATCTTTCTATTTAGAGAGAAAATAAAACCAATAAACTAACAGAGATGTAACGTTGCTCTCCAGTTTTCCCTTTGCATGACTCCATGGTACTCTGTGTGTGAATCTGATGTTACGTCTGAAACATCTTCTGCCTGGGAAACCCAGTGATTATTCCTGCCACTGTAACTTTACTTCTGACCATAGCTAGAGAGAGATGCTTGGATCCAAGGCTTTCAGCCTTTCTTCAGACTTGTTCTTTCTGCTGGTCCTGTCACCACCAGCCTGCAGCTTCTCCACTAGTCAGAAAATACTAGCAGCAACAGCTAAAACATGTGAATGCATTGGCTCCCATCTAGTGTCCCACCCAGTGTGTGCCTAGCACCTGGCACACCTCTCACAACATGTTTGCTGCAGGTGTACCTTTAATGCAAAATCTGCATAAATTCTAAAATACATAAAACTATAAGTACAGACAAATATGGCAACTGCAACCACGACAGCAAATAGGGTAAAGGGAGAAAATTCTGAATACTCCAGTCGTCCCTACATCACAGCTTATCTTTTCTTACCTTTGTAGTCCACAGGCTTTACATTCTTTAGAAGTTCCATGCACCTTGTTTCTTCCTTGTGAATCTCCAGCTGAAATCTGCACTCCGGATG
This sequence comes from Falco naumanni, assembly GCF_017639655.2. Taxonomy (NCBI): domain Eukaryota; kingdom Metazoa; phylum Chordata; class Aves; order Falconiformes; family Falconidae; genus Falco; species Falco naumanni. Next base: position 51,569,049 of record NC_054057.1, on the reverse strand, counting down.
GACACCATTCACCTGTGTCAAATTAAAAAATAGGCCAGGATCTCGACAGATGAATTAAAATGCTTTATGAAGGATGCAACTACCAATAATGAAAGCCACAGCTTTAACTGGCACTGGCTTTGCCCAAGTATTTGCTAGGCATTTTAGAGACCCAGTCATTGCCCATATTAGCTTCTCACACATTGACTTTTCAAAACAAAATATTAAAATAATCTACTAGAGCATTCACTGGTCCTTCCGGTAGCATTTCAAGGCCAACTGTAATTTACAAGAAAATATTTAACTTTCTAGTGCATTTACCAATACTGTTTCATGATACTTTTTCCTCCAAGAAAAACTGAGTTAAACTGAAAAAGAAAAGTAAACACATTTGCTTTTTTTGGTTTTGTAGTTAAGTTAGGCAGCTGAAAGTTTAATACAAATCACAGAACACTAAAACCGATCAAACTGCATTCTCTTTGACATGGTAAATTTTGCTTTTCTTCCCTTTTCAGCCATGTATATTTTATCTCCTGAAGGCCCCAGAACATGATTATTTGATTCAAGCAAGCGCTACACTGGAAGAAAACCGTACTCCTTTAAAAATGAAAGCACTATTGCCTTTAACTGATTTAGAGCCCTGCCCCCAGTTCCTTGGTTTTCAGAAAAGGCTATTTATGTCCACAGGAAGAGACAGGGATGTAGGGGAAAGAAACAAGACACTGTGAAGTTGTACTGAAGACAGGTAGATTCAAAGAGGCAGACAGAGCCTAAATGAGAAACACATGGAGTCTGTAAGAGACTGCATGGGAGAAATGACTGTAGCAGGTGACAAATGGGAAAGTAGGAAACTTCACCAGAGCTGTAAGGACAGTGAGATTAGCTCAAATGAAATAACATCATAATGAAATAAAACATGAATATGCAATACTTCAGTCACCCTCATGCTTGTTACCAAGAAAAGTGTGGGCTCTCTCCAAGTTTCTGTCTTAATTTTCTTTCAGGAGATACTTAATAATAGGATCTGGTAATAATCTCTGATTCATGAGACAGTATTTTTTTAAAAATGGTAGTAATTAAGCTGTGATCTTTGACCCAGAAACTAGGACCCAGAGTTAGGACTGAGGACCTAGTTATTCTGCAGTCTCCTTGTGGGCAAGCCATTTGCACAACTTTTAAAAATACAGCGTAATAGCCATAAGCATAACAGCAGGAGCTCTTATGAAAACTCAAGAAAATTTGTCTCTTCTCCAAATGTCTCATTTCACCATCTACAACATCAGAACCTTACTCCTTTTCCCCCATCTTTTCTCTACATTGACTATTGAAATCGTATGTTTTCAGGGCAGATTTTTCTTTTTAAAGTGAATTTGTACAAATCCTTAACAGAAATAAGGACTTCTAATACTTATAAAATAAATTCTGTGTTATACTGAAAATTTATGTGTTTTGTTATGTATTATCTACTTGCAAGATAGCTGCCATGTAAAATAAAGTCCCATGTATACATAATGGTTTCAATTGCATTTTCCTTTCACGTAACAGTTTTTTAATATTGTTTTTCCCTGTTGGAAACATTTGGTAACTGAGAGTAGATCTACTCATCAAAAAATATTATAATTACTGGGTCTTGGAAAGTTAGATGCCAGTAAATATAAACATTAATTAAATGAGGGATAAATAAAAGCAGCTACTACAATTAAGAAACCTGCCAAAGTGACTTCTCTGTCTCTCATACTTCCAAAAGAACTGCAAGCTTCCCAGTACCAGTGACCTAATAGTGATGGTTACTTTGAGAATATAAATTTGTTAGGACCCAAAGGTAACGCATTACTTTCCAAACCTGTGACACCTGCCACACTGTAACATACTTTGTTCTAACACATACACCTGTTTCATTCACATGTACTTCACCAAGCTAAAGAGATTTAGGGTTCGAGACTTTGTGGCACTGACCACATCCCTAAACACATCAAGAACCCCAAAATGGATTTTGAGGGCACTCTCCACCTTTCAGGGCTGGTGCTCATCCACCTTTCCCTCTGCTTTCCTAAGGGTAGGATACCCTTTGTAACCACCGAGTACTGAGCACACTGCACAGGTTCAGGCACAGCGAGCTGGGGGTCCGGCTGGGGGGTCTCCCTGGGGGTTTAGCAGTTTCACAGTCATCTAGAACAGCAGTTTGACTGGTAAAACATTTCTTCTGACAAAAGTGGCTTACATTTACCTTCAGGGCAGCTTCCCGACTTTTGGTGGAAGCGATTTTGTTTTGAACTTACAGCAAAAAAAGATGGAAACATTTATAGGGCAGATTTTTTTATTTTTTCGTAAATCGCGTTGCCAGCAACGTTACAGAGTTCTACTAATAACCAAAGAGATGCTTAAAAAATACAAAGCCGTTAACAACAGACGCCCTAAATTTGACGACTTTACTACTCTTGAGTGCTTTGCACGTTGTTAGGCGGTTGCATGTATTAAGGAGAATTTAACCACGCGGCAGCTTTCCCCCGCATGACGGCTGCCAGCGATCCTCCAGCCGCACCGGGCAGAGCTCTGACAGCTCCGGCGGACAGCGCGGAGCAAAGCCCCCCGACCCACGGCCCGGCCGCCCCAGCGCCGCTCCGCCGGGGTGGGGACGGGCCCAGCCGCGCTGCCCCGCCGGGGCGGAGCCGTCCCGGCCCCCGAGGACCGCCCGAGGGTGCGGGGCGCCGGCGCCCCCCGTCTGCGCGTCCGGCCCGGTGGCGGCTGAGGAGCGCTCCCCCCCTGCGAGAGCCCTGCCCGGGGCGCCCGGTGAGGGCGAGCAGCGGGCGTCGCTTGTCTACCGAAGTGAGCGCGGTGGGGCCGAAGTGTCCGCACCTGCTACGGCTGCCGCTGAGCCCCCCGCCACCGCGGCCGGGAACGGGGGAAGCTGTGAGGCACCCCCAGCCCGCGGGGCTCCGCGCAGGCACCCCAGGGACGGGGGCGGCGGGAACAGCCGCAGGGGTCACCCCGTCCGCGGTCCGGAGGGGCCAGTTTTACCCTGCTCCCGGCAGCGAGCGCCGGGTGACTTACCCGCCCCAGGCTCCAGCAGAGGGAGAGGAGGAGGACCGGCAGGTTCCTCATGCCAGCCGAACGCCAAGGCCGGCGGGCTCCGCTGCCCCGCGCCGCTCCGCGGGCCGCTTTCTAAGGCGGCGAGCAGGGGCCGGGTCCCGCCGCGGCACCATAGGGCCCGGGGGCCGCCGCCGCGCCCAGCCGAGCCCCCGGCCCCGCGGGCGGCTGCCGCCCTGTGGCTGCAGGCGGCTCCCGCACCTGCCCCGGCCGCCTCCCGCCCGCCGCTCCGGCGGCCGTCAGCTCCCGGCCCGACTGAGCCCCTGCCCACCGCCTCTCTGCGCTCAGCTCCTCCTCTAGATCCTGGCTCCCTTCCCTCCCGCTTCTCCTCAGCCCCTCTCCTCGGCTTCCTTTTCTCCTCCTCCCTCTCCCTGCCGCGGTTGCTCCCCCCATAAGAGGTGCGAGCCGCTCCCCGCCGCCGGGACGCCCCCCGCAGGTGCTCCCCCGCCACCCCGGGCTGCCGCCGGCTTACGGACGGCATTTACCCCTCTCCGCCTGCCTCGGTGTGCTGGGGGAGCCCCTTCTCATGGGTTCACACGCAGCAGGGCCTGGGTGCCCGTCCGGGCGGCCTGCCGGAGCCGGCACCGGAGCGCCGTGAAACCGCTGAGGTAACCGGGCGCGGACAGACACACACGACCCCCGCCCCCCGATGTGGGGTAAGTGAAATGATCCCTGGCAGGGTCAGTCTTGTCACCGGGTGGATCAGCAACTGTATCACAAAATCTTTCTTCCCCTCAAGCTGCTTCTTTTTCGAGGTCTCAACAGAGGACCAAGTTGAAGGCAACTCGGTGTGGTTGCTTGGCAGTTTACACCAGGTGTGGATCTTGGGTTTGCCTGACAAGGCATATAAAATATATAATTAAGTGACATTTATGTTAGCCCATGGCTTCTGTAGAAAAAGCTGAGTTTGTATGCTGGTTTAAAAGCTGAGAATGAGAATAAAGTAGTTGTCTTTCCCCTGTATTGTATGTGCTGTAATTTAAGTACTGTGTGTGAAAAGGGACTGAGTGGGCAACGTAAGACTCTCCTAAATAGTCACATGCCACCCAAAATAACCAGCTATAAGCAAACCAAGGACACTTCTGCAAGAAAGCTGAAGAGACTTTTCACATTTTTAAATGCATTTGCAAAACTTGTTTTCATATATTGGGAAGAAAGACCTGATTATAACCTGTGATATCATTAAAAAGAAAAACCACAAGCCATAATGAGCAGTGTTATAACCTGCATGCTGAGAGCAGAGGGAAACAATGCAGAAAGAAAAACTTCTTGTAGGATAGCATATGATTAAGTAACGAAAATACTTTTGTTGTGACAGAAAATAGTACCCCTTTGGACTGACTTTGATCTGTACGTGACAGGTGTACTGAAACGCCAAATTGCACCTACTCCTGAAACAGCTGGGTTGGAGAAGAACCTGGTTCTGCCGCTAGCTCTGAGATTCCTGGGCGGCCTCTCAGGTCAAACTCAGGTCTCTTGGAAATGGAGAATTGCACAGCGGAACCCCGCTGATTCCCGACACCGATGCCTGAGGTTCCTCTGCAGGCTCCTGGTTATTGACACGTGCAGCCTGGGCGCGCTCCTTGCAATTTCTTAAGAGCCATAGGTCTTTTCCAAACCATTTCTCAAAACCATTTTTTAAATCTTATCTTTCACAAGAACTTGATGTCTTATCATTATTGCAAGGCTTTGGAAAAATCCTTTCTGTCTTCTCTTTACAAGTTTGGGGTGGGTTTTTTTTTTTCCACTTTGTGATGGCTGGCATCCTGCTAAGAAAGCAGTCACTCTCATGAGTGAAATTTATACATGCCAAGAAGGCTCTTCAGCTACTTCAGCAGTAGACCCAACAGCAGTCTGTGTGTGGAGGAGCTGTCAGACAGACTGTCCACCAGCAGCACTGCCCCAGCTGCTGAGGACACAAGAGTTGCCAGACACCAAACCCCAGTGTTTGATTCCTTGAGCAAATGATTCATTAGGCTGTTGAAGCTGAGTAGCCTGGGAAACCAATTAACGAATTAGTATTAACATGCTGTGTAGAAACAGTCTTGGGAACTGTCATCATTATTCCTTCTGTGGAATGACAGAAACTAGTATCTTGGGTAGTAGGCAGTCCACATATCCCAGAACTGGCAAAAAAAGTTTTGAAACTTGCATCTTTTCTGTAAGAAGATTGTCCAGAGTCAGATTTTTGTGATGTTTTGTTTGCAATGAATCAGCATTTTTAGGTGAAAAGAAAAATCATCAGTTATTTCTCAGCCATTTCTTCTGTCGCTATTCCCAGTGACTCTGACATGAAAGAGACATCAGATGAAAGAGATGCATCAAATAGTAATATTTTTTTAGATATAGCTAAGTACCTTTTTTTTTTTTTCCTGAAGAGAATACAAATTATTGATGGATGAAACCCATAAAATGTGGTTCAAATTCTTTTCACTTAAACATAGCACAGTTCAGAGTCCTGTTATAGCAGAAGCAGAGGGGGGAAAGAACAAGAATGGAACTAAACCAGCTGTTTCATATATATGAATGGTGTGTATATATGTTATATATGTCTGTGTATTATATAGATATATATAAGAATGAGACTGATGCTTTTATTCAGCAAAGAATGGATAGGGTTATGAAGGAGCCAAGGAGTCATATAAATTTAGACAGTCAGTGTAGATTTGATGCCATTTCCGAGAACAACCTGTCAAGTTCAAAGGAAAGAACAAAGAGGGATTTTGTGGAGCTATCCATGAGGCACAGGAGGACTGCACAGACATGGAAGAAAAGGATGGAGTCCAAACATGGAGAGAAATTCATCCTCTCTTCACAATAAAGCTGGTAGAAAAGTAAATGCAGTTTGATTGAAACAGATACTGTTTTGAATTCAGCAGAGCCTGAGTGTTACAGTGAGGGCAGTAAAAGCTGAAATCAAAAGTTCAGCAGCAGGTAATGGACGTAGTGGCAAGCAGTGCCAAGGTACCGCAGGCTCTCTGCTCCCACAGCATATGCAGAAGCCAAAAGGTTTGCTCCAATTCCAGCTGTTGGATAAGTTTAGCTGCAAAGAAAGGTACATGCCAGTGCAGTTAGAAGTAGTAAGTACCTTCTGTCTGGCTATCTGTTTCTTCGGAATCCTCTAATACACAGTGTTGGCAACAAAGTAGCTGATGTGATTTTGGTCAGGCTTTCCATACTGAAGCAATGTCATCCATTCCCATTTTAGCTTAATCCTTATTTAAATTGTTTGTGGAGTTCAAGATGTTTTGACAACTTGTGTTCTATCCACAAATCATATTCATGTCATGTGTATAAAGACTAAAAAACTATTGCTTTCATTGTTTAAAAGGAGGTTGACTTTTGTTCAATCATCTAAAAATTACTGTTTACACAATGCAATAACATACAGTTGCCAGAAATACCTGAACCACATGAAAAACTTAGAAGGGTTTCCCTCAAAGCATGTGTACAAGATGTCTTGGATAACATGCCTTTTCCAAGGGTGGCCATCTCTTGAGCTGCTCAAGTTATTTCCCATGTTTTGAGTCCTGCTTTCAAGACTGTAGAGAGATTTTTTGCTTTCACTTTATGCAGAATTCTGTACTAACTCCCATTGCAAAAGGAATGCACTTCCTAAGTCTTCACACTTAGCAAAGACACTAGGTCTTCGTCAGATACTCGCAAATCTCCCAAAGGCACTCTCTACTGTCATCCTGCATTTTGTTAGGCTTTCCACCCCACCCCACCCCCAGAATTCCAGATACTTAAAATTCCTCAGCCATGGAAATAGAGGTTAGAGAGGGTTTTCAGGAAAAAGAAATTGTGACTTTAATGTACACACTGTTTGGACCTTTTATATGGGAGAAGATTAAAGTTTCCCAAAATTTTAGCATCAGTAACTATTAACATAAATGATCCTATTGAGCCTCTATCAGATGGAAGCATATCAAAGAAGGTGCCAGGCCTGAGTGGAGCAAACAGCGTGTGTCCTGCTTATGACAATGGGAATCCAGACCTTGGGCAGGTGCCGGGGGACATAGGGCTACACCCCCCCCTTTCAGCAGCAGTGTAGGGTTGCTACTGTCCAGCAGCTGACTCTCCTGCACCAAATGTAGTAGCTGCAGTAAAGAGGATAAGGTGAAATGTAGATTCTCTGAATAAACAAAAAAACCTCACCAATGTATTTTGTCTGCAACTCCAGCAAGTGTTCAAAAAGTTCTAGTTATTTTGAACTTCTTCTGTTGTTACTGATCATCTTACTTGAACCTTATACTCGTTTCTTAGAAAAAGAAGCAATACCATGCAGAGGGAGAGTTTTCTAAGAAAAAGCTGTCTTTAAGGATCACCTCAACTTTTTAATTCTCTTCCATTTCAGCATCCCCAGCAGTGCCCCGCTGTAGTAGCTTTATGCTGTAGCTGAGAGCATGTCTTTTACTGGTGGTGCACAAACTGCTCCACAAACTGCTTTTTTTGCTGTAGCCTGCAAAATGGTAATTTACCAACCTCAACATGCCAAATGCACCGAAACAGTGCATATTCCTAACCAACAACATAGTGATATGAAGAACTCTTCAGAGTGGTCTTTCTGTAATCTGCAGGTAGCTTGACTACTCAAAAATAGGTCTTTGCAGATTAGAAGCACAAAGAAATTCTATGAAAATAGACTTTTCTTTTTGGTATGTTAAGCCCAGGACTTTTAAACTGCTTGTTTAAAGAGATGTCTACAACCGTGAAGTCTTTGGTCAGGATATGGCACAGGGACATTTTTCACAAAGACACAGCATGTAGTCTATAACACTACGTGTGAAGTATGCAATTTTATCACCTCTCTCCCAAATTTGTAAGACTCCCGCATCTTTTGTAATTTCAAAAGAGTGAGAGAAGTCCCTTCAATATAATAAACCTCTCAAATTTCTAGGGTATTCTATTTTTCCTATTTCCATTATAGGCAAGAGAAAGGGCCCTTTCTGGCAAGTCCTTTCATTAATACTTATTGAACGCATTCCATTAGTAAGTATTCTGTTACATTCACATATATAGGTGAAGCAGAATCTGATCTTTTAAGTTTATAAATTAAATATAAAATAAATTATTTGGGTATCTGGCATAATGGAAAATATTTGGCTAATGTAATTTTGGCCACAATATGCTACAAAGCTCCAGGCTTGATCAGTGGGCTTTGAGTCTTTTACTGGCCATGAAGACATCTATCTTTTTATTCTGATGTATTTTTTACTCTTATGCAATGAGAGGAAAATTTTCCCTATTATTTTTAGGGGTTTTGTAATGATCAGTTATTATGATGATAATGTTTTTTTGTACAATTTAAAGGGTAGACTTTGCCACAAAATGCTAGAGGCAAAACTCAAAAACTGCAAAAAAAACCCCAAAACAAAACAAAAAACAACTGAGAAAGTGGCAGGCAAGGCTTCAGAAAAGTAGAGAAGAATACGTGCAGAAGGGAAAACAAATGGAAAACAGAATAAAATAGAAATAGTATTTATCAAGAGAAGTCAGTATCAGCTTGATTCAATACTTTTCTTTACCGAGAAAAAGTAAGAAATTGTCTTACTACACAAAGAAAAGGCATTAGATTTATTCTAGACAGCTGTCAGTAAAGTATTTGATACAGTGCCATAGAAACTGCTAGTTAAAATTGAAATGATGGAGGTTAATGAAAAATCCGTTTGGCCAAAATGTGGTTAAACGAACCTGACAAATAATGCCGATGTGTAAATAGGAGGATAAAAGGAAATAGCAGCAAAGCTCCTCAGAGATCATGCTGGGGTCCTATTTTATTATTTTTAGCAAAACAAAATTTGCTAATGATTTAAGGTGTTGTCAATAGTAAGCAGTATGTGGATATCCTACAGAACTGGAACAACTGAAAATGAAGTACTAGAAAAAAGCTGGAAATAAAACGAAGCAAAATGGAAGGTCATGTGCTAAAGAACAAGTGTTTCCACCATAAGCTAAAGTGCAATAGCAGGATGTCCTGTGTGTACAAGTCAGTGTGTGGCAAATATGAGTATTAATGTGACATGGCTGTGAAAAATAGCTGTGATCTTAACAGATATGGGAGAGATACTTGCTGGTAGAGGTAGAAAAGTAATGAGGCTAACTAACACGCAAAGGACCGGTCAGATCTTATCTGGAGCGTTGCATATAAATTTAGCAATCCACAGCCAAGAACGATTAATTTAGAAGGTGCAGAGCAAATAAATGAAAACCTAAGTATTTTAGAGAACACTTGGTTCAATCGCCTGCTAAAATATAAACCGAGATGAAATATGTTGCCAGGAAAGGAACTATGTAGACTAAGGAAATTTGGCAAAAAAACAGGTGGATTAACCTAGGTGAGAGTAAATGCATAGATTGATATCCAGATAGCTGTTCTGGACAAATATTTTAACAGTGAGGGCAAAAAAAGAAATTTCTTTTCAAGGTAGAATTTGATCAGCCAGTGAAAAGGATTTTGTGTTGTGTTCCCGTGCACAAACAGGAGGCCAGGCTTTTCTAGAGGTCTTTTCCCAAGCCCGTATCCTACCTTGTGGTAAGTAGTCCCCCTCCAAACCTTTAAAACTGTTCTACAGAAAGTTGGTTGCTGGAGTTTTTTGACTTGTTACACAGAAAACGTAATTCTCTATACAAAGTGCACACCTTTGTGGAAAATACCTGTTTTCCATCAAAAATAGGTCTATTTTTTGCCAGAAATACAAATATTTAGCTTTTGTATAATTTTTTTTTTTCATTTGGGGCTTTTCAAAACAACCATAGATTTTGCTAGAGGGGGAAAAAAAAGTCTCTACCAGGCTCTACTTTCTGAAGATTTTTTGCTCAGTGGGACCTTTTCTTGGTACAAAACATATTTTAGGCCAATTTACAAAAGCTGGATCTGGATCTTCATTTTTTGGTAATCTGGGAGTATTTGTGTCAAGAGCCCTGTACTGGGCTCTTCTCCAGAAACAGTGGAAAATGAAACATTAAGGCTTGTACTAAAGGGTGATTAAAAAGGAGATGAAAAATCCAGGCCACCCCTAGTCTTGGTACATTAGAGTGCTAATTCTGAAGGATTTTAGGTCTTTTAATACAGCCAAGTACATATATAGTGAATTTTCAGTCAGAGTAAGTTACAGCTTGAGGTTGCTTTGATTGTTAAGGTTTTGTATCTTTAGGATAGAATGTTGTTTATACCATGGGTTTTTTTTCCGACACTTCAGGAAGAAGACTGAAGCTTGGCATACCTTAGAAATCCAGAACATTATTGTGCCAAAACCTCTGAATAACCAACAGCCTAATGGGTTATACATAAAGCAAAAATTCAGAAAGGAGATGAGATTTCAGTGTAGTTATCAATATGGGACTTGATTTCTCTTGCTTAGCTCAAGTATACCCAGGAGACATGAAAGGAGAAACTTAATCTTCAGTGTAATCAAACTTCTAAACAAATGAAAATTGCTGTCTCCATTAAGACAAAAATTCAACAGCATAAGGTAGTAATTGAAGCCTAATTGTTCAGTGTAATGCGATCTGAACGATGCTCTGATCAGGAATGGATTACTGAAGTTTGTATGAGGAATTTTCCCACATAGCAGGAGAGGAAAAGAAATACATGTTGACAAAACAAGCCCCCGTAATCCACAGGAATGTTCCACAGACAAAATCAATACCACCCACTTCAGGCGCCCAAGTTAAACAGAAAAGTTGTCACACAGGCTGCTAGTGTTAGTGGGTGAAGAAAGATGGGCATTTGTGCAAAATGAAATACTAGGAACAAAGGTGTGCTTTGTCCTGTGGAGATGGCATCTTTGATACTTTCTCTTTGGTTGATATGAGCTACTTACTTTGAAAGTTGTTAGAAATGGATGGAAAATGACAGCCAGATTCATGGTCCAGCTTCAAGAGGAGACATGGAGGATGCATTTGAGCAGAGATAGTAGATCGGACAGCCAGGAGCTGTATGTTCAAACCCTTTCAGGCTTACATGGCTCTGGAAACCCACATTTCCCACTTCCTGGGCCAGTGCATTGCTGTGGTATTACACAACAGATGTGTCTTAACAACTATGGCTTTAAATAGATGTAATAAAGTGCTTGTAGGCCCTAGATGCTCACATCTTGCTGGAAAAAAAAGTATGTTTATGGGCTGGATCTTGCCCCATATTTCCTGAATCATTCTTTAACAAGTTGTAAGTCCTGAGAAACTAACTCTGAGATCGCTTGCTCTGATTCTAGAGGTGTGTTGAGTGGCCTTGGGTTTGTTGTAGCTGAAGTGGGTATTGAGGAAGCTCAGACTGGAATCACGGAACCCTCAAGAGAAACTGGGTATTGGCTTGTTAGCCTTAATCCTGCATTTGTGGCCCAACCCTGTTCACTTTGAGAGCAATGACAACAGTCCCATTGGCTTCAGCTGGGAACACAATCAAGCACTTGGCTTGAAACCATGTAAATACTGCTCCAACCTAAAATTTCTATAAATCACACTGCTCTTTTTGAGGTGAGCACATAGCTGGCTGGGCTTATGATCATCAGAGGAATGATGGCACAGTCTTCTCCTTTTTTAAGTATCTTATAGTACCTATAGTGTAGGGCATTTCATATACTGAGGAATGATAAGCACTAACTAAATATGCCAGCAATTAGCTAACCATGCCTGCTGAACTGAAATGCCAATTCAACTTTTCCCCAGTTGCAAAGCTATTTTGGGTTGGAAGCTTAGAAATTAATCCTAAGAGATGTAATTTCGCTGCTTTAATATATACTGTTTTTAATGGAATTGTGCAGAATGATTAGTGAGAGGCAAATGTCAAAAAACCAGACAGAAACTGACTCACCAGTCATAGGATTTAATACTAAGGTCAAGCTATGGAAATACAATGGTGCTCAATCTTTATTACCTTTCACCTTACGTAGTGATTTACGTGGGAGAAAAATGACTGGAGTGGATGTAATGTCCTATTTTTCAAATTTTGATGAGATTTTACATATTCCTTCCACAGTTGTCAGCAATGGCACAGGGCAAAAAGCATTTAAAACAAGACAAGAACCCAAAACAAAGGAACAAGTTCAGAATGTCCTAGAAGATGATTATGAGCGATTGCCTACAGAGATTTTAAGGTTTACTTTATTTTTATATTTTTGGGGTATAGTGAAATGTGACATTCTGCCCAAATAGAGCATAGCAAGAGCACACACAGTGCACTTTCCCTTCCTAGTCATTCCACTTTCCCCCTCTTTTTCTTAATGCATTTGCATATGCCGATTGGTAATAAACCTTTAATGTTGATGGTTTTTTTTTATTTGCAAAACAGCTTTCATGACAGAGCTTTGATTGCCTGGGCTGCTCTAAAGTAAATGAGCTTCAAATTACATTATGCTTGAACTAACTGCATGTACTCACTAGAAGTATCTCAGTCCGTAGTGGCACAGGAAGACAGGAAAGATGAAATGCTAACACCAGGTTTCATGCAATACTAAATGTACATGTTGGTATTACTGATTTTCTTCTTCTCTATTGCTGAAACAGCCCCCAGCTCACACATTCTCTAAGTCTTTGCTGAAGTTCTGTCCCTTAACTGCTACTCATCACCCTATGCTACTGTTCTGCATTTTGGTTGTGGTATGGTGATGAATTACAGGACTCAGATTCAAAGTGTCATCTACTTGTGTTCTCACTGTTCGTTTTTCATCTGGCCTTTCTGCTCTGCTGTCTATCCACCTTGTACTGGCTGGGCACTAGATAGCGTTTGGTAGTAATTTTACTCTTTTTTCCCTCAACAGCTTCTTAAGGTCATTTGCCAGCTCCCACTTGTCAAGCCATGATGCTGACTTACCTGGGGAGCCCAATGTGTGGTCAATATCCAGATTTCAAATTACCCAGTGACTAAGATTCTGACCGCAGTAGCCACAGCAACTTCATTACTACTTTGTTTTGAATATATTGCTCGTAGAGGTCACTTGCCTAACTGAATTTGAAATGAACAGCCTTTCTGTTATTTCTGGAAAGAATTATGTGTTTCTGAAAATGAATGGTTGGGGTTTTTTTCTGTTTTCTTGTAGCTACTCTGAAATACGAAGGGCTTGCCATTCTGCCAAGGGATAAGTGCATTGATTATGTTAATGCTGATGGAAAGAATGATGAAGACATGATGCTGCAGAAAGGATACAGAAGGGAAGAATCAAATTCAAGGAGGTAGCACAAATCTGAAGACATAGATGGTTGCTCATGAAATGATGAAACGCAATAAGTGTTCATGGAATGATGATGTATTCCATACAAGGTGTATAGGATGATACTCGACACTGTCACTTTCTGTGGAGTCTGATTCCCCTGGGCCTCTTGGGTTAAGGGATAAGTGATGTCTGGGTAAGGCATTGGTGTCATTTTCAGTTGTGGTAGGAGATACATAAACAAGAATGCTGTTCCTCTTATTTTCAAAAAGATTTGCATGCAGAGGAGGAAGGTCAATAAAAAGGATAGTCACAGGGTAACACTCTGGCAGGTAGCAGAGATTATTCAAAGATACCACATAGGGATTCGGGGCAAGTGCATCCAACTTTAGAAAGACCAAAAAAAATCCAGCATGGCTGAACAGAAGGGTAGGGGAGGTTACTGGAAAAAAGAAAGAACCTTTCAAAAGCTGAAAATGTGCCTAAATGAGGAAAACCAGAAAAATCATAAAACTTCACACATTACATGTAAACAAGCAGAATAGGACAGGAGATGAGCTTCCAAATGGCATCAGTACTAATAGTAAAACCTTTCTCAAACGCATCAGAAGCAACAAGTCTACTGGAGTGTCAGTACAGCCAATAGAGGATCAAAGTACACCAGACTTTTTAAAAAAATAAGACATAGAAGAAAAATTAAATGGATTCCTTGCATCTGTGATCACAGTCAAGGAGTCTAGAGAGCTCACCTTGGTAAACCCTTGCTTATAATCAGTGTTTCAGGAAAATCTGTCTCTAGTAAAGATTTTGGTAGAAGTTACAGAACAAAGAGACAAAAAGAACAGTAACTACCAGGTCTGGCAATATTCCCAGAGGATCCTAAAGGAATTACCAAGTGAAAGATCCGAGCTGCTAACAACAGTGTGCAATTTCTTACTTAAAATTTGGTGCAGAAGATTGAGAGTGAGCTAATACAGTACAGATTTTTAAATGGTATTCCAGGGGACACGTGTGGGTAGCAGGAAGATGAATAATGAAAGATTGCTACTACTCTCTCTCAATAGAAAAAACTAGTTAGGACATGACATTAAACCACCAAAAGAGCTACTTTTTTCACACAATGCATAGACCTTTCCAGAGGATGCTGGAGTTCCTGAAAGTTTATACAGGTTAGATATTGATCAAATTAATGGAAGAAAAACCCACAGAGGGTTAAGTACAAAAATGTTACCATTGGCTTAGGAAATATGTTAAATGCAAGTCACTGGATTCTGGGAGAATACTTATGAAAGACCAACTGTCTTTGTGCTGTTTTTATACTCTTCTCTACATTATTTGCTGTTTGCTGCTGTCAGAGACAGGGTATTGGATTAATGTGGAAATCCTGATGGTTTTTAGGTATTCTTTCTGTTCCAACAGTTTTAATAAGCAAATTTGTCTTTACTGGTTCTTCTGCAGGTGGTTAACAGGAAAAAGGCAAGTTCCTTCTCCAGAATCATCCTCAGTAACCTGATGTGAAGCGATTCCCTGGGAGATGAAGAAATGAGGCAAATAATCCCTGTTTATTTAACTCCTCTACAGCTTTACCCAAAATGTGTTAGAAGTGACTGAAAGGTAAAGAAATCAGGAAAAGGGCAGGCAGCATCAAAACTCTGCCTTTTAGTTAATTTTTTTTCACATTAGTTTTGGTTTTAATTTGTGCTTTGGATTTTCATACACTTTGTGTAAATGTATACACATTAGCAAATATCTTGTTTACTAGTTTGAAGGGCACATTTATTTCTTGTTGACTGGCAGGATTATTAATAATTTTTAATGATTATATATTTGCCATTTTAAGTTTGCTTAAGCACTTTTTGGTGTTCACTTAATTGTAAGGAAACAGAAAACTGAAATCATATCAACCTCAAAAGATTTTATTAAAGGGTAGAAACAACAACTAGTAATACGTATTAGCCAAGTCCATGGTACACTGTGTTACCAAACTAGTAAGCACAGAAAGATCCATTTAGATTGATGTTTTATTTGGAAAATAGATTGATTCTTACATCGCTTATTCCATAAATTGATTAGGTATAACATACCTTATACAGTCTAGGAGTCCCTTCATCCTTGAAGTTTAAAATAATATTCACAACAGGAGCTCCAAAGACTTGAAGCATTATCAGGAATACTCACAGTATTTCACTACTTCCAAAACAAAATTTGCATTAGCAATCAGTTACTCTCTGCAGCATGGCTCGCCTGCACCAGAGATAGAACTAAAAGAACTTCCAAGATGCTCTTTATTAGCTCTTGGCAGCATAAATGTGATATTCCTGTGGAATATCATGCTCTCCTAAGCCAAACAAATGCAAGGAATGTCCGTTTAACACAACCCCTTACACAGGCTGAACATTGCAAAGTTATGGAACAAAAAGTGGGCAGGATGTAAAGGAAAAAGACAATATACCTCCTTAAAGGAAAAGCAATATACTGTTTTGCAAAGGAACTTGAAGAAGAATGATACTCTGAGGTGTAAGGCTACAGGCAAAACACACTCAGGAGAAACAGGTTTCCTCTCATCTCAAGTAGAGAGGACACGAAGGAGGAATGTCTTTTGCAGGTACTGTTAGGACTGAAAAGCCTCTGGCTCAAAAAGCATGGGCGTGTGTATAAACATATCCTAAAGGATATTCCCTGAAGGGAAGCTGTCCTTGTATGAGTGTCATTAATGATTTGGCATAGTGTGTGAATGCCATCCCCAGAAAGCTTCTTGTTACTTACCAATAAATGGGAAGTAACTGATTAAGCAACACCTATTAGTCATTTGGCAACATGCTGCTTTCTACAGTGATCAGCGAGTACCTTGATAGAAAGAACCAGTAGCTTCCATATTGGTATGGGAACATGGGATACTTCTTCTCAGACTTCAACATTGCTCACAAGTTTGCGCTGGTATGGCTACTGCAGCAAAATGGATACGGGGTTACTTGGAAAAAACTGCACACAGAAAGGACTATTTTCTTCCTCGAATCTCATTAGGTATGTATGGATATGGTGACAGTATGGCTGTGTTTGATTGTATTATTTCTAAAGACTATCCAGATCTCTCTCACAGTTAATTTTCTTTTTTCAAATCAGGAAAAATCTGACGTAGGCGAAGTTTAAAAAATGTCCAAAATTCAGCTAAAAGGAAAGTTTTACAACTTCAATTGCTAGTGGACAAAAGAAAAATGTATTTCAGCAGATTCTGGGCTCAACCCTGGTACTTGCAGACTGTCCTGAGGAGAAGAATTGCCAGCTTCTGTTTATTTTCCTGGAAGACTGTAATTTCCAAAAGCATGTATCAATGTGTTTCTAGACTTTGGCTATGATTTTAGGATTCCATCCTAAAAACGTGCTGCTAGGTGAAGACTAAGCAGCCTTAACACCACAAGGCTGGATTGGGTCCCAATACAAATGCTCAAACTGTTTAGTTAACTCCAAATATTTATACTTATAAAATGTATTTCAGTAACAAGCTGTGTATTATTTAGTAAAGTTTTCCCTGGAATTACCCAGAAACATAAATTAATTTCCTGCAAGGTCAGTATTGCTAAGATGAATACATATCCTTGTTTATTATTTCTGTTCCAAACTGCTTCATTCCTCTGTAATAACTTTCTCTGAAAGATAAATCTAATTTCCAAATCCTTCCTACTGAATTATAAACAAATCAGATAAACAGCTATAAACCAGTTCCATCCACAAACAGAAGATGGAAAATTTATCCTCCAGATTTTAAAACATATAATTGGCTATCAGGTAAAAGAAAATTAAGTACATTTGTGAATGTTAGCATAGGTCTTTGTTTCCAATTCCTCATTCCAGATGAGGTGAAATAGCCCAGATATTCTGTTTGAAGGCTTTGGTAGCAGTGCTTGATTGTGAGACCAAATATTAGCCACTGGATGGCTTTCATGCCTTTCTACCTGATCTGCACTAACCTACTTCAAATAAAGTTATGCCAGAATGAATATTGCAAAATTTTTGTTTTAGCAATTTACTCTCTAGTACTCCAACTATTTAGTTCATATAAAAAGATGCCCCTTTAAAATATTTTATTTGTCTAAAAATAAGTCTGACTATAACGTAACACTGTTCAGGTTCTCTTTTGTGCTTCTATGGGCAACATGTCTCATAAGAAAGTTTATGAAGTGCCTCCAAATTGCTACTGAACACCCTGAGCTCTCTGTAGGGGTTGTCTACCAGAGTAGAAGATAGCAGTCCCAGGTGAATTTGTTTTTTTACTTTGATCTCTGATCCTCCTCTTCAGCTGTTTGGTTTTCTTCTTAACATCTCCATAGTCTATGCATAGGCTTTTGCTATGCCAAAAGTTTTGATCAAGTCATTCCTATTTCTAAATACCTCCAACTCAACAACTTCTATTATGTCAAAGCTCTCATACTGCTCACAGAGTTCTGTAGAGGTCTTTCTTCTTCTAGTTGTTCCTACTCATCCTGAGTCAAACTGTGCTCCATCAGTTCTCTTTGTCCCCAGTTACAAACATCTTTCTCGTGGTTTCTCAGACACTTGTGCATTACTTTTTCCTGTCCCTATCCATTGATCAGAAGTATTATGAAGTAAAAAGTCTCTCCCTAGTGCCTGTGTAGTGAATGTGGGGAATTGTCCCATCTCAGAAGAACTGCAACAGCCAACGCTGTGAGTGGGGACAGCTGAAACCGATCTCCAGAAAACACGGAAGAGAGATCTGTGAGCTAAGGCTCCTCTGTCACTCCAGCATATCTGCGGGACCTCAGGGTCTCAGGCAGGCCCTCCATTGCTTGGACCTCTTGGATAGAGTCCACTGAGAGGAAAAAAAATCATTTTGCTCCAAACCCTTGCAATTAAGAGTATCCAACCAGTGCAGGGGAGCAGAGTTCTTCTTTATGTAATGGGGCTTAAGCCCATCATTCAGAAAATGTTTGTTCCGGGAAGGAGCACTTGTAATTTCTCATGTTGAAATTTGTACCTCTGCGCACGGCATTCACAAGACCCCAGCCAGCTCAAACAAGCAGCAAAGCTGAAGTTTCTTGGAGAGATGAGGTGGCTTTCCTGAGGTCAGTCTATGGGCCAGACGCTGAATTCCACTCTCCTGAGCCCAAAGGTCCTATTTGGTCTTCTAGGCTGCAGAAAATGAAGAGATGCTCTTTTTCAATGTCTTTGAGATCAAATTGTGGCATTTGTTCAAAATACTGAGGAAAGCCTGAGAATAGTTACTGCACTTCCGAACAAACCATTAGGGCAGGAAATATGTGATTCTTCTCTTTTGTGTATATTCCAATTGCTAATAAAACAAAAAGTAAACGTTCTTTTAGCAGTTTCCAAAATGAGATTGTAGTGTCTCTCATGTACTGCCTTTTATTTCTTCACTTCGTTGTATATGCATAGGCAACTAGTTGAATGAACTTGGTATCTAAGATATCCTCCACTTCCCACCCCAGCTAGTAAAGTATCTTCCACCACTTCCTGCCCCCAAATGCATAAAGATATGAAAAAAAGCTGTATTAAAATAACTAGATGAAAAAGATGGTATAAACTTGTTGAAATACTGTGTCAACATAATTTTGATAAAGGTTATTTCAGTTTCACATCAGCTGACCTGAAAATAATAATAAAAATTGTTTTCATAGTTCCAATTTCTAGAGTATTACCCTGAAATTTTCATTTTAGACTCATACTCGTATACACATTTTTTAATAGTATTTTTCCTTTGCTGAACGTGGAGAGAAACATGGTTCAGTTATAGACCGTAAAGCATGTGTCAGCTGAGGTCTCAGCCTTTAAAGTAAGAAAACTTCTTATCTCTTATAAACACACCTGCTAAGATTTAAGATGAAGAGGTTTACTGGAGATACTTGGCTGCAGATCTGAAGCCCTGTCCTAATGGTGGTCTGCAAAAAGTTGTATCTGGTTTCTTAAGGCTGTGAACCCTTTGTGATCACACTGCTGATATGTATCTGCTCTCCACCAGTTGTAAAAATTGGGGTTTAGGTTGAAGATTGTTTGGAGGGTTTGTTTGTGTGTGTCCATCCCCCACCTCCCACACATACCCACCCAGCCCTGTAACTTAAAAAACTCATAAATATCAACTCTTACCTTGTTTTGTTGAATAATTATTTTGATAAGACGGATGTTTGTTATAATCTGTTAATGCCTGTTATCAAATGTGATGAATGCCAAATATTTTTAGAAGGGTTAGTTCAGATCCTGAAGTTAAGTAACAAGTAATAAAAAGACATGAAAACCCAAAACATTTTTGTTAGCATGAAAGAAATTCTTTTCTATTCTGAATAGGTCTACTTTCACTGCCTGAAACCTGAGATGTCACTTCTGATCTAGGATATGTCACTATTCTACTGATCTTTCCAGACAGACATTACAGTCTGCCCATATTAGAATAAAAGGGATATAGCTTTTATTTTTGATGCAACCTCATTAAACTCCATATACTATATAGAGAGGAAATTATATTTTAGCTTGTGTTTTTTTAGCAAAGCAAATCCTACAGGAAGAGATTAGGGTTTCCATAATATCTAATGTAATTGCTTTAATTGCTTAAAAACTTGCTACTGAAACTAGCAACAAGATTTTCCAAAGTTCCAGGGAAAATTATAGGCTCCTACCATTTTAAAATCTAAATAGGATCAACCACAAAATAATAATTGCAGGACCCATGGAAGAGAACAGTTTTTTTCAGGTTTTGTGTTTAGCTTTAGGTGAGAGCATTACTGCAGGGATCTTACATGGAAGAAAAATCTTGAGGGTGGAGTGCATTCACCAGTGCCTGACAAGGTAAAGTTCCCACTGACATATATCTCGTGTTTAAAACTTTTCTAACATTTCTGTCTTCTATGAATTCTTTTCTTTGTAGCAAGTCCTGAACTACGACTACGTCCTTCTCATATGCGAGAATTGATAGACTGATGGAATACTTCCCTTTTTGATTCAGCTGATTTCATAAAATTCCTGGCAACTTAATATCTGTCTTTCCATAGTACCTATGTTATGACTTTGGGAGGTTTGTACCGGAATGCAAAAAAACATCCTCAGTATACTGTGCTGCATATAAAAGTCCACTGTGAACAAATTAAAAATGGAATTAACCAAAAATATTTTTCTGGCTATCACTCTTTTTAAGTGAGAGAATTGACTTTTACTGCTCTAAGAATACATGTCCTCAGCTTTAGCTTTATTTTATTCACCTACCTTAGTTATATGATCCTAATGACTCTAATGACTCAAAATCTGTGTAGCTTTTACTTCCAGAGTTCAGCTGATAGTTCAGGTAAGCCCATCCCCCTGGTTTCATAGATGAGAGGCTGAGACACAAACAGATTAAATAACAAAAGAACAAACCAGTAAAATAACAATAAAAGAAAAAAGTTATCATATGGAGGGGTCAAAACCTCACTATATGCTGCATTCTTGATGATGAGCTTCCCTGCTGCACGATACTTTGCTTCTGCAAATGTCCTGTAGCATCTCAGGTCTTAGCTTGCAGAGAGATTATCCAAAAAGCCATTCCAGAGTCACGAATTAGAAGACATATCTTCATTTGTGGCCCCTGTCTTTGATAACCTGAAAAAAAACACCAGTAAATTAATCATTTTGATTGCTCTTGCTTTCAAAGCACAGGCAGAAGTTCCCCCTTTTATTCAGCAGCTAAGCATTTTTGAAAGACAGTCCTGAGTCCCAAAATGCTGCTTATGTGTTTTGTCTAACACTGCTTATGTGCTTCACCTAAAGAGCTCTCAGCTGTGACGCATGGGCAGCGCTCCGGGCAGCGGCAGAAATGGAGGGCTCCTTCCCCCCAGCTGTCAGCCTGCCATGGCAGACTCACATTTAGGGATGGCTATCATGAATCCTTGCTTTATGCAAAGCAGTAGAGCTTCACCAGGGGCACAAAGAATTCCCAGACCATACAATAGCTGATCGTTGCTAATTAGGGCACTTCCAGAGATGCAAGAGAGAGAACAGAGGAAGGAACTACATCTGGATCTCAGAGATAACAATAGCAGTGAGCACAATAACAGCTGTAAACATCAGTTGTGTTGCCCAAACAATTTTTAATGAGTTTTGGCACACCAGGTGATAGAACTAGCCAGACTATTTCTGTCTTAAGAGAGGCACCTCTCTGCAGCCCTGAGCAAGGACCTAGTGTGAGGTAGAATTCCAAATATGCTCCCTATAGCCTGTTCACTATTCCAGACAGCCCCCTGCTTCAAGTGTTGCCAGTTATGATCCTGTTTGTGCTTTCTTTGTACATTGGAAAGTGTGGCGGATGGTGATACACTTCATTCTTCAGAGAGAAGCAGCAATACATTTATTGGTATAAACCAGTGATTTAACAAAGTTTCATAGTACATGCCACAGTGGTTGAACAAGATTTGATGGCAAGGTACATAATTATTTACTGCGCAGAGGACAGGGTCATTCAAAACTGTCAGGGAGACCCTCCTACTGAGTCATGAGGTTCAGAAAGGACCCCCTTGCTTTCTGAACTTCTCAGAGGGGAATTCAGGTGTGGCTAGATCCAGACTTAGTCTCAGACTTGGTAAACAGTTTATATCTAAAGGATTATATGTGCACAATTGATCCTTTATACTACTTAGTTAAGATTTCAAGTTAAGATTCCTCGGGCGCCATGCTGTTGGTCGCTGTTCAGGCATGTACTTTGAAGAACTGTGAGCCAAAAGAAATTAAGTAACTTCTCCAAGATCACACAGCAAGTCGACACTCTCCACATGTATCTGTTAATACTGAGGGTAGAGGCTGGGGCTGTGTTTTTGCTGCTCAGAAGTCATAGACCCTGAAATGGCCACGCACGAAGGGTGCTTTGCCTGCTGGCTGTGTGGACCTACCTCGCCAGTGGGCACCTGGGGCTGCTGCTGTGCCTGCCTGCCCGGGCAGGCAATGCAGAACTAACCGTACATATCACGCTGCACAAATGAGCTTATTATAAAGAGCAGAAACAAGCTACAAGCTCATTTTTCATCCCACCCTATACCTCAGTATTACAATGTTATCTAATTCTTTCATCACTCTGCCCATTAGCATTTGCAACTTGCAATTACAGTTTTCAAATACTGTCAAGGCAACTTAATGTAGTTCTATGGATCAGCAGCCCAAAATCTCTCTCATTGATTTAGGAATTTTATTCCTGTGGACAACATGAAGTAACAAATTTGAACTGTCACTTTGGTCTGTTGTTCTCCGAGTTCTCCATCCAAGTTCTGCTGGATCTCAGTACACAGTAAGGATAGGTCACATGCTCAGCACACATTATCGCAGAAATATTGGAGTATTCTGTTTTTTTCTGGATGCTATCAAGCTCTAAAAAGCTGGGGAAAATCCAGTCAGTTTGAGATTCTTGGAAGTATTTGCCTTCTATAAAGCTGTTGTATGTGTAGAAGTTGCTTTTCTGGTGGCAGAAAAGGTACTACATTCAAAAATGCTCTTCTAGAATAAGAAAGAAGGCAAAAAGAGGGGAGAAAGGAGGGTGGAAATAAAAAAGAAAAAGAAAGGAAAAGAAAGAAAGTGTACTGGGTGTGGCTGGTGTAGAGTTAATTTTTTTCAGAGCAATTCATACAGTGCTGTGTTTTAGATCTGTGACAAATACAGTGTTGATATCACGTCAATCTTTCAGCTATTGTTGAGCAGTGCTTACACAGCTGCCCTGCCGGTGAGCAGGCTGGGGGGGCACAGCTGGGACTGCCTGACCACACCATATGGCATCATGCTCAGCGATAACAGCTGGGGGAAGAAGGAGTAAGGGGGGATGTTCAGAGTTACGGCATTTGTCTTCCCAAGTCACCGTTACGCGTGATGGAGCCCTGCCTTCCTGGAGGTGGCTGAACACCTGCCTGCTAGTGGAGAGTAGTGAATTAATTCTTTATTCTGCTTTACTTGTGTGTGTAGCTTTAGCTTTACCTACAAAACTGTCTTTATCTGAACCAATGAGTTTTCTCGCTTCTACTCTTCTGATTCTCTTCCACATCCTACCTGGGGTGGGCAGTGAGTGAGCGGCTGTGTGGGACCGAGCTGCCTGTCAGGGTTAACCCACACTGGGAAGGAGAGGAGAGGAGAGGAGAAGGTCAAAAGAAATTATGCACCAAAGTTTCAGAATGGAGGATTTAAGGTTGTCTGTAACTTTCTATTGGCTTTCTGGCATGTGCATTACAATTCAGGCCTTCATTACATGATCATATTTTCCCCCCTGTATCTGCCACAATCAGTGCATGCATATATAATATTTCCTTTTATTTTTATTCAGTATGTGACCTTAGAGATCCTACTTAATTCATGCTATCCAAACCCTCCGCAGAACAGAGATTCGTCAATTTTCTCAATGGCTGTTCTGATGTGCTCACTTGCAGAGTGTTTGGACACTACACAAATGTAATGGATTCATTTTCACAGCACCCAGCTGATGTGCTGCATTATTATTATTAGCCCTTTTATAGGGACCTAGAGATGAAGGTCAAAAGCTAACTACCTAATTTTGTATTCCAAGCTGAAAAGCCTGGAGCCTAATGGCTAAGGACTTCCTATAGTACTTTCTAGCAACCTACAAACTGCAATTTTAAGACACTTTGGTGACAGTGCCTGCAAAGATGATGAGGGGACTGAAGCATGTCCCTTATGAGGAAAGGCCAAGAGAGCTGGATCTGTTTAGCCTGCAGAAGAGAAGACTGAGAGGGGATCTTAGCAATGTCTGCAACTATCTTCAGGGTGAGTGGCAAGATGCTGGGGCCAGGCTCTTCTCAGTGGTGTCTGGTGACAGGACAAGGGGCAATGGGGACAAACTGCAACACAGGATGTTCCACCTGAATATGAGGAAGAACTTCTTTACTTTGAGGGTGCCAGAGCCCTGGCACAGGCTGCCCAGAGAGGCTGTGGGGTCTCTTTCTCCGGGGACATTCAAAACCCACCTGGACAGGGCTCTGTGCAACCAGCTCTAGGAGAACCTGCTTTAGCAAGGGTTTGGGCTAGATGGTCTCCAGAGCTCCCTTCCAACCCTGACTGCTCCGTGATCCTGTGATTCTCTGAGTGCTTCAGACAGTCCCAAAGAAATCAACATGGAATGCCAGACAGGGGTTCCCAGACAGGCATCTACCCCACTACCTTTCTACCATCCTGCAAGGGCTTTCCAGCACTTTCCGCCTCATCGCCACACTGTGCACCCTGTGACCTGCCATGCAGCCTGGCATGGCAGGCGCAGCCTCCTGACTTTGACATGATCAACCAGACTTTTGTGGGAGAGAGAGAGTGAGGCCAGACTGAACTTCAGCCTCTGCAATGCCACATATTTCTGCTGTACCCGCAAGGGCCCATCTGCCCCTACAGACTGCTAGCAGGAGAGGGACAAGTCTTTCCTTCATGGTTTCAGATCTTTTGAAGGACAGCATGGGGACAACTTCTCTGACATTCTAGGCCTTCAAGCCAGGCCTACCAAGGTGACCCGTGTATGTCATCCTGTAGGGACTGGATGCCACCTCCTGCAGGAAGCTTCCATGCTTAGCTAAAGCCAACAAAACACATCAGCACCTTGCATGGTCCCTTGGTGACAGCAGTCAGGCAACCTTCCACGGTTTTTTATATCCAGGAGATAAACTGCTATTACACTAGCTAGGACAAAACACTTCTGGTCTCCTCAGTCACGTGTGGCTGTAGAAAAAGAAGCCCTCATAACCATTTTTAAATATTAGTTGAAGTTTTGCTGCTACCAGAAGCCACTTTCCTCTGTTACCTAAGGCAACCAAACAGAACCACCAAGTCCTGGCTCAAGCCTCCCTTTCCTTGTAGTTCAGCCTTCAGCTCAAAACAATGGCTTGTTTCCTTCCATAAAACTGAGGAAGAAAACGGAGCAAAAGACAAGGCAACCCACTCTCAAATAGGAAAATACTAAATAAACTACAGGACACCCACACTTCCAGCATGCAGCAGCCTTTTCACTGCTGGCACCCTTCACCACCAGGTTGTTGCAGACACACAAACTCTTTTGTGTCCTCATCATTCATCTTGCATGGCTCTGGTTTCGGGTGTGGCATAAGGAAAGTCTGGGAAGGTCTTTTGGCCAAAATGTTTCTGTGATACATATTATGAAGGGTCCCTAAGTGATTCGTATACCTTGTCTCATCGGAATGTAAGCAGTGAAATGGAGAAGAAACCAGCATAAACTTCATATAAAGGAAGGCACTTTCCCTTTCTAGCATAATGAGCTCGAGAAGCTCCAAGACAGAGCTATATGTGATAACAATTCTAAGAGGAGCAAGGGAAGAGAAGTTTGTGGGTGGAGAGTTAAAAAACGGGATGAGACCAGACCCAAAGAAAATGCAGAGATCCTCACACTCTTGCGTGTGCCCTGCAGCCAATGCAGGCATGTGGGCAAGTGCTCCCTGACCAGCGTGGGGACGGGGGTGGCTCTGGGTGGGTGGCAGGGGCCATGCGCTCTCTGCTGCTTTGCTGTGTACCAGTAACTGAAAGTCTGGAAAATGGGAGCTTAGGAAAACAGGAATGACAGAAGCACGTGGGTGTTTGGTATCAAAGCAAAGATGACTGCTGTTCTGCTTTTCCTGCTGCTTTCTGTTAAAGCATGTCACAGTTGCTTGGAGAGGCTACTCATGGAAGCAGGGGGGCAGGAGGCAGGGAGAGGAGGAAGCAAAGGAGAGAGGGAAGAGGAAGGGAGTGGGGGTGGAGAGGGAGGGAAGAAGGAAATTAAAATGAACAATAAATAGGGTTAAATGTGCAAGTATAAGGAGCAAAACAGTGAGGGAATAGCCACCACGGTGATGATACAATTGCATTCTGAGTGTGGAGGTGCTTAAGTACTGGGTGAGTTCTGCCTGCTTGGAGGCTCCAGCCTCAGCACCCTGCTACTAGTGCCAAAAAGGACTTGTGGAAAACCATGGGGGAGCACAGGCTGCCCTGAGCTGCCACTCTGTGTGGGGTGAGTGAGCTCTGTTGGGGCCATTCATTAGTACGGCAATAATTAGAATTCAGTATTAGGTTCTTCACTAAGATTTATATCTGGACCTCACCATAACACCTGTGCACATGACACCTATGCCCACCTTGTGGTTCTTATATTTTGAAATCTTGATTTTCAGCCATTACATAAGTTAATTTTGGATATAATTTCAATTTGTGAAAATGGTAAAATAACGTCAATAGATATCCTATAGGTAGATATCCTCAATATCATTGAAGTATTTGTCATGGATTTCAGGATGCTTTTCTGGCATGTGTTCAGAATTCCAGGTTTTGCTAACTATGCATTATTTTTATATTATGCCCTGAATATTTTTTCCTCTTTCTTCTTTTTCCTTCTTCTGTGCTTCATGCAGACTCTCTTTCCCCCTCTCTCCCATGCCATTACTTTTTCTTCCATACAATAGGTATATTGAGAGAACACCAAAATCTTCATAATTATTTCAGCACCATCAAGAGAAAAGAGCAATTGCAAGGAAAGAATGGCTAAAATTGTCCAGTCATGGATTGCAGCACACTGAGTACAAACAAAATCTCTAGTGAGTTACCTAGCTATTAAATACTAGCAAGTTTCTATTGCTGACTGATTTTTCAGGACTTTGCAACATACCCAGATTTGGGAAGATTTACTAAGGAATGAAGCCAGGACAATCCTCCAAACCACAGAAGTCCCCTAATTTTTCAGTGGAACAATGGTTTTAATGTGTAATTATTACATGCACACACACACACCCACTCCCACCCCACGGAGCCTGTCCGTGTTTAAGAGGCATTTGGACAATGCCCTTAATAACATGCTTTAACTTTTGGTCAGCCTTGAAGTGGTCAGGCAGTTGAATTAAATGATCATTGCAGGCCCCTTCCAATGGAAATATTCTATTCTATAAATGTTGTAGGCAGCCTCAAACAGACTCTTCAATGGAAATGCAGGTCAACATTCATCAGCTCCAACCACATTACTTTCTGCCAGAATAGCTATATAGAAAAAAATATTTAGTTATGCTACTTTAGCCTTATCATCGTGACATTGATGGGCTTTTAGCAACCAAACCAGTTCATTTGCAGTATATTTGCGCTTTTTATTAAATGGTTAATAATTGTGAATGTCTATGACACAGAAAGTGCTGGAACTGTTTCTTAGAGTGTTACAAAACAGTATCAACAGTAACAGAGTGTTACAAAACAGAGTTTTATCTACTTTCTGTGTAATCCTGCTTCGTTTGATATTGGTGAGTTACAGAGAACTGGAAACAGTAAGTACCTTTATGAGGGAGAATTAAATGTACAGAAATAATGTACCTTTTTGAGGAAGAATTAAATTGAAACAACAAAATTTGCAGTCTAGCTATTAAGAGCTTTACAGTTATACATAGATTTATTCCGTACAGGTTTAAACATGCTCAGTGCCTTTTGAAGACTGCAGTGATGAACCCAGATTAGATGGTAGCTCTAAATAGGAGCAGAATAAGTCTTTTTGTACTGAATCTGGACAAACCGACATCCCTAAGGCCTTCAAGAAAGCAGGCATCTTCCTGTTTTAAGGGTGTTGCATAGAGCGCCATCCTTTGTTTTCACTCTGCTCTGGTTTGAACTGTAGCTGGTATTTCTGGCTTTCAAACTATTGCCATCAAATCTATGCGGTGCCGATGAACTCAATGAGTTTGCCAAGCACACAATATTTTTAGTCAGTAAAAAATCCATACTGAGTATTTCAACCCTTTATGAACAAAGAATAATAACCTTTCTAAATTTATTTAAAACTTCCCAGAGAACACTACTATAGAGATATGATTATCTAATTAATTCTGTAAGAGCTTGAAATTATGCATAATTCTTTATATTTTTCAAATTCTGTATTTTAAAATCTGTTTTATAAACCTAATTAATTGACATAATCCCATTTAATTGCAATTAAATTCTATGGAACTTTTCCATAACGATCAGTATGCTAATTCCTGAAAATTGCCTATTAATTTTACTTTCAGGAAGTAAAGCTTGGCCTTAAATGCCTGACTTCAGGCAAATTCTTATTGAGGAATCATACATTTCTAACTTATCACTGTCATTCTGGCCAGTGTTCTTCTAGTGATCTGCTACCTTTACCCTTTCCACCTCTACAGTAACCCTGAATCCATATGTATGCCTGGTGGAGGGGTTTATTTGTTTTAAACCGGTGGAATATTTGTAAATATATACAGAAGGAAAAAAAACAACAATGTGTCTGCAGTGTCGTGGCAAAACACAGACGCAACAAATAGGAAATGGTGCTGTATCTGTAGTCACGATGGAGCAGCACTTTCTACAGCTCCAGGTGCCAAGCAGCAAGACTTCAAGCACTTTCTCTTACTGTCTGTCCCAGTTCTGAGCCCTGGACCGAGAGTGCAGTCAGGGATGGAAGAGGAGAAGGATGCAGATGAGCAGGACTACATGTGCACAGTGTCAGTAAGAAGTACGTTCTTCCCATGAAAGCCAGCATCCTGGCTGCTTTTTATGTCCACATGACAAGCCAAGACTTCAGCCTTCATCATTTGCCCAGTAATACCAAAAAACAGAGCTCAAGTGGTAGACTCAGGTTTTGAGTGAGCTGGTGATTTTTATGAAAGACTACAAATCGTTTTAAAGCACTTTCTGAAGTTCAATGGGCCAAGCATTTTGTACAGATAAAGCCAACGTGTTTTAATTTTTTCCCTAAGTGGAGGTTTATATGAAGACATCTGTTAGCTGGCCCTAAAATTTTGCTCACACAGCCTGTCTGAAATCAAAAGAAGGGGTGTAGAAAGATGACAAGCTGGCAAAAGGGGAATTAAAAGGGTAAACTGAAGTAATATGAGAAAGTTTTGTTGCAGAACTCATTTTCACAACTTCAAGCTATATTAATCCTTCTCAAAAAAAAAAAAAAAAGAAAAAGAAAAAAAAAAAAGAAAAAAAAAAAGAACTGATTTGCCCGATTGCTGACTGCTAGAAGTTATTGGTTGCTGCTTCATTAGTTATATACTGTGTCTTGACTGCCATTTTGTATAGAGTAAAAAACACTTTCAGATGGTCTGAAATATTAATGTGGAATATACCAAGAAACTTCTGCAAAATCTCAGGGTTGCACTGTGATACTAATAAAGAAGTTGATGCAGCTGAGCTTTACTATCCTCTGTATATTCACAGCTACAAGATGTTTGTTTAACTACTTTTCTGCAACACAGTCATCATCATGTTTCATCTGCGACATGAAATCATGAAGAGTCCAACAACAGGCTGAAAACATCTTTGCTAAGGGAGAATTATGTTTGTCTGTAGCTAATGATAGCACTGAATGATTTTTTCCACGAGTCATTTATTAACAAGAAAATATGCTTTTGAATAACCCCAAACCACTTGTAATTGCAGATTGAATTCAGAGAAAAGTTGTTAATGAAAATTATTACTCATTATACACTTATTGCATACTATAAAAAGTTATTAATAATTTATTTTCTATTTGTTTTAGAGCTAATCTGATCAAAACAGTGAAAAAGTCATCAGATTCACAAAATACTGGGAGAAATTGTATCCTGTCATACAGCAGTTAGGCTTTTACACAAGCAATGGAGAACATACACCAAACTGCCCTTTCTCCTTAAGAGATCTGCATCCACCGCTCCCATTTTCCAGGTACCTCACTACCCTGTTGATAGTCGACTGCTAACTATAAAATACTAGTCACAGAAATGGAAGTCACTGAAGCACGACTGCACACAGGAGGGGGCAACAGCCATCCTATAAAGTCACTCTTTGTCTCTGTGACAATCCTGGTATTTTATACTTCATACAGAGCAGGGCAGGAACGTGGTGGAGAATGTGGAAACCTTCTAAAAAGAGCAGAGAAGTCAGCCTCAGTGCTCTAACCAAGTGTGACGACCCACCTCCAGTTGTACAGAGGCTAACATCACACTCATCTTTTCATTACATCACAGCTGAGGGCGATGCCTGATACCCAAATGAAACATTTTCTAGCCGGACACATGAAAACATTTAGATTAAATTTTTCATAATGAAGAAAGAAAAAACATAACTTTTTTGACTTTTCCCCCACTGATTGTTTGATTTTAGCAGATCTACCAAAAGAATTGTGCTCACAATAAGCATTTGTATCACTGGTATCTTCCCCAATTTACAAGAGAATTGGAAGTGACCATAAAGAGAGCTAGTGCAATGAGCAATTGCCTTTAGTTCAAGATCACAAGGAACTGAAAGGCAGTCACAGGGACAGCAGACATGGCAGTGTAAATCATCTAAGGGAGGTAGGAGGAAAAGTTGAGAGTATGCGGTAGCTTCTGGCTGGAATTTCCAGTGCTCTAATCCAGATACTGCTCACCAGAATGCATATTCCTTCGTTTAGTAAAATAATTGCAAAAGGATTTTGTCAAAAAGATTAACAACGTTAACAACTTAGCAGCATTTGTATTACAACAGCTCCTGTGAGAACAAAGATCATCTTATCACGCTAACTGTACAAGCAAATGTATCTAATCTGTACATCTTAGATTCAGACACAGTAAACAAATAAAATAAATGGGGAGACTGGAGAAGAGGACAGGAGGGAAACAGTGATAAGAACACTTAGTTGCATAGACCATGTACATGCATAATTGCTGCTCTATTTATAAACTAGAACTAAACATGAGATATTAATGAGGTTAGTAATCCCTGCTGGCCAGCTCCGTAGCCGTTAAAGGGAGGACAATTTGTCTATAAGGAGAAAATTCCTGCACCACGCTGTGCTGCTGCATGGGATTTTATAAATGCCATGGGGCTTATTCAGTTTCTTAATTCTGCTGGCCCTATCTTCTTGAGTCGGCTATGCAAGGATAGGAGTCATACCTCTTATGGCTACATATTCTTTTTCTTCTGCTTTAACAATTACAGCAACTAAGGGAGTCCTTTCTCACCCCATTCTCTACAAGGGGATGGCTTGATATATCAGGATAGAAAGTACGTCTGTAACAGAAGTTACATGTGGCTTCCTTTTTACTGACGGGACTTTATTTTTAGTAGTAATATAATCTGTTATAATATGCAGCTACATTACACGGTAATAAGCATATCTCAGTGATAAGAACTTTGGATCAAGATCAGCCAGTCTCCCCCCTTCTTCTCTGCCTCATGAAGCTTAATCCTGATTTAAAAGGCTGTAATTGCTTCTTATGGCACTGGGATTTGCTGTTAACACAATGCTCCATGCAACGTTCCGCCTTCCATGTGGCCCTCAGCCTGAAAAACAGAGGCGCTGCTGTCCCAAGGCTGATGCTTCCACTCCCAGGGAGCAGCAGGCGGTGGCTGTGGGGCCGGGCTGAACTGTGCTGGTGGGTGCTGTGGTGTCAGCGTGTTCACAGGAGGCACACACATGTGCCTGACCGAATACTTTCCTGACAGGTAATTCTGCCTCTGGATTGCCATAGCTGCCTCCCTCTGTGTTGATGCCTGTCTCCTGGGAGACAGAGCTCTCTGTTTTTGTTCGCAGAAGCCAGGACCTGAATCCAGGGAGAAATTAATTAGCTGTTGTTGGCAGCAGCAGTCAATGGGAGGGAGGTTCATCCCCACCTTCCCTCTACCCTTCTTTCATTTCCCACAGTGGTTTTGAACTGCTTTTCCAGGCTGGCATAGATAAGGTAAATCTCCTCCCGTTATTCTTTGCCGGAAAGATGCTCACACCCTGCAAAGTGTCAGCTGTACAGGGAAAGATTAACTCAGGGCAATGGGGGTTGTTTGTGCCTTATGAGGTGGTAGGTGGGCAGTGAATTCACAGGTAGAAAGAAGATGTGCAGGAACTACAATGTCCCTGCACCCTGTGGGAAGGAGCTGCATAGCCCGTCTCCTGAATAAGCGTTGCTCAGCACTGGGATGCTGTCACTGGCTCAGGAAAGCCATAAACCACAGGCCGCTGGGAACAGTCCCAGGGAGGTATGAATATGTGCTTGTCCTGTTCTTGTACTTTTTTAACTTGGCATCTACTGCTGGTCAGATACCAGGCTAGACAAATTTTTGGGCTGAGTAGAGCCATACTTGCATTTTTATGGTCTTATCTACTGTCATGCTAACTTCCGGTATTAGGGGGGTCATCTCAGATCAAGAAACTGGCCTCATAATCTGCCCTACTCCTCTCTCCTCAACTCTCTTATCAGATACCTCTCTTTTAGGCAATCTTAAAAATTATTTTCCATCTTTGTTTTCACACTGCACCACGTCCCTTGGGACTAGAATGGGAGTAGCCAAAATACTATGAGAAAGCCTTTTCTCAGGCTATTTACAGCTTATCCAGAAGCAGAAAGAACTAAAAAAACTCCTAAAAAAGCAGCTCTCACATGACTGTCCAACCCAATTTAGCAGATAAAAGGGATTCGAATAGCTTCAAGAACTATTCAAACTTTTGGGTGGTTCTCAGTCCTGATCTTTATCAAGAGTTTATGGTTTACAAATCACAATCTGTATTTAATGTCACTGTTAGGCAACCAAGATTTGTTTCTTGCTTGTATTGCCTGCACAGAAGTAAATTTTACCCTTCTTTTGGAATACAGTGAATTTTACAGTCAATGAAGAGAGATAGATGCCTAATTTATACACATTGCATCCTCTTTTAGAGCCATCAGAGATGACACATCGGACTTGGGCCCCTGATTTAAGCAGCTGCTACATGCCTAAGGTTTAGTGTTGAATATTCCCTTCAGCCTCAATGTAACAAAATTCTTGCCTCAAAACAGCGTAAGTCATTGTGGAAAGTCTCAATACTGTGGATCCACTCAACAAGTGAAACTTGATTTTCAGGCCATAAGCAAAGCTACTTCTGAAAAAAAAGACAATTTTCAATTTTCTACATAGTGGCTTTTCAGACAGATGGCTGAAAGGCTGTCCAGAAGGTGAGAAGAGTGCTCATTTTTATACTTCATGCTTTGCTTGGAAGCTAAAAGGGAATTGGTACTGGAGAGGATCCAGTCCAGATAAGTGTTTTAGCTTCTATGTTTTCCCTAACAAGAAATTTCTGATCAGATGTAACAAGATCAGATCTAACAGGGTTGTAAGACATCTACAGTCCTCAAGGTACAACACTGGTCTCAGTAAATTGAGTGGCAGAACTCCCATTGGCTTCAGCTGGATCCAGGTTTCTCTCAGATAATTTTGTCAAGAAAGATCTTCTTCCCTAAGGTGTCTTTAAAGAACAAACAAAACATATTACAGAAATTTGGAGCAGTGATGTGATTCTAAGGAGACTCCAAACCCACCCACCAACCAGACAATCGACCCCAAATCCCTGAATCCTATACAAAAATGAGCTTTTGCTCCTAAGTTTTGAGCAGGGGTATTACTGCCTACTTAATAGTGTTGTGGTACCCTTAACTGAATTAACTCTGCTATGGAAGACCTTAACAGAGGCTGATTTATCATATCGAGAAGCAGCTTGCGTTGTAGTCATAGCCATCATCTTCAGCCACACAGCTACAAGTGATTAGGAAGAAGAACCGAATGGACTAGTAACAGTATGGCAGCAGTCTGTAGCTCTACAACAAAAGGACAGAATGGGAAACAGCAGTGATGATGAATTTGGGGGATTTCAAGATGAATTACAAGATACTTGGTGGAGTGCAGTGCATTACTTCCTACATCCAAAACTCAGGCTGAAACACAATCTCTTTTTCTGTTAAACCCAGAACTTCAGTATTTGCAGGTAACACTGTAGCTACCAACCAGCACAGCAAGACAAACACAAGGAGGTTATCACTATTTTTTACAGCAGCAGATTTGGGGCCCTGCTGCTTTCACACATCACATGTGTGGATGTTTCTTTTTTGGTTATGGCATAGTAAAATTATTTTCTGAGCTAAGTTAATGCAAAGACCTCAGACAGTCTCTTTGCATAACATCAATATGTTGAGCAAAAATTATACTCTATGGTGATCAAGGGAACCTGGCAATGACAGAAGGAGTAAATAGGCTGGACAAGGTTAAGTCTGCATTTGCAAAGATCTTCCATTGCAGATACAGCTAAAAGAGAGTGAGCTGGAGCCTGGAAGGGAGAGATGGGCAGATTCAATGGAAATTCATTGAGAATTAATGGCAAATTCCCATTGGCATTCCCTGCCCCCCCCTTCTGAGTCATTAGAATTGCCCTGGAGGAACAGACCATTTATTCTGGATACAGGCAGGAGTTTCCAAAGGCTGGGTGGGATTTGGGTGCAGTGGTGGAGAAGGGAGGAGTGGCAAGGAGCCACTGGCCATTTTAAAGTGGGGAGGGAATGTAAGGCCAGTATGGGTGATGTCA
The DNA here is from genome assembly GCF_017639655.2 of Falco naumanni. NCBI lineage: Eukaryota > Metazoa > Chordata > Aves > Falconiformes > Falconidae > Falco > Falco naumanni. The sequence continues at coordinate 51,534,531 of NC_054057.1, read as the reverse complement.
ATTAGTTGTGAAAAGATGGCAACAAAATCAAGGGGGTCATGGAAAGCTTAGGTTGCATGTGCATGTTGAGGAGACAGACATATCCCATGCCTCGCTCAAGAGGAGACTTAATTCTGTTTGCTTTTATGCTGACCCAAGAGAAATCCTTGTCTGAATGATACAAATATCTGTCCTGCTCTGTTTATAGTTCTTCCAGTCAAAAATAGCAGGGACAGGAGGGAGTCATGTAAGGAAAGCAGCTTGCTTATGAAAATGGTTTTTTCCTGTTTGTATACCATTTTTATATACACCCACGCACTCACATGTGCAGAGGCACATCTCACAGATGAGTTCTTTTTCCTAAAGAGGCTCAGTAGAGCAACCACGCATAATACTTTCTCACAGCTTTGCTTACTAGCCGTGTTCAGAACAAAAAGCCCGGTTCAAAGTCCATTGGAGTCTGTGGAAAGATGCCCATTGACTTCATTGAGATTTGGATCAGGTCCCAAATCTTTCCCTATTTAGAAGTTGGAAAATAGGCTGCAATTCCTCAGCTGTATATGCTGGGCTAACTGGGCCTGAAACGAAGTGCATAGAAAAGCCCAGCGTAGCCAAGGTCGTACCTTGCAAATGAGTCTTTTGTTTCTGTCTGCTCACGGATCATTGAGTTCTCCAAAGTCAGTCAAACAAATAATGCTTCTAGTCATTAGATTTTCTGTCCTTACAAGGTTTGGCAGGTCTCAGAGATGTTATCTGCAAGATGTAACCATTTCTGTGGTCATGCCAAAAGATACCAATTTAGTCTTCTACAACAATGAAAAGTAGTCTTTTTTAAAAAAAAAAAATGGAGGAAAAAGAAATATATTTTGAAGAAAACCTTTTCAGGTTCTCTTCTGCAAAACAGATATTCTTCAGTTCTCCAATAAGCTTCAATAAAAATAAATGTTTGCAGTTTAATCTTAGCATTAGCACTTAGCTTTCTTCCTAAAGCACAGTTTTATCAAAGCAGTATTGCAAAAGGTTTAAATGAATGACCAGTAGAATCTTTTGCATGATGAGGGATGCATTGACCATGCTGTTGATCTCCTTCTTGAAAAATAATTAATTAACTGCCTTCGTACCTTCTCTTTTCCAGACTTGCTTTCATTTTTTTGCTGTAATAACAACTTAGCACACTGAATTTTTATTTTGGTTTGTATTTAATTGAGACATTAACATTACTACTTCAAGCTTAGAATAGGCATGAATAAAATAATAGGCTAGTTCCTGTCTTTCATCTATGAAGAGATCTGCAGTATTTTGGGGCTTTTTAGTATCAGTGAGAGTTTTCCCATTGATTCCAATGTGAATTTCATAGATTTCAGGCTCAGGAGAAGGGACAAAGGCGGCTTTAAGCTGGAAGTCAGCACTGTTACTCCTGTACCAGAGGAATCTGTTCCAAGTCTATTGTTTCATGCAGAGAAACATTACTAAAGTGACATTATATGTTACTAAAGTGACATTACTATGTGGGTGGCATAAGATTTATGATATCCTTAATTATTCATTTATTTAAGTGTTTGTGGGTTGCTCTTAATGTGACAGATGTACACACTTGTCAAGGCACCAGCTGAAATGTCTTTTTTTTTAAATAAGGTTATTTACTGCTGGAAAAAAACCCAGATGTAGATAGTCATCTATTTTCTCAGTTTAAATTTCATTCAGACTCATAAGAGAGTTTGTTTAATTTTCTTATATTCATTATATTTTGATGGCAACCTAATTATTTTAGAAAGATTAATAGTTCTCTACTTCCCTGTGTTAAACATGAGAAGAGTATTATGCACTAATTATAAGGAGTGAACTACAACTGACGTCAACAAAATTTGTGTGACTGCACATATAATAAATGAAATCAGAGTATTATACAACAGCTGGAAGACAGTCTAAGAAATAACTTCTTGAATGCCATGTTAAGGAACATGCTGACTAACACATTCATTTAATTCAAGAATCTCTACACAAATATTGTTCTTGTCTACTGTCTTTCATGTAGCTTGGAAAATGCAAATGAACCGATTTCCATGCTCATTCTGCCCAAATGTAGTGATTCATATTTAAATACATCATTTGTACTCTGATTAGAAGTTGGCTTAAACAGCAACAAAGGCTGACATAGGCAGAGTCTGAAGAGCTCAGGATAGTCACACCTATTGTCACCATGAGCATACAAGTAGAGAAAGGCTGGGAAGGGACCTCAGCAGCAGCTCCAGGATTTTGAAAAACAGGTGAAGTCCAACGTCCTCCTACTTGTTGTGCTCAAGAGCTCCTTTTAATATTTGGGATAAAAAAAAGAGCACCTTGACTTTTGATCTTTGGCTGCATCTATGCCACTCCTTTCTGGGTGCAATTGATATTCTTTTTTTTGCAACACTCCATGAAGCAGGCCCAGCTGTGTGCTAGGGGAGTTCCTGCAGATGGGAATGGCAGGCTCGGAAGCAACCTGTGGCACAGAAGACCATGGAGAAAGCAGTGGACTCATTTCTAGGCTAAGGAATTACTTTAAGGGGACAAGACTGAAACAACATTTCTCCATTCATACATCTAACCTTATAATCTCATAATTCACAAACTGGCAGTGTTTGTTGCAGACTCCAGTTCTAGTACACAAATTAATTTGCTCAGACATTTGGAAGCAGACCTCCCCAAAGCCCCAGTCTATAAGCTAAAACAGAGATCACCAATAACGTCTGTTCAAAGCATAGACAGTAACTATCTAGAAATATAACTAGTCTTCTTTACTGTAAAGTCTTTATATTCATTAGCACACTGACATTCATGATTCTGTGGAGTAATATGTTGGTAAGAGAGTGGCCGAAACCAAGTGAATGTCATCTGAGAATCAGCTCCTGTTGGACTCACTCAAGAAAATGGAGCATAAATTGTCCATTAATCAAAAGCCATTTGCCATTTGCACAAATCTTTGGTTTGATTGACAAGATTATATTTGAAGCTTATTTTAGCAGGTACCTATTAGTATTCATTATATTTAAAGTAACATCAGGGACCTTTGTTTTCCCAGGCTTTTTAGGGAAAGGTTTTCATTTTTTTGCTGCTGCTGCCCATTCTTCATTTATACCTGAAGAGGATTTACTTTGGTAGACTTTGAAGTTGTTTATGAATTTGAAACAACAATCCACTCTGGAAAGAAATTGATAATTTACTCCAAAATGACTTGAGTTTTACATTCGGTATATGTTTTTTCTTTTATTAAACTACACTGTTACTCCACAAAACTGTTAAATATTGGATACCAGAAATCACCGGTGTACCAAAACAAATGAAACATAAGTATGCTTAAGTTGATCTCCCTTTTTTTTTTCATCTTGGTAGCCTTGATGAAGCCATCTTGAGTCCCAAAGTTTTACATTTTTTCCAGGTATATTATATAACTTGAACAAACAAAAGTTTATAGTATTTCCTAATTCCATGCTTTCTGCACACTGGTACAGATCCAGCTGGAGCAGTCTGCAGCACTCCTTTTCTGAGCAGCTTGTAGCTTTATGGTGAGGGCATGTTCCTAAAAGATCGGTGCAGAGCTGTAAGCTGAAGACATACTTGAATGTCTTTCTCTTACTTAGGGTTGTATGCTCTGTAGTGCAAAGGTGTAAAAGTAGGGAAAGTACCTACATTTTGAGAAAAAAAAAGTTTTAGTCAGGGAAAAAAAAAAAAAAAAAAAAAAAAAAAAGGAAGAGAGAACTATATGTAGCTCCCCAAGCAATGGTTACGGACTATAGAACTTAAGTATATAGCAGTGCCTCTGTACAGCCCTGCAGAAAGTACTGCAATGCAGGCTGTGTTTTACATGTAACCTCAGAGCTTACTCTTGGTTTGCTCGGGGGGTCTGTGTGGTGAGTGTGACCAGCTGGTGTTCATCCTCAGGTGCAGTATGAGGGTGAGTGCGGTGGACTCCGTTCAGGGACGAGGCTTTAGGTGTTCAACATTAACGCATCTAACTACTAAGTTTCTAAATCTTTAGATGTATCCCTAAAGCTTCAGTTTCTGAATATTTGCTTACCCCAGAAGGTGTGAAGAAATAAGGCTAACCAACAGGCTAGCTGAAGGGAAAGGGGGCATTTGGGACTGAAGTAAAACTTAAATTGCCTTTTAAGGTTGTAATAATTTGCTGTGTGGTAGAAAAACTTTATTACAAAGCAGTCAGGAATGCCTAGGGTATAATGGACTTTAGTTTTTGTTCACTACTGAAATCTACCCAGTGTGTTAAGCATATCATTTTAATTCAGTTTCTACTATATTTGATTCTTAAATGTTGTCCTCTACTATGTTTCCTATGTGAATAGCAACTTACAAGTTTTTTGTTGAAAGATTACTGCCCTGCTAGCACTGGCAGTCAGTCTCTATTTATCCTTCCAGCAACATACAATCTTTAAAAATTCCCATAGCTACCTGATATTTATAGGCACATTTATTATCCAAAGCATAATTTTACTTGTGGGAAGGCACAAAAATGCCCTGCATTGCAGAATGTCTGGTTTGGGCTTTTTTCCCCTCCAATATTTCTCTGTATTTCTTAATCTTAGATGGGATTCATTCACCTAAGAAAGTATTTGAATGAAATTAGTGGTCACCTTTTACCAGCAATTTAAAGAAACAAGCACTTGGGAAGAAGCGATTCATCTGAACAGTCTGGAAGGTCTAATTCTCTTCAGGGGGTGCCTTTGTCCCATTGCTGAGTTGGAGGGTGCTTAGATGTCATGCCTACCTTTTAAATGGTGATTATTAAATGAAATGAATTCTAGACCATTAATTTACAAAAAAACTTTACATGTTCTAGGTAGTACTCTGACTGATATCAAAATCACATTTAGCTTCTGATTACAAAGATTTAACTTACTGTTTTTAACAGAAAATTTTGCACCTGAGAACTTGGTTTTAGCAAAAATATTTTAATATAAGGAAAAAAACCCGTTCACTTCCAGAGCTAATGAAAATAATGGGTCCATGCAGTGACTTTTAGTTGCACCAACATATAATAGGAATACCAACATCTACGCAGTCGTTTCTAGGTTTGAGTTCTGGCATTAATTGTGTTCAATTCCCATTCACAGTGCTCTATTCCTCTATTTCTAAATGTGAAAATGCATATGCAGAAATCTAGGTATTTTGGATAACAATAGAATTTTTGTCTACATTAGGAGTATTAACTGAATTGTGGGACATAGCAAGGAATAGACATGCAAGTGAATGAAGCAAAATTCCATTCCAAACAATGGAAAATGATAAAAAATGTTCCTGTGTTAAGTATGCCTGTCCCTCTATTGGACCAAAACTGGTTAAAAAGAAAAGTAAGAGATGCCTACTGCAGTGACAATGCTAAAGTAAATTTTAGTGGTTCTGCAATGGCAAGAGATCAACACACAGACCTCAGCATGGACATTCTGCGACCTCACTCTGTACTGCAGGAGGGAGAATGTTTTCATTGTCTCATTCTGTTGCATTTAGGGGAGCAAACTTCCTATACGCAAATTACAACACAGCAAATGAATTCCAGTCACTGTCTACAACAATGGCATTAATACAAATCACTCTGTTGCCCGTGCACCAAACCACATCTATACTGCTACTTATGCCCTGTGGTAAGAAAGGAAGAAGCAGCCTAAACACTCCGGGGAAGAGTTTCTGGACATTCTGATTATATGGGAAATTCAGTGACTGAAGCAAAACCCTGAATACTTTTTTTTTTAATTTAATTTTTTTCCTCTGTTGTGAACAAAAAAGTTGTAGACATTTTGTGCTGCTGAATTCCTCTTGAGCTACATTTTGCAATATATGGGGCTGTGTGCCCTGGGACTCACAAAATCTCTGACCAGGCAAGCAGTGATATAACTCAGATCTTTGCTGGTAGGGGAAGACCACTACAGTGGGTTTTCATCACTTTTCAAGTGATTGTTAAAACTCTCAGCAATCATTACTCAAGAAGCAGGGTACCCAGTTCTCATTTTGCTGTTTTACAAATCCATTAATGTTTCATACTAAATCCAGCAATATTCAAATCCCTGACCACCACCAATCTTCAACAGCAAATGGATGAAGCAAGATTTGCTGTTACCAAGACTGCATTAACTAAACAGACTGATGTACCTTGCCAAAACCCAGGAAAAATAAACAAAGTAAGCATCCAAAAAAACTGGCTGAATTTTGCTCTGAATTACCCTAATGTAAACCAAAGAGAACATGTACAAAGTTTTCTTGCACGTACAGTAGGTAAATATTTGGGTGGTATGTTTTGAGGTGCATAACCAAAATTTTGTTTTAAGTTTATAAAAAAGTCACAGATTTTGCCATACAGATGTAAATGCAGACAGTCAGTGTTCTGGGACACACAGCAGACAGAAAAAACTCTTAAAACTCTTGATTTCTGTCAGCTGTCCAGACTGTCAACAGAATTATGGACAATATAAGTTGTATGAATATGTTTCTTTCTCTTAACAATCTTCATACCCCTCTTTGAGGGAAGCACAAACACACGGAACATGAATAAAATTTCTACTATCTTTCCTCCTTCCAGTCTTCAGAAACTGGGCAAGCTTTCAGCCTGCAGCTGCCTATTAATAACTTTAGCTTGTTTAGTTGCTTTTTTGTGCCCATTTAACAAATGCTTCACGCTGGCCTCAGAGCTGGCACATCCGAAAATATTTACCTCACCATTTCTTTTGTTATTGTTTAGTCTCATCTAATATTTTCAAAATCTTATTCCACAGGAGATGGGCTAGTTTCCCCACCAAAATATATGATTGATATGAGAATATGCTTGAAGCGTACCTAGTCAGCAATTCAGGAAGCAGATTCTTGTTACACTGATTTTTTTTGTCCCAAAAGTTTGTTACTTACCTGGATGTGAGAACTACCATGAACTTCATCATATACTTATTAAGGCTGAGTTCCTTCTGAGACCTGCACAAGGAGATGCTATATCAGCTCATGAGATGCCACCAGCATGGTTCGCTTGTTGACTGGGACCTCACTGGACTTCTAAGATAAGCGACTCAGAACGTCTTCAGGATTCCTTTGTCCTATGCACTAAAGCCTATACATAAAAATATTCTGCAAATAATCTATTACATACACATATTTTCTTTTGTTTAGATTTTATTTAGATACTTTTTTTTTTAAGGAAAAAAGTTTTTGCTTTCAGAAAGCCTAGGATTTACTTTTTAGAGAAAATCCGTTTGCAGATTTTTTGCTAAAAAAAGGAAGCTCCGTATGATGTACATTAGAAATGGCCCAAAGCTACATGACGTGATATTGCAAACCAATATGAACTTAAATTCATTTCTGCTTGTCTGTGAACCTTCAGTTTTGGAGCATGTAGCAAAGTTTTGGATGACATCTTTTAGTATTGATAAGTCTTATTTAAAAAAATAAGAAATATAAGACCTTATTCTTATTTTAATTCCCTCATACTGAACTATAATACCTACACTAACATTAAAAAAAAGTTGGTTTATCTTAGAATTGTAAATTAGATCTGCCCTTAGAAGTTATTTATCTGTAGCAAGCTATCTCCTTTCTCCTTTTCCTAATCTAGAATATCTAAATACGTGAACAAACAGAATGAACAGGTTGCAGTTGAAGGAAAAAGATTGACTTGCTTATATCTCAGATCCATACCTGACCCAGGCCATACCCATTAAGGCAACAATCTTCATAGAACCACAGAGGGTGAACAGGAAATTACGAACAGATGACTATAGAAATGTAGTAAATACAGTCGTGGTATCTAAATGATGCTTCTGAAATATTATTCTTTTTTGGCTGGCTGAAGTCCTATTTCTTCCTTCCAATTCCTTCTCCCTCCCTCCCTTCACTTTAAAAAAGCTTAATGGAAAAGACAATAGAAGTAACAGAATTCACTTAAACAACAAGTAATATTTTCACAGGGGAAAAAAAAATCAAAAAAGCTACCAGGAAGAAAGAAAAACATTTCAAAGATGCACTTTATGATAACCTCAATCATAAAATAAACAATAATAGCAGGACTGGGAAAATGAATTTTCACTCAAATAAATAAATAAATAAGTAAATAAATATCATGTCTTTCCAGATTGGAAAAAGGCAGAATAGAAAAATCATCCTTTCATATTCAAGCCATATAGCACAAAGTGAGAAAAAGGATGCATCCTGACAGATTTATGGTCTAAAAGCACTGGAAATTTCCACATTTTTAATGACATACAGAAGTAACTTAACCCTGGAGCAGGGTATATGTATTTATAGATATTCCAGAGACTCTTCCAGTACTAAGTGAAACAGTAGACTACTTTTTTTTATTAGCAAAGCAAGAACTGATGCACTTAGGGCTGGCAGCAGTAATATGGAGACACAAAGCCCCAAAGAAAGTGGAAACAACACCTCTAGCTTTCTAGTCAGCAACCTCAAGTGATTCAGTGTGGGCTCTAGGCACAGGGCTTATACAGGCATCACACTTGGGTGGCTTCAGAAGAGGCTGTGGTACCACCTTGGACCTACTCCCACATCATTAAAAATAGGCTTGAGCTCATCTGCTTTGCTCTGTGAAAAATGTGATACACATTTCATCGTATAGCAGCGTGTTGGTATTGGTGGACGAGGCTTTCTGAAGCTCCTCTGTTGCTGCTCTGACCTAGCTGGACATAAGCTTCTTCCAGGCTGGAAGTCCTTTCAAGGAGGGCATGCTCCAGCAGATCTTTAATGCGGCTGGACCATACTTACCGAAGCCAGGCCTAGGCTCATCTGCATTGACATGGACAGACATGCCTTTGGTCCACCTGCCAGCTCGGGGCCTCTCAGCAGTGTGGGCACTATTTTATTTTCATTTTCCTGCTCCAGGACTGAGGAACCAGGACTCAGACCTGACCATTCCTGCTGAGAAAAAAGGGAGCGAAGCATGATAAAATCTAAGCCAGAGATCAGGGGCAAGCTAAAGAAGAGCCACAAAGAGCTGCCTGACAGCAGGAGAAGGTGGGAGCATTGGCTCTGCTCCTGGTGGAAGGAGAAGGGGTTACCAGCACCCCCTCCACCTACAGGTGCCCAGCGGTCTCCTGCCAAGGCAGCAATGACTGTAGGTTTTCAGGTCTCAGAGGCAAAAGAAATAAGCTGTGGTTCCACAGTGGCTTTAGAAACTGTGTGCTTCACCTGTGCCTAGAAATTACGCTGCCCACCAGGTCACCTGCCAGGGCAGCTCTATAACGAGCTGCTCTGCGGTGCCTGGCTGGCCCTGTCCACCAGCTGAGTGTCGCTGCGGAGCTTGGGCAGCCACGTGCAACATCTATCGCTGTACCAGCACAAACAGCTCTTCTGGGCTGCACGTGGGCAGAGGGGAGGGAGGATGAGTTCTTCGCTTCCAAAAATAGTTCTTCAGAAGGATAAGCTAACCCTAATGACTTTCAAAAATCAGTACTGCATATGGCAAATAGAGAAAGCTAAGGACTTTCAATAGGCATTCCAAAGTGCCACTTAGCACTATAATTCAACTAGCAATTCAATTTTCCAAGGTCTAAATTCAGGATATGATTTGCAAAAAAGACCTAATTCAAAAGACATATGAATGAAATGGAAATGCAAGCGTGTGTGATTCATTCCTTCAGCATCATCAGCTTTATAAATGCAGGTTCAAAATACCCAAGGTCAATATTTTTCAGCTATAAATCATGAAAATCAGCAGTAGCTTTGGAATTGTAACAGAGAATCTTGCTGATTCTTTCAAAAACGAGTTTTCCCCAAGGCGTGAAAGGTAACAACAACTGCAGAGATCTGAGTGTCAAAATAGTCAATGGTTTGGTTTTTGTCTGAATCTGGGTTCTCCCATAGAGTCAAACAAGAGCAAAAAGAAAGGAAAAAAAAATAATGCTTTGGTATTCCCATTTCATCATCCCATTTACATTCTCGAAGTTTGCCCAAACCTTACTGCACTGCAAGTTACCTTCATTGGTCCTTTTCCATGTTTTCCTGTCTGGCAGTGAGACACGCTGAGGCTTCATTCTTACCACATACTGGAATTATTGAATTTTAGGATAAATCTATGGACTTATAAATTAATTTCTGATGAATATTCACTATTTTCTCAGTGCGCTTGCTTTTAAAATTACTGCAACATCCAGATGTAAATTGGAAATTATATTCAAGACAAAGATTGGTTTGGTCTTGAGTTTCTAAATTTGCAGTGACCAAATTTCATTTTAGTGAATGATGCAGCTGACTTCCCAATTCATAATAGAGTTTCCATCCAATTATTTCTTGGATCTACACGAAAGCAATATTCATTGCTACATATTGTTTTTATGACTGCTTGTTAACCCATCTCTTTTTTATAGTGTTCTGATTTGCTTGCCTGTTGGCTGATTGTCTTGTATAAGAGCTGTATCATTAGCAAAACCCAAGTAATGTTCTGCTCCTGGATCACTTTTTTCTCACTTTACCTGTACAACTCCATCTTAAAACCTTATAAATTCAGTGCTAAACACCATGTTGAGAATGTCTCTGACATCAGTGCTGATGTTGCCTTGTCATTGCTTGTGTCTACTTCACCTGTGAGAGCTATATGCTGATATAAAACCATCATATTGTATTTACTTTCTTTTTGCTTATATAGCCTTCCAAGAAGGAGACTACCAAATACTTCCTTAAAATCTGTAGTGCATATTTTAAGTATTCGTTGTTTGAGGCATCTTTGGTATAGTCTTCTATGGCTAAACTTGTGGTTGAAAACTGGTTAAGATCTACGCTGTTCTTGCTAAGCTTTGTCTTTATTCCCTTTAAAATGCTTCATAGAAGCATTAAAATGCTTCATAAAAAGCATAGTTGGCCTGTTAATTCCGTTGTTGAACTTTTCTCAGGTTGAGCTTCATAATTTGTTTAGCCCTAATTACTTAAGAACGCTATAGATGAAGGTAGTAGGCCTTGTGATTTACTACCATCTTTTTCAATATTTGTATCAATTTCCTTACTGTCCATGTAAATCCTCCTGGATTTTTCTGTACTGCTTTTCTTGATGTGATTTTTATTTATTTTGCTTCACATGGAAGAGTTGTGGGCTTGTTGGAGTTTTTGAAAATGTTTTTTTGAAAAAGTTTATTTTGGCTGATTTCCTTTTGTTGATAGAGCTCTGTATTTTCTCATTTACCCATGCTGAAGGACTGCTGCTCTGAAAACTGGATTTTTTCCAGAATTTATGATACTGTCAAACAGAAAGGGACTCAACATGTTAGCATTGATGTCTTCTGATGAGTCAAGCCTTGCTCCATGTGAAATCTTTACTTCAGTTTGAAAATGCTGCAGTAAATAGCACTACTCTTAGTCCATTGTGGTCAACTTTCTCTTTTAGTTTTCAGAGGTTTGTTTTCTTATGTTTCATCTGCTTTCTTATCTCATATAGTTTGTTATCTTTGGTACTGAGGATTATGATCATGGCATATCCAGATATTCATCTAAGTTTTTTTCCAATACATATATGGTACCTGATAGCTTGGTTGGGAGAATTCCAAAGTACTTCATGGATTTCTTCATGAGGAAATATAATTCACAAGCTCCCGTGCCAGAAACAATTCAAACATCTATGCATCATTCTAGTCTGGAAACTCATGCTATATTTGTACATTTATTCTGAGATGTTTTCCCAGCCACCGGGTCTGAAGTTCCTCATTAACCTCTTTGCTGTAGGCTTATGAAAATAAAGTGGGGTTGAAGTTTATGTGAAAACAGGAAAAGTTCTTGCCTAGATTTTTCTGTTTAGTGGAGATTTGTTTTATTTCTTTGTTAATTTCTTTTTTTCTAATATAAATAAAGCTCCCCACAGTTAGATTTAGGTACTATTACAGGAATGGAATGAGACACAGTCAGTCAGTAAATATTTCTTTAAATTAATTATTATCTCACCATGTCTTTGACAGTATATTTATCTATAGAGTTTTTTAAAATATAACTAGAAAAAAACATAATTTTTGCAGTCAGGAGGTCGTCATATCACAATACACAATAAGAGGTAGCGTGCCTCATTACGTGCACCAGCTCTCTGGGGTTTGTTTCCAATAAAGCCTCTGATACTGTGTATTTTCACCCTGAGTTGTGCGTAAGCCTGCAAAATAAACTTTAATCTCTACTTGATAGGAGTAACCAATGTTGCCAGTTCTTTAACTATGTGTAATCTGGTTTGAATTTAGAAGTAGATCTTACTTTCCTTCCAGCTAGTGACCTCTTAGGCATCTAGCTAGTTGTTATAACCAGAGGTAGGGAGCAGAGGTGCCATTACCATAACCATGTTAGTTTCAAATATTTTATATCTTTTTTTTTTACTATCCTATTGTTGATATGAACTGGGGGTTAGTAGCACATGGTTTTGTTGCTCTTGTCTCTAGTGACCAATTTGTATTTCATATATTGATGTACATGGCAAGAATATACTGCTATGTATTGAACAGAGAGTTAAACCAGAGCAAGTGAGTTAGAATGAGGCCTTTGGAATACAGTTATGTTCACCATATGGTAAGAATTATTATTATGCAATTTATAAAGGTATTGTTTTCAGTTAAAACATTTAGAAGGGCCCTCTTAAAACTCAAGATGCTTTTAAACAATTCATCCAGATTCCTAATCCCTGAAAGGCCTTTTGGGCCATTAATCAAGCTGTGCTGGCTTTTGCCCTTCACATTTTTCTTCAGACCAATCTGCAGAAACAAGCAAATAAATTACGCATTAAAATTTATGAGTACAAATTTTTCCTTCCCTCTAACTAATGTGTGTGATTTTCCCTGGAGAAATTCTCTCCTGCATAAGAAAATCAGGCTTTTAAGCAAAACATAGCTCCACTGTCAGGAAGAAAACCAAAACCATTGCTGTAACCATGTTATTTTCAAACATTTCAAAATTTTGAATACTATATTGTTCATATGAATGAGGGCTTAGTAACAAATATATCCATAGTTAGCTCCTGAACATTGCAGCACTGTAATAACAGTATGAAAAAAAAAATTCATAGGTTAAGTAATTTTTCCTACCAGCAAGGAGATTTTGTAAGTTTGTTCTTTAAAGAAGCCTGAAAGGGAATAAAATTCTCAAAGCAGCAAACCTTTCAGTTCTTTTGATCTCCTGGCAACTGAAATCAACTGCAGAGCCTATGGACACTTTGGTTTCCAGTCTAGATTATGAACAACATTTACAGAGATCATCTGTTTGTAGGGAATAGACAGACAAACCAGATGCATGACTTGAGAAGGCTGTCTCAGTTCAGATGAAAATTTTCATCAGTTTCTGAAGACTCAGCAAAACTCATGGATAAGTTGTTATTTTAGTCAAGAGTAATACTTTGAGGTCAAAATGAACCTTTTGAAAATCACAAAAATGTGGATGCAAGCATTTTAAACTCCTACTTGATAAATAGCAATGTTATTGCCACTGGAGGTTACTGCAGCATACTTATTAACATCATTTTTATATTGGAATGCTTTTCAAAACCAGATTATTTGTACAGAAGAGTAAGGGCTTTATCTTGGCTTCCAAGAATATATCCAGTGCAGTTATCTGCTACACTATAAATACACATTTTTGCAAGAGAGAAGGCATAATTGTCTACTGCCAGTGGAGTTGATTGTTAGAAGATAGTTATTTTCTTGGGTCACATCAAGACGGAGCCTTGATTAGTTCTATATTAAGCCACATTAGTTTATTGCAGCAAACAGTTGAGCCAAGCAGGCCTTAGTTTTAGCATAATGTATGTAAGAATGTTATCTATATATTGCTAATGTGACTTTCCAGCTGTAGTGTGGAAGGACCTGCAAAGGAAGAACCAGCCCATTGTTGCTGAAATTTCATCTGGTACTTACCGAACGTTTTTAGCATCTAACTTTGGTTGTAGGCTCCCAGCAGTAAATGGTCTCACAAAACAGAGAGCTGTGGACTGACGGCCTCTTTGCAATCAACCTGTTCAATGTAATTATACCTTACTGTGCTCCAATATGTGCATTCTTCTAAAAGGCAGAACAGAGGACTACATTACCTGGAAAACAGCTTTACTGAGATCAGCTGGGTATTATACATACAAGAAATAAAATAACATAATTTAAAAATCCTAATTACAGAATAGGTTAGAGTCAGATCTGCAATATACTGGCAAGTAGTTTTATCCTATACAGCACAAAAGCAGGAAAGTTCACTTTTTCTGAGTTACACAAAAATAGCATTAAAATACAGTATTAGAAGTTATTAGAAAGTTTGTACTCTCTCATTTTATCTTGAAGACAGCTTACCTGGGGGACTTGACTTTTCCAAAGAGGGGGTTGGGGGTGGGTGGGGGTAAGGCTGGATTATCAGACAAATTACACAAATGTTTAGTTAGCAGCCAGACACCAAAACAGAATTTAGAAGGGAAATGCACCCTGTTTATAATACACAACTCCCATAAATCTTAAAACTACAGAATTCAGCATGCAACTTCGTCTTTGGTCCTGACTGCTCAGCTCCAGATTTTCAATTTCAAGGAAAAATTGACTTTTTGGTGCAAGGCAGAGGTTTCTCATGTTCCACAACATTCAGAAGAGAGCCTGCTGTGCTCCAGAAATTAGTGCTGCCATTTTCACTGGGACCACCAAGCTGTACTCATTCTATGGACATGTTAAAAAAATGTAAAGGACAAAAAAATCTGACTTAGTTCCTAAGCTTTCACCCAGAAAGAAATTTAATGGACCTGAGAGACAATACAGTTTCATACTTTTTGGAGAGAAAATAGTTTTCAGGAACAAGAGGGTTTGCTTTTGAAATAACTCAGAGGCACTTTGGGGCAGGTTGGGAATAAGGTCTTTCACATCAAAACAAAAAAGAGAAAGGTAAGCATAGCCAAAGAGTTAGATAAACCTCTTTGACATAGCTACATTGTCAGTTTGAGTAGAAAGAGACAGAATTGCAGGTTTGAAAAAAACAAAACCATGAATACCTTCATTTTCTTTCAGTCTGTTTAGATCTGCTTTATAGATTGAAGTTCAGTAAAAGCCACTGAGATTTTGGATGGTTAGTCTAAGCCAAAATTAATAGCCGAAATTTTGATACTTAACTCACTACAAGTATTGGATACAAACATTATCTTGGACCTAAACTGGTACTACTTGTTCACGTAATTTAGGGGAGGAACTGGGGGGGTTGCTATTTTGTTTTGTTTGCTTGTTTGAAAACTTAAATATGAAAATTGCCAATGACTGTGGGAATGGGTACTCATGATAGCAGCTTTTTGTGTTTCTCTTGACAAGCTTAATCAAAGTATCTGATTATAACCCTTCCCTTAGCACTTCATGTATTGTCTCCTTGGGAGCACAATAGATGTAATTTCACTCTTTTAGACTAAATTATTTTCATGGTAATTTCATTGCCATTATCCATCCCACACGTGGTGGTTTTGTATATAAATGTGTCTGACCCATGGCTTCTAACTAGTAGCCTGAAAAAAAGTAGCTTTCAAACATAATAAAAAGGTAGAAGTCACAGCAGAGCTAATAGCAGCAAGTACAGATAAAAATACGACTTGGATACAACAGATTTGTTAAATAGAAGCTGAGTTAGAGGAGGATTATGAGAGCATACCTGATTACTCTTCAGTGGAAATAATTCTTGTAAACATGCAAGTTAACTCTTGCTGGATTATTCTGCATATCAAATATTTCATTTGCATAGAAGTCTGATGTATCTCAGATGTCTCGGTGGAAGATAAGAAATGTTTTGCCTCTACTATTCAAGTATTACAGATTTGGAAGAAAGTAATGAGATAGATGAAATGTCGAGAGAGCAGACCCTCTCATTGACTGGAGGTCAGTGGAAACCAGTAGTCCAGCTGAAGAAATCTGCTGGTAGTCATGGTAAGAATTCTCAGTGTTACTGCTTGAACATATCCAAGAGAATCTCTCTTCTAGTACAAACATTGCCGCCTTCTAAAACACGAAGGCAATGAAACAGAAATGTATAAACAGCAGTACAGCAGTGTATGATGAGATATTACATGGAGGTCACAAAACTTGTTTATCCATTATTCAGGTATGAAAAAGTACAGAGAATTAATCTTGCAAGGACCCTGATCACAGGGGAATTAAAAATTCAGGATTGCCTATACAATGCACAGACCAAGCTCCCCTGTGGAGCAGTTGGCCTGTGCTGCTCCCCAACAGTGCGAAGCATCGTAGCTACTTTGGGGTTCACAGCCAGCACCTGTCTCCCACAGTTAACCAGCTGTATCTGTTCAGTTCTTTCTCTAAGACAGACGCTCACCTGATGGTGAGGCTGGCACAGGGGGACAGATACACTGTCGAGAAACTGGAGTTCTGAGTTAGCTGTCTCCCTTACCTTGGCTGGAATAGAAACTTGAACCGTTGTCTCCCACCTTGCAGGTGCGTACCATAACCACTGATATATTCAGTTCTGTCCCACTGAAACTGTTCTTATGCAAAACACCAAAATAACTGCTGGTCAGAGAGCACTTGAAAACCATGGAGGGTAAGGACGCATACATGGGCCAGAAGACACAGGGCTTAGCTTCTGCCTCACTTTGGGTTGAAATCCAACGATCTTTTTGCTCTCCTGGGACTTCTTCCCCCTCCACTTACAATGCTGTTGATACTAAATGTTTGAGGCTGTACTGAGCCCAAGTATTTTTTTCCTCTTATAATTGGTCCTTTCAACGAACAGGTAAGTTACCCCTGTCCACTGCACTGGTAAAGTTGCCCTTATTGCGTACTGGGTGGCACATGATTATGAAATACTCAAATTAAGTCAACATTGCATCTAAAATTCTTTCAAGGCCTCAACAATTTGAGAATAAAACCCACTAAAATGTAATGGTCCATGCTTATATGGCTAGAGTTGGGCATTAAGGGTCTCGAGAGAAAAGCATATTTCTCTAGTCTGTGCTAAAAAATGTCTCTTCATTCTTCCTTGGGTGATGTAGCAGGAGCTCTTCAAGCTGTTTTAAAAGCATCTTATATTTTATTTATCTATCGTTGTCATTGTTATTTTAAATTTCATTTCAGTATGTGTGTTTGACAGTTTCAGAATGATGTTGATGGGACAGGTAAAGGGAAAATTTGAAGTTATTTCGATAAGAAAACAAATTCATTATATCTAATCATTTAACCCAGGAAGTATTAACATGCTTCCATACACATAACACACTCTTTGAATGTCATTCATGCAATGTTTGGTTCCTTTTTAAAAGCTTTTGTCAGAAAGACCAAGTCAGATTTGAAACTCAGAAAATATAACAGAATATAATGTCAATTTACTTTGTACTAACCTGATAGCCAAATCCTCCCTTCCTGTAGAGTGACAACTTACTGTATTTTAGCACTCATGATAGCAAATGTATCACAAACGTATTCATTGTTTTTCCCAAATGCATAACATCTCATGAAGGAACCTTTGCTTTAACACAAGCCAAACCTGAATTCCTTGAAAAACAAGATTAAATGATCCAGCCTCTCATGCATCCTGGGTTTCAGGTAAAGTTGCAGATCATCTTGAAGGAAGCATCACATGGTGAGATCACCTTGGACTGCAGCAGGCTTAATGTAACCTGCTTTCTGTGGGTTGTGTCCTACCCCCAGGGGATCCCTTAGCTCCTGACAGAAGCAACGTGCTGGGTGGTACGTGCCAGGTGGGTACTTCGTGCCTCTGATATTCCCAATCCTAATTCTCTCACTGCTTTCCCCACGTTTAACGTGAATCTCTTTTTGTGCCTGTTTCAGTGGAACCATTTACTGTCCATTTAGGCTTGAAGGCTGGAGCGTGGGCCATAGCCAATGCTGCTTTTTGTTTATTCCTGGCCCTTCTCTTTCAGAAGACTTTGGGGAGAGCAGTCCTTGAGCCCACTCTCATGGCCTGGGTGAACACATAGGTGAGGCTCAGAAGTTTCATCAGGTGTCCCAAAGCCCCCATAGTTCCCATGTGCCAGATGACGGGCTGTCACACTCTAGTCCATAGATGGGACTGTTGTCATGGAAACAAAACTACATGGAAATACTAAAAATAAAGCTGGCCCAACAAGCTTGATAGTTTCTAGGCAGAAAACTGAAGTGAGGGAGTGTCATGGATATACTTGGATTTTAGACAAGCATTTGATAAGGAGGCGCAGGATAGATTAGGGAGAAAATCAAATCAATTTGGCTTAGACCACAATACAATTAGTCCAACCAAAAGCTGGCTTGTGAGCAACTGACAATGGAAAATTATAAATAATTCATTAGGGAGAGAGAAATTGGCTGGTGATGTCCCACAAGAATTGGTACCAGGCTACCTGTTTAAAATTTGGATAAATATATCTACAAAATTCTATCAAGAGTAGTGAGTTATTCAAGATAAATGTAGAAGACAGGACAACTTGGACTGCTTCACTAAAGTAGAAAATAACTAGTATGTATCCCTGCACTATTTTCTGTGAGGTGTTTGTGGGTGCTTATGAAAATACATGACTAAATTTTTCAGCCTTCACAACCCAAACACTTTGGGCTTCTACCTGTCTGTGGAAACTTTCAGATAAACCTGATTTTACATATCTCCTTCTAGCAGAATCACAGTAATAGTCTAAGAACTGGGCCTTAGTTTTACTGGATGGACAACCCAAAATTCCTCCACTTATCATTTTGTCACATTCAGAGCTACATTTCCCAGTATTACCTTTAATATCGACCACACCAAGCAGCAGCATAACAGACAGCCCACCGCTGCAGGTCCCTGGGCTGGTATCCAGCCACGCACTGAAGAATCCACAAACCCCTTCTCCATCATCAGGTAGCTCAATATACAGTGGCAACTTTATTCAGCTGTGTTAACATGCATGATTAAATTAGGCTCCTGCTAGTGGTGTCTCTCATAGAAAAAGGTAATTATTTTCTTTTACCTTCTTTATAACAACAATATTTTTGCCATCTAGTCTCCCATGCTGACACTTTGACCGTGGAAAGCACGGTGCTAATAAGGTAAATGGACTACACAGAAACATTTGGGATGTTAGTTACCCAGTCTCTGACTCTGCTATTAATCATTTAAGTCATCCAACTTCTGCGAACATCAACTTAAAATAAACACCAGCCGCTAAATTCATAAATATACCAGCAGTCGAGACTTGTTTACATTTGAAAATGTGGTGAAATAGCCAGAGTATCTGTTTCATTGGAAATCTTCAAATAGCCACTATTTTCTGAGACAGCTACTTCACTTAACTTCTGAAGATAGACAACCTCTGATTTTTAACCTCTCATTAAAACTATCTCCCCTGTCAATGAACAGAGTTTTTCAGATAACTAGTTTTATTTTAGATCTCTTCCTCACAGTCAGCTAATTTATCTATTATTCAAGTAACTGTTTTCTTCTGTCCTTGAATTATTTAAATTGTTGTTCATCCAGACAAACATGCTTTCCCAGATCTCCAGTAAGATTCTATTATAAGCAGATATTTGTGTCTAATCACATGCATTAGTGAACGTAAAGACTTAATAGTTCTAACATTACAACCCTTCTTGGATGCAAGCCCCATCAATACTATTTATAAAATACTTAGAGCTTTCACTTTATCTTTTATATGCTAATTACCTTTTTTGTTAAGGCACCAATCTGGCTGTGCTAAGTACATATTCTCCCAAAAATTAACCTATGGAACCTCAGGCTGAAGACAATTTATATTAGCGAGTTACCACCTTAATCAGAGTATTATTGTATTATTAGCCTAATACTCAATAATGCATTTCTTGTAGATAATTTAAACATGAGCCAATGTCAACTGATTCCCCTGAGATCAAACAAATTAAGGAACTGAAAGATGTAAATAAAATCTATTTATTTCAAATTAAAGCAGCAACAGAAAGTTTAAAGAGACTTAAATCTGAGACTATTATGCAATTGTAATGCAGGGAAAATTAGCTTAGGAAAAACTCATCAAGAAGTTGAAGTAACCTGTTTTAAAGCAGTCGGTCCAGAAAGTATTGAGAGCACTATGTCCAAGGCTTCGTCAGCTGCAAAGCATACTTGAGAAACTGTTTTGCTGTGGTAAGGAATGAGCATCCTGACTGCAAAACATATGAGGGTGGTTTGGGACTGCAGCTACACAAAGTGTGGTGGCAAAGTCTCTACGGGGGGAGAGGGAGAGGCACTTGAGCAAAGTAGAGGTGTTTATATGCAAAGTTATAATGCAGAACACCCAGTCCAGAAACTCCAACACCCCACCCCCATCCCCAAAGTGGGAGGGTTTCATACTCCAAAAGGCAGGTTTCAGACACCGTACATGGCTTTAAAAGGCTGGAGAGCCTCTGTCTCTGTCTTTGCTGCCAGGAGAGAAGTTTGCTCAGGATAATGTCATTCAAATAATAAAGATTTTTTTTGTACAGTATTTGTGGTACTGTTTTTCACAGAATAGATGTGTTCACTAATAGAGAGGCTTCATCCTTTCACTTGAAATTATTGACGGGACACTATTCAGAGGCCCTTTCAACTCCCCAAAAATCCCGCTTGTGCCATTGATAAGTGGGTTTGCTGATGTCTCCATGTGGTTTCAGTGGACCATGGCATTAAGCATACTGTTTATTCAGAGACCCTGATTTCAACTTGTTTTGTAGATCCCACACATCTTCATGTCAGTTATACCTTGGCATGAAAGTAAAGTTTTAAAAAGATATCAACAGTGATGCGCATTTGGATACTGAGAGTAAAAAGAAGTGTTAGACGAAAGAATTTATGGATCGTACTTAGAAGCTAGTATTCCACGAAAGGAAAAGAGAAATCTTAGAGACTTCTAGTAACACAGTTAATTTCAGAACTATTTGTTTGGCAAATATTTTCAAATTACAAATGAAGTTATAAATGGAGTTCTGCCTCAATGGCAGAACAAATTAACACAAAATGTTTATGAATCCTGTGATAGTATAAATACGTATAGCCATAGGATGGTACCAAACCTCCCATATAATGATACATACTTATTGATCTTAAGTAATTATTCTTGTGGTAGGATTTCATTTTCTCCTAATCTTTGGAAAGAACAGGCTTTCCTGAGTCTGAGATAAAACAGTGATGATTCTTCCAACCCCCAAAAAATTTAGTAGACATTGTCTGCAATGACAATTTTGTAGCAGCCTCAACTCACATTTTTGAGATTCATATCTTTGTATAAAACATCGCTTGAGGACCTCAGAACATACAATGATTTTTTTTTAAAACTCATCAAGATTTAAACTAGGTATGGCTTTTGCTATATTTATGGTACTGGAAAGTTGCTTCAGACTACACTGCTTAACAGGTAAAAGTCCTGACTTTCAGCCTACCTGTATTCCTAGACAGTCTGGATCTGTTACCTGCCTTGTCAGTCAGATTAAGTAGTACTGACAGCACATTCATTTTTTTTCCTTGGCTCTGATATATTTCCAAAACCATGACATTCCCTCTCAGCCTTTGCTTCACTTAGTTAAAGATGATGATTCTTTTAGACCTTAATCTCCCTGGTAGTTGCCTGCATTTTTTCATGGAGACTAGAACACAGGTGATCAAATTTGCATGCAATATTTCTGCAGGGTCCCAGCTGTGCCTTGCACAAGGTCATTAAAACTATTCTTTCTCTAAAGAAAGTACTCAGCCTATAGCAATCCTACCACTGTGTTTCATTTCTGATGGGTGCGCATAACAACAGGTCATTCTGTGACCAACTAATTTAGCCAAAGTTCTTTTTATTTCAGTGCAAAGAGGCGATAAGCAGCAACAGCCAGAGAACTAGTTTGTATTATCTAAGTACAGCGCACATTCCCATTGCATCAGCTCTGCTCTCAAATTTGCTACTTCAGCACGGAAAAAAAAACCAGTTAAAAACCTGAGGACCACAGTGCTGACTGGAGCCAAACGACACAGAACTCCAAAGCAGACTAATGGAACATGAGAGAGTAAAATAAAGAACGTTACTTATAGCAAAAGCCACAACATGGAAATTACTACGGCGTTTTATCCTCACACATTATTGCACATAATAACATGATGTATCTATAATCCCCAAAAGCGAATTTGTAAATATACAACAAGATATATAAAAAAAATATTACTGTGCTAAGTATTAGCATTCCAAATCCACAGACTTGGATTCAGAAGTGTTCAAACATTTGTCTTAGCAATACAAGTAATCCGGTGTTATATAATAGCTTGCACAAAAAATCTCAGAGGAAAGTGCTATTGTAGTGTAGCAGGATACTCTGTTCCTTTATAAATAGGAAAGCATTTTGAAAATAGCTTCCTTTATATCATGAGCAGTCATGAGTCTAAAAATGGATGCATTTTGGCTTTTTAAGCAAATTATGCCCTCATCTTAGAACACAAAGTGATGTAAGTCAGTCTGTAGTTCTCATGCACTTGTGTGATACTCTGAGGTATGTGTATCCAGCATGGCAGAAACAGGTTTGTTTTTAAAAAAAATCACTGTTTTCATTGACGTTTTCAAAAACCTTGTAAGTTTGTTTCCGATTAGTCCATTTTAGGAGAAAATCTAAAACTCTGGGTCTTAATGTTGCCTAAAAACTCTCTTATCAGTGTGCATGTTACTAACAGTAACCCAACTAGAGAGTTCACTGTTGAACTAAAGAAGAAAAACAAGTATTTCTATTTTAAGAGACACATGAACCTCATTGGAATTAAAATACGCTGGAAATGTAACCCCTGAAGTAGCAGGAGTCTTTTAAATGGTTTTCTGAAGTTTCAATGGAGCTGCATGTGCAAGGAAATGCACTGTTATTGCAATTCTGTCAAACCCCTTTAGCCTAAAATCCAAGTTCCATGTATATTTTTTGCCAAAAGGGTGGCAGATGACAGTCAATGCCTGAAGCAAAGTTTCAGACCTGAAAACCCTCACAAGTCCCCTGTCAGGTAGGCTTACAGCCAACTACATATTATTTGTAGCAGATAAGAACCAACATAAGCCTGAGTTTTGCCCAGGTTGAGGCATACCTATAGTTTCACTCCGGATTTTTCATACTTCCTATAGCACAAAAAGACCAGTTTACTTAAGTGCCTGGATCAAACTGAAACAAAAAGGTTTAATCATCTTGCAGTGATGAAGATGACAGTGTTATGAGATACTAGTGCTGTGTGTCGAAACAAAACAATCAATCCCTCTTACCCCAGGAGACCCAGATATTAGTGGTGGGATATTCCTTCGAATCAGCAACTGTCATTTCTGTAAAACTTTATTTCAATTTATTAATTACTATGCTGAAAAGAGAGAAACCTGATTCATAATCCATGCTGCCTGTTTCGAGCTGAGCAGCTTACTTTTTCCTACTGGAAAATCTTTCCTCATTGCTTGTGACGTCTATGCTCCAGAACAGTAATATATGGGCAACAATTCACCCTAACCAGTTTTATTCCTGATGTATCTGTAATACCATCGAGCTCACACTTCACAGGACTTTTTAACTGCATCCAATGAATAGTTAGGCAATAGTATATTTTACAGTTTTCCCTTTTTAGGCTGTTGCCCTAAAGACAGAGATGGAAGACACGAGAGACAGGGAGGATGGAAAAGAAACAAAGCGAGGAGAACCTTCACGGAAACACAATTGCTCATGTGCACTGTATGCAAACTATGGTATAAAGTGAGTGAATCAAATTTTGTCTTGCCATATCGTACTTCATCAAGAAGCATCACACTCTACAAAGTGTGGCCTTGGAGGAAACAGAGTACATGGATCTTCGTAACAGAGCACCTGGGGAAATGCAATAAGAAGCAAAAAGAGAATTCTGCTGAGGATCCAGAGTGGCTCTGGCTCCTGCTGTCGTTCACCTCCAGGAAGAGTATCTCCATGCCCTGCATGATGATTCAGGATGCAGTATTTGCTGTGGTCCCATTTTACAGGTATGGAGACTGAGTTCTGGAAAAAAATGTGAGCAAAAATAATTTGCTCACAACTTGACCCATCCCTCAGAATCTTCCTCATGCCTGACTCTGCTTCTCACTTTCCAAAAACCCTCATTTATTTATTCCAAGAGAAAACTCTGGTATGGTTTTCCATGCATACTCAACTCATCATCTTTAGCCCTCTTTCCTGTGTTTCTCCCCCGTCTCTAGTTACTGACCTCAGTAAATAAACCCTTCTATCTCTCTAACAGTTCCTTCTGTATGTTCTTCAGTGAGTCCCTTTCTTTTTCCATCTCTCTTTGGGGATCTGCTACAGGTCTGTCTTTTCTGTATACATATTTTCTAAGTAAATGTTATCTACAAACATAAATTCTTCTACTTTTGTGCCTCACCTCTACCCTTGTATTATGTCTCTGTGGATGGGATTCATATGTCTGAACATAGGTATTTATTTCGAAACCCCCCATTGTAGGCTCTCTGTGTATTCTGAAAATCAAGCCAATATTTCAAGAACTGTACAGTGCAATTACACCAACTGCTGAAGAACATCTCTAAAATAAGGCAGCTGAATTATGATCTAACTGTGCTTCTTTCCTTTCACTATAAAGGGCAATATCTACACTGTAGCTATATAAAGTTAGACAGGATAAATCCTACTCTGTTGTCCAAACTCAAATCCTAGTCTCTAACACTTCTTTGTAGACATTTTGGCCCAATATAGCTCATGTAAAACTAATAACCTCCATAGTATTTTTCTGCTTATTTCTTGTGGACAGAACTATCATGAATCTGATCACACTGGACAATAACCTGACCTTCATGTTCTTGAAGTCCTTACACTCATTTTTAAAGCATCTTTCTATCTGACATCTCTTAAATACACCATTTCTGGTTCGTTCACTCAGGTCCAACTGTTATCCAGGTTCTCATCTCATGCATGTGTCATGCTTTCTTGGGCCTGAGTAAATCCCATGTCTCCTCTATACACCCAGAAGACCTTTGCAATGATAATTTTCCAATTCTGTTACTTTATCCATGTCATTAGTCTCCTTCACTGTCTCTCTGAGATTCCTTCCCTCTCTCATATTACAAAAAGGCTTTTGAGGACCTTCCCAGCCAATAAGCTGGGGTTTTGGGTTTGTTTTTTTTTCTGATTTGGCTCTGAAGCCAGCCTCAGGCTTTGTTCAGAGCATGTGGCTAGCTTGTACCTGCCCCTTGGCTAGTTTGGTAATGTCCTGGGACAACTGTCCTCTCTCCTGTTGACAAGCACTTATGTGACTTTTGTTGTTCTGCTGCCTCTTCTGGCACATTAGACTCCTGAGTTCTCAGGGCTTTCTGTACAGATCCTAAACCACCAAGGTCCCAGGACATGTGTTCAAGTAGACCACGTTATCTCCTCTAGCTCAGCAAATAAGCCATATTTCAGAAACTTTTCATACTGGAAAGATCCAACAGACATAAGGATTTTGACCAACAGGTTCATGCAGTATCTACACTATGCCAGAACTGATTTATTTATATTTATTTCTTTCCCCAGCAGAAAATATGTTGTACTTACAGAGCATAAAGACTATCAATTTAAAGCACAGTTATAAAAGTATAGGTGATTTGTCCTAAGGCATTGGGCATTAAAGGAAAGGAGGCTTAAATGTTAATGCAACTGTCAGGCATAGAGGAAAGAAAGGAAACCCCCACACGTTTATTTAATTATTTTAATTTGGATTTATTTTACATTCTTGATTAACCAAATCCAATAACAACAAGAAGCTGCTGTGAATATTCTCAGGTTAACTTGGAAGTAAGGGGATAATACTGCAGGTGGATATTCTAATTGCCCTTGTGGAAGTAATGGTTTTAGTGCATAGCGCACTGAAGCAAAACACGGTGACAGATGCTCTTAAAGTGTTTCTTAAGTGGACAAATGGCCTTTGTAACACAATAGAGACTCAATGTTATTTATCAGAAACTGTGCAAAAGCTGTCATTCAACATTACCTTGGGGATCTGGAGTCCCACTTTCCTCTTCTGTTGTAAGGCAGCAATTAGTTCTGAAAAATATAAAGTCAGTCCTCACATAATATCATTAAGGTGTGTTGCAGAATGGCTGTGTGATCACGGCCATGACTCCCTTAAAGATCTTTGTGAAACAAAGTTAGCCTAAGTTAGCTGAAGCAGGCCTTGCAGCTGTGCTGAGGCACGCTGATAAGGAAGCTGAGAAAACACACTGACCTTGTGCCTAATGTTGTAAATAACTTTGAGGAATTCGCGTAGACAAGAGAGAAAAAAAATATATGTAGCTAGCTATCCGCAGAAACCGCAAGTAGGAGGACGTATGAAAATGTAACCCTTTAGAGCTTAGCCAATTAGCAGATGACTAGTAGGCATAATTAACTGGAACTGTATATAAGACATAATCGCGCCGTAATAAATTGAAGCTTGCTTTATCACTCACACTGAGTCGGCCGCTTGCTTCCCCTCGCTCGTCGCAAGTGGCGCCCGAACAGGGACCCCCAATCCTTGTTCTCCACCGGACAGCGAGGACGGAGAAGCACTGGTAGCAGCGACCAGGGAGCGAAGATCGACTGATGCAGGCATCGTACCTCGATCCGTGCTTGAACCGACGTTAATCAAGGAAAGGTTCGCCGTCCGTGAGTGTCTACCCAGGGAAAAGGCTGCATCTTAATCAAGGAAAAGGACTATTTAAAGCGCGCTATGGAAAAAGAGGTAGCACTTTTATGATGCTTTTTAGAAAAGCGGGGAGTAGGCCCTTTAAAAGATCTGGCCAGGTTAATTACTATGGGTAAAGCGAAAGGATATTTTACAGATCCTGAGCATATGTTTGAAGTAGATGAATGGCGTAATTATGGAGATTGTTTATGGGATTTAGTAATTGATGATGATAAAGTTGCTAAGAATTGATGAAATCATGGCATGAAGTAACTAATTGTGTAAAAAGATATCAAGCAGAGCGCCTTGCTGCGGCAGTAACAAGCCGACTTGCAAGCGCAGATCCTAATGCAGGAAAAATTATGCTATGTGAAAATCACATTCCAATACCCTCTTTATCACAAACAGTGCTCTCTGTACCACCTATAAACCCTTCGTGTGTCGTCCGTCCCCCCCACCCCCCCTCCGGCACAGTAGCCTCGGGGGGGCCAGAGGGCGGGGACACATTTGACGAAAGTGCTGCTGAGGAAGAAAATAGCAGTGAGCAGTCAATACAAAATTCTAAAAAGAGAAAAAAAAAAAAAGAAAAAAAAAAGAGAAAAAAATATAGTAAAGAAACTGGTGCGTTCTACGCACATTAATTGGCAAAAAATAGCACAAGAAGCGGCTGGTCAGGGAATATTTTATATTGCTGATCAAGTCAACCCCCTACAAGCTTTCCCTGTAACGTATCAGATGAATGCCGCTAACCAAAGACAGGGAACCTGGGAGGCTTTGATTGGAAAATATTAAGTCAGTTACGTAGTACAGTGAATGAGTCAGGCCTCCACAGTGAGCCCACCAGATACACCTAACTTTATGAAAGGGCAGTTATTGTGCCAGTGTATTCTGGAGAATAGTAACAGTGACACCAAAGGCATTTTAGTAACCCTGCCCTTAGATTCTTCTGTAGAAACAATGCTAGAGCGAATGAGTCGGGTGCCAGTAGGTCAGCAAGCCTTGCTAGTGGAAGCAATCCAAGCAGTAGGGAGAGATTTAGTGCAAGCCCAAAGTCAGGCATTTGCAGTGCTTGCGCCTCTGCGCCCCCCTGGGGCTACCGCGTCCCCGAAGCCAGTGACCACCACGCGCCGAGACTTCCTCTGCTATCGATGCGGGAAGCCAGGACATACCCGTGACCGATGTCAACAACGTCAAGTGTGGTGCCAAAATTGTCAGCAAGGAACTCACAACACCAACGTCTGTCGGCAGTCGGGAAACGGGAAACCGAGCGCGAGGAGCCGCAGCACGTCGACCCCAATCGCGACTCCTGTCACCTTCACGACACCCCCTCCAGGAGACATGACCAACTCTTATCGACAGACACCGTGTTACAACCCGCCACCCGAGGGAGCCTCGGCCTGGACCTGGCAACAGCAGTAGATACAACAGTAATTGACAACCGACCACAAAAAATTGCAACTCGTGTCCGAGGACCTCTGATAATTAATGGACAAAGTTATGGTGCTCTATTATTAGGGCGGTCTTCTGGTAGTTTAAAAGGGCTGTTGTAAAGTGTGTTGCTTATAGTAATAATTGTTAGCATTGCACTCGTATGTTTAAGCTGTGCTCTCTCTTGTATTTGAAAATTACTCGAGCGTGTAACTGCACAAGTTTTGCTTGCGCAAAGAGAAAAAGGGGGAAATGTTGCAGAATGGCTGTGTGATCACGGCCATGACTCCCTTAAAGATCTTTGTGAAACAAAGTTAGCCTAAGTTAGCTGAAGCAGGCCTTGCAGCTGTGCTGAGGCACGCTGATAAGGAAGCTGAGAAAACACACTGACCTTGTGCCTAATGTTGTAAATAACTTTGAGGAATTCGCGTAGACAAGAGAGAAAAAAAAATATATGTAGCTAGCTATCCGCAGAAACCGCAAGTAGGAGGACGTATGAAAATGTAACCCTTTAGAGCTTAGCCAATTAGCAGATGACTAGTAGGCATAATTAACTGGAACTGTATATAAGACATAATCGCGCCGTAATAAATCGAAGCTTGCTTTATCACTCACATTGAGTCGGCTGCTTGCTTCCCCTCGCTCGTCGCAAAGGTGCTACATAAGTGTTAACAACAATTGCTGAAAAAGGCTAGTAAAATGTGCTAATTAAAGGTGAACTGCCTGATGTAGCCAATGCAACCATCCATTGCTTAGATAGCTCCAGGTATCCAAAGTTTGAACTATTGGTTTAAACAATCAACAAAATTAGTGGGAGACCAAAAGGAAGATGTATCTGTCATATTGGCACAAGGGAGACAAGGTGCTTCATTCCCTCCTCTGTCTACTTCAAAAGCACTATGCTTTATTAACTAGGGTGTATTTCTCCTGCTGTGCTACTTGGAAAGAACTGATGACTGAGTCGACCATATTCTTTTGGTTTTGCAACATGTCTGTACAGGTACAATGATGCTTTCAACCTCGTTACTTCCACTTCGTCACAAGACTTATTCAAAACAAGATAAATTCAAAAGAAAGCGGCATCCTGTTCTCCTCCACAAATGAAACACAGATGATAAACCAAAATGATTATAAGATAAAGCCTGCTACACAGAAGAAATTAAATGAAGTTCTTCTTAAAAGAAATCAGAACATTAAGGCAGAAAAATGTAGAATTAAAATAATCATACATGTGCCTGGGAGAGAAATCACAAAGAGGAAATATCTACTCCCCTTTAAATGTTCAAGGTAATTTAGAAGTAAGAATTATAAAATGCTTTAGGCCCGAGAATAGGGTCACTGAATGCTGTCACGATGGTTTACAGTTGCCCTAGTACACTAGATGCTGTTTTCAAATAAAACTTGTTTGGATTTATCCTCATGGTAATTCTTACCTTTCTGAGCTTTTAAAGCCTAGCTAAATAGTGATAAATGTTTTTGTCACACATACAAGGTCCATGTTCTCAAATTTAGTATCACTCAAAGTGCAATTTGAACATGAGTAATAATGTGAGCGTCAGTGCTTTGAGAGTCCTACGAGAGATGTAAAAAAGTACATAATGGGCAAGTTCAAAGATGGGAAAGCTAATTTGTTTCTGATATGAATAGAAGGACTATAATTTTCAAAGAGGGAAGTCTGTTACAGCTATTTGAAATGCAAGACCAGCTTCTGAATCTAGTAGTTTGGAAAGAAAGGCTGAGATTTAATTTAATTCTTGTAAAATAGTGTAATTACTATCCCACAGTTTTTTCTTACTATCCTTGTTGTTGTTCTTGGTGCTTATGTACAAGTAGTGAAATCTAACTAAATTACCTGGATGCCGAGAAACGGTTTGAATCTGGAGAACCACACAGTGCAGCAGTAACTTGAGAACATCTCAATCATGAAGAGAAAACATCACTTACCCTCATGCTACTCAGCTATTGCTGTTTCTTGTCTTGTGTATCAGTTTGCAGCCCTTTGGAAATATTTGAGCTGCGGAGATTCTCAGGATGCAAATTGTGAGCTTGAGCCTTAACTCTGTTTTGAATAACATTTTGTTCCTGCAGGTCAGGATCAAGTTCACATTAATTTGAGGGGATTAGGCAGGAGGGGGCTATATACAAAAGCCCCCTGGTGCCAAGATGTGTGCAAGGTGCCTAAGGATTAGACAGGCACCCAGCAGGGAAAGACCTACACACCTATTTGTCTCTCCTGTGGCAAAGACACTTTTTTTATGAGTGCAAAAATTAAGGATGTCTGCAGGAATCAGAAGGACTGAAGAGTTAGATGGTTTCTTGGTGGAACACCCAGTAATGCATAGATGCATGAATTGCACCTAAGCTCCTTTTACAGATACATTAGCACTGAAGCAACCAAAAGATGAAACAATGCCTGGATGAAATGCCAACTGTCAAGTCCCCAGTCACAGATCTGCATGCAAAAACAGAGTCTGAAGCTATAGAAGTATACCAAAACATACAGTAGGATGTAGCAGGCAGCAAGTCTCAGTCTGCTGTGCCCCATTCATTCAACTGTTCTTGCTTAATGTAAATGTTTCTCTTTTACAAAAACGTAGATAAGCAGCTTCTGAGCGGAGCCCACACTGGCGTCCCTGAGATTGTAGCAGGCTACACGTGAATTCAGTTCTTTAATATTATCGTTATGAAGCAGAGTGGCAGAAGGCCAGCAATTGCTAATAGGGGAACAATAGAGCTAATTACAGCTAACTGCGAGCTGAACAGTCACCAGACAACAAAAATTCTCTTTCATTATGGCTGAGTCCCATCCTGAATTTCATTTCAATTCAATCTGCTCTGAACATGAAAAAGTTGGAGGGTAACAAAATCTTTTCCAAGGCAGTTCCTGGAGCAGCAGCTTACAGGTTTTCCCAGCTCTGGTCTCGCACACTGGTACACGGCAGCCAGGATTCAGTGCCCTACATAAACTGCGCCGATATCCCGGCTCATCACCCAGCACAACTCTCCCCAGCCGTCATGGAGACACATCCATTTCAGATTTTGAAGAATAACAAGTTGCACCTGAATGACCCTTTTCTGAGCTATGTTTGAACATTCTAGGTGCTACCAGACTTAATGAAAAACAGACATTGGCTGCTAGATGGAGGTCTGTAGTATTTTTTTGAGGGAAAGAAATGGCAGGGAAATTTCATATTCCCCAAGGTCTCAACTGAAATTGTGGGGCTAGCTAAGGACTGAGCTTACTCTTGATATATGGTAGAGTTTTCTCAAGGTTCATCCTAATAAAACAGATCTGACCTTGCTTCCCACTATTGTAAAATGAGCCTGTCACCTCCCAACTATTTCTGCATTGGCATACGTGTCACAGATACAAAATGTTCTTTCATTATACATACAAAATATTTTTTAATTGTAGCAATGTTGAAATATAGCAAATGTAATTAAACACTAGAAAGAGAACGAGTGGTCTCTCTCTACCACTACACCACTAAGTTTTCTCTAGAAGAATCCAGTAGTTTATCTGTTATTACTGATACCAAAAAAAAAATATCAAAAATAGTCTCTCGGAAGTCAATCATACTGTAATTCTCAATGTCATAAAGACAGCAAAACTGATAAGCAATAATAGCAATACCTTTTTATTCCTGAAAGAAACACAGGATCAAAATAACAAAGATCTATCTTGGGCCCGTTGGCACAGAAAGCTCCACCATAAGCCCATCCTTCCCTCCACTCAGAGCAGGGACTACAACAAGCGTGTAGAAATGCTGGTTTGGCACCAAACACCCTGGTGCTCCCTCTCATCAGCTTGCAAAGCTCTTTTTCACACATCCTGGTTCCACACTGGAGAGCTGGTCCCATATGTGATAATCTAGAGGATCAGACTTACTCCAGAACAGTTTTAAAATCCACAGTACTCCAGAAACGCGTCCTCTATTGCAATGAGCCATTGAGCCAGGAAGGCATCACTCTGTTTTCATCAGAACACTTTTAAACAGACGCCTCTTTTCTTGGCCATCCTCTTGTAGTCTCGAGTCCTCTCTCAAGGCCTCATGAGGGACGTTGGTACCACTTCACATTGAAGTGGAAAACATTGTGAATCCCAGAAGTAGAGATTCAACATCTTTTGGTGATCAGATTCTTGTCATACACATAACCATTTTAAATCAGCTAATCCACTGGTTGCAGTGGGACTGTTGGCTATGAGAATGACTATTTAAGACAATTTATATGAAAATAGCATGGGAATGAATACACGTTCACCCTCTGCTATCTTTCAGGCCACTGATCACAGCATATGTAACTGACCTTACAATATTTGACCAAATAATGTGCTTATGGCCAATTAAATTTTGGAACATAAACCAGTGATCTGGGAGGAAACCAAGTGTCCAGGAAGACCTGATTTAGGACATTGACCTTTACAAGCTTAATATGGCAACTTAACTGCTTTTCAAAATCAAATGGAAACCTCATGATTCAAAATTTATCACCATCTACAGCTGGGTGACAAGGCCCTGGGGAATAGGACACTGCATAATGCAGTAACAATGGAAACTTAAAGTGTTGCAAATTTTCTGATGAATAACCTGTAAATTAGTACTTTCTTGTGTTGGACATGAGTGTTATAAATCCCTGTGGTATTTTGAGCAGGGTGGGGGTTTTTTGTTTGGGTTTTGTTGGGTGGTTTGTGTTTTTTGCATTCGGTACCCTCTAAAGCAGGAAAACTGAAGTTTTCTGGAAAGTTTTCATTTACCTTTCCAAGCAGATAGGACTGCAATTCTATAGCACACATTTTAGTTTAAATAATGTATGCAGGACTTTGCTAATGGAAGACTGCTCTCATTATTTTAAATGTTATTCCAGGTGAACTGAATCTTTCAATAGGAAATTTTGCATTTGTTTTCCTCCTTTTGCTGTGCTCCTATGCCAGGAAATGGCCATATGGCCAAGGTAGAAGATAGCATCTGGAAAACAGAGCAAAAAAGGGAAAAAAATGCTGCAGGTCGGGTTAAGAGTCTTGTTCTTATGAAAATGGAATCAAAATAGCCCTCCACCACAGAAGAAGTACCTTTCCCTACATTTTTAAAGCTACTGTTTTATCTATATAAAGAAGGGGAAAATTACTGAGTTTATTTTTCTTTGTAGGAGAAACTAGATTAAACAATTTCCTAAAAAAACTAGATCTCAAATTTAATCAAGAGTCAAAAGGACTGCCTTCATTGAGCAAAACAAGCTTCCCCCCACCCCCACCGCCCCACCCCCTTTGTTTTGGGCTGGTGAGTGCATATGAGGTATTTAAAGATGGAAAACAGTTAAAACATAGCACTTTCCTCTTGGCCAAAGCCTGTTAGTGCAGGGACAGGGGGCTAACTTTGACCAGTTCACCTCTTAGTAAAATTAAGCCTTATTTCTTGACTATTGTCTCTTGGGCTAGCACTCATATTTCTTACAGACAATAAAAAGTTATGAAGAAATTGATAGAGCAGCTTAGCTGCTTTTGAATAACCCATTGTGTTTCCAGTTCATCTTTAGGAACTTAACTATACTCAAAAATACTTCTTTGCATACTCTGAGATTGAATCCTCTCTACATAGATTAATTGCATAAATAAACTGGAAATGTAGAGCTTAATGCAGCTTAGAGTCCATGGCAAGGGATTTAAAGAATATTTTTGACCCTTTTCTGTTTCCACAGGGCTGATGCTCAGGCTCAGTGATATGAAAGAGAATGTAATGATAATAACAACACTCACGGGTTCTCTTTTAGCTTCCCACAGCCCAGAAAAGGAAAATGAAGTAACCTGAGATGGGTTTATGTATGATTTGCTTGTACTGAGAGATGTGTCATGGAACTTGGCACACTTTCTCAAGTCACAGACTTTGCTACCACAGTTCAATGTGAGCAGTTTAACCCAATGAAGTAAAAACAATAATTTCCTATTGCTTAATCATAAAATGTTCCTAAGTAGACTACAGATAACTCCCCCAAAATACTACAGAGCAGTGGCTGTAATTTGGATTTGTTCAACCCATGCAGTAAGAAGGCACACAATTCAGTGGTTTTCCCAATGAACTGGCATTTCCAAGAACAGCCTCAGATTATGCCCTTCACTTCCATAAACTGAAGAGGACCACTGGCACATAGAAAGTACTCCCTTGGTAGTGTCAACCCTACCTCAGAGCTCTGCTAATCTAGTTTCTAAACTGAAGGAGAAAAACCCACCTGGATTATTATGTAGTTTAGGCTATTTTTGAATGAATCCCTTTGGGACGCTGAGGGAAAATTGCCCTATGCTTTTTGGAAGACAGTATTGTCTCTGAGATCCTTTCCCATTTTAAGAAGTTAATAATCACTAGTGCAATCTCCTCACTGTGATTTAAAGAAAGGTTGGGATTGCAACTACTTGCAAGCCATGGAGAATGGGAAGGATGGGAAAGTTCATCTACGCTTTAATTACAGATAAAAACCTGCTAGCATTTAGAAGACCTTTAACAACGTAGTTAGTACATGAGTATTTCTGGGATATTTTTTTTCTTTCTAACAACTACTAAGTATTCAAAAAGCAGAAAGATCAGTTCGGCCTGCAAGTAAGAGGGCAATGACAGCTCTGTTAATCATCCAGAAGTCATCTGCTTGGGACAGTGTGATAAATAACAGGCAAACTACCCGGCCAGTTCTTGGAAGCAGAGACGCTGATTTGGAACAGTGTGAAAACACAAATACTATCCATGTGCAAACAAATGTGACTTACAGTTTATCATTTATATTTGAGCTGCCCTGAAAATGTCTTTCCTCTTCCTGAATCATTAACTTGTCTGAAAAAAAAATAGAATCGGACACATATTAGAGGAGGTCGATAGAAGAAAAACAAATGACAAAAATTAAACAAAACAATAGACTGTTATGTTTCCATGGAAAGGCAGCAAAGGAAAAAAGAATGGCCAAAAAAGAACAATGAAAGGATTAAACAGAATATAACCAATATTTTAGTAAACAGTGGCATGTTTCTTTTCCCTTTGAAAATGTTTCTCGTGTATCAGTAGTTACAGGTCTTATCATAGTCAAGCTGGGGAGAGCTCACTCTGCTGAGAGCAACTCCTCCCTCCTCGTTACACACTGATAGATTTATTTTGCAAGTTATTTTGAAGATTGCTTTTAATTTCCTAAGGCCTTTTCCATGTGTTCAGAATTATGTTAAGCAAAGCGAAAAAGGTGGTTATTGCCTACTTACACAAGTGATAGGCGATTACTGCTGTTATTACACACAGAGCCTGCGTTTGTGGCATATCTGTCCTCACAGCCCCAAAGACATTCAAATCTGAGAGCTCTTCCAAGGAGATCTTTAGTTTACCATTATCTTTAGAGATATGGCTGAGTGAAAATAGATAAGTGGATGCTTGTGTTTATATGGAAGCCTTGACAAACAGAATCTAAGGCAGTTTTCACAAAATATATTACCCTGGTAATTGCAGAAGTGACAAATAGTCTGTAATTGAGAACATCGTATCAGTGGGTAAACACAACAGACAACTGTTGAACACGTGGTGGTGTCAGAAGAATATGAAAGCAGGACCTGACATGACCACATTTACTCTATGGTAAGAGTTTGAGGAACAGGCTTGTGCTACCCACTCTGATTACACATGGAAATCCATTTTTGCAGTGTACTGCTCTGGCTTTCTATGTAACATTAACACGATTTTGAAGACGCAGAGCACAGTTTGCATTTTTTCCACATGCACACAGTTTTGGGGGCTATTTTTATCGCGTATTAAAGCCATAAGATAAACATGATTCTAAATATTTGTAAAATATTTTTTCCCATGCTGCATTTATATATATTCTTTTACATTTGATTTCCATTCTGCCGGTTTCCATTCAGAAAGGGAGCTAAAGGGGAGAGAGGATGATAAAAAGCAGATATCATACAACTTGTGGTTTTTCTTGCATTTTACTTTTGTTTTTTTGGCTATGCAGAAATAACTCTGGAAATTAGGATACATTTCCTTTAGGACTTTAGATTTTAAAAAAACCCCAAACAATCACAACCCAATGCAAGTTTGTACAAAGGTGATGCCTATTTCTTGTGGGTTGTTTTCAGAAGGATAAAAGAGGTGGGTTTCATCTGCTGTTCTGATAACACAGAGATTTGTCCTGGAAAAGAGAAAATTGGATGCCTCTTAGAAGATCAGGACAAAGGTCATGACCATGGTAGTTCTGTCTAGCATTAGCATAAAAACATGACCACAAAACTCTGATGTAGCATTTTCCAGGTTTGTAACTCCAGTCTGGAGATCAAGGACCAGCCCCTGGCAAATGGTCATAAGCACAGCGAATTCAGAAATGCTTCCACAGTTTACACAGGCTGGCCTTTTGTTTAGAGAGGCTTGAAAAATATACACTTTTTACATAAAATGACCTAAATACATAGGTCTGGAAAGAAAGAGGCTGCATATTACTCCCTGATACATGAAAGCCTTTGTCCAAGACAAAATGAAGCAGCTACTTTTAAACGTTTGTTGTCTGAAAGGATGAACGTGCCTCCAATAGATAGCGTTATAAATTAACTTACATTCTTGATGCAATATTTGAATTTATAATAAAAGTTGCTAGACCACAAATCCTTTGCTGGGCACAGTGTCATGCTTAGCAGTTGCTGCATGAGCTTAATTATCGTGGTAATTCCATTTAATTGTTCATCTCAGCAGATTAGACTTGGGGTTCTATAGGATTTTGCCACCACAGAAAGTGAGAAAGTCTTTTCTGGTGTAGCACAGGAAGTGATGATTTCTTAGTGCTGTGGGAATCCTCAGATAAACAGATTTTTCTTACATCTGGGGACTGATACTGGTATGTCTGGTTTCTGTTAAATGGGATCACACCCCTTAGCAAACCCGTGATTTTCTGTTTCCCTGTTGCAGCGCTCTGACTGCCGGCCACCGCTTCCCATCAGTCAGGGTCCGGGTCCTGTCACACCGTGCCACCCGCCCGCGCCATGGGGAATGAGCTTGTCCTCTGGCACCTGCTCTGGCTTGTGCTGAAGATTCTCTCATATTAGAAGAAAGAAGTTAAAAAAACCTTTGGTGTTAAACTGATCTTGAAACAGTACTAGGCACCTCTATTTCAGACTTTTAAAACCTGTGTTAGCTGTGAGAGCAGTGGCAGACAGCACCAATACCGATGACCAGTTGCAGTCTTGCTCTGTCCTTAAAGGCATTGAGCTCTTTTTGTAAATTATTTCCAACAGGGTTAGAATTTTACCTAATTCCCTATAGCCAAGATTCTCTAATAAGTATTTTGCTGAGTATTTATCAGTGTATGGATGTATGACTTACATACATACAAAGGATTTTATGTTGCTTACCAATTAATCATGTGGAAAATTGCTTTAAATTCACCGCTAGTAGTACCTATGTACCTTTTGATACTTATTTGACCAGAGACCCATACATACTGCTGTACCACAACCACAGCAGGGTGCCAGAGTCACTATTAGAGAGCGTTTACTTAGCAGGAGACAAGGGAGTGGAAGAAAGAGAAGGGCTGTTTCTGAGAGATACTGCCACGAAATCTCTGCAGTCACAAGCTGTGCATGCAGCACCTTGCAAAAAGCATTCAGCCTCCCAGATTCATGGTAAGGAAGCTATAAATTGCTCAGTAATTCAACTTTGTGAAGGTAGGTTTGTACAGCGCAGCTGCCCAATGCCACCTAATTATGACAATTTTAACTTCTGCTTTTTGAATAAAATACTTTAACAAGAGCCTCCAAAAACCCCATAACTTCCTTTTTTACCTTTTCCACTGTTTTCCTTATGTTCACAAAAAACCAAAAAGCAGTCCTACAGACTAGCAAAAAACATGCATTATAAAATACCTGATAAATGGAACTTGACTATTTTGCAGTTTTTACCAAGATTCAAACCTGTGTGAAACAAATGTAGAAGTCAGCTGTCCCACTGGGAAGCCCTCCTAGGAGAAAGCAGAATTCAAAGGCATTTGCTGTGAAGTACCACAGCTCTCAGCAGCATCTCCAAGCACACAGGACTGCCCTTCCTCAGTGATAAACTGGTCTCAGGGTATAACATAACTGGGGATTTCACAACATTTTAGAAGCACAAAGTTTCTGATTTTAATCTAGGCAGATAGCACTTCACATGATTACAGTTCTGATGGAGAGGACAAGGATTAACATTTTTGTAACAGTTTTCATGATTTATGTTATCTTACTTTTTTGATTCTCTGATCCTAAAAGGCATCTACAGAGCTGTATTAGCCCTGCTGTTTCCTCTCCCAGGAGCACACATGAGCCCTGATCCCTCCCATCCCCACACCATGAACTGCTGGATGGCCCTCTGGGAGAAGAGAAGCACATCAAGACTGCTGCACCAAGGCAGAAAGAAGCAGGGGTAACTGAAGACAGCCCCAAGATGCTGCAGCACAAATAGGCTGCAACAAGGCTTTACCATTGGTCAAACCCTACCATCTGTGCTGCTGCTTCTTCCTCCTCCAGCAACCAGACCACACTTCTCCTCCCCATCCAAGCCCCTCTCCCACACTCCTCAGGGCTATTTAACCACTTAGCAGGAACGAGCTACAGCTGCACATCATCCATGTCAATCAACCCACTGCCTCTGAGGCAAGGCCACAGCTGCATGTTATCGATGCTGATCAACCCACTGCCTTCATCCCTCTACACCGAGGCATATGGCAGGGCACTCGTCCACAGACTCAGGATGACCTGTGTTCAGGTAACTGCATTTTTCACTGCTGAGCCCTTACAGGAGCACAGCCTGGTACATGATGCAGCTCTTCAGAGCTAGCTCAGATAGTATGCATTGTCCTTCATTCACACCGTCACACCAGCACTGGGGTGCTTCTCACCAAAGCCCCTCAGGCAGAGCTGCCTCCAAGGGCTGCCCAGTAGCGATGGAGCCTGCCTTGGCCACGCAGCTGGAACCTGGCATGGTCCTCTCCGTTTGGCACCATTTTCTCCCACGAGTTAAACCCCTGCAACCCTCGGTGCTGGCACGAGCTGGTGGGCACTTACAGCCTCCCTTGGTGCAACACAGCCTTGAGACCTCGTCTCAGTTTAACCATGAGCATGGCCATCGAGCTGAAAGCAGGGCTGTGAGATGAACCCATGCAAGGTAAGAAAAGCAAGAACAGAGAGGTGTAATTGCTGGGACATGAGTAGCAGCTCAGTGAGCCAAGAGAATAAATATGAGTATGGCAAGGTATAAAACCCCAGGGGGTGCGGGGTGTGTGTGTGTGTGTGTGCGAAAAGCAGGGTATAGGAAGGTGGCAGCTCCACAGCACAAGGATCAGCAGCAACCAACCCTTCCCACAGGGCTGATGTCAGCACTGCCAGTGAAGGCTTGCAGGGTTTCTCACTGGAGATGGTGAGATTTATTAATGTTTAGCCCAGTAGGTTGTAAGTCCTGGCTTTTTGTTGCGTGCATTAGCCAACAGATAATTGCCCTGTCCTCTCAAGTGGGTATATCCCACCTAGAGTTTCTGTCTATGGCAGTAGATGTTGAAGCAAATGTGACCCACTGGGAGGTTTGTCACACCACTGCCTGGGGCTGGGACAGGCTGGGGACTATGGGGACTCCAGTTCTCCCAGCTGAAGATGAGCCTAGGACACCAGGTGCCAGTCACAGCTTTCTTCTCTGCTCAGTGACATGGGCTTGCTGCTAGCTTGAGGTACTTTCCGTAGCTGGCCCTGAAGCAAGCCTGCCTTCTGCCACATGTTGTAGTGCTGGCAATTCAGTCCCTATCATGGATCCAAGCCACTGCAAATAGGTAGGGCCATAAAGAAGAGGCAGAAGAGCACAGACCTAGCAGCGGCCTCACCTCCTGGCTCGTGCCTAGCTGTGTCCATAGCCCTCCTGGGCCAGGTGTTGGGAAGGACTCCGACAGCAAATATTTCTGGGAGGTTAAAGCATTGCAAGTGTCACCCTCTCTGTGCCGGCCCAGCCAGTCAGGCTGGGGGTCAGCACCAGAAAATTCACTGCAACGGGGCTGCTACACACTGTGCCTGTTGCAACCCAGACCCTGAGCCAGCTTAGCCACTTTCATAGCTGACACAGCAGGAGATGATGATCAAGGTACTGCAGAGATCAGAAATACCGTGTTGACCATGAAGACTTGTCTATTTCTGCTGTTTCTCTGCTTAGACAACAAACTAAGTCTATTCACTTTCTCCCCTACTCTCACAAACTGGACAGATAATCCTGGTCCCAGCACTGCAGACCCTGACCCGATCTGCCTTCCCACGGGACACCTTGCACCAACAGGGGCTCCTTCAGTCTGCTCACAGCAGTTCAAAGAGAAAACAAATGGACTAAAGGTTTAAGCTGCAACCTTGAGAAAGAAGATTGCTTAGTTATTTGCTTTCTACAAAGATTTTTTCATTGGACTTTAAATTAAATTTTACTGTAAATGATTTTCAAGAATATAAGTCTATAAACTCCAGTGCTATACCCTAGGATGTACATGCCCCAGAGGCTGGTACCTGCCGGAAGGCTCAGAGAAACTCTAGTACAGCTAACCACCAGATAACTTTCTCCCCAGTAATTTTTCTTCTGTTGTCTCTTTTCCAAGGAAATAAAAGCTTACTGTTGAACCAGAATGGAGCAAAACTGAGACCGGCCTCTAAGGATGATACAACTGCAAGAAACCGAATGACATATGTGGTGATGTTAGTCTCTCTCAGCAGAGCTGGGGTAATTGCACATGGTCCTTGTTTTTTCATAATGTGAACTAAAATATTCTTGCTTAAACCATTGCAGAAGGCTACAGTGCATCAGTGAAGATGGTCGGTAAAATTCTTCTATTTCCCGCTGCAGCTGGCTTAGCTTCCACACAGTCAGCCTTCAGGGCTGGGTTGCAGGGCAGCTGCTTCCAGCTGACCGCGGCAACTTCCGAAATCATGATGCTGACAAGATTCTGAAACACGCGCTGGCAAAGAGCCTACCCTCAGAGCCTACCCTCTTTTGAAACCTCCAGCCCTTTGCCTCAAAGGAATGGCTCTGGTTTTGAACACAGACTCTTCCATCCATTTCAAGGCAGCGTGTGAGGCAGTCACACTGGTAGAGTGGAATACTGCCTGTCTTTCTTCTCAACTTCCATCAGTGCTGATTTTGAAATTGCCATAGGAGTCATATAGAGCCATACTGCTGAGGTTCCTGTTCTCTTAGCCTAGTCCAGAGCCGAGTAAGCTGGCCTTATTGTGATTCCCACATGGCCTGCGCAAGGGTTTGGATACTTTATCTTAAAGTTTAAACTAATTAACTTTAGCCATACTTGACCTGAGATGCTTGTGTGTCATCTGAATAAAATAGCTTATTATTTCCAGTTTCCCATGGGACACCTGCTTCAAGAGCTCCTGTCCATGGATGATCTGTGCTTCAAGTACAGGGATCGCTAATTAAATAAATCCTGACGTTAGAAGTTTTATTCTGGAGAATCTGATTTACTGCAAAGCACCAGTAAGGGCTAGGAAAATGCTTTTTCTTCAATCTTTGTGATCTTTCTAAAGTCATGAAGTCATCTTTAGAGAAGAGAGGACAGTAGGGAAGGGGATGAGAAGGAACTGCTTAGTACCCTTATGGGGTGAGGTCCCTTCGCTTACTTAGGCTCCTCCATCTCCTGAGATCTGAGCTTTTTCTTTTGGAATCCGTGTATGCTTCAGATGTTCCTTTCCAAATTCAGGATAGAAGTTATCTACCCTGTGGATGCGTACGTCTCAGGTACCAGACTGTAAATAAAAAGGCACGCTCTTTGCACACAGTAAGGACATGGGTATGCCTCCATTGACCCATTTAGCTCAGCACCTTGGTGCCAGTA
This sequence comes from Falco naumanni, assembly GCF_017639655.2. Lineage (NCBI taxonomy): Eukaryota > Metazoa > Chordata > Aves > Falconiformes > Falconidae > Falco > Falco naumanni. The sequence continues at coordinate 51,492,717 of NC_054057.1, read as the reverse complement.
GCTGTTGACAGCAGATACCAAGTAAAGATTATAGGAATGGGGCAAGCATAAATCGCCTGCTCCTGTGATGTGCTCTCTTGCCTTCCAGCACTCCACAGTTTTGGAAGGTACTGACCCAGAGATATTTTCCATGTGATCACCAGGCATTACCAGATGGTCTCATTGATTCTTTTCTCCCTAGGGATCCAGTCCTGTAAGAGAGTCTTAAAAAAAACCCTCAAACACCTACACGGTACATTTTGAATCTGTCACCTCATAGTACAAGAATAAGGGGGCGTTAATGAAACTAAGAATGGTATGAAAATAATTCCTATCAATCTACACGATCTTTCTGCTTTTGTAGATGTTTTTTAGAAATGCTTTTCCAGACTGACAAGCCCCAGTTTATTTACTTACTCCTTGTACTGAGGCCACTCCACACCTCTGAACACCCATCACATTTCTAAGTCCTTTTCAGACTGGGACTGTCCACATGCCTGAGACAACAGCTCAAATGACAACACCACCTCAACAGCTGTAACTCTCAGGAGTGACCCTGAAGAAGAGAAAACATGACAACATCTCTTTCTTGATTTGTAGTTTTTCTGAAAGCTATCAGGTGAGTCTTCAAAACCCACTCATTATAAGACTAGCGTTTGTAAGGGCACTCAAAGGTACACATCATTAGATCAGCCATTAGCATTGCTTCCCAGCCTCACCTACTGATAGCAGCATAACCACAGCCCTGGGGGAGCTGTGGCTCCTCTGGTGGATTCATCTCACCAGCTGTGGACACCTGCTTTACATCTCTGTTTCTGATTTGACCACCAGATAACTCTGTATAGGTAATGGAAAGAAACAGGCACTACCAGGAAGCATTTAATCCAACTTAAATAAGATCCCTTTACTGGAACAACTTAAAATATGCCACCTTCTCTCCACTGACTATCTACTGAATCTAAATGAGTAACTCAGATTTTTAATCTAAGTTTGGTAAGATTAACCTTACTTCTTGTGTCCTTAAACACCTGTGAAAATTTCTAGTTGTCATTTTTATGTGTTTAATGGCCCTTTGCTCACTCCTGCCTCTTGTTTTCCACACATTCATTCATTGGTTGGATGAAAAACAATGTTAAGTTCTTCAGATGAAACAAGAGAACCTTCCCTTTTATATGTAGTATTGCACTATATATATTAACATCTACGTATGCATACCATACATAATATATGTGCTATACAATATTACAATATAGCAATATTGTGTATAGTGTTATACGTTTGTCTTTCTCAGGACTAGTGATGAACTTTCCTCCCTGTTGTCTGTAAGATTAAAGAAACTTGGCTCAAAAGGACTCCTGAGGATGGAGGGAGGAATAGGGGTCTACTCTATTCACTGCTCCAGCTTGCATTCATCCAAGGGAAAAATGAACCAATATTTCTGGATTTTTGCCCTACTATAACCTGGAGATCAATACTCAAATGAGCCATCTGCAACACTCATGAATGGCAAGTGAATTCCCAAAGAATAAAAGGAAAAGGGCTTATTCACTACAGATTTTTCAATCACATCCATTTCACTTACAGATTTAAATCGTAACCTGGAATTTAACCAATGTTTCTATTAACTTAGCACTTCATATTATATCAATAAAGCAATTATTTTAACTAATAAAGATAATGGAGTATGAGAAAATAAAGAACAACCAGAAGAAGAAAGCCATCTATACAGATGCTAAATTAAAGTTGCAGAGAATATGTTTGCATGGTTGTGAAAAAGTGGAGTATGAGTCACTGCAGAAGCAGTTCAATGTTACCTAGAGATGAGTCTTAATGGGTTACGTGCTCTTAATTCCTTCCTCTTATTGTTTCTTTGTCCTGAAACAAACCCGACAGTATGTCTTCAGATCATAAGGTTAATGAAAGATGTGTGTATGTGAAGGTCAAGTAAGGCCTCTGGTCAAAGAACTTTCAAAACAAAAGCCTGAAGCAATTTCAATTTTTCTTGTGCTTCTGATTTCCTAATGCAGCCAGTAAAGAGGCAATTTGACAAACACAAAGTGCTCAGGGCTCCTTGTCCACAGTTGTCAACTGTTTTTTGCTCAGTAAAAGCCCAGTGGAAAGAACGGGCTTTAAACAGACATTTTGTTAACAGAGAACCTGGATTTAATACATGTGCATCTGTACCCAGTGGTGCTTTTTGCACTGTTCTTTGTAAACTGTAAAACCCACTGATGAGGCATGTGCAATCTGTATGTGGGAGCTCATCTGCCTTCCCCTACTGCTCGTGCTTGTAAAGCAACTTCTCTCTAGCAATCAGTAGGGGAACACAATGTAAAAAGGTTATTAAGAACAAACAAGCAGATTATTTGAAGTGTTTTCCTTGCACTTTTCCTAAAAAAAAATCATATTTCTGATGCACACATTAATCTTTATGCAACTCTTTTCAAGTTTTATTTAAAAGCTTAAATAGGATTATGTACCACCATGCAAGGGAAAAGCCCTCAACCTACAGCTCCATGAACAACATTTAAATCACTGGGTTTACGTAACTATCAGTAGGAAGGAAATAACTCAGTGTTTTGTTTCCTGTTTCTTTTTTTCTAAAATCTTTGCTCTCTGGTTCCATTCGTGCAGAAAATAAAGATACATAAGAGCTGGTCTATCAAGTAAGACTAGTGGTTCATTAAACGTACTTTCCTCTCTTCCAATTGTTGAAAATGCCAAATGCTGGCATGAAACTCCATGACAGATAATTATGGATTTTTTAATTTGTGTGGGTATGTGTACTAACCAACTGCCAGGGAAATACCAACTTACTTTCATACTTCAGTGGCATCTATGAAAATATTCAGGGACTTCCCAGGAGCCCAAGGCAACATGGAAACTGTAGAGTCTGCAGAGGTTGAAGACAAACTGCAGGAAATGGATGGGCCTTGGGACTCACAGGAAAAAGATAGTCAGGTACCTTCTCATCATTACAGTTATTGATCTTTGAAATAAAAATTAACATGTAAAAAGTGACTGGACTTTTAAGAAAAAGTACACTGGTGAGTCCAGCTGTCGGTCAGATTTGCAAAACCCCTTAAATTATTAAATGCATATTCTTAGGGATACAGTTTGACTTTGCTGCTTCTTGGATTGTTAATGATTAATTTTTTTTGTTTTCCAGAGGAAATTAATTTTGCAAGAGCAAATTGCTGAAACTTGCTTTCAGACCTTCTAGCTCTAGTATGTTAAGGGAGAGACAGGATGGTATCAGGTCGCATCAATAGATGATAAAACCATTATATTTTAAAAATGCTGGTGAAAATCAAGGAGTGGAAGTACAAGGGAGTCCATTTTGTGAAAAGAGAGAAGAAAACTGACTTGATCTCTAGGTTTTCTCCTTGCAGACACTTATTTAAGATTTTTGCCAGCCAGAACCATTCAGAAGATTAAGATTCTCTCTGAATATCAGATCTTTCATATATTGTAGCTCATTATACCTACCTAAAAAGTGTGCACCAGGATTTATTCCCATAGAATAGTGTCCTAATTTTTAGGCTTCTTCTCCTATGATGTCTTTTTCTCTCCTTTCTTCCTGCATGATTCTGATCATATAGTACAATCTCCTGGCAGCTCCTCACCATTGCATGTCTTCTGTATGTTTAATGAGCATCCTCCTTTTCTATCATTCCATTGTTAATGAAAACAGGCTCTGAAGCATCCCCCTTGATTATCACTGCAGAGTACGTATTTCCAGCCTGTTTTACACCTCAGCCTGTTGTAATTCCATTTAGAAATAAATTTTCAAAACCTGCTTGTGAGAATGCTGTATAAAGCAACGTGAAAAGCCTTATTACAGACACCACACAGGGTATCTTCCGCTCCTCTTTCTTTCACACAGCTGCAGAAGGAAATTTGAAAGGTCTGACAATATTTGTTCTTTCCAAGCCAGTGCTGGCTGTCACCCCGCTCTGTCTTCACCACCCACCATTCCTCCTTTTGCTCTGGCTCCTATGCAGTTGCTCCCACCTCTACAGCTTTTCTGCCAGCACGCTAAGGTCTCTTCCACTGGCAAAATTTTCTGCTGTCTGTGGGATGCAGTTATTATTCCCTTGATTTGCCGTCTTCAGACTTTGATTTGCATTTCTTTTTCACCCTCTTTTTTCCAAATACTTTGATGTTTTTCTATCTGTGGAGAAAACTCACAAAAAGGCTTTCATTCTTCTTTGTCTCATATATTCCACCTTTCTGGATTCTTCCTCAATTTTCTTCTCACTGCTGTGTCTATGTGTTCCCCTCTTCCTCTAGTTCTTCAGATCACTCTCTAACTTCCTCTTCTTTCTCCTCTTCCAAGAAGCCCCACAGCTATTTCTATCATCTTTAAAATCTATCCTTTACTTGCCATTTTTGCTAATTTGAAACAACAAACAGAAAACCGTTTTCACCTCACCTGCATCACATTATCCTGCACCACTAACAGATAGAAATCTTTTAAATACCTTTGTAACTTCTGAAAATGAAGAGGAAAGGTTAAGGCACTTTTACTGATCTCATTTAGGACCCCTGAGCAGTATGGAATGTAGGATTTGTTTCTCATGGTTCTTTTTTAAAGCATGTGTAACAATATTCCTACTTGCTAGTTTGACATATCACAACAACAGTCATAACTCTTTACAAATTGACAGCAATCCCAACGCTTCTGCCCTCCAAACAAGGCCATTCTGAGTTTCCAACTCTTATAAAGTAATTGCGTTTTATACTGCATTTACAATGGAAATGAATGAATTCAGTCTAAAGAAATAGGACTTTTCAAAGGAAATCAGACCAAGGGAAAGTAGCTCTGCCATCTGAGAATTCACACAAAGCAAGCAGCTGATCTTGCTTACATACACTGGGAATTTCTTTTCTAAAGGAAGATCTAATTACAACTGGCACTGTGAAACCAAATAATTCTGCTTTGCTGAAAAGTGACATAATTCTTCTGACACTGCTAGCATGGGGTACAACGTGCAGCAGTCCCTATCCTCTCACCTCCAATTAAAAATAAATAAAATATAATAGTATTTTGTTTAATTTTTAATGTCAGAACTTCAGCATTTTCCATTGCAGCGCTGTGTCAGGGAAAAGGTTTAGAGAAAGAGCAGGCCAGGAAAACTAATGAAACCAAAGGGCTTGTTTAATTCCCTACACAGTGGTAATAAACTCAGAACAACGGTATTTATGCTGCAGGTATCGTTTGAAGAATTTGCAAATGGTATTTTTAAAATGTGACAGATGACCTCAAGAGGTAAATCCACTTGAACAAATCATACTCTTTTTAAATAAATGTCATTCTCCCTACTCACAGCAACATCCTCCATTCACTTATCAGCATTTTCTCTAACAATTCAAAAAGCTCTTAATGCTGCCTGCATCAGTAACGTGCCTCATTGCTGGGGGTGTAGGAGATAGCTGTATGCTCTGAAAAAAAGGTTTCTGGCAGGTGAGAAATACAGTTGGACTCTTTGGATTATTTGGGTGGGAAACAGGTGAGGGCTGTCTGCCTGGCCCCAGTCTTGGGACAGGAAAACCCATCAATACCGAAGAAACATGAGGGGAGCAAAATCTACCCCTGCATTCATGAAGGATGAGAAAGGTTCTAGGTAATTTAATCTAGGATCATTTTCTAAATCTCATCAACTATATATTAGAGCCTGATAACCCTATTTAAGATGCATTTTTTATCCCAGTGAGTTGTGACCTTTCTATCACTTGCTAGTCTAGACCATCTCTTTCTCAGGTCAACTCTTTACACATCCCTGCCATCTTTTATTTAAAACAGACTATTTCACCAACGTTTACACTGTAATTATAAACTCAAATGTCTCCAACACTACACAGGGTCTTTAAACTCATTCAGGTGTTTTCACACTTGGCAAGAACTGCCTTGTTCCTTACAATATTTCTAGTGTTGACCTCATTTGTGTTTGGTTTGTCGGTGGGTTTTTTTTTTTCATTTATCTTACTGCTATAGACTCTGAGAGGTGTTACCCCGTTAATTTACACCACCACCACAAAGACCCCTTTCTAGCATGAAGGTAAACCTCTTGGTGTTTCCGAGTCCTCTCCTTACACTTGGGTTCTTCTACCTGCGCTCGGGTTCTTCACCAAACACTGACTTCCATTCCGCATCGATTATTGTGTCTCAGTTTAAAGCAGTGTGAACAGCAGAGTCAGCCTATCTCCGCAACCAGACTGCTTCTGAGCTGACTGAAAAGCAATCAGGAGCACATTGTCTGAAAAAGTCCAGACTTTAAAGTATCTTCTTGGTCTATTACAGTCAGACCATCAAACAGCTGTGCCGCATTAACACAAGTGAATTGCAAAAGTTTATATTCTTTCAGGCTGATGACAACAAAAATTCAGTTTCTTCCCCGTCTGCCAGATTTATCAGTCATGAATGACAAAGTGAAGGGGGAAAAAAGAAGAAAAAAAAAAGACTGAAAAACAGAGAGAAGCCGCTTCTCTCCATGTTTACCACCGGGCCAAATTCTCTCACAGCAAGGCTCACCCCCCTATATGAGAGACATTCATTCCTGGCAATGCAGACGCTACCTTGGGACAGGGCACGTCAAGGAAGGAGCTGCTGTTACTTTCAAGCCTTACACACAATTTAAATTTGAACACCACACTTAAGCCTCTCAGTCAGGTCTATAAAAAGGATCAGTCCACTTGCTGAAATGGAAAACATTTATATGTCTGTTCAGATGCCACATCCCCAAAGAAGCAGTGTGTTCCTTAAGTTTCCTAGTTCTAAATAAGGAAAATTTGGAATGAAATTTCCTAGTTTCCAAAAGCTCCATAGCCTCCAAGCCCACGTGTGCTTTGGCCATGCCCAGAACAATATGTCTTAATAGTTCTGAGCAACTAGGCATTTAGCTGATCCCAAAATTTTGCAAATGTCGACAAACACTTCTGAGGTCTGATTTGGAAGTCCTGCTCTGTAAACCCTGGCCTGGCTGGATTCGTGTAGCATTTGGCTGTACGCAAGTGAGGGCCATGCTGCGGGATGGGAGGTGAAGGAGAACTTCTCTGCCAGGACATCTCAACCCACCTCTTCTAATTGATAGGCCTAATTCACCATGTCGGAAGATAGACTGGGTTTGTGACCTGGCCTGTGGAAGAAGTGCTTTGTTGCGTGGGAAAATTAAATGTGCATCATGCATATGATGAAAGAAAGGGGAAAGAGAGAAGAGGAAAATGATTTTTCACCTTTACGGTTCATCTGGGACCAAGAATGCTGTTCAGTCCCTGCTCCAAGGAACATGTACACATTCTGTTTCAAGGTACTGATGTTCTAGTTTGTAATGAAATATGGTTTTAAACCCAACAAGCGTTGGACTGCACAGTGAATATGCACTTAAAATTACTGCATTTGGGGTGTGATTATTTTTTAAAAAGATAACATCTGTTTGAAAGCTGAACAAGAATTGAGCTCATGCATTTGCGAGAACTTACTAAATAACGTAAGACAGATTTTCTTTCACACAGAACTTTTTTTTTTTTCTTGAAAAGGAGAACTACAAGTACTACACAAAATGAAATCTAAGGCTGTTAACACTTCCACTATACGAATAGTGTTTACTAGTAATTATTTGCTTGTAATAGTGCTGGTGTGTCCCCGCTGAAATAAAAACCATGCAACTTTTAAATCATATATGTCACTGTCCCTTGTCTCTGCAGCCTTCTTTAGCCTTACACCTTCCTGCATTAGCAGAGCCAGGGTCTTTGCACACAGCTGGCCACATCAGGATTTCAGCCTCCTCACTATGTTATTTTTAAAACTCAGAGGTGTTTGCTTCACACCTGTATCTCAGTTGAGTTTTGCAGGTTTGAGTTTAAGAAGGGGAAAGAGCGATGGTTTCTGCATCCTTATTGCAGCTGATATGTAAGAATCAAAGTTTCTTTCTCCCTCTTTAGCCCTGATATTTGAGGCTTACAGGTGTTCCAAGGTAAACGATGTGCAATAAGTAGCTCATGATCCATAGTAGACATAGTAATTTGGATCTGTCCATCAGACACGGTGTGTACCCACATTGCCTTCCATACAGGGAGGAAGACAGACACCTTTGAAGCCTCCAGAAGGACATCCTACTTGCCTAACTCAAATACTTATGTTTAGCCCTAATTACATGTACAGAAATACATATATATGTAGATACACATGCAAACATACAGACAAGCCTTTCAGTCACGGTAAGGAATTAGCTTATTCTTGTAAATCTCAAAATCACAATAAAACCGAACCTGCCCCAGGAGGAGACTCTGTTGGATGGGGGCTGGAGGAGACCCAGGCTGATGGCTGCAGCAGTGTGCTCTCAAGGCAGGCTGCAGTGCCTGGCCAGGGGTCTCCTGCCGCTCCCCACAGACAATATGCACACAAGCAAGTGAGGCACATGGGGTCTCCTTCTGGAGGGGTTAGAGGCATCTTCCTCTCTCCGTTGAAAGCACAGGGAATTTGCACATTTCATTTACGTCCACTAGAAAACTCAGGGGGGGAGATAATTCGTTACTCAAGCTTGTAGATGGATCTCTCGGTAGATGAAGGTTATTGGCAGTAGAAAAAGATGCATTTTGCCACAAAATGAGGAAATAGAATAACCATTGTTTTATACTAGCAAGACTGGACTTCAGTAACTCCAAGCCTATTTATTTGACTTACTCATGCTGTCTTTCCTTTTTCTCTTTCTTTTTTAACCTTATTTCTTTAGTATTTCCACTCAGAATATTTTTCATACATTCACCTGTCTGCCTGTGGATGCTGTCCTTTTCTCTTACGTCAGTTTGAACCAAGGTATCAGTATTCCACTATTTTTTAGGTTTCTTCCTCAGTAGTCACAGGCATCTCTGGCAATGATGTGCTCAGCAGCGAGGTATGCAATGACTCCTCATCATGAGAAGCTGGGGGGGGGGGATAGGGATTGCAGTCTAAAAACCTGCTGGGAATTTAGCTTAGGAGCACAAGCTCTGCTGAGACCCACAGCTTCAGTGGTGGTGAAAGATCTGGGGAGCAGAAGTGATTTGAAGGCAGGCAATGAGATGGCTTTGAGTACATTGATGATCAGCATTAGTGGAATGAACACCCTTTGAGGGCCCAGGTCAAGCAGAAAAGGACAGGATGAGAAGACGTGGCAAAGGAAGGAAAGCAAAAGAAAAAAATTATGCAGTCAGGCCCACGTAATAAAGTTTCTGGTAATCTCCACCCCTGAACATGCTTCAGCACCAGAAAAATTCATCACAATCATATAGTAGCACAATGATTCTTCATATTGTATAATAAATGCTGTCAGCTGCACAAAGTGACCACGTTTGCAACTCTTGGGGAGAACTGGACTATTTTCTCATCACTAAACAAAGATATACATTGGACAAGAACAAATATGGAACTTGAAAGTATTTATTTAAATTTGTTAAGTGTTATTTTATCGACTTGAAGGGATTTCCTATATAAAAGTACTAATCACTGGGGAAAACATTTTTTTTTTCCTGGTAAGTACTCTACACTGCTAAAAGTTTCTGCTAGCAACATGCACAAGCAAATCCAACAGTGACTGTTTTCTTTCTCTCTCAAAGGCAAATCTCTCCTGCCTTTTTCCTTTGTCAACATGACTAGCAAGAGCAAGCCAAAAGATTGAGTTTCCTGAATAATGCTGGTCTTCATTAGGTAGTTCATTAATCACTGAGGACCACAGGCATTACAGTTTCTGTTAAGCAAGTGTCGTGTTAGGTTATATGCTAACTCTGGGGCAAAATCTTTAGGACACCTAAGTGTACATGGAAGTAGAGTCAGGCATGCAAAAGCAATATCCAGCATTATTCAGGCTGTGCAAAGGAACAAAAAGTTGGCTTACTGTGAACCTGTCAATACTCTGAATGTCTGAAATGGTCAAATCGTCAACTCAGGTGCAGAAGAAAGCAAATAAATCCCCCTCCTCTAAACCACATGCCCTCTGCCTCTGTTATTTAAGCCCTTTCTAGCCAAAGGAACTAAGCTATCCATTTTAGAATGTGTTAGGCTTTGCCTTGTTAGCTTTGTCATAATTCTCTTCAATGGCAGTTTGCCATTATTCGAGTTCTGAAGCATCCTGAAGCACATCACAAATCATAATACAAACTGTTAACGGGGGTTACTCGATTAAGCACACAGAGGCATCTGTCCCTAAGGCTGTTCACTGTTTCTTTTTTGTTATGTCTATTTTGACCTCACAGTTGTGCTTTTTTAGTTATTATTCTGAGCCTCAATATGAAAATACTTTAGGTATGAAGAAAATTCAGTCTCTAAACATTAGATTAATATGTACCACTGTAATACTATATCTTGAAACACGCATTTGGAATAAAATGTACTTACCTGCTAATATAAACACCAGAAATTAGTTCTCCAAATGTATCTGTAGATATATTTCCCTGGATAGACATAAAGGAGTAGAAATGTCAAGAAATCTCTACCCACATGTTCTCTTTAAACCCGTGGGGTTGTCCCATTCCATTGACTGCAGACATTTTCTTATTTTTCTTTCACCCATCCCTGCAATAATTCAGTACTTGAGAGCCAAGGGGATAACTTAACCTGTTTTTCTTTTTAATAATAAAAATACAACTTACTTGCTACATCTGTGTCATAGAGCAGGTATGCTCTGTTTACAAGCCTTACCTCTACAGGTTTATTATTAGCAACTTCTAAGGTCAAGACAACTCAGGAGTTCTGTAGTTCCTCCTGCCCATGCTATGTTTCTACTAGTTTTCACTACTTATTACTCATTCAAAAGTCACAATTTTCAATACCAGAACTACTTACCTCTCATCACCCTTTCCAAAACAATAAATAATTCAGAATTCCTGAATTCCTAGTGCCTTGCTCTTACTCTTTCAAACAAGTTACACTTACTCCCTTAGCAAATGTGCTGCTTTTGCCAAGTAACCACTCCATTTGGATGCAGGATACAATTATTTTCCAGGCAGTTACATAAATGACTGAAAACAGTATCATGAGTCTCACCAAGCTGAACCTATAAACTTATTTCCTAAAAAACCAAAATGATCGAATTATAAATGGAACATTATACTATATGATATGTATCAAATTATAAGTGTGTTATAAATGGAGATAGCTTTTGAATCTTTCTAGGCTGTGAGTGCAAAAAAAAGGTAGCCTGGCACTGGTTTGATGTTATATGGCACCTGTTAACAAAGCATCAAAACTCAGTCAGTCACTGGAAAAAAAAGGAAATGCATTTTACCTTTGTCTAGATAACTGCATTTATAACAAAGGTGTCTATCTATCTATCTAAAACGTATTGAGGTGTAAGTCCCAAGCAAAGAATTTTCACATTGGTTTGAAAATGTGTCTCCTCGCAGGGCACTCTGGATCGCAGGTGTCCTGATAAGATTATCTGCAATCATGATTTATTGGAGTCTGAGTCATTACAGGTCTATTATTCAGAAGTAAAAAAATAAAATAAATAATCTGCATTGCAGAACTGATTCAGGACCCACAGTATGGGAGGCATGAACTTCAGTGAGCAGAAGGTAAAAATGCACTGTGCAATATGAAAGTACTCAGAGGCAACTGAGAAAAGTCTTGAATTGTGTGGAAACCTGTGTGGAAGGGAGAAATAATTTCATCTGCAGCACTCAGCTTAGCATTTTCTACCAGTTGATTTAATTTGCAGTTGCTCTAAATCCCTTTCTTTGCCCCATTTAATACTTCAGGCATAGCAATTTAGGTGTCCATCAAAGCATTGTGCATTCTTGATGCCAGACAGATCACATTTAGGAGTTGGACCACTTACTATTTAATTGGATTTTTGATTCTTTTCCCAAGAGAAAATGTTGTTTTGCTACAGAATGATGTGATCAGGAGTCCCATAATTAGTCCTCCCACAGTCATCAGTTTCTCTAATACAAAAACGTGACCAGCAGACTGTCCGCCTGAGCTTTTATCATCCATTTTGATTCTGTGACCCTACTGTTGTCTCTATGAGGACTGCATGCCGGATTCTATAACTCCCCTTGGCCGCATGCCAGATCAAGAAAAGGGGTGGTTACTATATTTTGTATAGCTCCATGACCTCTCTGAGGCTAACAGAAAATTGCCAGTGCAGCTGTCAGCTGGGCGGTTTGTGTTTGGCTAAAAGCAAATGTCAATAATAATCAGCATCTGTTGTGGGTCCTACACTACTGGGCATGTCTTCAAGTGTGCAGCACAGCTCCAAGTGAAGTCACTTATTTAGCTGCCTAAATCTGGATCCAAAGTGCCCATTTTTTTGTTGTTGCTGTGGTTTTGCTGTTCGTATGCATGAGCAGCGATGCTTCTCCCTGCCTGTTCCAACCGCCTTGGACTAGGGATGACTAACATGTGGCTAAGAGGAAAAGTTTCTCTTAAAATGATTAAGTTTTAATCCACATTAATTCCTGTGCTACATAATTCTGAACTCTAAGGTGCTCACTCTGCCGCTTATCCTTCAATTTAAAATCTCACAGAATTTCTTGCAGTTTCAGACTAGAAGAAACTATGGTATCAGTTGGTCTGACTTCTTGTATAGTGCCTTTTGTTAAAGACTTGACCTATTGAGGAATGAAATCAACTGTAGGTAAAGGGCATGGCACAGAAATTACAGAAGACACCCAAATGCCTACAGTGACAGAGAACTAACTAGGGCATATCTGCTTAAATTACCTTGTAGACAGTCTACACCTCTTGGGTAAGACAGGAAAAAACCCCACGGTTACTTCCAGATCAAGAAACTGCACTCAAGGTCAATCTGGAAGTAACCAGCTTGTGTGTCCCAGAGAGTCTCCCACCATGCAGGTACATCCCAGGTGACTCCCACTGCCCTCCAAGCAATAATTCACCATCCCCAGCATTCACAGTCCCAGAAAAGATTTTATATCGATTCCTGGATCACCACAGTTTGAAAAAAATACCAAGAACAGAGCTCACCTTCAGTTACAGTGATCTATTGTTAAAGTAAGGAATGATTTCTGGAGAAATTCCCTCAGTTCCTGTGAACTGCCATTCACCCATGGAAGTCCAAGTAAATGCAGGATAGATCTCTTTGTTCTCGTTTCTGGTACCAAGGATGACAATATTACACCTGGGGATGAATGGGAGTAGGTTACTCTTCATACTCAGAGTGCTCCCAGTGCTTTAGCAGTGTGCTGTGCTTGCTCACTCTTCATTGCCAGGAATTATGGTTATGTAGCAAGTTGCCTAGACAAGGGTTCCTGTGATGTTTTTAGCCAGTTTTTCTTTTTTTTACCTCTCCTTTTAGGCCAGAGATTCAGAACTCTAATATTTAACCTCAGGGTAGACTTTCTCACCGTATCTTTCTCATTTAGACAAGAACATTTCCCTTTGTTTCTTTTGTCCTGCCTGTTGAACAGTTACTGCTGACAGGGTATGTACCCAGGAAAAGGAGGAGGCTCTGGGAACCTTCTGAAGACCCGCTCAGGGCAGAGACATTTGGCTCATGACAGATATCACTGAAATTTGCGGAAAACTGAGCACCTCATTCCTCTAGCCTCCTTTGAAAAACCAGTCTACAACTTTTCTAAACAGCAAACTGTGCCGAGTTCAATCTTTCTGCTGTTGTAGACCTACTCTACAGTGTGAGATACAGATTGCAGACTCACTGCCAGCCTACATGAAGACTATGGAGGGTAGAGAACATGAAAAATCATTTGATATTTAAGAACGACCTGTATTTCTCAAGATAGTTTAAGAATCAGCATCCTGCCAATATTTTATTTATCCTTAGACCTAAAATTTCCTTCCATTTCAGCTTTTTTCTTTTTTTTTTTAAAAAAAATATTACAGTGTAGTTTAAAAATGGCCAGTTTGGCTGATCATCAAAAAATAAACATCTCAGGATTCATTTGTTGCCTGAGCCTTCAAAATCAGCACAATAGATTCTAAAGGAAAGTAAAAGAAATGTCTGTAGCTGACTCTCCATCAGTGTGCACATACCAACCTTTAATACCAAAGGAATTTGTTATGATCTCTGTTATTCCTGAGACTGCATAAATTAAAATAATATGACAGCTAAAATAAAGTGTTACCAAATCTTAATCTCTAAAAGTGGTATGAAATATTTTCCAGTAAATAAAAGCAGAAAGAACTAATGATCTAGAGCTTTTAGCATTTTTATGTGAAAGACTAAAATAAACGCAGATTCTAAGTTTTGATCAATAATAAAAACGTGTGGTCTAGAAAATAGTCAGCCTAACAAATGCATACATTGGTCTCCAGCTGAAAATGTGGATCTTTGTTAGTCAAATATTTTGGTGGGGGAGATTCACTGCAGTTTTGGGAGCGCTGTGTTAACTTCAAAAGAAATGGAACTATTTCTGGCTGTTATTACATGAAATCATTCATAAAGCTAGACCTCTTTGGAAAGAATGCTAAAAATTTCAGATGTCATAGGCCAGTATTGACATGGGCTTTGAAAAATGATCACATTCAGTGTAAAGTATAGAGTCAAGAGATTTCTTTCCAGGTGTAGGCATTAAGCAATTAATAATTTTTTACTTCTCATTAAATAATGTAACTTTGGAAGAATAAGCAAACTCACCTTTTCAACAGTCAGAAAGAGGACGAGGATTTGGTTCATGATGAGGCTTTTGTGCCCTCTTTGAGAATCCTCCCTTAGCTGTGCAGGAGATAGGGACAGAGAATAGAAGATGCTTAAAACTTGGATGCTTGCGACCAAGAAAAAAAGTCACAATTTTCTCATCTTTTCACTTCGTATTGCAAATAAAAGTATCACTGCTACAGTTTTTTCCTAGGATATGTGCTGATCCTCCCTAATGTCCACGTTAGCACAGTTAACTCATAAGTGATTAGGAAGGGGAGACAGTGAGACCATCTTCTCCAGAAAAACCACTGCATCCACCAGGGAGGTGCACCGCGGTGACCACAGTCCCAGAGGAAGCCCTCTAAAAAGGACTGTGCTGCTTTACACAGAGGAGGGTGTTTACACAGTCAGGCTTTACAGCCTTTAGGACATCTTCCATTGAATGTGATGGGTACTGTCAAAAATGCTTTGGAAATCTTTGGGCCAAAGTGTTCCTGAGCAGCACCAGTGTTGTACTGAATCTTCTAATGTCAGAAAAAAATCCCCAACCCTATGCCCAGTTACCGTTTTCCTAGTCTAAATTCAGGACACAGCTGAAATCTGTAGCTGTGTACATCACACAGTGCACATGGTGGGAGCCTCTCAACCCTGAGAGCCAGCTGCAAGGGTGGCATGGGATTGTGCATTTGCCTTTGCTGGACCAATCTGGATCTCACAGACACCATTTAGGCATGGGTGAAGTGGCATCCCCTGTTCCCTCCCCCACCCACCCGACACCTCCACACCTGAAAAACCCCAGGGCAGTGGGTAGCTCCTGGCTGGAAACATGGGGAAATTAGGGCATGGGGGAGTCCAGGAAATCCAGGTGACATCTCATGGCCTAACAAGATGGCAAAGTCACCATGATACTGTGCCTAAACCTCATATTTAAAATTTAAACTTTTATGTAAATTAAGTATAAAATTAAAATTATAGATAAAAGCTGTACCTGAATGTTACACTTCTACTGTATTATCATCAGGTGTTAAGGCATGTTAACATTGGCTCCATCCCTAGATACTGATAGTGAATGTCCACACTCATCTGACCAGTAGACATTTTGTCATGGGATCTGAGATGCTCCAGGGCACCCAAGTCATCTGTGTGGGGCTGGAAGGACCAGTGGCCTACCCATGCCCTTCTGGAGCCAAGGGGGCCCGTAGTCACGGGGCATCTCAGACATTGCTACACACCTATATGTGGGCAGCCGAACTGAACACTGACTGCCACTGCTTTAGATATAATCAAAAACTAAAATAGGTTGTATTTTTAAAAATGTAGTTGCAAAATATTTTTTTCTAAGTCATGCACTTAAGAGTCTTGGAGGCTTTGTCTGATGTCAACTGAACATCTTAGTGAAACTAATTCCTTCTCTTGTCCCCTGCAGTCACTTGCCGATCTTTGCTGCCTTGCCAGATTTTGTACTTTTTGTCATTTGTTCTTGGCTCAGCAGATGAAGATTAGTTTAGAAACAAATGAAAGAGGAGTGAAATGCAGATGCTAAATAAAGTAATGCATGTTAATGGATATCCTACAATTTCTTCCACTTTAGCCAGAATTGTCTCTAACGGTGAATGAAAGGAAGAGGATGGGAAGCAGATGTTTCTACTGTCTGTAGCAATTGATTGTAAATTGGCCTGACACTTCCCCCAAAGAGTTTGTCAAGAACATTTGATTCAGTGAATCTGTCCCAAATCTAGAGTTAAAGCACCAGCATCTCCGCCAAAGTGATCAACTACTTCAGCCTGATGCAGGGAAAAAACAACAACCAACCAATCACAGAAAATATTTCAGCTTCATATAAACACATTTCTTTTGCCACAGGCAAAGCATTAAAATACTGAAGTAATCCTGTAAGGTAGCTACACCTCATATTGATAGCCCTGGGAGTTAGCTATAGACCTCTGTGAATCAAATTTAAGCTTCAAGCAGAGGTGAAAAGAAAACAAAAATTTGGTTCACTCTAGACCATGTTCTGTTGTAAAATAAAACCGTACCGTTTCAGAGGAGCTGTCACCTTGGTTCAGATAAGCAGAAGACAGGAATAACAGATACCTCAAAGTCAGTTGTGGGGCATGTGGTGAGCTAAATGGAAGAGGAAAATGAAGAGAAAAAAACCCAAACTAACTGTTCTCAGTTAAATTTTTACTAAAGTTTAGAGGTAAAACTGTATTTTAGTCATCAGAACTGGGTTTAACTGAAGGTGCAGAAGTCCTATAATGAGATAAAAGTAGGCTCTAATGTTAGATCTGAAACACAAATCCAGGCATAAAATAGAAGAAAATTATTTTAATGCAAACAATTATTTTAATGCATAGCAGTGAAGACGAATAGAAACACTATAGCTGGTCAGAAAAGCAAATTGGAACAACAGTCACACTTTCCATACAGAGAACAGAAATAAATACACTCAAAAGAAAACTAAGAACCATATGTCCTCATTTTGAAGGATGAGGAAAAAGTAAAAAAAAAAAAACTGAAGGAAGGATAATAGAGAAAACAGCATGGAAATAAAAATATTAAAGAAATGGGTTATAAATGCTGTTGCCAGCATGTTGCATAATGATCACTTTTGTGGACAAACAGAACTGGAAATGTTGCCCTCTTGCTTTCCAAGAAACTTCCAGCAAGTCAGGAATGTGACATGATTAAAAAGGAGTTTTCTCCCTCTGAAGCCGTGAGTGTTGGGCACTTTATGTACTCTTTGGGAAGCACACATGCTGTGCTAGCTTTTCAACACGGCTCATGTTCTGTCCATTTACTGTCAGCCCTGGGGAATTGAGCAATACACTTTAAAGATGATGGAACTTGAGAGTTCATCAATTGCAGATTTCTAGAAAGATAAATAATATCTCAAACAGAGTGTGGAATTATATATATTTTTCCTAGGAAATCTGGGAAATTTCAGCCACATTTTATTTTCCTGGATTTTCCTGATCGCCTTTTCTTTCTGAGATAAGAGGGAAAAGGCAGACTCCATGGTGGAAGGAGGGGTTGATCTACTAAATAAATATTTAGTAGTACAAATTGGTGTTTTTCATCCCCTGAGGTACAATGACTGAGGGAGCTATAATAAAATCTAAAGAAGATTAAGGTCTGCTAATAAAAGCTTGCAGCCATTCCGGTCCCAGCCAAAGGGAAAAGAAAGAAGAGATTATCACTGCTGGTGCAGGTGCAAGCATATGTTCTCCCTTCTACTGCCCCTTCTCACCTCCTTGCGAAGGAACTTCTGGCTGGAAAACATAACTCCCTAGTAGGCATTGAACATTACAACCAGTAATTAGGGGCTGTTCCTGGACAGTAATTTCATGTGGTAGGCTGTAGTAGCCCTGCCCCTACCTGTAGTAGCTTTACAGTCAAAGAAGTGCCCTCTGCATCCACACTCCTCCGCAGCCCAGCTGTGTGCTCCTCTGTGCATCCCAGCTCACATCCATCTTCATGTCTGGACCAGGAGAGTCTGTGCTGGTATCAACATACCCCAAAATGGTGGTTGCGTTGATGGCAAAACAGTCCTGTGGTGGGCTGAAATCTGAAGAAGAGAGTGAAGTCCTGTGGCGGTGGGAAAGAGGCAGTTAAAGGAAGACAGATGAACCAGAGGAGCCAATATGGATGCAACACATCTTAGGATGTTTTTCTTGCCTGGGTGGGAAGAAGGATGCTTTCTCATTATGAAAAATTTCCATTTTCATGGCTGACTTGCCATCCCATAGTGGACTTCCAGTAAATATTAAACAGGACAGGTAGTGGGTTGATTGACATGGATGATATGTAGCTGTGACCTTGCTTTGACGATGTGCAGCTGTAGCTCATCCCGCAAAGTGGTTAAATAGCTCTGAGGAGTGTGGGAAGGGAGGAGGAGTCTGGAGAGGAAAATTTGGATGAAGCAGAGACAAGGAGCAGTGTGGGCTGGCCTCTGGAGGATGGAGAAATAGCACGGACAGTGGAGTTTGGCTGGTGGTAATTTTTTTTGCTGTTTGGTAGTTTATGTGTGTTGTGATATTTCCTGACTGCTGGAGCTTAAATTGCAACAAATGGTGCCCCATGTGAGACAAGCTGATGAGGATGCAACAACAGGTCATTGAGGTTATTTCCATATTACTCAGCTAACCATCCATGGTGGTAAATAATATGGACTGCTGCTGGCTGTGAAGCTGTATGGGATCTGTGCAATTGTCCCCTGCCACCCACCAGAGTAGGCAGCTGCATCCAGCCCCTTTTCCAGCAAGATGCCCCAGCCTGTACTATGCCCTGCATGGTGCCTGGGCATCTCGTGGTGGAAAACTAATGGGAGTGAGCTGCAGCTATGCCAGGCCAATCTTTATGCTTAATGGCTGGGACAATTGTAGTACTGGGGTCCTGTCCCCTGAACCTACTTAGTTTGAGTGAGACAAAGCTAATAAGGCTAGGAGGTAGCCATTAAAAATTTTTAACATGTTTTTGGATCACCTTAGGCAAGGTGTGGGCACAGGAAAGAGTAGGCAATGGTATCAGTTAGCAGTATGGACCAGTATGTGCCAACTGCAGTCAAGGCCTAATGATGTATTAATACACATATAGTAAGTGTGCAAGTTTGTTTCTTCCTAGGCTTGGAAGACTAATGGCCCAGGGATTCCTGCTGACAGGACTATGTTGGTTCTGCAAACTTTGAAGAAGTCTCATTAATATTTTTCATAGCTGAAGGGAAACCTTTCAGATAGTGTTCCTCTTGCACAAGGAAAGTAAACATTTAAAACTCAGTCTGAGGGATGGGATGGAAACAAACATGCAAATTTTAAGTCTTCTACAAAACAGTAATTTAAATTCACAAAGGGAAGAGTTTCTGGTCAATCTACTAAACAGCAAGATACTATGCTTTAAGAAAAAGGCCAAGCTGCATCAAGAATACTCTATGAAGTTTTATTTTACAAGAAGTGCCAGTGAGTTTTTGTGAATTAATCTAAGATCATGTCTACATTAATGTTTTAGTCAGGAGGGTGTTTTGTTTCCATTTCCCATGATTTGATTCACTTCATGGGAAGGTCTCAGAGAGCATAAAGAGTTTTCTTTGGATGAAACCAGAACGTAAGTCCAGGCACATTCCTCATGGGCTCCAAAAACAAGGGGCAGTTTGGTCCTGGGGGCCCACCTACAGCTAACAGAGTAAAACCCACTGAAGTACGTATGGTGTAGGCACTAAGACCAAATGTTATATGTATCTGCTCCCTGTATCTGCCCTACTTGGTGGTGTAGGCATACCCTATAGTGCTTTCTGTCTATAGCCTAGCTATTAGTGTCTTTTTAACATTTTGAAGAATAGTAGATTAAAGAGGCAGAACAGAACCTTAACATGCTATTTTGAAATTTTGGAAAGAAGAAAGCCACAAGCATTGTACTATAACACATCTAAAGAAAATTCAATCCTTTCATATTCATAGTGGGGTTTGTATTGTTTATACTTTTTTTAGCCTGAAGTAATGGATTTGGCATTGCATCCAACCAGCAAGTTGCCAAAAATTTAGCCCTAGCATTCCACTTAACTGAGCCATATTTGGCTTAGTCAGATACCCTGTTTGTATACATACAGTGCTATTTATGTACAATGCTTCTGTATCTGTAAGACATATAGATTAGCCTCATGATGCAATATTTAATTTCTGCAGAAATACATGATGCAGAAGTTTGTGAAGTTGTGCAAAAAGCATAGAGCTTCAGGCATTCACCATTCTAATTTCTCCATTACTCAAACATTTCCAATGAATAGTAGTAAAAAAGCTTAAAACCCACCAAATGGATAGTAAGGGAATTGTCAATGATCATCCGTATGATCAGATCATGCGCATCTGAAATGACAAATCTTGGAGTTTAGATTTTTATGGCATTTTGAAGTCCCCAGAGGAAATCACAGCAGGCGCCATAAGTAACCTTCATTTCAGTGGCTGCACTTGTTGGCAGCAGATTCTTTGGGTCAGTACAAAACCATCAACTGACAGTTTCCTAAGTTATTTATTCCTAAACTGAATGAAGAAAAATATTTTCTTTAAATATCAAGGAGCTTCAACTGTAGAGGCAAGGACAGTCACAGTGGTTAAATAGTCTCTTGTGACTTTCTAAATAAAGACAAATGCATCACTGAGTTTTATTTCTGTACAAACAGGATACCACCTGTGCATGGCACAAGTGAATCTGCTAGTCAAACACTAAATGCTCACAGAATACATCTATCTGTGAAGAGAGGTGTTATGTCCTATCCACAGGCTCTATAAAATAAGAACTGTATAAGGAGTCTATTATACTGCCTCATGTCACAGTGGAAGCTATACTCTTTTATAAGGGCACGATAACACTTGAGATGATAATGATGCACAGTTATTAACATGACATGGATGTACAGTATTCTTTTATTTCTAAGCAGGAAAAAAAAAAAGTAAAAATAACTGAGATAGACCTTAAATCCTTCACTCCCTTTGCAGATCATCTAATCCTTTGAGTATTTCCCCATCTATGCACATACAGTATTCACAGTCTGGACCCAGGTTACGTGAGCTTATGTCTGAGAAGATGGAATAGTCAAAAGATAAAATCTGATCCAATTGAAAGGCTCTGTGTGAAAGGGCAGATGAAAGTGCAGGAGATGCAGAGAAATGAAAACAAAGCAGAACAATTTGGCTGGAAATGAATTGGTGATGAGCAGTGTACAATGGTTGAGGTGTTGAAATAAGCTACCACACAGCATCTACAAGAAAGATATCCTGTGTGCAGGAGGTCAGAAGAAATCAGATGAGCATACTGAGACTGGGGTCTACTTTCCACCTAATCTGTATGCTTATTTCCTGGTAACAAATGAAGCTTTCAAGAAAGAAAGAATATACCCTGGGTTACGCTTTTCCAAACAAAGAAGACAGCTGAATGGAAAGCTGGAGGACAGAGTGAATCAGTCATGGCAGGGGAAAGAAAAAGGAAAATAAAACTAGAGTAGGCAATGTGATAAATGCAGTGCAAAGGCAGCCTGACTAGAAAAGTCCAAATGATGCCAGATGACTTATTGAACTAATGTGAATGTAAATAAAAACCAAAGTCACTCTTCAAAATATAAATACAACAGATATGTACATTAATGTTCCCCAGCTGTCATGCCATAAATAGCATAGAAAAGGTAGCTGGGGGTCAGAAACCAGTGGGAGACATCCAAGGGAAGGATTGAGGCTGAGAAAAGGCCAGACTCTGCAAACTACAAAGAGATGAATTTGAATAAACACAGGAGCACAATACTGGCATCAGGAATGAGCTGTTCACAGGAGGGAAGATGATGGTTCCCCAGTACCCCCCTGTCACCATGTCACTTGTAAAGCCTCTTCTTACCACCAGCACAACAGGTACAGCTCTATACTCTACAGCTGTTTCAGATTTGGCAGTATCATCTCAGACAGATGTTTTATCCATAATTCCTGTTTTAGTATTCTCAAAGTGAAGTAAACAAGATTTTGCTAGCTGTTTTCCTACATCCCAGATCCTTTCATGAGATCTTACGGCTTGATCATTTCACAGCTGCTTTAGGGGTCTTGTAGATTATTGCACAAATACTTATTTTTTAGGAGAAACAAGTGCATTAGACCCAGGTCTCAAAAGCTTTGTTTCTTCCAGCTTCCTCCTGTGGGGATTTGACAGGCTGAAACAAATGAGAAAGATGATGACACCACATATAATGCAGAGTGTCATTAAAAGGTCAGAGCATCACCTGTAGTGCTGCAACATCCCAACAGCCAGCAGAGCACAAGGAAATGATGCAACTAGCAAATACCGTATGGAGGACATCTCCAGCCCTAATAGCTAAAAGCAATTTATGGTGGTCATTTGGGAAGCAGTCTTCAGCACAAGCCAGTTCAGCCCAAGTGAGGTTCAGACGCCTGCCTTCCTCTGTATGAAGATCCATTTGGATTGGCAGTGATGTGATTCCACTGGTCCACTTCCTTGCAGAAGAGCAGGGCTTGAAAATTTTCAAAATCACTGTGCAGCTTAGGAGCTCAAGTTTTGTCTTCAAGACAAGGTTTGAAAACAAGGTCCAGGTTCTTCCATCATTTAGGCAGCCTGAAAAGTGTTGAGGGGTACTCAGAATTTTGGATGTGAGGAGCTGGGCACTTTTTCATCACTGAAGACAACGAAACACAAGCTCTGAAAAAGCAGGTCCCATTAAAGCAACATGAGATTGATCAGACCCTGAAGAATCTCACGTTACTGATGGCCTTTTGAAAAATTGTGGCCAAACTGCTGTCTATTTTCTGGCTCATACATCACATAAATCTGGATCTCAAAAAGATACCACACAGAAAGTGTCAGTCTGGACTGACTCCAAGGGCTACATTTAGGCATTTCTTTTCATTTAAATCACATGAAAACAAAGTGATCTCAAGTTGCTATGAATAAAGACAATCCATAGTACGCAGTAATGGATATATGGAAGGAATGTCAGCTGGTTTTCTTTCTTAGGTAGAAACACTTAAGTATTTAAAAATAGATAATACAATCAAGTAGCTTTTATTGGCTGTTAAAGGCTATGTAAGAATAGTTCTATCTTACTATAATATCAATATTGTTTCAGGGAAGCCAGATTTGAGTCTGCTCTGTGAGTAATGGTGTCAGGTACAAGTTAGTGTAATCCTGAGGTGGTAAAAGTGAGAAGAAGCCACACGGCGATTTTAGGGGGCTTTACAGTGGTTGCTTTCAGATGAATAATTTTCAATTTGAAATGTCAACAAACTTCACATGGAATGATCAAAAGAAACCCCTCCCAGCCCTTTTTGTTTTAACAACTCTACATTGATTAAATTCATCCTGTAAAGGTATCATGTTATACTCTGTAGACTCCTCTAAATTAATTCCTTGCAAAGTAGCTTCAGGCATCCAATGTTTATACCAGTAGAATAACTAGCATATTCCAGGCCAGGATTCCTACTTCACCAAGAAACTAGTGAAAACAGTTTAGCAGTGGTATCAACAATTATCTTCTTGGGAACCAGCAGTGCCAGACACTCAGATTTATGTAACTTCACTGACCTGGATTTTGAAGTTTCCAGCTTAACAGGAAACTTTATATGAAAATACTGGTGTACTATATGTCTTTAAAATGGCACTGAAATTATCACCTTTCTTTATTAAATGGATTACATCCATGTTGTCTTCAAAAGTGACATTCCTGAGATCTCCCTTTCATGGCATGGTGATATGGTAGGAAGAGTAGATCATGGCACTGACTTCACTCCTGCCAAATAGGCTTGCTGAGGGGGCAATGGATTTCCCACAGGAAGCCCTTGCGAAGAGTTCTCCACCCAAATAGCCTGGGCTGAAAGTCACGTTGTTGTTTTGATTCCCAGTTAGTTGAGAAGGACTGGAAACAGAACTCATGCTGCTGAATTCAGCATGGAGAGAAAGACCATTAGTCAGTCAGCTGTGAAATGTAAATAATTTTTGCCTTTCAGAATATCCTCCCTGATTCTGTCAAAATCCATCATGCACAACAGCTTATTCAAGCAAAAGTTAACACAAAGTAACACTACAAAATTGGCCAAACTTACAGCCTAGCAGTGAACATCTTCATTTCAGTCATTCTTCTCATTACACTTATGCAAAAAGTACTGGTTTAACCATATCAGTCTGTCCTGAGCAATTTTCAACTAAGAAAAGCTAAATCTTTTAAAAATTAGAGGTCCAACTTCTGGTCTCCCAGAGGACAGAGAACTGAGCTGAGGGCAGCTTCACTGGCCTCATGAACCAATTTACTTAATTCTTAATTGCAACCAAGACTAACATTTGGCCCACAATAAGCAAAAAATCGGCAAAGGCCAAACCATATTTTTGCACAAGCACAGGCATTTTGTTGGGTGTAAAACACACTCACTAGCAGGCACACTTCTTTAAACAGTCTCCTGATCTGCTTCCCAGGAGGGCAATGACCCTTCTGGGAGTCTCCCCTCTGCCATTGCAGGCATGGGAAAGGGAGAAGAAGAATCTGCTTCAAAAATCAGCTGTTGTCTGGGTCTTAAGTTCTTGTTTCCCCCTTTGGATTCCCAGGTTGGTTATGTGGGAAGCTGAATTTGATTATATTTCAAAGATATGAAGTGGTATGATAATGCACACTCTTGGATGCTTTCAAAGGTCTGGTCCAACTGAAGCAAGAAGGTCAGGCATGTAGTCTTTAAACACTTTAGTCTGCTGAGTTAAGCACGTATCCAGAAGTATGTACCAAAACCAACACTGAACATCTGGCTTTCCCATCACTGCCAGACTCCACCAGGAAGAGCATGACCGTGAGTTGTTCTTCAAGATCTTTGTAGATGGAAACTAATTTTCACAGAACATTTGTATAAAACGTATTGATTCTGAGCAAAAACTAGATTTCTTGAAGCCAAATTTGGATTTTTTTTAAAAAAATAAAATAGTAGCATTAGCTGAAAGTTAGAAGGGCTATAAAATCAAATTAAATGTAGAGGCTGTGTCACTTCACTAACAGGAGAAAATGAATGCATAGAAACGTTGAGAAACAGCTAAATATGTTAAACAATTCTTTGGAAAGACAGAAAATACAACTTGATCTGCATATCTATTGAGATATTAAAGTTGATAAAAATAATACTTGCTTTTAACAGGCAGATAAATTGTACTCAGGCATAATTGCAATATTATGTCCATAAAGACAGTCTTCTAGATGTCAGGACTCAGCCTGATTTTAACCTTTTGCTTACCACTTTTATCTTTCTCTCACATACTGGGTTGTACCCTAGAATATCTTTTCCAGTTACTGAGACGTTCTGACAGGGGATCTTTACAGAAGCTGTCAAACTTAATGTTTTGGTCAGCGATAGTGAATGCTTTCTTTAATCTTGTGCCATCAGAAAGAAAGCAGCTACCACGTCCCATGTTAGCAGCAAAGAAATGGCTGTTCAAAGTAAATGTGATTGCTGTCATTAAATTTCAGAAAACCACTTCTATCCTGATTTTTATATATATATAATTTTCCTCAATGTCCATAATATATGACCTGCCAATAATTCAGAATGTCATTTTTAATTAAGAATACTGTAGTACTGATGAGCATCAGAAGAAGTATGGTGATTTTTTTAAACAAAGAAACAAGCAATTCACACCATATTTCCTTTTAGGGATTGACTCATCAATTTATTGGTTAATTTTAGAGACAAATCTTCCCTACCCAGTCTTGTATGTCTCTTAGCATGAAAGTAAAATCAGACTTTGAACCCAAATCATATTCTTTCTTCTGCTTAGTCATCTCACAACTCAAAGATGTCTAGCCACCTTGGCAATTGCCTAAAGCTTCTTAGAATCATAGAATCACAGATTCATTTAGGTTGCTCTGTGAACTAAAGTAACCTTCAGCATCCAACTTCCCTTTATTTTGTGTTCATAAACTTTTTCAGACTATATGTTACAATTCTATTTTAATAACAGCTCTTACATTACAAATGCCAACAGTTTTGTCACTAAGATAATTAAATGCTCAGGTAATGCTGGAGTTTGGCACAGAACATCTCTTGCTGCATAAAATTAAAGCAATTCAATCCTGCTGACAGACTTCCAAAAATAATCTGCCAAAAGGTCCAACTGTGTCAAGTTTGCCAGTGGTGCTACAGGTAGCTGCTATTTGAAAGAACACATACCATGCAACTAAAGACAGGCATTTCCCCCCCCAGAGATGATTAGATTTGTTCTGGGAATCAGATTCTTTAAACAGAAAAATCCAGTTGGATGCTCCTTTTCAGCTAGTGCTGAACAACCAGATTACAAAATAACTCTTGTTCCTGACTCCACTGAGGCAAATTCTACTTAGCCATGGATGAGGTGGTGGTGTGCAGGCAAAGTTGGTAAATTAGTATTTATTATGGATTTTTTAGAATGAGGAAATAGTATTTCTACCAGTACTGTAGTTAGCAGCTCCAGTGAGCTTGTGAGAGATCACTTTAGATAGCGGCTGCATGGTAATTCATCTCAGTTGTTTCTGAAAATCATGTTTTTTCTTCCAATTCAGTAGCCTGGGTTAAAGACTGCAATGGAAATCAAAGCCACAGCACCAGCAATACTATCCTGTGATACACAACAGCCAGAGGCCAGACTGTGAGTTTCTAACAAAGGCGACCAACCAGTTATTCACAAAAACAGTTGTGCAGGGTTTAGTGGGGCCATTTGCATGAGGTTTTGCTCATTAATCTCACCCTAGAATATCTCAGGAGGGCAGGAGAAGGAATGGCAGCACTGGGTTACACGTGTTTTTAAGTCTTGTCATAGTGTAGCGAAGTCATCACGGTAGGAGGAGGTCTGATATAGAGTAGCTTGGAGGCATTAAGAAAAAAAAAAAAGTACTTTCTAGATATCTTTGTCTTTAGCTCCTATTCAACATGACACATGGATCTTTCAGAACAAGTCCTGATGTTGCACACCACTGGGTGTACTCACCTCATTTTCTTTTCAGGATAAGACAGATGTATTTCTTAATTTCTAACTTTCATGCCAACATATGCTACACCTAGTCTTCTTTATCTCCTTTTCCCCTTATTCACATGCCACTTTTCCCTCTGCTTCTAAACAGCCACCTTTTGGTACACATGCGTCATCCTGCATCCAGGATGATGCAAGGGCTGCTCACCTTCAGCTACAGTCTGGGCACTGCAAGAAGGATGGACTCAGTGCTCCGGCAGTGTCCTCCAACTCCCTCAATCTCTGCACTGGGTCAGGGAGTCAGGAAGAAATCACCGTATTACATTGTAACACATGAGTTCCTAGTACCAAAGCATGTAAATTTGCTTTTTAACCCTGAAAAATACATAAGAAAGCAACAGATGAGCATACAAACATGTGAAAGCACTTGGTGCAGAAAGTAAGAGGGAGAGAAAGATGCATCTCTTGCATAAAGCTGCTAGTCTCCGGCAAAACTGGCTTAAGCAATGTATCATCTATGCTTGTGAACAGTGGAACTTAGAAAAACAATGTAAAAGCAAACTCTTTGGTGGGTTACTTTGAATACTGCAGCCTGCATCTAGGTTCAGCGTAGGAAGTGTTTGAGGGCATCCCCTTGCTTTCCCCATTCCCTGGTCTGGATATTACTGGAACCAGCCAGGAGTCCTGGTTTTCTGCCCATGGAAACCAGGGGACAAGGTGAGGCATGGGGCTGGGGCACAACGCTGTGCCTCCATGTGTCCTCCAGGCTGGAGGCTCAGACACTACTGCATCCAAAAGGGTGGCACAGTCATCTCATGCTAGTATCTCTTCCAGAAAGCACTGCAGAAAACACAGGCTGCTGCTCGTCACACCATATTCTTTTTCCTTCTTTTGCATAAGTAAGCATTTGTGGCGATCCAACCACTATTACTTACCCTGCAGTGTAGGTACCATAGTATCTAAAATACAGGGATGAGTTCTTTTCCTTTCTTGTTGCAGCTGCCTTGCAGTAATATGCTCTGAAATAGTAGCATGCTCTACAAAGCAAGGGTGTCGTAACCTGTGCATCTTACTTTTAATTAAAACTTAATTTTAAAAATTACAATTTTTTCCTTAGCTTAGATATACAATTGCAATCAGAAATCAGCTACTCTGAAAGTATCACTTTTATGTAATTTGCAATTAAAAGGCCATCTACTTGTGCACCCATGTCAAACCAAGGAGCTTCAAATTCGTCATAACGATGTTCAGCATTTTCTGTTTTGCTTTGGTTTGTTTTTTTCCCAAGTGTTGTGCAACCACTCACTAATTAATCCTCATAACAATGAGAAACAGAAACGTTAAATTTATTTGTGATTGTACAATGAATCAGACCACAGAGCTGTGAGTAGGATTTCTGGGGAAGTGATTCTTAGCCTTGTGCTTAATTCATAGTTTCTATTAACTTTCCACATATAATTCACTTGCTAATTGTGCTCCCAGTTCTTTTTCTCTTCCCCCCCCCCCCCAATTACTATTAACTGATTTAGTGTCTGCAATGTAGTCAACAGTTTCCAAACATATAACCAAGAAAGATTATTTTTACAAGGCTGCCTGTAAAAATACATTGCATGTCTGAGATCACATTGAATTAGTGAGGCTGGGAGATTTTAAACATTGGCATGTGCAATGTATTTGGTAGATTGGGAATAACAGAGTTCACAGTTTGTTCCTTCAGTTTGTTCACTTTTTTCCTCTTGCTTGTGACTTGTGACTATAACTTGTTGCTCCTTCCAGTTACTGAGTGCAGCCTGCTCCGTTAGTAAAACTGGAGTTTCACTGACCATGGAAGTCCTTAAAATTATGGTCTTCTCCCTTTCAGAGTCTGATCCTAGTCTCCTTTAATGATGGATTTTAACCTGTTAACAGTAAAGATAAAACAAACTTCTGGCAATGAAAGTAAGAAGGGGATTTAAGTCAACTATATGGGTATCCTTGTTATTCTCTGATTCCTAGGAACAGTAAGGCCCATCCAAGACTAAAACCAAAATTTTTTTCCTCATACTTATAAGATGACTATATTTATAAATGCATACTATATAGATATACACACACACTATGCACATATGCATTTATACTATATATTTATATTTAAGCACTTCTAGATGTTTGCATATTTTAATAGACAAATATAGAAAGTACTTTACAGAAGATCAGAAATTAACTTGCTGATTCTCTTAAGTCCAGCTGTCAGGTTATGTCTGCAACTGGCTGTTCTCTTCTGCCATCATGCGGATATTACTGAAGTGCAGAAATACAGTAGCTGTTGGGAGAGGATGCCCCTCAGCCTCCGAGTACCTTGGGCAAACTGCTGTGGCTGCCTTTTCACTTCAAAACTGTCAGCAAGATGCATAATGCCCTCCATACCTTCAGCAGTTTTACCATCTAGAAGTCTACAAACTAAAAAAAAAAAAAAAACAACAAAAAAAAAAAACCAACAAAAAAACCCACCACAAGCCTAAAAAAAAATAAATCTAAAAAATAAAATAAAATAAAAATTCCATTCACTTTCCTGCAAAGCTGTTTTATTGGAATGAAACACCATTTGGGATAATTGTGATATTCCGGGTGTTTATCCTAAGGAAGTCAGGAGCTGAACCCCTCTGGACTGTTTTCTGCTTGTTCTCAGGGACCATCCACTTCTCCAGTGCTGCTCCTGTTTCACACACCACCAGAGACTATGGAGCTGTTATATGGATATATTCTAAATACACTTCTTTCAGTTTAGTGTATTCAATCCTATCTCCCTGTGATTATGCTGCAACAAAATGTATCAGTTGTAAGATGTATACAATACAGCTACTTCAAATAGAGTTAAACAAAGAATTATCCATCTAGCTCCTGACTCAAGGGTGTTCTGCAAGTTCTTGCTCCTCTTAGTAAAGGCCTAAAAGTGATAATAAAATTCTATTAATATTTTAATTACTACAAAATTATTTAAAAGTCACCATCTCTCCAGAATTCCCATCTAATGGCATTCAGGTTGCTATAGTTCCCCCCATAATTAGCAGGAAACAAAACTGATGCATCTTTTGGATGATGCTGAAGGAGTGTTAATGCAGTACATGGTAGCTTTTAAATACTGCATTTGAAGAGTCAGCGTGTGGGGATTTCACCCTCGCATAAACACCGATAGATACTCTGAGTAAGTGAATATTTTGTCTTTCTATTGAAAATAACAAAAGAGGGAAAAGTAAACTCATGTCTTTTCATTAAACAAAGGATAAAGTAATGCCTTAGAAATGTGCTACAGACTGTGGGTTTTTTTCCCCTGGGTGTATCCTAAGTTTGTAAATAGTTTGTATTTTTTTTAACACCAGTTAATCTATAAATATCTTTTTGACCTCTGGATAACAGCAGGCTTCATACATCTGCATGTCAAACACTGCAAGTTTTACTTTGATTCACCCACTTTAAGATAAGTCATCATGTGCACCAGACAGCTGTTTTTTCTCATAGCTTCCCACATAACCAAAACTTCTGCATAGTTACAAAGCAAAAAATGACACAAAATCACAGAGATATATGTACGTTACTCAGGACTAAATGGATTCTGCTTACTTGCTTCAGCCAAGTGTAAACCATGAAAAAGTACACTAACTTCACTTCTAAAAGCAAATGTCTTGTCAGAGTGTTTCACTCCAGTAGTAAACGCTCCATCTTCAGAGTTTTCCTCCTTCACCGAGTATCTGAATCAAACAGTAAAAACTGTACAACTTTTGTTCAGGGTGGTAAATACAATTTGAAGTAATAGCTCTCTCCGTTACAAAGACTGCTTTTCATAATCTAGATTGTTCAATATAATAAGTGCATATTTTAATGCTAAATAATTTGCAGCAAAATTCTCACAGAATATAGCAGAGCCCTCTGTATCTATTCTTACATACCTGCAAGCACTTTGTAAACATTAACTTTGATTTTATAAACACGTTAGCATTTGAACAACCCATAAAATTACACAGGTATATAATGACCATCTTATATCTATTAAGGACAAGAAGACTCTTGGAAGCTTATGCACTTCCAATTTGGGAACTGCAGTGCCTAAAAATTCAGTGGTTGGGGTCAGAGGATAATTTAAGAGAGCCAAAGGCTGCTCTGTACACTTAATGGGAAGAGTCAAGTCCTTCCAAAGGCCAGTGTTCAATGACTGAAAAGAATTAGGTCCCTCTAAGGGGTGTCCAACAGAAATTGCTTAGAGCTAGAAAATAGGAAATGGAAGGAAAACAAGATAAGGAGTGCAAAGATTGTGTTAATTGGAGAAGTGTAGCTAGGAAATAATTTGGCCTCTGCATGGTCTAGAGGGTTGTAACAGAAGTAGGGATTACTTTGGAGAAAGCAAGAATGGTTGGTTAGAATGTGATAGCTCAATTTAGGTGATCATGAAGTTTCAGGAAGACTTTATTAGAGCACACTATTTTGAAAAGCTATTATCAAAGACCTAAATGATATTAGAAATACAGCAAAATGTAATTGGAAGCCAGAAGCAAAACTATTCTATGTGTACCATGTACATACAAATAAGTACGTAAAACAGTTTGGATTAAAAATAGGTTTGGGTTTTTTTAGAGCTTTCACCAAACTGGTAGATATTACACCTGTTCATCATCTTGTTATGCCAAATAGGTGGAATGTTTAAGAGGGAACGCTTAAACTGTTGCCAGGGTTTACTTAGCAAAAAATGCTTTGCCTGTTTTAGCATAAATAATGCTCGCTCTACCACATTTTCTAAGCAAGGTTGTGACTTCCTTTCATCTCCGGTGAGAGACAAACCAAGAAATATTAATAAGGGTTAATTAGTCCACGTGTAATCTCAGCAGACTCTAAAGCTCCACAGGAAGCCAGAAGCAGCCTCACTGGAGAGAGAACACTTGGGCCCTGTTTGCTGCCAGCATCTTAGCTCATGCATTTTACATGCAATCAGCATTATATAAAAAGTACGGTGACTAAGAAACACGAAAACAATTATTGCAAGAAGGAACATACGGCCAAACCTTCCATCAAAAGGAGGCTAGAGTCAGTTCATTCATTTTTGTCCTTTTACTTCACATTCCTTGTGTTTGAAGTTACACCATGGCTCAATTTTTAGTTGCCCTGTGAAGCCTCTTCCACAATTTGGTGGTTTGGGTAGGCTCCTGCAATCCCCGCTGCATGGAGAAAGACTGGCGTTTCGGCTTGCTTGGCTCGTCTGTGGCACTGCAAATCCACAAGGTCATTATGAAAAGGCAGGCAGAGGTGCCTCCTCTGCACCTCCTGCGGAGAGAAATCAGCAGCAGCTTCCGTGTGTTGCATTGGATTCAGGCACCCTACGGTGTGTTAGGATGCTATGCGTAAGACTTGGAGACCTGGTCTTTGATGGAAAAATGTAGGCACCTCCCAACTGGAATCGCAGCAGGGTTTTAGCTCTGAGCAAGTCATTTATTTACCCAGAGGACTATTTCTGCAATTACTGACACGTCTGACTCTGCAATCCAAAATGTGAGAACCCAAGACATTTGAGGGTCTCTGAAACATAGGTTACTTGAATGTTTTGTGGATTTCAGACAAGAACTGCTGTGGGCAGACTCATTTGTTCCCACCTTCAGTGATTTGTCCTTGTCTGTAGGATTTAACGTTGAGTTTGGATGGCTCCTGAATGTCATTATCTTCCTTTGCTTACTTACGTCTTCAATTTTCTTACTCAAGTTTAGTTTTCCATGATGTCAACAGATTGCAGGGAAGCTGCTCTGCTGATCTCCTCATTCCAGGACTGAATAAATAAGTCAAACTTGCTAATGTTATATTATTATTATTATTACTATTTCTCAAGTTCCCAGAGCTATGGAGACTTCTGACAACTCATGCAGAGCACAAGGCTGTTAGTAATCTTTCAATACAATACACTAATGAGAAAATTTCTCATCAGATCTCTACAAGTGTATTTTGTTCTTTATAATGTAATGTTGACATATTTGTGGGCTGCTGTTCTGGGCCTGGATGTCAAAGCATATTAGACTTGTACATACAAGTATTCATTAATTCGGTTGGTAAAAATAAGTTAACACTTACCTTCTGTGGTTCCAGTTGTTGATTAGGTATTTTCCATTCCACTGACAGTGTATTTACAAGAAAACATCTGGAAGAATATTGGCATAGATCAGCTGAGGTCATCTCCCTTATCTGAAATCACCAGGTATCTCAAAATCCAGCGAAATTCTGAAGTGTATTTGAAAACAGACCAAGTTCAACTACAGGTTCCTATCCTAACTCTTCTTTAAATTTATTAAATACCTGGAAAAGCAATGACTTCAGTCATCTCACTAAATATACAGATTAGAAAAAGGATTTAGTCTGAGTTTAAACTGGCAACTATGGATGTTTCAGCCCTCGGCCATAAACTTCATTTCAGAGTTTCCCTGTCTTTTCACCCTGGGCAGTAACCCTGAAGGGACTGGGCATGCAGTGCTTACCTTAAGTGTATTTACAACATACATACAACCCTTCACAAATACAATGAGGACATAGCATGTTGTCAGACAGGTACATGGTAACCAAAGCCGGGATCTACTCCAGCTGACAGTAATGAACTCTGACGGTGAAGCAGTAGTTATTTCTGTCCTAAATGACAAACTGCCATGTCCTGTTATCTACAAGCTTTAAGGCCTGACACACTCTATTTCATCTAATGAAAACAGTTTAAAATGAAAAGACAAGTTAACATATGCCAGTAGGAATGGATATGGAGCTGTATTTCCCCAGGTAGCCAAGAACTAAATACCGGTGATTTTTCTAACCATGGCAGTGTTAGTTGGTTCATTTTATTTCATATATGTGTTTAAACTTCAAACTTCAAACAAGTACTTGAATTAGCGTCCCAGCATCACCTCAGCTGGACTCTTTTCCCAGAAGAAGATAGAAAAAGGCTGAAGTTATCATAAGTAACTACAGTTGCTTGTATATAGCTCTATATTATATATTGTATAACTGTACATAGTTATAACAAGTAGTTATGAGCAGACATTTTACCAAAAAAGTGACAATCACCATTTTTCAAATGGAAGAGACAGTGAAAACTAACACCTTGTTGCTTCTTTCTCCGTTAGGGATGGGTGGTTGTCAAGTAGTGCAGACTAGCAACATCCCTGCAGATGCACCTCACAGTACACGACCGTTACCTTTTCCTAAAGGTAATTCCATTTAATATTTAGCTCTGAATCTGCCTTTTGCCTCTTGTCTAATATTTTTCATTTTCAGTGCTGTAAGGCACTGACTGCATCTCTGCTTTGGATTTATGCAGTGCTTGAGTCATGATTGGGATTCTTACAGCAGTTATCACTACCACCATTGCATACCCAGACATTCAATGTGCCCTTTCCAGGGGCTCCTCTGTCAGATTAATATTTCCAAAATTCAGCACACAGGCAAGAGTTTGGCCCAGAGACTTAATTTCAACACAGTATTATCATAAACCATGGGAGTACAGCAAGTCCTAGGAAGACTATGTGCCCTGGTTCATCTTAAAAGACTCACACTTTTAATGGAATTTTATCTTCCCAGACATTCTGAAATTCA
Source organism: Falco naumanni (assembly GCF_017639655.2). Classification (NCBI taxonomy): domain Eukaryota; kingdom Metazoa; phylum Chordata; class Aves; order Falconiformes; family Falconidae; genus Falco; species Falco naumanni. Next base: position 51,458,086 of record NC_054057.1, on the reverse strand, counting down.
TTAAAATGAAAAATAGCTCTTTTCCATTCCTGGGAGTCATGTATTCATTTATACTTTAAATAAGGATAGATATTGTAGTAACTGTAGTTGTCAAAAAGGATGACACGTTGGAAAGGATTAGGAATCACAGGCTGCGTTCCTGACAGGCAGCTGAAGAGCTGCAGGGAATTAACAATGCTGGGGACATCACATTCTTTTATACCATACTAGCAGGGACCAAGGACCCTGAAGCGTGATTTAATGACAGAATTAAAACTTTACAAAGCTTCACAATTTCCTTTTCAAAATTGCCTAAGTATTTGACCAAGAGGAGAATATGACTCAGTTACACAGAGGTGAACTAAGTATTGCCACGCTTGCCAAAACCAAAAAAGTTTGCCCACATACTGCAAATGAGTGAAGTGTCAGGCACTAGATGGGCAGTCTTCAGACAGATGATTAAAATTAAATGTACACATGTAAGAAGGTATTAAATACTGTTGGTTGAGTTGCAGGCAGAAATAAAAAACATTTGGTTCAGCTCTTTGTGAAATAGTCCACCTTTTTTAGACACCCACAACGAGATTGAAAAAAAAAATAAAAATTATTCAGAAATCAAGAAAAAAATGCTGTCATACACTGTAGCAAAAAATTAATCACATAATTCTCACTGAACATCCATCTCAGTTAACAATTCAGTTGATTTCATTAAAACTTTTAGTAACATGAAAACAACCCAGCTGAGAACCTAAATGCAGCAATGCAGCATGGCAAATCACCATGTAAATCATACAGTAAACACCTTGAATACAATAAAAAATTCCTCTAGACCTTCTCTTCTGGATCTATCTGTATCAGAAAGGGAAAAATTGGAGTCCACAAAAATGTAGGTCCTGCAAATGGGATGAACAAGATGGTCCAGGAATACTGGGTGGCCAAAATATAAGTCCTTGCATCAGGATATAGGTCTTCAAGCTGTTTTGTTGGGGTTTTTTTCCTTTATCTGTAATAGAAGGGGCAAGTTCTGTCTATCCAGGTCGCAGTTTTCAGAAACTCTTCAAATGTTTTTGAAAAGGAGACTATTACTTCAGCTTTGCCTTTCACAAGCTCTACACACAACCACACTTAACCATAAGGTTTCCTTACTGGGACACTGATGTATCTTTCTATCTTCCTATGTCCTATGTGCTCTTTGAATCCTTTAAAAAGATATTGAATCTTCAGGTTTGCGTTTTTAAGAAAAAAGTGTTTTGTTTCATTTTGCAGATACCGGTGTTTTTGCCTCTCTTTATGTCTGTCTGTTTATGAATATAGTATTTCTGTTTCTATCTATAGATATTCTGGCTTAGAACAAATTTGGCAGCAATGCTACGGAGACGGTGTTAAGGTATTAGCATGCTGAAGTATAATCTACATCCTTCACACATGTCACAACATCTGAATTTGTAGCTCTGAGATTCTGGTGGTTTGAGTTTATTCTCAGTGTCTGGATTTGTACACACTTTGCTGGAGGGACACAATAATACAGCAGTTCTGAATCTGAAAATAGCTTTACTAGGTTTTCTTCTTGCATTTTACATTTAAAGTAACTAAGATTCTCTGTTGTGTAACTTTCATATTTATGTTTGCTAGCTGAGTATTAACAATAATTCAGCACCCTAAAATTGCAATACATGTGCACTAATAATAATAAAAAAATGAGCACAGCTGATAACCTCACTATTTATCTGAAAGATGAGCCTAGATCACAACATTTATATTCAGATCTCAAATTCCCTGTTTTTCTAGTGGTGCAGGTGTACCGCTAGCTTTGAACATCCCATTTAAATAGCCTTTTCATTTGTGTGCATACTTCTTGTTTAACAAGACAATATAGACATCTAGATTTCAAAAGCCTTTTTTTTTTAGGGATTCATTCAAGAAGAATAAAGAATACATTTTTATCAGATACAGTGAGGCTGAACTAAGGAGCAGGTGTTTGGAATGTACACAGAGCAATTCCCTTGCTGTCAGTGTGTTTAAAGCTCACGGTTCCCACCCTGGAGAAGGCGGCCAGCGCTGTGCTCTTCGGCTTCTAAACTCGGGTTGCTGATGTGATGGGAAACAGTGAATGTTCTGCTTACAAATTTGGACTCTTCATCCCAAGGGGTCCTGCTAGATCCCAGGCTCTGGGACAAATCCAGGCGTTTTTTTCATGTTCTATGTATTTCAGAACAATAATTTAAGACATATGCGTTGACCCGCTGAAAGCCCAGAAGAAAGCTGTTTCTTTCTTGTGCAACTTAAGCAGCCCTTTCAGTCTCCATCCACATCAGTTGCAGGGCTCATGGGGAACCAGGAGGGAATAAATGAAGGATCAGAACATATATGTTATTATTTTCTGTATATTGCTCTCACTGGTTTGTTTATAAGGCTTCTGCCTTCCCAGATTATATGTAAATATAGATATAGGTATAATAATTGCTTAAAAATATACGATAGATTGTCTAGAGTCTAGTAGACTAACAGAGTTGAAATCAGAGTTCCTCCAGTCTCTCTGAACTGCCTGGCAATGAGCAATGGAATGAGAAACAATCCTCAGTGACATTACTAGTGGCATTAATACATATAGGAGTAATGACTACAACACTCTTGCTTTTAGACCTTTTTTCTTTCTTATTTCAAATATGTAAACAAACAAAAAAAATTAATCCAAGTTTCCCAGATATATTCTTCATGGTTTGATAAGAGCATGGAAGAAGAACATAGGATACAGCAGAGCCATTGTCAGAGAAGCCTGCAATAAGAAGCAGACACCAGAGTTTGCAGAAACTGCAGAAGGCAAGGTATCTTGAGACAGCACATATATGAGACTTTTAGTAAGGTAAATGATGCATGGCCGGGAGCAAAGTGGGAGAGGAGACGCTACAGGAGCATGCCTTATTCTGCCAGTGAGACAGTTTGAAATAGACAGCAATTATCTTCCAAAGAAGCAGTATGGATGGGAAAAGTCCAGAATTACTAGGATCACTTTTTTCTCATGAAATTTCATGATAATGAGGGCAATCAGGACAGGAAATGCCACAAAAATAGCTGTTGCTATGTACTCCATAAAATGGTGCTTTTTGCACTGACCCAAGCCAGGAATTAAAGAATCATGAAGGGGAAAAAAAGGAAAAAAAAATTAGCAAAATTTCTTCCAGCAAAACCAAAACCTGAAGATATGAGCTAATGACCTTATACTACCAAAGCTGTGTTTTAACCGACATTAGTTCTTTGTCACATGTTGGTTTTATTCTGACTTCTAGAACAGTTGGAATAAATCACCCAAGCAGCAACTGCTTGAAACACAAATAAAATCTGATTAGTTGACCTGATGTATTATAGTGTGCCCAGCAGGACAAGGGCAGCGATCGTCCCCCTGCACTCAGCACGGGTGAGGCCGCCCCTCGATCCTGTGTTCAGTTCTGGGCCCCTCACTGCAGGAGGGACGCAGAGGGGCTGGAGCGTGTCCAGAGACGGGCAGCGGAGCTGGTGAAGGGTCTGGGGCACAAGTCTGATGAGGAGCAGCTGAGGGAACTGGGGTGGTTTGGTCTGGAGAAAAGGAGACACAGGTGACACCTTATCACTCCCTACAGCTACCTGAAAGGAGGGTGTAGCGAGGTGGGGGGTCAGTCTCTTCTTCCAAGTAACAAGTGACAGGACAATATGAAACAGCCTCAAGTTGCACCAGGGGAGCTTTAGATTGGGTATTAGGAAATATTTCTTCACTGCAAGGGTGGTCAAGCATTGAAACAGGCTGCCCAAGGAGATGGTAGAATCAACATCCCTGGAAGTACTTAAAAATTGCGTAGCTGTGGTGCTTAGTGACATGGTTCAGTGATGGACCTGGCAGGCCGGGGTTAATGATTGGACCTGGTGATCTCAAAAGTCTTTTCCAACCTAAATGATTCTGTGATGTCATGATTACGAGGAAGTATTTTGGATCCTGAAAAAAGTGGCAGTCATGATCACTTGAATTCACAAACTCTCAGCTCCTTCCAAGGTGCAAGCTTATTAGCCCCAGAATAAGTTCCAGAAGAAGAACATTCCTAAGAGATTTTAGAATAATATTTATGAAATAGATTACTGGAAAAATTATTGTTGTTCATTTTATGTAAAGGAAGTTTATAGCTGTAAACTTGTCTAATTTCTTATATATATTACATGAAAGATAAGTGATTTTTTTAGAGACGGATTGTGCAAACACTCTAATATTTTTCATATCCATTTAGAAAAATAACTCTGATATGACAGTGCCATTAACTTCACTGTTCTCCAGAATGGCTTTATATACACTGCAATAAAAATTAAAATTTATAGTATACATAATGATTGCAGTAAGGTTATGACCTTTACATTTTCAAACATTCACTAATTCCAACAGTATTCATACATACTTATGATGGACCTTATGGTGGAGAGTCTCTACCAAGTGAACTTGGGTTTAAATAGAAACAAATGACAGCAAAACATTTTATAGAACACTGAGGATTTGTCATGCCAGGCATCAAGACAAAACCAGGGCTGTTTCTCAAAACTATGGGTTTATTCTCCCATGAGTTGAATCTTGATGGAAATCTTTACAAGAGTTATTATCTGTTCTTGCCACTTGTCCTTCCTAAAAATATCTGGTACTTCTTGTATGCACATAGAGGACCAAAACCCTTACGAATTTGTTCTGATTGTAAAAAGCACAAAATTGGGGTTTTGGCACAATGTCAGTGTAAGGAAGATGTTCAGAACAAGCAGAGCCAACATTGACAGGATAAGGAAAAACTAAATTCAATCAAACAACGTTCCAGTCCTGACAATGACGACATTGCAGGCTGTTTACAGCTCACGTTAGGATTTCAAAACTCAAAGAGAGAAAGGAGCAATTCAAATGTCGAGCTCTTTTAGAACTGTGATACATATTTGGAGTTTAAAAGCTGCAGATTTTTATCCAGATTCTGTTCTCACTGAAAGATGTGGGCTGTGAGCCCATCATTTACAGGCATTTCTACCATCCTCTTACCCAAACCTTAACAACATGAAATAGAATCACACAAAACCTTTGTGAGGCGCATAACATTTAATGTGATCAGCACAGGGAGCTAACCGAGGGTCAGCCCATCCGTGACAGTGGTAGCACCTCTGGGATAATGTATTTAAGAAGGGGGAAGAAAACCTGGGCAACCACAACTGCAGCTGGAGAGGGGAGTGAGAGTATGTCAGAGGAACAGCCCTGCAGCCCCCCAGGTCGGTGCAGGAGGAGGCGGGGGGGCTCCAGGCACCAGAGCAGAGGTTCCCCGGCAGCCCCTGGTGAAGCCCACGGTGAGGCAGCTGTGCCCTCAGCCCAGGGAGCCCATGGACATGACCAGGTGAAGGTTGCCACTTGCAGTCACTTGAGGCAATCTCCAGAGATGATAGGTTGAGGCCTCTTCTTGTAGCCGGCCTCAGGTGTTCCCCCTGTTCACCTCACAGTACAGGAGATACAGGTGTAATTTCCCCAAGGCAGCTGTTCAGGGGTGGGCAGGTGGGGAGGAGAGCCCAGAGTGATTAGACCAGTCCTGACAACACATATGGTGCTGGAAACACCACAGTGCACATGAGCAATAGCATGTGATGGCATTAATCATTGCATTTAGAAGTCTCCAACGGTGTGTCTGAGGTAGAAGGAGGTTCTCAAGCCTGTCACTATACGGCAGAGATTGCAGATACACACCAGTAAAGCCCTGTGTAGCATGGGGGCTTTCACACAGCATTTTTCACTTGCCCCTGCCTGCTCCATCTGCCTCTTTTATGACTTAGCTGCAGCCACAGGCATCCTGTGTCATGGCCATCCCTACCCTGGTATGAAGATACTTCTCTGTAGCTAACAGACCGTTACCTCCAGAGAGCTTCCTAAAGGTCTGACCTCAAGAAACGAGGGACGATGTGCCAGGCGGGTTCCCTGTTACAAAGCTCTGAATTCTGAATTTCATAAAGGCTCCGTGTACATGCGCTACAGTATCCCTCAGTCTCTCGGGATGATCAGCAAGACTCTGTACCCATGCGGGATATGTTGTGAGGATGGAGCAGATCTCTGCACACCTGCCCTGCCCTACCACTAATGCCACATAAGTAGAGGGGTCTGCAGAGGTCTCTGACCATACACAACACTCAGCTGCCAGCATAACCCCCTCAGGCAGATCGTAATGAGACTGTTTGCCTGGGTGTGTAGGTAAGTGTGGCAGGTTTTGGTGACAATGAAAGCACTCAGTGAACAAATGCAATATATGTTCTCACAGTGCCATCTTGTGACACCCAAAAGTAAAATCTGTGCACTCAGAATTGACAAATAGATTTTTTATAACTATTTTTACATGGAACTTGTAAGCAATTTCCAATAACATACTACTGAAAACGGATGCATGCAATCAGTCTTCTAATTAGCTACAGGTCATGCATTACTTTTAGTTTATTCATCTGAAATTTTGAAAATCCATGCACCATAATTTTGAACATTTTTTCAAACAAATTCAATGGCAATAACAAAGTCGCAGAGTCTCCACAAGCATCTGTATCCCATTTTGGACAAGGATCAAGTCTGGGAACAATGGATACATTTTGAAAAAGCCATGTCAATTAAAAAAGCCGTTTAACTTTTTTTTGTTTGTTTTGCCTTTGAGGGTGGAAAGCTGGTAGAGTTTGAAGACTTTGAATGCCCTTCATTTGCTGAAAAGGATCTTTCAGAATGCAGTGTTTCTCAGAAAGAATCAGTCCACTACATTCAACCGATCTCTTGGAAGTTTATCTGGACCTTTCTAGTGGCCAGTGCTTTACTTCCAGCTCTCAGATACTAGTCCCACAGTCTGTGTTGTTCTGATGGCACATTCCTGGTATAATAAAAATATGAAGAACTCCTACTTCGAGAAGGTGGGGCCATGAGTCTTAGTCTGACCGTATTGAAAAGTAACACTAAAACCTTAAACTGGCGTTGGCTGGAAGCCAAAAGAGGGGCTGTAACCTGGGGCTACTGTTCTTACTGTGACCTAAGCCAAGCGATGGGAGATGCTCTGTACCAGCTTCTCAAAATGGTTCAAACGCGAGTAGCCTGTTTCAATTTTTTTCATCAAAACATCAGCAAGGCTGAGATTTGAGACACTTTAGGTTAAAAATCAGAGTCAGTAGAATAGCAATGATAAAAGGCAGTTCATGAGATTACTGAAGTGAAAAAGATGGTTTCATGGAGCAGATGCTGACTTCCAAACTATTTTGTCATATAGGACTCTGTGCTTCTATTCTGAATTAGACAAATGACCTGCAAAGGTAAACAGATACACTCAAGAAACCAGTTCCGCTCATCAGGAATCAATGCACCTGGATTCTCTGAGTTTTCAGAGATCTCCAGCTGGTAGCTTTCTACAGCTGCTCCTGCTTCCTCCAAAGATCTTCTTTTTGTCCATTGCCAAAAAGACCTAGAGGTGATACATAGTGAGAAAGACAGTGGTGCAAGAGTGTGCTGCCTCTGCCCCACAAACGCAAGTGGAGGGAGTGCAGACTGCTAAATGGAATTGCGGAGGGAAGCAGAGGGGAACTACGGAGCTCAAACACCCTTGTGAAAGGCGCTGATGTAAAGCCCAGACTGGTGAGGGCTGACTGTCTACCGCTTGTTCACAGTCCCATTTGGAAGCCCAGTCTGGATAACTTAATCTAGAGATCTTGCTCCCTTTCTATTTTTCAACTAGAAAATTGTTTTTGTCTGTATTGTAATGATTTGAGACATCTTTATTTTGAGAGCTAACACTGTGGAAAATATAAATTTAAAGGAAGAAACAAAAGATTTACTTATCTCTGCATTTACATATCTCCGGTAATATAAATTTCAATATCCCTGGTTAACTTTTTTGTGTTACTGATGTTTACTTGTATAATACATCATAAGTGTGATTTCTTAGCTGTTTTCTTCTATGCTTGGGTTTGACATATAGTTCCAAAATTAAGTAAACAAGCAAGCCCACATCTATGCTTTAAAATTTTCAGCACACTTTATTGATATAAATAACTTGTAAAGTCATCTATATTTTTACTGACAACATCCACCTTTCCCTGATATGTGACTCTTCATAAAATTTAATATCTGCTACAGCAGAATTTTGTATTTGTCTCTTCACACTCTTCTGGACATTTAGAAAATTTTTGGTTACTTGATGTCATTTCACTGCAAAATAGGGAATGCGTTGTCACATACAAAGTCCTAAACTTTCAATAGAGAATACTTCTGAATAAGAAAATTTTATTCAGCCTTGATGTATGGCATTCACCTCATCTAACTTCGGACATCAACAGCATAGGTATTTACAGCTAAAGAAGTCAGTCCAGTGTCTCTTTATAGGGAGCTAAAATATGTTTTGGGATGATGTTCTTCTGATCTTCTTTAGCCATCTACCTGGAGAAGCTGAATTTATTACCTAGGTCGTACTGACAAAAGCAACTGCTCCTCCACTGACTAAGGTAACTAGCTCAAACGTAAACCCATCTTTGGTTAGATTAATGCCAACCCTGCTGTAAAAAGACAATTACAATGCATTAATAACTATCAATTTAAAGAACTGTTCTCAGACTTTTTAGTCAATGTTGTATTATGGTAACATCATTCCATTTTCTCAGGGTTTGTTGCAGGGTTTATATTATCTGCATTGATTGAAGTCTGATATACAGCACAGCCACCCTCTCAAAGCCTTCCCTAAAGCTTAATTCTGTAATCTACAAAGGTTAACAACAGTCACTGCACAGTCTATAACATTTGCCTGCATCTCAGCTAACTTAGAAAGTTGTTTGCATGGTATGATACTGGCTTCAGTAGAGCAGGTGGAAAATCTACCAAAGATTTCTGTTTCTTAGCGAAGAACGCTGTCTCCTATGGTGGGAGGGGAAGGGGTAAGGGAATCTTTTCCTCATTCTTTGGAGAGAAAGATTCAAGCAGATAAATGATGGAAAAAATGGTCGAATCTCCTTTTGATCTACTATGAGATCTTGAGCATACTACAAATCTTGTTAGATAGAATTTGGCAGGGTTTTCAACCATATTCACTGGTTCACAGAGAAGTATCTAGAAATTCCTACAGAAAAGTTCTGCCATAATAACTAGAATATCAGACTCCAGCTGTGGAATACAGTGGATTTATAGGAATAAAGTACTTAGAATTTACTGAATGATAAAAAAAAATTTTAAAAAAATAAAACATTTGAAAAATTTCAACCCCAGAAACAGTTTGTTTTGTTTTGTTTTTCTGGAAACTTACTTCACTTTAAAAAAATACACCAACCTTCATCTACCATTGTAATTAAGCTAAAACTGTTGCAATATTATGATCCTTATCTAAAAAATTATCAAAATCATCCTCACAATTTGTACAGCCCAATGGTAATTGTATTGTCTTTACACAGACATCCAGTGCTGAAATTCAGTTTACTAACAACACCTACCTTTATTGATTTTCTTTATGGTACTTTTTGATCAACACTCTGAAAGTTAAGCAAACTTAATGAATTTAGTTTAACTTTTCACTTGCAACCAAAATACTGACCATATTCTAGAGAGTGAGAAACTGAAGTACTAGTGTCTCATCTTTACAAGAAAAAAACTTGAGTCTTCATACTGAGTTAGGAAGTTAAATAATGCAAGGTAACACTGAAGTCCATGCAGTTTGCAACCTTGATGTGAGTTGGCAGGTCAAAATAAGCTCATAGTTACAGTTTTTACTTCATCTACTAACTGATGTGAAAACTAAAAATAGAGTTTAGCTTTCAATAGAATTTAATTGTATCTGAGATGATTCAATTAAGTATGGCTGAAATCAATTTTTCCCAGAAAAAAATGCAGCCAGAGTTGTTTAAAAAATGACATTTGTGATGTGTTTATTATCTACAATTCAAGTTCAAATCACCTGATACAATAGTGCTCATGAAAAGATTAGCTGAAAACCTAAGACACAATTAGGAAGATTCTGTCCAATTTCCTGAAATCCAGCTTTTCCCCTAACCTGTGTGAAGCTGGCACAGTATTGCACCTGCTGAAAGTTTTCAGCTGAGTGCTATCTTTAAAAAAAAATCCATAACTGAACTGCTGATTATGAGAAAAACGTGGTCTCCTCTAATCTTTGAGCAGCCTATTTTCCTTCCAGCGCACATGCCATTATCTCAGTAGTGCTAATGGGATTGGGAACCATGTGTCTAGAGACCATGCCTGTCTCTGGGACCTCTCTGAGAGATATTGAGCATTTGCAATTCTCATTGACCTTAAACGGGGCAAGTTTGGGGTTTTAAACACAGCAATTTTTTTAGGTTACATATAGCAGTGTGTTGTGGCAGAAAATCTGGACTGTGAAAAAGAAAGTGGAAACTTTTTTTAAAAGATATCTGAGTTAGATCTTTTGAACCTTTATGCAAGCATGGTCTGTACGTATACAAGTCACACTGACATAAAGATTGCACTATCAGGCAGTGTTAGAGAAGGAAAAAAAAATACAGTAAAGAAGAAATAATCACAACCCTCTGAAAAATCATCAGTAACATGTTTAATGATTTTTTTAAAAATATTTATTTCTTCACATTTTTGTTTGATTCATCTTTCTTTGCATCCCATCCAGTAAGGTCTCCCTCCCACTCCCCACCGCCTGGAATATGAATCTAATTCTTTATGTACTTTCTCTTCAACTTACTTTTCAACTCTGTCCCCAAAGCTCCTGAGATTTCAGTGATTAATTGAACAGAAACTGGAATACTTCCAAGCCTACCTTGTCCTCATTGGTTTGACGATGTTCCTGTGCTCTGGTCATTAGTACAGCTTGACCCTGCAGAACTAACTCAGCCATGAAGCAAGTTAATCAGTAAAAGAATAGAGTTCTTGAACAGAGAAGTTTTATCCTGAGTTCACCAAAGCAATTACGTGTTCATTAATTCTCTGCCAGACACAAAGTAAGACAAATATAGGAAGTATGATCTTCAGAGAAATCATTTTCTGGAGAGAAGGTCAAAACCTAAACTGATGTAAATTGTCAGAGCTTACTTTACTTACATTGAGCTGTTGTGATTTATAGCTTCTGAGGATCTGGCCCTATTATAAGAGGATTCGCTATTTTAATTTTACTCTTAATCCTAATAACCAATAGCAAATCCATGCCAGCTGAGCCTTTCTTCAAATCATTAATGAGTTTCCTCTGAAAAAGTGCTTCATAGGACTTAAATTATAAATAACAAATCTGGTGTATCTCAGTTTTCTAGATATATATAGATGCATCTCATATTAGACAACATGTAAATATGTCTAGATCCTGAGGTTTTTATGTTGAGTTCCTTACAAATGTATACATTAACTTACTAAAAAGAGATAGCATTAAAATCCCTAGTAATATGCAGACTAAGATTTGAAAGAAAGCTTTGGACTGTGTATTTTCTTAAATTTGAAAAAATAACTCCTATGAGCATAACTCAACTATGTTGTTCCTGTTTCTGTAAGATATTTATCATTGATTTAAATGGGAACCAAAGCAGGTTTTAAGCCATGTGACCTCTTCATTATTTAGAACGCATTTTTTAAAAAATGGACACTGACTGGGGTTTCCCAGTTTTCAGATGCCCCTTTTGTAACCCTTTGAAGGGGGTTAACATTCAGCAGACTACCAAGTTCAGCCAATAAAAATCTCAAGGCACTATTATCTCCTGTCACTTTGGAAAGAAGAGACCATCTATTCTACCAGCAGAACGCTGACTGTACACATCTTATTAATCCTATGGCTAAGAGTCTAAATAGGAATTGATCTTTATCAGATATTTTTTTGAAATTAAAGCATTTCATATGCTGACCACACCAAAGGTGCTGCTTAGTGTGGTTGTCCAGGCATTGCACTTTCTCAAGAAGAAAAAGGTCAAGTCTTTGTGCTCTGTTTCCATCAACGCCCCGTTTCACTGCCCTCAGTTGTGCTTTCAGTTCTATAAACATACTTATGTGAGAGAGAGATGAGAAAAGCATTTCACACTGGACTCAGCTGAAATGCACAGGTGTAGCTGAAAGCATACTGCTTCATGCTGAAGCTTCATATCAGATGTGCTCAAGGGTTTACTGTTAATATGAGCTTCTCAGAAGTGTAACACTGAAATGTCTTCACTGAAAAATTGATTATAATTCCTCTAAGCTAAGCCAAGTCAGATGCTATATATCTCATCTATAATCATCCTATAAAGTATCTTATTATCTTTCAATATTTTTTGCATTCCAGATAGTCAAACGCAAACAAAATAGTGGTGATAGATGTGTCTTCTCAGAAGCGGTTATTATTTCCAAGCTCACCAAAGTGCCCACAAAGAGGTACTTCTCAGATTCTTATCTCTTCAGGACAACGGCATTCATATTGTTTGCAGACACAACAGAGTGAACAGCTGAAGGTGACACAGAAGGGTGTAATATATGCCTGTAGGCAATCACAATTAACTATTACTAACAGTCCTAACAATATGCCTGTTGCGATTCCTTGGATTGCATGTGACCAGCTGGGTTATCTGGTTATCTCCCGGTGATATTCAACATGTAATATTTATCAGTTACTATGCTTCATCCTTCATTTTTTATTAACCTCTTGCAACAGTGTTTGTTAAGGAAAACAGTGTGTTCTGAATTTTAAAGAATGTTTTTAAAAAATCAAGTGCCCAGATGCCCTAGTGCTTATCTAGGTACCACAGTTCTTTGTGCAGACATGAAACTGCATCTCCCAGACAGGTGCATGACTGATCTACAAATCCACGTTACACACTGAAACAAAGTGCCAGCAGAGAGGAAGTTCACCAGTAGACACAAGCAGTTCTACATATGGCTTTTTGTAGAAGTGTGGGTCTGGATCATCTAATAAAGGGTTCTGCAGACTCTCCTCTATCCATCATACTACATATTTTCACAAAACTTGTAATAATTTTTTCTCTCTCTTCCTCTCTCTCACACAAACAAAATACGACGGCGTGTTTCCTTCATAAACAAGGATAAAAAGAAAAGTTGGGATTCAATTTTTCAAAGGAACATAAGAGTAAAAGGCGTGAGGAAGTACCCAAAGAGGGTTTGGGAAGAAAGACATTGTAGAATAAAATAATTAAATTATAATAATAGTTTACGTATAACCCAAACAAAATCTAAAACTAAAGTTGCACGCTAAATTAATATTTCTACATACATACTGCATCTCTTCTCCCTGCCTTTTCTGTCACTGTCCCTAAAGAAAACAGAGTAAGATCTTCAGGGAGGAAAAGCATTTTTCTATTTATCCTTGCAGAATTTAGCACAATGTGGGCCTAATCCCTTTATGGCTTTTGAGAGTTAAAATAACACATAACTCCTAGCTGTCACAGTAGTAAAGTGAACTGAAGCCAAAGAAAAGCCAAGAATATCTACAGGGACCACTGCAAATAGGAATCAACAAGTTTCTTGGAGTTCTACCTGCTAATACGTGCCAAAAGTTCATGTTCCTGCTTGTTTATAGTTTGCTTAATGCAAAATTACTTCCATTGGGTTTTTTCCCCATAATGTTCTAAAATGACATATCCCTTTCATGCACAGACTAGCCTGCTTTTGTGATAACAAACTGCTATGGTAAAGAAATGAAAGGCCAGGAAGACTGTCTTCCAACTGCAATGTTTGTCTAAGGAAAGGTAGTAGATTACTGAAATTCATTGTTACTCCTCTATAACCCTGTTACATTATCAAAACAACTATTTTAGCTACTTGCCTATAAAGAGCAGGTTAAATATTTTTTATGTTCCTTTCACCCCTTGACCATGCCATAAGCAGTCTTTCACAATATTTTTTCAGAAGAAAATATGCATGTTTCTTCCAAAAAATATGTCAAGTTTTTCCCTTTAACAGATGGTGAAAGTAGTTCTTACCATATTTCCTCATCCTCTTAGATTTCTAGCAAAACATTTTGGCAAATCAAGAGATATAAATAAAGATTCAGATGTTTATTGAACAGCACATAATTTAAATAAATCATATTTATGAATGTCTGGTGGAGCAGAATTGATTGCCAACTTATACCCTTTGGGCTTCAGTTTGTTAACTGACGTTTATCTCGGACTGGAAAACAGAGTGTGTGAATCATTTATCCATTTCTGTACTCTCTCCTTATTTTTTTAAATGTTCCAAATCACTATTTAAAGTAAAAAGCTCCATTACTTTGTAATGTCCTAGCATGTCCAATAAGTTTGGCAGCTGGGAATCCAAAATAATTACAGAATAGTAATTCACAAATAAATTAACCAAGTAAACCCTAACTATTCACCCCATTCCCTCTCCAAATAATCAGATACAAAGAAATTCTTACACTGCAACATTGGACTTTCAAAAATTTGGCATCCCACCCTGTCAGAAGCAGGCTGCAGAAGTACAGACCCTCTACTGAACAGGCTCTGAATTCTTGAGGGGTGCAACGCTGGCAACATGCTGCACCACCAAACCAAACAGGCATGATTGCTGTGAAAGAACACAAGATGAGCAGTGAGTGATCTTTCAGATGGCCAGACCCGGGGCAATTCAAACTCTGCAAACCATGCTGGCAAATCCAGTAGCTGTTTTCATGTTGTCACCATCACTGCTATTTTTTTCAGACTGACCCTGATGACTTTACTCCCATCCGTACTGTCAGCAACCAATGTAATACAGCATTTGGAGTGTCTGGAAGAAACAGAGAAAAAAACATTTTCAACACATCAGGACTGCCACTGACGTGGCACTTATCCTTGTAGGATAAGCAATCTATAGACCTGAGAAGGAACTGCAAATACACCTCAGTTTTCTCATGTTCTCTCAAAGAGCAGAAAAAGAATCCAAGACTGTATAACTATCCCCACAAGATATCAGAAATAAATCTTAAAACCACATAGTGAATGGATTTTTATACCTTATTTTTATAACTGCGTTTGTAATGGAACTCAGTAGGAAAACCTAGCAGTCTTCTAAGATGCCTATGCAAATAAGGTACAGCTAGGTATTTTAGCATTGAATGATATGTTCATAGATGGCAAACTCATACCTCCTGATGTACAGGTGTTAGCATCCATAGCAAGACTTGATTTCCTTCTCATTTACATTTTGATATACGTACTGAAGTGGATGGAGTACACATTCCGCAATGTCTCAGCCTATTTAAAAATTTATGTGCTGTTTCTGCCTCTGGTATGTGCCAAGTCTGAAGTCCTTCTCTCTTACAAAGCTTTCATAACAGCAGTTAGGTATGTCTCCTTTCTCACCTCCTCCTAACATTCTCTTTCATCAACTCCTGCAATCTCTTATTACATTATCATTTTTATATGAACACTGTTACTAAAGGCTTCACTCTTCCCACAACAGAATTTCATCTTTTTTCCCCTGCTTTGTTTCTGGAATACTTTTTAAAAAAATATTTTAGATAAGACCATTTAAAAGAAGATCCACCTCAAAATTAATGTATTGCCATTGGTTGAAGTTGTTTTAAAACTAGATAAGAAGCAAATTTCTCCAATATTTGAATCTCCAACCAGCAAAATTAAATCACATTGTTCGCAGCTTCGCATTGCCAAGCTAAATAGGAGCTGAAAAATAAAATGGTGACTATGCCCTGGGTAGTAACAAATATAAGCAACTACTAAAAGACATCTTTTTGAAAGTATTTTTAAAGAGTTTAGAACATCATGAGAATCTGATTACCTTGGTTAGCAAACTAGTCCTAGACTGACCATCTGCACAGACGAAGAGGTCAACACTGATCTTTGTCAAAGAGATGGGAGGAGTACAAGTGCCTGGTGCTTATGGTAAATACTTCATCTAGCAAGGATGCTATTGACACCCCTTCTCAATAGGTTTGAGTTACATGATGAATTGTAATAACATAATCTCAGGTACTGGTTTTGGCTGGGATGAAGTTAATTTTCTTCATAGCAGCCCATAGGATGCTCTTTCAGATTTGTGGCCAAAACAGTGTTAACACAGGGATGCTTTAGCAATCGCTGAGCAGTGTTTACACAGCAGCACAGCCTTCTCTGCTCCTCATGCTGCCCCACCAGCAAGGAGGCTGGGGGTGCACAAGGAGTTGGGAGGGGTCACAGCCAGGACAGCTGACCCCACCTGATCAAAGGGATATCCCACACCATACGGCATCATGCTCAGCAATGACAGCTGGGAGAGGAAGGAGGAAATGGGACACTTGGAGTTATGGCATTTGTCATCCCAAGTCCCTGTTACATGTGACGGAGCCCGGCTTTCCTGGAGATGGCTGAACATCTGCAAGCCAATGGTAAGTGGTGAATGAATTTCTTATTTTGCTTTATTTGAGCATGCAACTTTGGCTTTACCTATTAAGTCATCTTTATCTTAACCCACGAGTTTTCTCACTTTCACTCATCTGATTCTCCCCTCCTTTCCAGTGGGGTAGTGAGCAAGGGAGCAGCTGTGTGGGGCTGAGCTGCCTGATGGTGTTAACCCACAACATCTCAAAATGACAAAATCACTCATTATGATAGAAAAGCATGCCACCATTCACAGACAGTATAATCAGGTCAGCTTTCTATTTTCAGTGCCTCATCAGTACATAGCATACAGTACTTTCAAATGAAGACCTGGCTATAGATATTCATACTTAGGAGCTGGCCCACGAGAATGATACCTTAGACCGTGCACACCAGAAGCACCAGTGCTTTAAGGCCCGTAGCTATGGCAGTGAGCTTGAGCTGCCCTTTTTCTCTAAGATGCTCCTTCTTATTTTGCTGTTAGCTGTTCTTGTTTGAAAGTCTTGTGATCTTCCCATCAAACTCAAGCAAAGGGGTTAAGAGAATCATATTTCTGTGCAATGAAGTAGAAAGCGATGGTTTGAAAGCAATCACCAGTTTACTGTGGCAGTATGTACTCTACATTTGCCTGCCAGGCATCTATTTTACATTTTGCACAAATATACAGGGCTGAGTGTTTTGTGCAAAGGCTTAACACCGCCCCCCCCCCCAAAAAAAAAAAAAAAAAAAAAAAACACAAAACAAACAAACAAAAAAACCCACAAACTGATAGCTTACAAAATATTTTGAAGGAAATATCTTAGAAAATAGAATACTGACCCAGGTGCACACATATGTTTCTAGTATTGGAAATTATAGATTCAGTCAAGGCCACACCAGCATAATGCTGATCCCCTCCTGAGCAATGCACACTCAGATATAAAGGTTTGTGCCTCCACTGCCTGCCTTCCTCCTTTGAAGTTCACGTAAGTTAAGTCCTTCTCTGCGATGGAAGATTCAATCAGTGAAGTTAAGGGAGCAATATGAAAAGCAGTAAGGAAAAGAGATAAAATGAGAAAAAAATAAGCAAGACAACAAGGTTGGTGAAAAAAAAATTACTCTCCCATCCTTTCTTTTCTCTGGTGTGTCTCTGTTGACTCTGCAGTTGCTGACCTCTCCAGCGGAGCAGGGTCTCAGGTGCTTCCTCGCTTTCCGGACTGTCACCAATGCTACTCCATGACAGACAGAAAATGAATATGACTATCCCCAAGTACATGGGCATATGCTTGTTTCTGCTTTAAGAATCAGTCTCCTGTCAGGTACAGCATGGGTTGTGTAAGTGATGTGTAAGTGTGATCTGTTACCTCTTCTCTGTTGTGTAAGGCAGAGGACTGTCTCCACACAGTTTCACTGGAATCCAGATTAGGCTGTTACTGTATCATAGAGTTTTATTTCTTCTCACATTCATTTAAGCATTTACAAAAACTTCCCATGGTAAGAAGCAGGTCCTGGCTCATCTACAACTCAGAGCTTCAGCAGGCTTTGAAACTCAGTGGAACATGACAGATTTATTGAGTTTACTAGAAAGACAGAATGGAGTTTCCTGTTCTGCCTGGCTAAATCACTGTTGTAAAGTATCAAAAGTGGGCTCCTATTTCTCTTTTGTATGCATGCCTGTAAAAACAACCTCAAAAACTATGAGATTACTTTGCTAGATTTCAATGTAAACAGAAGAACTGGACAACACTAAAGGCCTCACTCAAGCTAAATGTTCTTGACTTCTAAGGGGCTTTAAATTCCCTCTGAACTCAGAGGTGTAGAGTGTGGTTTAACAGAGGGTCCAACAGCACAGATGCAATGGAAATATGAAAGCATAAGGAATCATTCCTGATCATGTTTTTTTGGCTCCCAGAGTTACGCTTACAAATTTTGGCATTGCAGGGACTCTTACTATATTTTACAAAGAACATTCAAAATTCTAAGTATTTACAAATGGTTCTCAGCGGGTAACAGAAAGTATTTTAAAATGGCATCATAACTGGAATTTTCTCAGTGTCTCTTTGCCTATGTATCATGTTTAAAGATTTAACATTTGTTCGTGGCCAAAAAAAAATGCTATGTGATTTTTTTAAACGTATACTGTTATACCTCTGATCAGATATCTAACTGCTACACTCTTCATGGCCTTAATAAATGAGAGTTGGATGCACTATTACTTGATCTGTTCAGAACAAGGTGCTGGGGATCAGATCACTTTTCCTCCCATTTCTCCTTCCCTGAATTCCAGTGATGTTAACTTACAACTTGTTGTGCCTTCTAAATACTAGCACAAGGAATACGTAGACTGTCTGAAAATAAGAATTATTTACCAATAATAAACTGCAGAATAGGAAGAGATCAGCAATAACTCTGTGTAACAGAAATAATCAGTATGATGTGTCTTCTGTTGTTGAATTAGAAGATTCACACATATGCTCCTGTAAACCACAGGCATACTGAGCGAGTCTTTTGGAGTTCAGACAGCTTCTATGGTTCTAGTAAGGCAAACAGCAGTGGAGTTCCACTATCCCCTCTCTACTTCATAGTACCACAGGAGGAATACTATTTAATAATGCCAAGATTTTTCATTATAAGCCTCAATTCAAAAAATAAGTAATTTGTTGGATGAAATCTGTCATAGCTGCTTCCTTTCCAGGGCAGGTCTAAGGAAAAGTTTAATCAATTCTGTTTAGCCATTTCAATATCCAAGAGAGACAAAAATGAATATGTGACAGCTGTTGCTATTACTACAGGCCCTACTTTTTCAGCTTCTAACTTTTATTGTTTTCTTGTGAAAACTAGGACATAAGAAGCTTAAGGTTGTCTTAACTTTTCTGACTTACAAAACTGATTTTTATACATTTATGTTCAACATTTCTAATGTTGTTAATTATGATAGCATGTACATGTATGTTTAAATAAATTATTCAGTTATTATTGTGCTTGCTAACTCAAACATGTCTTGACAAGTTAAAAAAGCTGTTTAAGAAGTCCCTAAATGCTTGAAAATCATGGGCCTTCAATACACAGCACCTATGTGTTTCTGTTTTTTTAATATATGTTGAGAACTAAATAGTAAACAATCAAATTAATGTCTTTCACATACAAATAGGCACTAGACATAATGTACCTAATTCTAGTAATTGTAAACTGTATTTCCATAAATGCACATCATCAAATCCATCTCTCATTGCTTGCTAGGCTTGTTGCTTTGCAAACAGTTTGCTCACATTAATAGTAACAAAATTATTTGTCTAGGGCAAAAGTTATGGGAATTTTGTTTTGATTTCAGGGTTGTCTGAAGATGATTTTTTTTTAAGCATACTGGATTCACATATTTTTCTATAAATTGCAGTATGCAGGTAGTATAAATGAAGAAGCGATGTCTGTATGATAAAATAAGCAGTTCTAAGGCCTAAGCATAGGCGCTGGCACTAGGTCACCAATTTTGTTAAATGGTTGACATCGTTTCTGAAGAAGAAAAAAAAAAAAGGTTAAGCAGGACTTAAGGGGCAGTACAAGCCACACACTATTCCCAATAGGCTGTTAAATGAGAACATTGTATTTCAGAGGTAACAGAATTAAGCCACCTGAATGTAAGCCATGTTGTATAGGCTAGTGTCAGGGCTAGACAACAGGCAGGAACATGTTTTATTTACTAATCAGTGTTGCTGCTTATGATCAAAATAGTAACCCAAGCTTCTATTGAAAAATTTTACAGAGGGCATTTTATTCTGGCATTTTATTCTTTACTACCTCTTTTTGAAGCCTCAGCTATGACAAATTCATTTAACTTCTCAACGGTGTCCACATACATGATTTTAATCTTAAGTCATTGGCATAACAACTTTCCTGTAGACTTCCTGGTGTAGAAATAGAGCAAAGGCTTTTTATTTTTAATTTGGTCTTCAACTCTTTATTCCTCCTCTAATCCATTCTACTTTACCTTACTTATTGCAACAATATCCTCCTTTCATTAACTACACAAGTTCAGTTCAACTAATTACCTGGCATGACCATCAGCTCTTTTCAGAGTTACTAAACTACCGAGTCATGTCATATGTTCTCTAGCCTTATACCTCTGGTCTATATTCTTCATTTCTGGAAGGAAGAATGATTTTTATTCTGTTTAAGAGAAGGGCTCACCTTTGAAAATCGTTGGAAACATCTCTTTGTAACACTTTTGGCAGCTCATGAGCTTCCCAATTTTTAAAGTCTTTTTTTATATATTTTTCAGTATCATATTTGATCAGGTATTCCCATAAAGATACTGTAATTAAATTGCTGTCACATATAATGAGTTCAGATTTGACTTTTACACTTCCAGGAACAGTAAGCTAGAACTCAAGTGCAGATTTTTGTAGGTCTGTATTGTGCCATGTAAACTTAGTAACTGAGACAAAAAACATCGAGACTCCAATACTCCAAAGGTATGTCTCCTTATCACACTTTGTTCTCATGAAGGCATTCAAACGAACTGCCGCCATTACTTTGTGGCAAGTTAATTGCTTACAAAATAGCTCATACCTGCCCACGTTCCCTGAGCCTGGGAGTTCTGCAGGACTGAGTGAAAATTCTTGCAAATAGCACAATTTAACAATTCAATTAATGTTCCACAAGGGGGTTGTAGATTATTTTTTTTTCCTTATGGACATCATGTTATAAAACACTGTGCATAAATCTGTTTTGGTTTGTCTTTTTTACCATCAGAGGGACTTGAGTTCATTTACTGTGGTAATGAAAAGGTAAGAGAAGTACACTGCTAGCATTATTGTCACCTGTCATCTAGGTGGCCATACTAACCAGTAAAACACAAATGTGGATACAAATTTTGGACACTTGACTCCAGAAGTCACATACATTAAGGTGGAGAGGAGCCAATCTGCTACCACAAATATACTTTGAGTTTATTCTTCAGTCACTAAATTCCTGGGGGAGGAAAGATTTTACTTTTATAATCCTCGCTTCAACATGATATTCTTACTCATTGGACAGTACTTCCAACCTGACAGAAAGGGTTAATTTGTCTCTTCATGTATGCTTACATGTATATAAAATATTTTGAAACGGTTCAGTCTGTCTTCTGGCTGTTCGCAACAAAAAAATATTTTTGTCTTGGTCTTAAAGGGGGTTGGGGTTGGGGTTTTTTGCCTCTTCTAATTTTTTGAACATCTGTTGGAATAATCTTGAGTCCTATGATTTCCAGAAGACACATACTATCTTTTTTATTGCTCATATGTACAGTGTGCACTACCACCTTATATGCTCACAGTTCAGTACTAGGAAGCAAATACAACTTCATAAGTAAATTCTCATGTTCTCAGGAAACTAATTGATACAATGTTTTGTATAAAACCTCTGCAAAATTTTCTTATGGACAAAATGAGTCCAGGAAAATAATTCAACCGCAGGCTTTGCTGTGAGTCAATTTTTCCTGTTTTCATATAATCAAGTTATGAGTTTGATTCTAAAATGAAGCATATTAAATAAGAGAATTGGAAGGAACTCTGCCCCCTTTTCAAATCAAGAATCCATTTGGCAATTCATATCACTTTTCCAATAATATAATAAATTATTACAATGCTTTGCTGCTTGATGTTTATTACAGGATCCCCTTTGAAAATTTTTGTAAACTTCTTGCAATTTCCTGAGTTTTTATTGGCAGAACTGTGTTACTGTGTTGGTCTCTACCAGGTGTGCACCTACCATTTTGCAACTTTTCTGAATAGCATTGGAAAAATAGTGTTAAATGTAAGCATAGTGTGATTATATAACATCAGTTCTATTGATTCATTTTCTAAATACAATTCTATTTCTGATATTTTGCAATTTTTCTACTTACTTCACCCACAGATTTCAGAACTAACACTCTGCTTTATTTTTGTTTAAAAAGTCACACAGAAACTGCTTAGACTTTAAAAAGGTACCAACACTTCATGTTTACCTTGATCTTACGTAATGCAGAATACTTCTACTAGTCCAAAACCAGCGTCGCTGCATCTTTTTGAGGAGTTGAGCTAAAGCATAAAATGTCTTAAGTCCTGTGCAACTGCATCTCACAGAATGGAGACAGGAAGGAATCAGAAGAATAAATATTTGGCATTCCAATGATTTGGAAATCCTGCTTGGTCCAGAATAAAGAAAGTTACCTATGTTCTGAACCCAGGGTTACCAAAGTCAATGGGAATCTCTCCAGAGACTTCAGTGACCTTCATAGGCTCTGCCCAGCCTCTGCTCCTCTATTTGCAGTTTTGCATACAACAGGCTTCAGAGCTCAAATAAAGGAAACAGGAGCATTTTATTCACATGACGCTTAATAGTTTTAACAACAGTTTTTACACTGCAAGCATGAAAGAGTGCTTGCAGTATTGTTGGCTGCATCCTATTCCCTTCAAATGTCTGTATTTGCTGAGGGACATACTAAATGGCTGACATGGTCCAAGGAAACTTAAATATATGGACCTGCTTTTGAGTCACAAACAGTCTTTAGAGAAGAAATTTGCATAATCCCTAACTAGAGGCAGGGCTTTTTTTTTTTTTTCTTTAAAAAAAAAAAAAGAGAGAGAGAGAAAAGAAACACAACATTTATTTAACTGGCACTTGAGCAGGACTCCCTAGATCTCTAGAGACTTATGGGAGAGTTAAAATGTGACTCACTCTGTCCCAACACTTTCGTGCTGTGTTAAACCATTCAAAGGCAACACTATTTCCAAAGTGAATGCAATAAAGTTGTCATCTAAAAGGGAAAATGTTCACATAAATAACTGAGATGAAAAGTAGCATGACCTACAGATAAGAACTGAAATATGGGTATGATAAATCTTCCTTTCTATGTTAACAAATGAACAAAATTAGCACCAGTTCAGCACGAAGAAGAGGCTATAAACCATGCAAATACTAGAAATAAAATATGTGGATTTATTTCTCAGTGTAAAAAATTTAGTAAGTGCAGGTATCAAACACAAAACATATTATCAAGATTGCCCTAAGTGATGTGTGGATACAGTTCAGCATGTTATAATGTGATTTTTTTCTTTTTGTGTTCAGGACTGAGGAAATTCGGTGGAACTTTTTCAGTTCAGCAGTTTGGGATGTTCAAAGTTACTGTTTCAATGGTAACCGTATTTTAGTTATTCTGCTAATAGCTATCCATGACTTTTGAATAGTATGACTGCTAAATTTAGGAAATATGTCAAAACCCCAAATTATTCTTATTAAAGTTAATAGGGTGTTTATAATTTTTTTTTTAAAATGAGAAATCTTTTAAGTGATTGCATTGCCATCCACTGAACATAATGCAGCTATTAGATAAGATAAATAGACATATAAATAATATCTATTGCTTGTGAATTATACATAATACATATCCTACATGACATATACATGACAATATACAATCTATTTGTCCCAGCACTCTTTTCAAATCCCATCATTTCAAATAGTGCCAGTGCATAAGTTCCACTTTGCTTAGCTTCTCATGGCATTCTCTTCCAATGTTGTCAGTGTAAGAAGGTTGTTAGTGGTAGGACAACTACACTTGAATATTACAATTGGTTTTGAGCAGATGATTCCTTACAGAATGCAACGAAAATTAAATTGGTGATGCTGGATCAAAACTAATTTATCTTACCCAACATATTATCTTCAGCTCTGGATAATAGAAGATGCTTTAAATAAGGGGTCAGAACCACAGAATGGCAGATGTGGGGTTTATTTTTTTTCCTAGATTAGCTTTCATCTTGGCCATAATAGTTCAAAACTGACACAAACGTTGCTGTTGTTTACACCTATCCTGTACAGCCAATTGGTGACATCTCTAGGAGGTTTATCCAAGCTGCAGATGACATCAGGATACAACAAAGCTGCAAGCACATCAAAATGGCTTCATGCCAGCCCAGCTTCAGTCTGGTAGGGATTCATAGCTCTGGCAATGTGTTAGATTTGAGAGCAACTCTGTTCCAGAAACAATTTTGTGTAACATCACAACTGGCATAATAATCTGTGTAAGACTGGATCTAATGCCATGCAAAACACTGTGTTCCTGGAAACTGGAGCTTGGGAAAAAGCTGTGCAGAGCCACAGCTGGGTAGCTCTGCATATAACCAACTCAGGTCCACCAAGGCTTAGTAGCTTCAGGTAAGTACTAGGGATAACGCATTAACTCTTTCAGAAACATTTGGATGTCTCTGCTCTATACATGACAGAAGTCTGTTTACTGGAAAGACTTGTTAATCCCAGACAAGTGCCACATGAATGCACGGAACAAGCCTGGGTCCAGCATTACATCAGAGCTAACGAGCAAACTTTGACCACAGGAGGCTTTGAAGCACAGGGCAGAGACAGAGTATTTCTGCAATAATTAGCTCAAAGCCAGTGCTGGACCAAAGCTGGTCAAGCCTGGCTTGTCACGAACCGACTCAGAGCAAAAGCACTTGGACATCTCTGCATGCTCCTAGTGCATGCTGTGATACCTCCGTTACCCATATATTTCCACTGTCCTGGGATGATGGGCTCCACTTACTTTAAATATAGGGTTTTTTTCCTTATTATTGGCTATATGGCGTTTAATATGATGTACTATTTAATTAGTATTTCCCTGCAATTATGACATTCATAATGTCTCTGTAGAAGGATGAAGCTGGGTTAATTAGCATTGATAATATACAGCTGTGGGTTGGCTTCAGGGGTGTTAGGTTGGCCAATGTAGATAAGGTGCAGCTGTGGCTGGTTCTGTTAAGTGGTTGAGAACCAATGAAGAGAGAGCAGCTGAGGAAGAAAGAGCATGAGGAAGAAGCAAGAGAAGAAAGAGCATGCCCTGGATGAGGTGAGATGAGGAGAAGACAGCAGAGGGACTGACACGAAGAGTGTGCTGGTATGTGATAGTAAAAGACCTTGTTGCAGCTTGTTAGTTTGGAGAGTACTGCGACAATGTCTCCTTAAGTAAAAGCTCTAGTTTTATAATTATTTTAATAACAAAAAGGTACTACTTGTTTTCTCATAATCCTGGTAAACTATGTATCTCCAGTCACTGCATCATCATAAAATAACAACAGATCCTATGTCAGTCTAAATGCAAATTTAAGGTTTGTGGATTTATTGTGCATAGATTTAAATTATTTTAGGTATTACATCAAGACTGGACAAACCTGCGTGAGGCAAATTTGGTGTATACTTGAAAGCAGATGTTAAAACTTTTTTTCATGTTATGGCACCTCCTCTTGTATTGAAAATACAGTAGCCAATGACGCAACACAAAGTCTGAAACCGGTACAAGCTCATTCTGTTGTTTTGAATTAGTTAAAAAAAAATATGGAGCTCAGTTTCCTTTGACAGACTCTGTGCTGAATCAGGCATACAGTTTTCATGAAGCATAATGCTGGCGTAAACACATGTCATGTCATATGTCACAAACATATGTCAGTTTACTCACAGGTAAACTTTTTAGGATAAACCTCTATTCCCAGTTGTGCATGAAAATGTAAAGAGAGAACACAGTGAGAAAAAGATGTGTTTTGTATCTTAGCCTACATTTATATTTGACAGGCTTTTCTGGTTTCATTACTGCCAGTTATTACACCCACATGTGAGTACTGGCTATAGAGGGTCAGACCAAAGACCCACCTCCCTACGATGTACTGTTTTCAAGGAACATCTTTAGAAATTCTGCCTGTACTTTTCCTTCTACCTTTTTATTTACACCCTTACTTTCTCAAGCCCCACCACGTCACAGAATTCCTCATCAAGCTCCTCAGAGCATTGTGGCTAACCAGCACTGGATGGCCAGTCTGCATGGCCAGGGCCATAGCTGGAAGGAAGCAATCCTGGCTGCTGCAGGGTCTGCTTCAGTCCTCATCAGATCAAGCCTGCAAGGACAGCACCTCTGGGTGGCATGAACTTGTTCCTTAGCTTCATAGAGCAGCAAACATTACTGGGAGTTCTCTGCTCTGTGTCCCCCTCTTAAGTTTGGTATTTTCTGCTCGGTGCCTGAGGGGGGAAAAAGGAACGGCATAAGTTTCTCCCTAAGACTCTCCCATCCTCCAACTGTTTTCAGCTCCGTGGATTTCCTGAGCCTGTTGCTATTAAGGCTTTGTTCCCTTCCCCCAGCTTCCTAAATTAAATGCATTGCTGAGATTTTTACTGCAAAGAAGACTACGTTGATAAAATTTGCTCTGATGAAAAATTTACACTAATTTTCTGCATTAATACTTCTATGATCACAACACAGCAGACCTGCCTCTCAGGAAACGCATCCAAATTATTTTTGTTTCAGTGAGGCTGGGAGCAGAGCACACAGTAAAGTGGGTTGGCACTAACAACAAGAGACAGCTATGTTACAAAGCCAGATAAAGACTTGAGCACATAGTGGGTGGGTTTGGTTCAGCCAGGAAGACGGTAGAAAGTCCCGGAGAAGAAGGCTGGGCTGTGCATTCATTAGCCTAACACAAGTCCCACCATGGAGAGGACACAATGCTCCTAGCTCTGCTAAGGGCAGCATTCAACTGATACTTTCACAGTCCTGAGTCTGGTCCCTACAACCTGCCAGCAATGATGTACTTGTTCATCTGCATGTTTGATGGTTGTACCACTGAACCAAGAGAATGAAAAGATCATGGTGAGAATAGAAGGGCATATCCGCACAGGACTGTGCTATTCAGCATTGGGATTAAAACTATCTTTTGAAAAGGAGGAGGGGAAGAGTATCATTTAAATGGGAAAGGGAGGTGTATTTACCAGCCTGCATGTTAGCAGGCAGGCAGTCTTCTCACACAAAAAAAAGTATAGTGGACATAGTACTCTCCATACCTTGGGAAACGCGGTAACAGTGAGGCACTTAGGGTATTTGTGTCCCAGCCTCCGACTGCTTTCAGCTCAGGGATTCCCTGAGTCATGGTTTGTGTGTCTCCAACCTGCAAGGGGATTTCCTTCCTGTGAACCCACCTGATAGCCCCTTTAATTCATGGCAGTAGATTATGTTCTTAGTTTGGATGCCACTTATTCTGGCAGAACTGTGCTTCTGCTTGTGCAGCTTCTTCTCCTGCCCTCCCAGCCCCTTTCCCAGGCAATCAAACGGCACCGACAAACCTACTGCTTACACGCCGGTGCAGCAACGCTGGCAAAAGCATATAGCACACACGCAGCCTGATGTATTCCTAGGGCAAGTACTCTCTGCTCCAAAGAAAGTAACTTTATCACGTTTTCTTACTAATGCTGCATTAGTGGTGCGGTTTCTTTCCCCACAACCACGTAAGGAAGCATATGGCCGGACCCCTCGCCATTACCCTCCCCCCCCCCCCCCCCCCCCCCCCCAACTACCGGCTGCAGCTCTACAGGCGTCTTTGCCAAGCAAACTCGTTGTTCCCCCCCCCCGGCCGCGCTACTCCAGGCCGAGGTGCCCGTCCTACGCCAGGCACCCGGCTCCCCGCCCGACCTTCCCGGGACCTTCCCGGCCGGGCAGGGGAGGAATGCCGGAGTGCACCCCCCGCACCGCCCCCAGCCCTCGCCCGGGGAAGGGACGGCCCTGAGCCCGCTTTTTGTTTTAACAAACGTTTCCCCCTGCCTATAAGGAAACCCGCGGCTGCCCAGGGCCGGGGGAGGGTGGGATTTCCTTCCCATTGTCTGCCGGGCTCGGCCCTCCCGGTTAACTGTTTAGCGCTCCCAGCGCCAGCTCCATGAGGAAGTTAATGGCCAAAAGGGATCCGCGAAGGGCCCCCGTTCGGTGTCAAACTGAACAGACAAATGCAGGGGTCGGGGCTCCCCAAGAGCTGCTAGCAGGGCTGCAAACCTGTATATTGAGGAGCGTTAAAAAGTCTTTCCAAAGCAGATAAAAATAAGTCAAAACGACAAAAAAAAATGCATCTTTTTTATTCTTAAATGTGTACCCTGAAGGCTACATAATGCGAACTGTTACCCAGGGGCCCTAATGAGGGTAACAAAATGTATTCAAACAAAGCCCACAAACACCCATATATAAACTATATGCCTGTCTTTCTACACTTAACTTGATTTACTGCCCACCAGCTCAGACAAGGTAACGTGGCAGACACTCCCTACATGTTTGCTTTAGGATACCTTGTTCTTGCCAAAATCAAATATTTGTATCCTGAAACAAATATTTGGAGATGGTGCAGACTAGCCTTTACAAATATGTTAAGTACAGCAAATTGTCGGCAAGCAGTAAAAACCTGTAAGGTAGGCAAACCATAAAGCTTCAACCCTGAATATGCTTCCGCATTGGTGAAACTGTGGCCTAAATATTTATTTGACAGCTCTCTACGAGTCCTAAAGAGATAAAGAGCTAAAACCTTTTTATACTGAAGATAGCTGAACTTCTGCCTTAAATAAATATTTACATAGGTAAGGAGAAGGCACTGTGGCAGAGCAGTAAATCTTTGTGCTAAAGAACTTGGGACTGGAATTGGAGTTTTGTTTTGGAGTTATGGCAAATTCCCCCAGCTGACCTATTTGTAGGGGGTACCTGGCTGTTCCAGCTGAAGAATTAAAGATGGTTATGTGTGCTGCCAGCTATGCTTCTCCTCTGTTTGCTTCTGGATGCAAAAAGCGGCGTGCCTTCACCACGCCAGCCTGAGCAGAATTGATAGCTTGACTTCATGGCAGAAACAGTAGAAACCATAAGGACTTTTTTTTCTTACATAAATATAGCTCAGATGCAATTTGTACAGAGAAGGTTTCAAAGAAACCTAAGACAGCCAAGCCAGTAATATCCCATGGAAACTTGGCATATATTTCTATCAAACTTCTTTTGAAAATTACATGCCTTAATGAAACCAGAGCCAAACATCACAACTAAATGCTCAACATAAGGTAGCCTTTCTGTAATTATACTGATGGTAAATCCCTTCTTCCTTAAGAAATTGCTTGTAAATTACATTTGCTTTTTATTAATACAAGAAATATAATGCAGTTAATAAATGATAGTACCACTGCTTGGTATCTGCCCAACTCCTCAAGCACCTCTTGAAAGCAGATTACCAGCACTTTCTTTCCTATCTATTTATTTTAGATCATGTAAGATGTTCTTTCATGCAACTATGTTACTTGCATTTTATTTGTTAAAAGAGGACATAAAGTCCTCATGCAGCAGTCTCAAATAAAATGTGGTTTTAGACACTACTAGAAATCTTATTTACTGAAGACACTGGAGAAACTTTCGCTGTTCAGTGCGCAAACTCTGTTAAATCTTTCACTGACCGGGCACAATGGATGCATCTTTTTCAACATTAGCAGTCCAAAACTATTTTAGCAATACTAACGATTCCTCATATGACTAAAACTATTTGCATGCATAAATGTTTATAGAACTAAGCTTACAGTGTATTTTAATAAAGTATGTCACATTTCTATTCAAGATTAATTAATTGTGAAGTATGTTACTTTTTTATTAAATAATTCCTGAAGAACTTCAGAAACTTCAGAATGTATTTGCCTAGACATTTATTAGTAATAATATTTATCTCACATTCCATATAAAAACAGGATAAAATGTACATGTTTTCTTGCTGCTTACATATATATGTGCCTGTAAAGTTATGTATTTCACATTACCGTGTATTTCCCAATCCTGCAGTGAAAGGATGGTTAATGGTTGGACTTGATGATCTTAAAGGTCTTTTCCAACCTAAATGATTCTATGTTTCTGTGATCTACAGGTTGCAACACATAGCCAACTCTGAAACAGATCACTGATTCTGTATGTTTCAGTTTGTTGCTCAGTGTGACTATCTACTTTCAAAGACGTTAACCAGAATGTCTCCAAGTTGACTTCATGGTAGGAGGAATTTGCATGTATGAGGGCCAAAGAAGCAGCACGTTTTTCCTCTGCAATAAGATAGGGTCCAGACCTAAAAGTATGATAAAATACCTATATAAGAAATAGTTAAAGATCCGTTTCAAATGTATTATTAAGGAAAAAAAAAAAAGAAAGAAAAAAAAAAAAGAAACAAACAGCAACTCCAGCAGACACCACTAGAGTTCTCCTTCTCCCAAATATCCCTAGCACCATCCTAAACCCTGTTTACCCCAGAAACCTGAACTGTGGACAGACAGAAGAGGAGAGAGAGAGAGAAAATTCAGACACAATAAAACTCTGAGGGGAAAAATATGTGGAAGGAGGAGGCAGCAGCGGCCTGGGGAAGGGATTGAAAAGTTTCCCCTGGCTTAACTTCTCCCCCCCTGCAGCAGCAGAAGCAGCGCCTGCAGCACAAGGTGAGAGAGACTTTTAAGTCTGGGGAGGAGGGGTGTGTGTGCGGGAGGGGGGTGGGGTGGGGGTGAATTTACAGCCCTGTGGATATTTCTGTGTCTGCCTCCGTGGCTTTGGGGTGCGAGAGACGCCGTGTCTCATGCTGGGTGGATTTTTTTTTAATATGATGGAGGATTATAAACATGGCGCCTTAAAAAAACTACAAAATCATGTACACACTGTTCCAAGGAGATGGGGGAGAGGGGACAGGGGAAGGGCTGGGCACCAGAGGAGGGGGCAATCCTGCCCCGCGGGGTGCCATATGGGGAGGGGGGAGCAATTATACTTGATAATAAAATGTGTGGGGCTGCGGGGAAGGGGGGGGGGGGGGATGGAAGGCGGGATTTTATTATTATTATTATTATTATTATTTCATTTTTCGGAGTGGGCAGGATTATCTGGCAGCCCGCTTGGAAACCGAGGAGGAGAAGGGGACGGCGGCAGAGCGCGTGTGATTATTAACGGCGATTATTTTTGTCCCATCTTCCCCGGTCGGATTTCGGCTGGGAGGCGGCGGCGGGCCCCCCGCGCCGAGTTGCAGCCAGCCCCGGGGCCGGGGCGGGGGGCGGTGGGGTGGGCAGAGGGGCGCACAAGGGAATCGCTGCCTCCAGCGCTCCGCGCGGGCCTGCAGGGAGCGGGGGAGCCGGGGACTCGCGTGAGAGGCGAGGCCGCGCGGGGTGTGGCGCAGCCTGGCTTCGGCCCCGTCGCCCCCCCTCCCCCCCCCTTTCCCCACACGCGGGGCGACCGCTTTGCTCCCCACTCCCCCCCCCTCCTCCTTTCTGTCACGCACACCCCCGCCGCCCCCGCATTTCCTCGCAGGGCTGGGGGATGTCTGCTTGGAGGACGGGTCTTGGCCCGAGTAATGGCAGCTGCTCGACAGCGCCGAGTCTCCACAGGAGAGAGACGTCGGGCCCCCGCAGGCCGGCCGCCGCGGGAGAGGGGCCATGGCCCCGCTTCCCCGCGGGGGGGCAGAGGAGGGGACGGGGAAAGGGGTAAACTTAGAGCCCCATCCCTCCTCCCCCCGGGCGGCTGCAGGCGGGCTGCGCCACCCCCGCGGCGGGGACGGCCTTACCGCCCGGCGCTGCCGAGAGGGCCGGCGGGGGACGGGGCCCCCTGGCTTCCCGGATCGCCCTGCTGGCGGAGCGCCTCGGCCCCCGGCACAGCCCCGGGGGCTTCCTCGCCTTCCCTATCTGCACCGGGGTAGGGCGCGGGGCGGGGGCGGGTTGGGGAGGGAAGGGGCCAATTTCTCCGCCGTCCTTCCCCGCTCCCCCACCCCGCTGCGGGTGCGGGGAGCCCCGCGGGCCGGGGCTCTCCCGGCACTGCTCACCCGACGCCCGCGGCCCCGCAGGGCCTGCCCGCAGCCCCGCCGCACTCGCGGTCGGGTGTGAATGTGAACTGTGGAGGGGCTTGCTTGTGGTGTTCCGGGAGGGGTGTGTGTGTGTGCGCCCGTCCCCCAAACCGCGTCTCCAGATAACTCCCCCGGCTCACTTCGTGAGGTGTTTTCCTTGCCCCCGCCTCAGGGGTTGTCCAGAGGCCTGTCTGCCTCCTCTCCTCTCCATCACGGGCAGGGATGCATGCGTGGGTGTGGGGTTTCCTATGGCGAGGATGGTAGGGAGCTGCTGCGCGCTGTCCTGGCCTGCCGTGTGTTTCAGAAACCATCCCCCCTGTAAAATTCTGATGTTAAGGACTTGGGAAACTTTGTGTGTCCTTTGGGGCTTATCCTGAATACGGCAGACTTCGGGAGTTATTTGTCTTCTGTGAATATGGCAAACAACTTTACATAAGCTAGAGCTGGGGTGGCTTGAGAAGAGGAAAAGGGATGAAAAACTGTTTTAATTTGGTGTTGGTTGGTCTTATAATTGTATAATTTGACATTTTAACACCCTGGAATCATCTGCCATGGTCACTGTATTATAGGAGTAATAATATTTGTTGTAGTTTTGAGAAGATCCTATTGCAGTGGAAAGGATGAAAAGTAGAGAATGCTTTCTTCTCCTAGAAATGCTGAATATTTTTTTTAATTTTATTTTATTTCCACTTCTGTTGCTATCCTTTGTAGGAAATTGTTTAATTCTTTAGGGGTTATCACTGAGACAGGTGTCGGGAGGCGGGAAGAGTGGGAATGGAAATGCCAGTTTGTGGTTCAGGTTGCAGTCCCTTGGGTTTTTCTAGTCCCTCATCCTTCAGCGTGAAGGACCTGGCATCTCTCCACATTTTTTTACTTTTTTATTATTATTATTTTATTATCAACCATTCTTGGTGCACTATGGAAAGTCTTTAGGGAAGTAGACCATTTGCTGACTGCTGTTTTGTATGAAACTGGAAGTACTCACAAAATAGTTACAAGCACAGATTTATGTTTAATGCCAGCTTTTCCATGCCTAAACAAACCCTCTTTGCTTTTGACCAGATATTTGTATTAGGAAGGGAATGGTTCATGGGCTAGGTAGTGTAACAAAGTACTTTATCTTTCTGATAGTGAGTTTGGTTTTAACGAGTGGGGAAAAAAAGTTATTGTGTTGGTGACTCTTTGATAGTGCTATGGATGGTGGTCTCTGCCCTCAAGAAGTGGCATCTGCAATCGATCCTTGGTATCGGGTTCAGCACCAAAGGACTGAGTGAGAAAAATCACTCCTCATGAGCTGGGCACTGTGATGGAAGTTACTAGTGATGAAATCAGCTATGTAAGGGGAGTTGTGAGTGCGCGGATGTTGGGTAGGGGTCTTAAAACTTTGACGATTTGCTAGAAGATGCTCTTCTTCCACAGTTTGGAGCTTTATAGCACTTAATTTAACATGGAAGTGCCCTCCATACCAGTTAAATTAGTGTTTTTTGTTTTTTTTTTAATCTAAGCAAGCACCTGCAGCTATTATTTTTAAATGCAAACATAAAACCAAATTGAGTTTGTTCACCATGAACTAAAATTCTAGTAGTTTGTCTTAATCCATATGCATTGTGAGCCAGAGCAGTACTTCTTAACTTTTCAGGAAAGATTGAACACTGCAGAAGCAACAAGAATTTCATGACTGTAATTGCTGTGCATGCAGTATGTGCCTGCTAGGTTGTTTGCTGTGATTTGATGCTGTGTGTCCGTACTACTTGTAGGTAATAGGCCGTCTGTATGCAGCTAGTGTTCAGATTGCCTGGGAGTCCTGCCTGCCCTCGTAGCACAGAGTAGAAGGGATTATTTAGGAAAGACTTGAGGCTTCTGCTGGGGAAGAGCCTGCATCACCTTTTCAGCCTAATATCATCTCAAGAACAAATGAGATGGTGAAAGGCTGGGAAGTGTGCTCAGCATTTCCACGTCACAGGTGAATATAACCCACTGGGTGCTCATAGTGATGTGGTGCTCCTGGAGAAGACAACTACGTGGATGGGCAATAAATTTGGCCTGAAGCTGACCTTGAAGTGGCTTAGGCTACATCTGGACTGTTGTGCATTTCTACCAGTGAACCACAGCTTGGGGACTGCTGAATTGTGCTATCTGCAATCTCTGAATTAGGATGAAATACTTCAAAAAGAAATAAAGCAATATTTGAAGATGTTTTCTTAATTTTAGACATCTAAAACTCTCCATAAATGTCTGCATTGTTTAATCTGTTAGAAAGTTGTCTCATTGCACGCAAATTGAGAGTCAGGGCAAATTTTGGAATTAAGAGACTTGGTTTGGGATTGAGTACCCAACTTCAGTCAACTAAAGTTCACAAATTTTGGACATACCTGTAACAAGTTTTCATAGTTACTGCCTTCCACAGCCTTTCAGAGCATTTAAGTATAGAAGTGCGTAAGGACTGCAGGCAGTGAATCTGTCCAGTATAAAAGTTATGAAAGAGGGAAGGGTGATGATGATGTCTTCAGTAAACTTCTGAATTTTCTTCTTAAATGGCTTTTTAGCTAGCTCCAGTGTGGCATAAGTGTTGGTAAAATAAGTCTTTTACCCATGGTGTAGGTTGTTAAAAATGCTAAGTAAGACTATAATTTATGCAAGGTATAGGTGTCTCCCACCAGTGATGAACTTGGTTCATAAAAGGCTTAGTTGTTCAAAATTACTGGCCAGAGGCATACAAGAGTTTGCTTTCCTTAATAAGATAGAGTTTTGGTTTTTTGCAAGAGTTACGTCAGAATTGTTGGAGCAATTTTTTTCCCCTGTCTATCCAGTAAATACATGCATATTTCTTTCAAATCCTGACCCGTGATTTTATTAATTTGGATGGGTTTCCTTCCATGTAGTAGGGCTTTCTTTAGCCATTCTTCTTGTACTGATTGCTTAGGAGTTAATCTCAGACCATGTTCTTTATCTGTATGGTTTTTTGTGTGTTGGGTTTTTTTGGGTGTTTTTAGTCTCAGGATGTGAACACTCCCATAGTACTTGTGTAGTACTTGGAGCATGGTGCCCTTGGTAGCTGGGCAGTGCAACGTATGTCATCTTTTACATAGCTCATACATTTTAGGCTGTCAGTGTTGCTTGCGCTAAATGTTGTGAACAAAGACTGTTCTTGTCAGGTTCTGGATGATTTTTGATAAGTTGCATGTAAATTTAGCTCATAATTGGGTTATTGTTCTAGGGTTTAATCTGCCAGTCGGGAGAATATAGCTGCAAAATAGGTAGTTTATAAGATGAGGTAATGATTCAATTTTGCAGGAATTTCTTAATAAGTTAACTCTTACATTCCTAAAAAAGTTTTCAGTGATTTTCAGTGCAGTGTAAAGTTGCAAGTTCAGTAACGGTGAAGGAGTACCTTGTCATCTATACAAAATGCAAAACAAGTGTGGAAAACTTTTTCTTGACATAAAGCTCAAATTTGCCTTTAAATGGTGGAAAATAACATTTCTCCAAAAAAATCTTCATTCCTGGGTGTAGTGGAGGTGGCTGGAAGTAGATTGATAGACACCAGAGTGGCTGTGTACAGTATAATAAAAACTGTGGCCTCTAACCTGAATGGGTGAACTCCTGTGGCACACGGAGCTGTCTGGTTTCAGAGGCCTCTCTACATCATCTCTCTGCGACACCAGGGCTGAGTCAAGCTGATATTTTTTCCCATATTTTAAATTTTAGTCTTTAAACATAGTTTTATCATCTGTTTAAACCAGTGTCTGCCATCAAGTTAATTGAGGAAGCCTGAACTCTTGTCTTATTATTTATTTTTAACTACGCTGTGAATATTGAATTATATGAAGAATTTATTTTTAAGGGGTAAAACTAGACAAATGACTATATAATGGATTTTTAACATAATTTTTATTTCAAAAGGAGTAAATAAGCTGCTTGTTCCAACTATACTGTTTCACTGATTGTCTGAAGTCATGCTAATGCTTACAGTTGGCTTGAGATGCTTTTTGATGTAAGATGGCTGCAATCAATTTCTTTAAATACACGTTATTAAAGGGTGAACTAACTTGAATCATAAGCTGTGCTAGAGGCTTATATTTTCCTTATGTTTCACTAAGATTTCATTCATATTTTTTATGTCTCCTTTTTTTTTCTCCCTGAGACAAACAGTCTTTTAGTCTTGTGGGCAGGCAACAGCAGACACAGTGGTGATACTCTGTGACATGTCCATGAACCCAAGGTAAAGCTCATGGTGTCTAATTTTAGGTCAGCCAGCTTTGGTAATATCCTGTCAGAGCCTGATCCTATAGCTGTACCATGTAGATAAATCCAAAGTGTAGTTACTGAGAGTTTTGTGTACGAAGAGACTGGTTTTGATTTTCTTCCAGTCTCTCGTTTTTGCACTTCACTGAAGTGCCCAAGTTTCTGCTATGGAAGTATAGAGATATGTAATTTGAGTTTAAAGTATGTTATTGGTTAAAACAGCAGGATCCTAATATTTGTAATTTCAAAATTACAAAAAATATTTTAAAAATGTAAATAAAATACTGTTACCGGTGTACCAACAGTCAGAGTATCTTTGCATATACCTGTACATTGTATTCAGTGTTGAATTCCAAGATTAAATAATTGCAAAATAAAACATTGTGAATTAGTGATTATGATTTTTTGTACAACTCTCCATTGCAATATTTGCTAAGAATTAGTTTCATATCATAATTCTAGCACCGGAGACAGTGAAATCTGAGGTGCTAAAATCCACTTACTGGTTAGAAAATGAAGTTGAACATACCTACAGAACCACCAGTAACATCCCAGTCACCCTTTTTGTGGAAATAGCATTTTTTACATGCAAAGAACTGGTCACGCTGTGTTAATTCATTTTTGTCCATAATAGGATACTATGGGTTTGAGATCTAGTGATTTTAAAAAAAAGTTAAACATTTTGCTGTTTACCTCTCATTTCTCCTATGCTTCATTTTCTTTCACTTTGTTAGTATGTTAAACATGAAACCAGCTTGCCTTATATTCAAAAATATGATTTTAATGTGGCTAACTTAACTATAATGTTTTGGTTACAGACCGTAGGAGTCTGCTAGTAGGTGTAGTACTCAAAAGCCTCATTTTGGAAAGTGGATATTTGTGCTTTGATCTCACGCACTTACAGCATGGCATTATTATCTGGTCTTTTAAAGATAGGTGGATGGGAGTCGCATGCAGTGACTCACGGGATATGGTACTTAGTTCACTAATTTTAGCAGAGCGATTCTTATCTTTCAGCATTAGATTTTATTGGATCCTTTTGGAAAAGCGATGAAGTGAAACAAAATGGAGTTGAGAGATGATTAGCAGAATCCCAAAGTAGATAGAAATATTATACAGCAAAAAATAAATTAAAAGGATGTGAGGTATGTTTATTGCTCAACAAATCTTTGACAAGATCTGAGAAAGAAGAGAGCTTTATCTTAGCACGCTATCATCCTTTTCTATTAAGTCTCGCACAACATTTATGCATTCAGTAAGACGGGATCTCACACTACAGATACCTGCTTACAATTACAGATGCCTCTCAGGTCAGAAACCAAGTAACAGCAGTCTGCACTGGCTGTGTGTGCCTTATTACTATTTTCTTGGTGTCTTTGCCAGTAAAAGAAAACTTCCAAAGAGGAGATAGTCTGTGTCTTGCATAACAGTGCAGTGCGTGTGATCACACACACAAATTAAAGAAGTTTTACCCCAAAATAGTGGGGGTTTCGTTTCTTCAGTTTTCCTTTTGGTCAGTAGTTAATTTTGTTATCAGTATCTTCTGAGCTGCCGTTGACTTCAGAGACAAGTTTAACCCAGTGTTTATGCATAATCCCCTCTCCCCAACCAATTACTTAAGATTCAGGTTCAAAATTGTAGAAAATCAAAACAAAAGAATTGCTATTTCATAAATGTAATCACAGGCCACTGATTGTTCACTGATGAAAATTGATGATGTTCACTGCAGAAAATCCATTCTTACCAATAGATTAATATTAATATAATGATAGAGACCTTGATCATATAAGCACTTGTTTCCCACAGGCACAAAAATGCATAGGCCTTGGAGCATACTGATGAATCAAGTTTATTTAGAAAAAATATTTTTTAAAACTAGAACTTTACATACAACTCTAATATTCAAGAAAGAACACAGTTACAATTTGTTTTGTCTGTATAATTTTATGTAATGTTCTATTTTTGATTCTTCTACTGGAGTATGCAGTGTTACATAGGCATTTTTCATGCCTTTTGAATATCAACAGTATGACTTGTTATTTTTGCATATACTAAATTTTATGTTGAGGATTGTTCCCATTGAAGTGAAGGCACTTTTCCTACATGTACATTCGTTTTTAAAGGAATTTACAGTATATATGAAAAGAACAGAGCAAACACAGATAACATTTTTCTATTTGTGACTTTTAACATTTTTTATGTATCTTACTTAAGTTCTGTATGTTATAGAAAGCCTTAATTATAAATAAAGGGAACTGGTAAAAGAAGAAATACAAAGAATCTTATGGGAAAAGCCAATACCATTATGAGAAGAAAGGTTTATTTTTACATTAGGAAACCTAGGAGACAGATACATCAGAAAACTGAGGATTTTTAACGTACCTTCAAAATTACAGAAATTATGTATGTGAAAGCAAGTTTAACAATCACAGGATTTTAGTTATTTTAATCACTGAATATAAATTGAAAATCTGTGAATTCTGAAAATGACCTTGACTCACCCTCATCCTTGACTCTAGCATTTACCTGCAAAACCCAGGCAATCGTTTTTTGCTCCGTGCAACAAAGAGTTTAGAAAAAGTAATGTTCTCCTCACGGTGTGCTTCTGTTCTTTCTTTGTTTTGCAGTTCAGAAATCTCAGAAAACTTTTTTCCTTTCTATATTAAATAAAAGCAAAGCATTAAGCATTGTTGTTAGTTGTTTTCATAGGCACCATGCTGGCACCAGTTTTAGCTTCATATAACTATATTTGAGACTTTAGGAGCTTCCCAAGAACCTACTACGTGAACCTTTTCTCAGGAAGCTGGGTGTTTCAGTGTCAGTCATCACATGCATGCTGACATGGGAAGACAGTATGGCACACTGAATAATTTGGCATTGACACTAACATTTTCTTAATAAAAAAGGAGAATTTACAATTTTTTTCACCAATCAAAATAGCTTGCTAAAAACTTTTCTTTGTCTTGGTAAAATGTGAGGAAGAGAGAGAAGGCATGTACAATTTGCTCATGAGTAACTCATGCTGTCTGATCTCTTTATCAGTCTGACTAGAATGTGTTGTCAGGTTTAAAAGTTGCTATATTCAAATCTCGTTTGTTTGCTTGCTTGTTAAAAAAAAAAAAAAAAAAAAAAAAAAGATAGTTTTATTTCACTGACATATCTTTTTGAAACAAGAGTGCTGATGCATACCTGGAAGCATTTCAGACTGACAGTGTTGGAAGGCAAGAAGCATGGACCCTCTCAATCTGTAATGGCATCTTTCAGTTGTGTAGCTTTGTCATCTTCTTCCACTGACCTGAAGTAAACAGACTTATAGGAAATACTTGTTGTAATGAGGAGATTCTTCCTTTTCCTGCACACTTCGCACTTACTGGCTCCCAGAAGGCTTCTTTATAAAAACCTCATTGGCATACTCCTAACTTCTCGCTGATTCCAGACATGAGATCTCTTGTTATTCACCTTGTTCCTTTTAGGAAATAGGGATTATCAGTGTCTCTTGGTGCCAGTTTTATTAGGTTTTCTAATCCATGCTGACATTTCTTTTTCTCAATAGTTTTTAAAAGTTTTATAAAAATTACCCATTTACAAGTTATCCAAGTGTAAGCTTAATTGGTAGCACTAATTTCTGAAGGCGTGTAGCTTTTGATAAAATTGAATGATTTTTTTTCTCCTATAGTGGTACAGGAAATATTGATAAATATCAGTGAAAGCTGATTGATGGCTCAGATGCTTTGAGTACAGGTGCGCCAAGGAGCCTAGAAGGAGAAAGTGGTTTGCTCTGCCAAATTATTGGGTAAGCAGTTACAGTGTTTCCTGGCCAGTGGGAAGGAATGGTATCCAAATTGCTGCTTGGCTCTTCTTTCACGAGAATTGCCTTTCTTGGTAAAACTAGCATGTCATGTAATCCAGAGTCTTGTCGCCAGCCACTGCTAATCTCAAATGTCTCCTAAAAAGGTGTCAAAAATCAGCCAATAGTATGGCTGTTTGTAGAAAGCTATAGAATACTGATGTAGAAAGTATTCTGATGTAGAAAGCTATAGAACACATTTCCCCATACTAGTGCCCTAACTAATAATTTACATTATGGTTTCAGCTTTTACATATACAGAATTTTTATTTGCTCGATTTTGGAATGTTTTAAATTCCATTTATGTAATAACTGAACATTTTAGCGAATAATGTTAAAACCTACTCCTTTTTAGGTCAAGCCTGTTCTGTCCTCTCTGAATGCCTTGCAGCCTCCCACTGCAGTACGCTTCTGGCATTTACCGAGAGCGCCTTCCTCAGCTGCAGAAAAGAACCATGTATACCTGCCTGTCTGCACAGTATTTGATGGAGATAAGAGACCTTGAGGGGAGAGTTAATGAAAGGCCATAGCAGTTGTCTGTTGAGTACAAATAAGAGCTGGGAAACACACATATGAAAAGAAGAAAGGGAGAGTTTGGCATGAAATGCGCATTAAGAGAAAGTCAAGGTACACATGTCACAGTGTATGTGCGAGAGGATCAGTGTCTTTGCTAACCAAATTTGGTGCAGCACTGTTGACTTTAGTGGAGCAATATTAGTTTATACCTGCGGAAAATTTTTTCCTCAATATCTGGGAGTGAGAATATATAATGAAGTGTTTATGGATGAGTGACAGGGAGAGAGAGTGTGTGAGAGTGAGAGCGCATGCACGTATTTTCAGGCCTGATTGATTATATGAAAAAAAAAAAAAACTGGAGTTGAAAGAACATTATTTTAAATTAACATTCATTATCTTCACGCGTGAGATAACAGTTCGCTTTGGACCAGATCCTAACACCATTATGTTTCTTGAGCAGAGAGTGCTTTTTCCTTGAATGAGGGTAGTCAGTATGAGAATGGCAAAATGTAGTCATATCTTTGACATTAAAAATATATGGTTTAGTCACCATATATTAGAATAATACTGTATTATTTCTGTCAGGGAAACATGGATTTTTTACTTTTTTTAATAAATGGTTACATTTTCTTTGAAATGTAAAA
The DNA here is from genome assembly GCF_017639655.2 of Falco naumanni. Lineage (NCBI taxonomy): Eukaryota > Metazoa > Chordata > Aves > Falconiformes > Falconidae > Falco > Falco naumanni. The sequence continues at coordinate 51,416,942 of NC_054057.1, read as the reverse complement.
TAAAAAGTAAGAGAAACCTTTTTTTGGATCTCTAATCTTATGCTTGGAGAAGCTTGCAGCCATTTTAATTCATGCTGCATTCGTTGATCTAGCAGTTAGATTATTTAATCACACTGCAGCTAGGTCATCTACCTATCGGACACTGTTAAGGAGTTCAGTAATATACTTGGGGTTATTGGCTTCTAAATGTCACTTTTGAAAAACAAACAAACAAACAAAAAAGCCAAACAAGCTACACACATCCCAGTTAACTTATAAACAGTATAAAGAAAAACAATGTGAATTCACGGTCTTATCATTCAACTCTTGTTTTTTGTTGGTTTTTTTTTTTTTCTGTACATAATATAAATAGAAAAAAATGCACATCATAGCAAACAAAGGAAAAAAATCTGCTTTTGATCTTCTTTGGCAGTTGTTTTGCTTTTAAATTCAGAATTTTGCAACATGAAGTCATCTAATTGGGCAGAAGCTTGCTATTAAATATTTTCATATAAGAGACGTAGTTTGTGAGCATAAAAAAGAAAGCCACATTTTAAAATATAACCTCAAATAACTTTATGAAATTAAAAAATACTCTAAAAAATTGCTTATTCTTTAAGTATAATCATGTAAAAATGTGGGAAAAGTGTGTATTTTAGGTATCCAGCAGTAGTGGGAAGCTAATTTCCCAGGCTGTAAGTGCTGCAATAGTAGAAGCCCAGTGATCTAGATATATAAAAAGGGAAATAAATGTGGTAGCAGCTAATGTGTGGCAGTGAAAAGCAGAGGAAAAGATTGCTGTGATGCTCTTAAATGTCCTGTATTTTCGGAGAGGGAGCTACTCACAGTGAAATAAACCACTTATTGGTATGCAATTAGGATAGTATTTTGTAAATTATTTGGTGATGATGCAGTTGGCAGCGGAGTTTTTTAAAGGGTCGCCCACGTGCTTTTCAGTTATATTCCCTATAGAGATGAAAAGGAACGTTTATGCTCTTCTGAGATATTATTTTAGTCTGTCTGAATGCAGGTAGAACGAGAAAGTCATGTTTCATACAAGATGGGAATTGTATTACCCTCTTGTTAAATGAAAACTAAGAATCCAGAGATTCCCTCTGTCTGCGCCTGGATCCCTTGGCTTATTTCCTTGTGCTTTCCTGATGTACATGAAAGCTTTGTCAAATGAGCGGTTATAATCGTGTTAAGTATCTCTCAGTTTACCTTCAGCAGAGAGACTAAACAGAGGAAGGGGCCAGTTGTTCATCTTAATTGCAGTGTTTTCTTAATAAGCAAATTATTCAATGGTTTCACACTCAGACTATTGAATAGCCCCTTTGCTTTATTGAATTAGTCTGTGACAATTTTTGTACAACTTCTTGTTATACTTTAATCTGGGCACTGTAGGATGTGATTACTTTCCTCAGGTAACACTCATATATATATATATATATGAGGAGTCCGACTGTAGAGGAGGGACTTGACTAAAGGTTTTGTGACTGCCATCCCATTGCTGAGTAAACCTCAGTGCAGCAAGGCAGGTTAAATAGGGATCTGATACTTTTGCTCTCTTTCTTTTGGAAGAGTGTTGAAACTAGACCACTGTGCTGTGTCCACAGTGTGTATTTCTTTACTGGTAAATAGGGACTTCGGTTATGGAAGGCAGCTCAGCAAGGTTAAAAAAAGATGGTGCTGAAACCCAGCTGCAGGGCAAAGGCGAATGAGAATTGAGCGATAATAAAAGCAAAAAGTCAGTGTTAACGCAACATACATGCAGGTTTTTTTTCAGGAGCTGAAGATGCGTATTGAAAAAGGTTTTGGGTGGCTGAATTACTGTTTTAGGAGTTGTCAAGGGGAAGGGTGTTTAGCTACATGGGTGAAGCAGGCTGAAGCCCTCCTGCACAGGGGAGTTAACAGGTGCCCATTGAGTTCAGTCCATTCTGGTGGGTATGGTGGCCAGATGATTATCAAACAACTAAGTGAAGTACGGTATTACAATTCATAGCAGACCTTTTCATGTCTATATTATGAAGCTTAAGAAACAACCGAGCTCTTGACAGGTTTGAAATTACAACCCTGTTTTTGAGCATTTCTTCCAAGTTCTGCTGAATTAATGAAATTAACTGAACTGCCAAACTGATGGAGAGCTGCCGATTAGCCATTGTTGCAAGAACCCCACATCTCAGGCAGAATGTGCTGCTTTACAATCACTTTGTCAGGAATTTAAATGATGACCTTTACTTCCTGCATCTCAGGCTACAGCAAGCTGCAATGGGAGGTAGCCTTGAGAAGGTGTTTGCTAATGAGGCCCTAGCACCCTTGACAGGTATGCTAGATAATTAAAAAGCGATAGATGATGGTGTAGTACTGCATGTGTAAATTTCATTTAAAGTATGTATTTATGTAGTGATTTTGACTCATCCAAGCCATTTGTATGACACATTGGCACTTTCCATAAGAGTAAGGATGCTTGACCTCTTGTCCTGGCCAAGTTCCAGTTTGGGTTATTACATTCTGACTACCTACATTTCTGTAAAGTTTCATCTGGATTTTGTTACTGTTGTTTATTTACATAGTAATGCATATGTACTTGGCAGTTTACAAAGTAACAGCACAGGATAAGAAAGTTACAAAAATCCCTGCTCCAAATTACATTTAGTATTTGTGCAAGAATAAATATAGCAGGGCATGATACAGTACACAAAAAATACAAAGTGGCACATTCGGTAATAGCATTCATAGCAGAGGTAGGTTTTCAGAGTTTATTAAATAGAAGACAAAGTGCAATCCATGACGTGCAAGTGTAAAAGAAGACAGCAAAGGGGTGATGTAGACAAAGCAGAGAGGGGAGAAAACTAGGTAGATCTAAGAAGGATGAGAAAAGGGAGGAGGTGTAATTCAAGAATGCTTTGTAGAAGATACTCTTGCAAAAGCTGGTACACCATGGGTTAAGTTACTGAGTAGTGTGCACTGTTAAACATATGATATATTGTGCAGCAGGAATGTATATAATTCACTGGTAGGAGGAATAATACCTGTTTGTATTGTAGTTAAAACTATATATATATAGTTTTACAGGGTTATTTGGCATGGATTTTACATGTGTATCAACAAGGGAAGGGGAGTCAGTTTATGTGGTGGTGTGTATACATGTCAGCAGGACTTAGGCAATCACAAATCTGCATGCGGCAATCACGTGGCAATCATCTGCTGGTGTAGAAATGTTCCTCTTCAACATGCAAAGGCACATTTTATCCTTTACCACTCAGTCACTCAGGATCCTGCTTAATTTATGGTAGGAAGAGTTTGCTGTGTGTTACTGTAGAGTAACAGGTAGGTGAAAAAAAGAACCCAAGCCACATCCTGTTGTGGAGAGGTGTTCTGTAGAAATACGAACTTCAAAGCTGCAGGCTTACTCTTAAAACTGATTGATATTAATAATCAGTGTTAACCTTGAATAGATTTCCAAACGAGTTCAAAATAATCCAATATTAGACTATATTGCATAACCATAGCGGTCTAATATTTACAAGAACTGTCCCAGTGTTCTTCCAAAAATACATAAGCCTGCTTAGGGACACTTCTTCCACAGCGCAGATGTACCCATTTCACACAGATTTTAGAAGTACATGGGAAAAAGTTCTAAACAGTTTTCATTTTCAAAATGCTTTCAAGAAAAATGTTTTTGAATAGTACTTGTGAGTGAAATCATACTTGTCTCAAATAGATTGTTCACAAAAAGAGAAATTGGTGGGTTTTTGTTTTATTTTTCTAGAAATGGAAAAAAATGGTTTTGAAAATATCTTGGAGTTTGCCTATTAACATTGATGTTTCTTATTGTTAGTTGTTTTTACATGACTTCATTTGCTAATGAAAGTAGTACATAATGTACTATGTACTTACGCAAAAGATTTAGGACAATGCATGTGCTTTTGGAAGTTGTGGTTCTTTCTAATTTTATTTTGGTCTGTTTAACTTTTTTTGGAATATCTGTCTTGGCATTGTTTTTGGAAAGAATTTAAACAAAAATATTTTTCACTTTAGGTCACAGATATGTTAAGCTCTTCTCTAGCAGAACTACACCGATCACTTATTCTGACCTCTTTCAGCTCCCGTGTAACCCAGCTTAAATAAGGTTACCTTTCTCCTGGATCATGCCCACTGAAAATGCCATAACAAGTCTTTGTGGTAGCAGTCAGCCTGTCGTGTGTGAGTGAAAGCACTGAAAATACATCCTTCAGCGCTGTGGGGCCGAAGGGCATCTTACCCATTTAGTGGTGTCTGTCTAGTTGGCTCTGTTTTTTTGTCATCTGTCGGCTTTTTTTATGGAAAGAAGCAGGAATACTTCAATGAGGAAAACCATCCAGCACCCACGTGCTGCGCATTCTGGGAATGAGATCCATGTGGCTTCTTACCATTGTTTTTTTTGGGTTTTTTTCTTCTGTATCATTTATTAAAGCTGTTATGGAATATCTGCTTAAGGCTAAATGAGTTTGAACTCTCACTTAGCCTCATTAAGGTCTTGGGCTTTGTGTTTACTACTTCTGCTTTCATCAAAGCCACTTCCTCAGAGGCTTTTGCAGGAGATGCATATGTTCTTCTTCATTTTCTGCCTCACATCATGGTAGAATTATACTTTTTAATCAGCAGGTTTTATTTAATCTCCAAATTTTATTTCTGGTGTTCTGCCTTTAAAGCAGAAATTGGTTTTTATACTTTTATGCTGGGGGTTGTCTACTTCTATATTCACACATTTAAACGCTTCAGGCTATTCATGTGTGTTTTCTGAAGGGTTTAACAGTGCAGCCATTCCCACACAGCCTGTCAAAGTCAATTGGAGACTGTGTCAAAATTTGCTATCAGACTGCTACGATGAATCTCCTGCTGTTACTACAGAATACTCCAGTGCACGCAACATTGTTAAGAAATAGTGGAGATGCTGGGGATGATGCTACCTGGAGCTCCATCCCTACCTTCACCATGTGCTGTAACATTACTCAAACATATATATTGGTAAAGAAGTGTTAGAGTGTTTTGTACAAAAGACTCCAGAACCTCAGGTACTTAGTGACCAGGTGTAGTTGTTTAAGTTGCTGTGATAAACTGTACTTGTGCTCTGTCACTCAAAAAGAGACAAAGGTGATTTACCAATAGGATATATTTATTTTTTTTTACTGTGTAGTTCACATTTATGTTTTCTTTTTGATTACTTTGTTCCCTCTCAGAATTTTTGGAAGTTCCCTGAGTTTTATTTGTATGATTTGGAGGAAACTGAAGTGGCACAGTCTGTATCTCATGTACTTACTCACTGCAAAGATATAAGACTAGTCTTAAGTGAAGGGACATGTACATAGCTCATTAGTTTGAATATACATGAAGAACTCATGTCTGAAAGAATTCCGGTTACTGGTAAGCGACCTCTCTTTTTATTTGAACTATAAGTTTAAACTTTGAACAATGAATGTGCTTAGACTAGTGATGTACTTATTAGGTTAAAAAAAGAACAAGCTTTTAATAGGAAAAAATTATCACAGGGCAGACAGCACGGGATTTCATTAGCATTTATGAATTGCTAAACTGCAATTTAAAAGTCACATTTCTGTCTAAAAAAGTTTTCCACAATTGTCATACAAGTAACATTAAACAATGTCTTAGTTTGTTTACTTGGGGTCAGATTTTCAATGGTTAAGGTGATTAAAGTTGCACGGACTGTCTGCAAAGGCTGCAGTACTTAGCTGCCATTGATCTTAGTGGGACTTTGAATAAACATTAGTTCTGAAAATCCCACCACGTATGGACCTCATCTCTTGTCTTCAGACATCTTTGAAAATCTGTCCCTTAGAACAGTTAACAGCATTCCCTGTGTTGTTTCAGTGGTTTTCCCTTAGCATTTCCCCATTTTAGTCTGTGCAGGAAGGTCCATCAATTATAAACAGCATTTTGTAGTAATTTCTGAACTTGGCATTCATACTTGTCAGGAGGGATAGACTAACAGAAGAGACGTGGCCCTGGCTTTCCACATAGTATTGTGGTGCTGTGCTGTAGTAACATAAATAGTTCTTAGGATAATTCTTTTCATCCATAGATGTTTAAGTGCTACACAAAGGGGATTAGTGTAATTAGTTTTGCATTTGGAAATGGTAATACAGAGATATGCAGTGACTTGCCTGAAGTTAACCAGCACAGGAGGAGGCTGTACCAAGTTTGGAGCCCTGGCGCTCAGTCTACTTTCTTCAGCAAATGTAGTTTCAGAGTGCTTGATCTATCCATACAAAATCTCCAGACGAGAATCTTCTAAGTGTAATGATTTGGTACTTAAGCAGTGTGAGTCATGTTCTGGGATGCTGGCGGTGTTTTTTTGTGATATTTCCGTTTCACATTCAGCTTAGGGGGCTCAGCGGGGGCTTTTGGTCTGGTTGCCATATGAAGTTCATCAGGGGTGACAAGCGAAAGCAGCTTAATGTGCTCATGCTATTTTTGCCTGTAGTAGAAATTTGTGATGGGGACTATTTCTGTTTTGCATGAAGTCACCAAAATAATGCGTTGAGCTGTAAGCTAACTGGAGATGCCCAGGACTATTCACAGCAGAATAGCCTGGATATTGTTAGTTGTTGGATGTAATTATTTTGATTTCACTGGGGGCAGAGGCTAAAAACCACTTGTCAGACTTCTGAAATTGCACACCCTGGCAATTGTGGTGCTGAAGTTGGGTACCTCCGCTGGGCCTTCCAAACACAGCTTTTTGTGTATTGGTTCCCCAGCTATAAAATGAAAACATTTCAAAAATGAATCTTACAGAGTGCTGTGAGCATAAAAGCATTCAAGGCCGCAGGATCTTTAGTCAAGATGCTTTGCAGAAAAAACACTAGTAGCCTTATCCAGCTGCTACTCACCACAGAGACACCACTTTTCTCTCCTTGCTTTTTCAAAAATGTTGAGGAGGGACACTGGACCATGTTGGATGTGTGTGCTGTAGGTACGAGAGGAGCTCTTGGCCCAGCTTGTTGGCTTTTCTCTGCCCCATCACTTAGAGTGGATTACAGTAAATTTTTCAGGCAGGAGAACGGTCATGTGGTCTGTCTCCTTTAAATTAATTCCTGTAACTTCCTCAGTTGAAGTTTGTTCCTGATCCCACAGGCTAGAGACCATTCCCTCCAAGGATTCAATTAGCTGACACCAACCTTGAGAGCCCCCAAGCTTAGGACACATTTCTCCTTAGGATTCCTTCTCTTAGGCACAACAAAAAGGCTCCCCAGGGAAGACCCAGGATACTTCATGTTGTCTTCAAAGTAAAAGATTCTCAAGTTTCCTCTTAATGTACCCGCTCCTAGTCAGAGTTTGATTTAGAGAAAGAACCTGCTTGAAACATGGAGGTCTGTTTGCTGAGTCAGTAAAAATATCTAATCTTTATAACTTATTTACAGTCTGCTTATATTAATAAGATACAATTGAGATTTGTTATGAATTAGACGTTGACATTTCTCTAGCATTCTAGGCTGAAACTATGCTGTTACCTCTTGTTGCTTTCTCCATTTTTAGCCTACGAATATCCCATGTATTTGAGTAGCTTCATGTGATACTCAAAGAATCAGTGGATGTGTCTTTGATCAGTCCCTATGGTTCTTATGATCTCTATAAATGTGTCTAGAAGGAGATGGCTATGGAAGAGAGTAAAAAGCCACTTAAGGCACAGACCAATATTGGTGTATACAGCCAGGCTGAGTAAATGCAGATCGGAAGCTAGGCTGTAGTTTCTAATCATTAGCATTTGCAGGTGGAAGAACCTGTCATGATGTCTATATTAGATGCATGTCATGTCATGGCTGCTTTTCAGTGTTTACTGTATAGGGCAAGTATGACCAAACTTGCTCACCCTATGGATTACAGACTAAAATTCCTATATGAATAAAAGCTAAACCCCCCCATACCATATGCTTGGGAGAGTTGAGGGTTCCCGAAAGTGGGTCAGGACTTGTCTCAGTGTTGAGTGCTAGGGTGATGTTTGCTTCAGCAACCCTTGTTAACTTGTTTCTTCCAAATCCAATAATTTGAATTTGTTCAGCCACGGCTGCATCAGCATGGCCTTGTTGCCAGATAAATGACTGGCAGCCTCATGGGAACCACAGGTGAAATATTTTGAGCCAGGAGTGGTTCAGGAGCTGTGCACTGGCCACCACTGCTTCAGCAGCTCTGTATGGAGCAGGTGAGAATAACTCATCAGGTTTCTGAAATGATTTACCAGTCATGCTGTCTCACTTTCGTGCTTGTAACAGATTTTGAATATACTTCTCTATGGCATGATTTCCTCCCTGTAAAACAGCAGTATCAGCACTTTGCTATATTAGGCATTTGGAGTATAAATTAGCGGGGAACAGTTGCTAAGGCAAATACTTCCATTTTACTCTGAGGACAGGTCTGCTAAGACCAGAAGCAGATGAAGGTAATATGCCAATACTTCTAGCACTAGAAGAGTAAAAAATTAGAAGTAAGAAATTGTGCATATTATTTTTGTGGGAGCAACAGACGGAGAGAAAGTGGTTTTGATAAAAATGAAGGTAAGTGCAAAACTGAAAGGCAAGCAGATTTAATGCACTAAATTGTTTGATGGCTCTGTAAAAATGGCTGGAATTTCAAGTTGATGATACCTCTTTACTAGCAGGAAATGAAACTGTGCCTAAGCCATATAAATCATGAAACCCACTATGATTTCAAATTAGTTTTAAAGAAAGTACTACATTAAAGGTAGCAAATGTTGTACTTGATAACTAAATTAGTGTGATTGTGAAATTGAGGAACTGCTAATAAGTTGTGAAAGAATGTCACGATAAGTAGTAACGTCTTCCTCAATGGAATAATCTTCCTTAAAATCTACACCAAGAGACAACAAATCTTGCTAGCAATTCTCTTACCAGTATTCTACTACTATTGCTTTGTTCAAAGGGAATGTCTCCTCTCTGGGAAGACTGGAATGTATTTCAATTTAAATTTCCTCATAGCCCAGTCTTTACTTTTCGCTGTGGCATCAGAAGTTCTGTTGTCATCACTGACTGAGGCATCCGCTGCGACAAAACCTGGACCTGCCCTCATAGTTTTTTAGAGAAGTGAATATTGTTGTTCTTACAGACACTGTCAGGTTTCAGACTTCAGCGCAGAGGGTGCTTGTGCTACAGAACATGAGCCCTACACTTGGAAACACCCTCTTGGATTTCTTTCTTGAGTGTAATTAAACAGGAGTGGCTTCTTCAGTGTTCTCTCATTGAATCTGAATACCCATCTTTCAAGAATCCCTGGAGAGTACTATAATCAAAATATATATGTTGAGTTTTTTTCCATTTTTCAAAGGTGAAGGCAATTTATGAACTGCTAAAGAATACAGCTATGATACCTTTTTTTAACTGAGGTTAAGAAACTTCTCCTGGTGTCACAGCACGTCTGTACACTGCCAGGAATTTAACTTGGACATACCTGCAGGAGAGACCTTCTTAAACAAATTTATTTGCTATACCGTTGAAGCTGGCTGTCAGCAGCTGGCCGTGCATTGTCATTTCTGCTTAAAACAGATAGGGGTGGCACATGAGACAGGAGACTTGTTACCAAAATAGTGCAATCTTCCCGCAGCTCAGATTTTCTGTTTCCTAGACTTTTAGTGGATTCTTCCAGAGTGCTTATCAGGCCAGGCAGTCTTTTTTCTTTCTCAAAAAAAAGTTGCACAGATTTTACACAAGATTTTCCTTTTCTGAAGAAAAACAACAAGAAAAAGACTGAGAAGAAAACTTTGTATAAGATTTTAAATTATTAAAAATAGTATTTTTATAAATTAATAAATGGAGACATACAATTATTCTTCATATTTTCTCATGAAGCACCTTGAAATGGCAGCTAAAACATTCCCAGTAAAAAGAAGTATTACATTTTTAAATATTCAAATTTGCTTTCCAATATGTACTTCTCTTGCTTGCTTTCTTCTAGCTATTGCCAATTAAAAACAGAAGTGAGTTTATTTTTTATTCCTCATATTTAGCATTTTCATATTCCCTATACGCACTAAACTTTCAAAGCGATTTTGGGGTGATTTGAAATTTATTCATTGGTGCTGCTTTTTAGAAAATCTTTGGGCATTTTGAGATGCTGGAAAATGGGAAATAAAAGGAAGTAAGGACCACCAAGAAAATCAGGCAGAGACAGATGAAATGTCCTGTATCCCTTTCCCACGACTGCAGGAAACAAGATATAACAAGCAATAGGGAGGATGTCAGGGAGGTGGCCTATAATCCATGAAAATTTATAGCAAATCAGCTGGACAACTGAAGAGTCTCTTGTTGTGGGAAAATCACTAAAATAACTGAAGTCAGCAGAGAAGTACTCAGACACTGTGGCGAAGTAGAACAGCAGCAAGCAGGTCATGAATGTTGGAGTCGTCATAGAATTAAGGGTACAAAAATTGTATCAGTGTGGTAGATTACTTGAAGGAAATTAATTGCCCCTGATGTTTCCCTTGTTCTTTTTTTGAAAAGAAAGATTTGCAGAAAAATACCTAATTGAGAAGAAGAGAAATCTGAATTTTTTTTTAATTACAAGTGAAAAAAATTATGTAGTCCACTACTCCTTCTGGATGAGATCCAGGAAGGACAAAGCTGAATTTCGTTTGCAAATTTTTGTAGTGATAATGTGCCTGTTGTGTAGGATTCTGAGTATCTTTACCCTATTTGCTATTAAAGCAGATCTGTACCTTCTAACATTCCAAAATTGAAAAGGCATTTCATAGTATGAGTTACATTTCAGCTGTTACTGTCTACTTCAGTCCCTTTTGTGATTACTAAAAAATCCATGTGTCTTCCAAGTAGTTACCCTATATCAACAGATTTTTTCCCTTCAAGAGAAAAAATCAAGTATCTCAATTTTTTTTGTACACTTGTCTGTTTATCATATAAATGATAAGTCCAATACAAAATGCATATAATTCTTCATGCCATTATGTTATTTCTTGTTTCACCGTCTGCTACCTCCTTTGCTATAAAAGTGCAGTCTCTTTGTAATACAGTTTGGATTTTATTTGGAGATTTTTTTTTTCAGATTGAGTGATTCAAAGATACTACGTGAGGGAGATGCAATTTATGTGATGTAGCTATATTATTAAGCTGTAACAATGATAAAGTAGTAACATTGCTTTAGGAGTTTGCAGTCATTTTGCTTTTGATATGATTTGAAGAACTGCATTGCTTAAACTTGTTTTGTTCTTCACATACCATAGAAATTTAATAGTATGGTTCTATACAGATTCTTGACTGAATTATGACTAGATTTGTTTCTTAGTCTGGTTTACTGGAATACATTAATGTATAGATATCAAATATAATTTAATTCCTTGGCAGTGCTGTACATTTGTATTTGATTTATATTTACAAAGACAAAATCTTATAAAAAATAATAGACCCAAACTGCTTGCATAGTTTGGTTTTTGATCTTTCTTCTTATCTGCAGAAACATTACTGCAAGCTCCTAGGCTGATACCTGTGGTAAATAGCTGTTGGATGTTTTGTATTTCTCTTTTGTATTTCTCTACCATCTTATCTGCCTGTTTATCCAGCCACGTAGTCCAGCATCTCTTCCAGAACATGCTTATTCATAAAAACTGTTGACTGTTGTCAGGATTGAGACTGGAGGGCTGTAGACAGTGATGAGATGTTAAACTTTGAACAGGTATCTTTGAGATAGCCATCTACCTGACTTGCTGCTCTACTGGAGAGAGTGTTTATTCATCATGGTTATTTTGAAATTAGTTTCTTGATTTTTAGGAGAGAGAATATAACTGGAGCTGAGAATTTAAATGAAACCCTGTTTTTCTTAAAACCAAATTATTTGGATGTCATGCCAGAACTTTTGATTTATGTATGTTTCCCATATGCAGTCTTTTACAATAATTTCTGTAATTCCTGAGGTAAAGCTTTGGGGCAGGATTGTATCTGATTCATGACAGTGGAGTAAGGGAAGAACAGGAGGAGAGATCTGGCTTGGGGGTTTGTCTTTGCTATTTACAGATCCTTGGCAAGCTGTGTAACCTCGCCCCCACACAACTGCCCCCACTTTAGATTGGGGGCAGGTTTTTGAAGTGCTTCAGAAGAATTAATAGAAGGAAGTCCCAACTTCTTTAGGGCACTTAGAACGACACCATAGAAAACGAGTTATCCAGTCAGTATCTTTTCTTGAAAGGTTATCGATGAGCTTTGGAAATTAAATATTTTCCTGGGTTTTGGGTAAAGCTTAGTAACTTAGAGCTAGCTCTGTACCATATGGCAGGTCCAGTACTGAATGTATTGGCCAAATACATCCATTTATGGTTTGAACTGTGGGATTTTGCAGTGGAACCAGCTTGTGGCCATGGGCTGCCTGGTGCAGCAGTGGAGGATAACATTTTCTCTTGGGATTAGCCTCAGTCATCCCACGGAATATTTATTCTGCCAGTTTCTACCTGTGCGCAGCTCCTGTTACCATCCCTATCATCATGCTGCTTTTTGAGGACAGTGGTGCCCTGTTGTCTCCAGTTAAAGCATTTGACACTCCCCTGCTTGTGGGGACCTGCCCAAGGAGCGCTCTTCATCTTCTTCGGCCCTGTCCTTGTGAGGCCCCTTCTTCGCCAGGCCCGTCCTTGCATGTTTGCCTTTATGCTCTTGAGTGGTGGTGGTGGGCATCTCAAAACCTCCTCCTTCCCTCTCAGACTGCTTTGGACATGCCAGCTTCTGTCTTGGTGTAATTCAAAACCACCATATGCAATTTCCACTGCTTTCTTAACAGTGCCACCGTGAGAATTGTCACCTTTTGCATTTAAAATGTTGTGAGTACTTCAAGTCTTGAAGAGTTGATAAGCTTTTTAACTAATCCAGAGCTTTGTGTTAGTAATTAAAAATGAGTTGTGCCATTTTTCCTCAGAGCTGAAGGTCACAGTAGGCATAATGTATTAAGAAAATGTAGTTCATGATTTCCCTTTTCAGGATTCTTTTGCAAAAATTGAAATGTGTATGTTTGTTATTAATATTTGTTTTTTATAAGAGTTTCACTTTCTTTACTCAATAAAAATAAAATGTAAAAACCACAGTAATTTTAATTTTTCCTTACTTAGAAGTGAGGAAAAATGAAATTCCAGGTGGAAACCAATGGACAGTATCACAGTGATGAATGTATTTTCACTGGAGGTTTTTATAATTTATGGGAGAGTTAGTTTCTCTTGTCTGGTATGATCTTCAGCTTTTGCATTTAGTGGATAAGCAAGGCATGCAGACACCAGATTTCTAACCTTAGGGAGTGTGCAGCTATCTGGGATGTGAAGGTTTGAACCATGCTGGAATAAATACTTAATTATTTATGCAAGTGGCAGCACTCCAGCAGGGCAGCTGAGCCTGGGCTCCATCAGCTGCTCCGCTGTTGGTGGGGAACACCTCCTTGCCATGAAGGGTGCTGCTGAGGGTTCTGCGAATCCCAGGTAAACCATGTAGTCGAGTGCTTTGGTGAATCACACCTTTATTAGCCAATTTTAACTCAGGTAAATGATTGCAAATAATAACCCAGAGGCTTTACAAATATTTGTTTTGAGTTGTACATCTGTTGGTTATCCTACAGCAATCCATAATGCTTGTACAGAACCCAGGTGCACATTCACAATTGTTAATCGCTTTGCGTTGGGTATTTGGCAATAGGATAATTCAGTTACTAAAATTAAAATTACTTGAGTTTTTTTAAAAAAGACATGATCTCAGCCTGTTTAGCAGAATTGGTACATACTTACATACCCCTGAAATGCAGCCCCAGCTCCCGCTGTACGAGGATCCACCTCAAGTAGTGGGTAACTATCAAAACTCCACCTACCTTTCCATCATTTTAGTGAGTCTTCAAAATACGCTTTGTCCTCACTGAAGACAAACCTTGATTATAAAACATTCCCTTGTTAAGTGACTTCTGCCAATCTGTCATATTTTTTTTAATGTAGGTTCAATAATGTTGGTCCAAATTCACCACCTGTAAAGAAAACCTGTCCTGGTGGTGTGTTTAGCTTGGCATTGCTTATACAGAATACTTGTGTGCAAACACAGCAGATATGTTTTTTAATTTTTTTGTTAGTGTGCAGTACTTCAGAGAGTTCCCTTGTATCGTTTCAGATATCACTTAGTCATAAAAAACCTCTTTGAATATACATTGTGGGAGCCTTAGGAGAGTGTTAATTGTGTTCTGCTGCAGTGGTAGCCAGAAGGTCAGGATCTAAAATTAATATATTTCTGAATAATTCCAATTTTGTAGCAAGGTTGATTTTTCATGGTTACTACTCCAAGTATCATGCTAATTTATGGCTAATATATTACATATTTTTCCTGTAAAAAGAAGGATGGCCGTTCCCTTCTCCTCACAGATACAGGCATGCTATCAAAACATTTCTACATTAGAAATAATTAAATGCATTGGTAGAATCTTGGACTTACCTCAGATGTGTGCAGAAACGCCATAAAATTAAGAAAAACTTTCTTTTGAAAGGAATCTATGAGGGATTTTTAGGTAAGATTCATTAATTTTTATTGATAATATATGCATCTGAAATCATTCTGAAAGAATGTTTTCTAAATAATATATTTATTTAAGGAAGATGTGTATTAGCTGAGTTCCGGTCCATTTTTATTCCTTTTTGGAGAACAGCCGAGTATAATTATCTTTAGATTAATCAGTTTTTGAAGTCTTTTCCAATGACAAGTATAGAGAGGATTAAGAGAGAGATTACCAAAGCATTAAGATTTTTTTTCTGGTTGTTTTTAAGAAGGAATCCTTGCCTTAAGTCATTTACAAAATGATTTCCTTGTAAGAAACTGTCGAACAAACAAAAAAAAATTAAATCACCTGTAGCAGGGGTTTTGTGTCCTAGGGCTTGGGAGAGATGTACAAGTAGTGAGGATCTATTTTGGTCACGCATCTTCTTTTCTAACTCTTTCATTCCTTGTTACATGGTAAGGCAGAGTTGTCTTTTTCTTTTCCAATTACAAATGTTGAAATTCCTTTCCTCTGGCTTTTCTTCTGTGAGATGAGCAGCAATAAAGGAGAGGAATAACATCCCTTCTCACATCCTCTGCTACCATTTTTTACTGGGGAATAGTTTTGGGTTTGTTGTGCTCATTTTTCATGGGTATTAACTTGCTCCATATTGTTTTCTAGTTTGACCTTTATTTTATGTTTTGCTTTGGGTTTCATCAGAGTGATGATACAATCTAAATGCAGTTCTGTAAGGTAATTTTAATTGAATGTTTGAGTAACTCTATGTGCCTCTGTAATGTATGAAATTAACTTGATCTGGAGCTTGGAAAGGCTGTCCCATGTATGATTTCATAATTAAAAAAAATAAATGAATGTAATGTTTTATTGAATAGATCTCAGATCATTTGCTTTTGGCTTTAGGGAACCTAAGTGCAGCCACAGCCTGATTCCTGCTGCTGGAGGGTTTCTTCCAAGCATCCTGTTATGTCAAAAAATTATATGTGACATAGTTCCAGCTCTGGGATTTACAAGCTAACCTTCTATAGGAATATGCTTTTGAGTAATGATTACTTCTTTTTGTTGCCTGCCTACAGTAGTCCTGGTTTAGTGCTGGACTGTATCGCATCAGACAAGTTTATGTGGGTATCGTTCAGTAGCTCTGTAATAGTATCTCCATTACTTTCATGCCTTCAGGGTTTCTTGTCTGGGTTGTTGGGTTTTTTCTGTTTTTCAAATTTTTTGGAGAGGCCGAAGAATGAAAGAGTTGAGAATGGCTTAGACCATGCTCTAGGTTGAGAAGAGTTACACTAACTTAATAACACAGTGTACAGGTGTGATCTGTTCACTGCTGTTCTCCTTGTTCTTCTGGTACCTCTGTATTGGTACATGTTCCAGTATGGAGGCTGTTCAGTGGGACTGGTTTTAATTTGTCTTTATTTGCTTAACAGAAGTAAGTTCTGCTTATCTAAGCCAATTCTGCTGGCATGCTTGCATCCATAGTTGCATGTGTATAAGAAGGCACAAGCTTGCCATTTTCATTCTACTTCCAAAGTGGCAAAACTTTCTATTACAGACCAGTTTTTATTATAGCTATCCAACAGTCATACCCTTCTTATATCAGCAAAATACCACCCACTAAATGAAACGGCATATTCAAGCATACCTATGTACATGTGCTTCCTAAAGCCCATGAAGGCAGAAACAAAGAGCAATCAGTCATTTGAGACATCAGCCAAAGCTGATTTTTTTTCAAACATCCACTGGACTTTGTTTTGGGACGTAGCTGATCGTAAGTGCGAGCCTTAGCTCTTGTCTATAACTCATTGCTCGTGACAAGTGGAAGAGGAAGGGAACGGCTTTAGGTGAGGTTTGCCCATGGGTCTGGCCAAAACCTAGATAGAGCCAGCCGAGATGGTTAGTGAAAGGCTATATTTGAGCAGGATCATAAACCTTGAAAAGGCAGTCATAAATCATAATTAAAGTTTTTTGTTTCCTCAGAGATGGAGACCGAAGCTGTTTACCAAAGGCCGTTTTTTTGTCTTTGGAAAGATGTTTAGGAAACTTGAACCGGGGTTTATTAAGCATATCTGTGGGAGACAAAAGAGGGAATTGTTGGTCTCCAGGCAGCAAGTGGCATTGACGGGCTGACTGGTGTGGTCAGAAAGGATATTTAATTTCAAAGGATAAACTACAGGATTCATTTTTTCTTTTTTTATCTGAAGTCAAGCTTATCTGGTTTATGCCTTATCTAATTTAACTTGTGAGAACTGTAAATTCAGCTATGTTAAGCAAACTATTTTGTTTAAATTCCATTTTCTCTTTGTTTTAATAAATCTTGGTTTCGTTAGGATTACTGTTGTGTGGGTAATCCAATACAGATGTCTTGAAAGAGTAAAGAAAACCTATAACTCTTAAGGAGAGTCGCTGAAGGGGGAAGAAAACAACTCTGGAACTCTCCTTTTCATTCCTCTGTGGTCCTACCGGAGAGGTTTGGATTAAAGTGTTGTATCAGAAAGTCATCTTGCTGCAGTTGAAAACCATAAGAGAGAGCCCAAAACCTCAAGAAGAGCTAAAGAGTCAATGGTTTCAGCCTATGAAATTTAAATTTTAAATATTTCTAAGTCCTGTAGAGTGTTGGACTACTAAATAGTGTAGAGAGGACTAACAGGTCCTGTCTGTGAGATTGCAGGGAGTAGGCTGGGGGTGTATTCTGTTTTGTAAATGACATAGAAAAAAAAAATAGTTTTGAGGTATATAGTATATGTACTATATATGTTTGAGATATACAATAATATGATCAGGTTGTGTTGTTTTGCTCAGCTTTTCCAGCTTCATAAAAAAAGATCAAGAAATCAGATGTTTAAGAGGAGCTTGTAGTTTTGTAAGGTATAAATAGTGTTTTCAGATAGCGAGCATTTAGCCTGTAGAATTCACCATGCAGGTCATATAGTTTAATATAGTGGTCCAATTTTCAAACAGGGCTTGATGATATAAAAGCTAATAACAGTGACAGCAAAGCATGCTTAGAGAGGGGTAATCAAATCTTATGATTTAAGACATAAGCGCATTACATGTGAGCATCTAGAAACATCTCATTCCTCTCTGTCACCTGCAAAGCCTTCTGCAATTAGCAAGGTTCATTGTAACTATTTCTAGCATCTAATTTTTTTGAAGTGTTGCTATTAGCAATCGTTAGGGATAGGATACAGTCTTCTGTATGTGGTCGTATCACGTCAGACCTTGCACAGAATGTTGCCTTGCTTTTCTGTGCTGCTGTGTTGAATGACACTAGCATGGTCTGAAACAAAAGAACCTGGTGATGTGGTGGTGCTGCTAGCTGCAAAAGCACAAAATTGCCTGATCCACCATCAAATAGAAGTGAACTTGAATGGGTTTTACATGTTACTTTGGGATTTAATTCAACTCTTTTTTAAATCAGGTGTTATAGTTCATGCAAAAAACCCCACAAAACCCTGCATGCATAAGCAGTAGTAAGGTACAAACTGAATACATGGGAATAGGTGATTTCCTCTGAAATAAAAATAAATGGAAGTGTATTTTATATCTGATTTTTACTTTTTTAATTTCTGAAGTCTGTTCTAAATAACCACTGCTGAAGTTAAAGTATTTTATTTAAAATGCAAAATGAGGGGTATTTACAGAGTTGAATTGTGAGTTCCCCCTTTCTAAATAAAACCTATAGGAAGTGACTTTGGTACTGTTTATTTAGCAAATTAGGGAAGAGTAACATATTTTAACAGGTAGAAGAACATGCTATTAATCCTTAATAAATCACAGAAAGAGATAAAGATGGCTTCCGAGGCTGATGGTTTGAATTCTAGCGTCAGATGAATCCTAAATGTTTTGAACTGCTTTTCCAGCACCCTCTGTAGAGAGGAATCCTTGAAGGGACTGGGGTATCGCCTGTGAGCAGGGTGGCTCCTCGGTGGGCTGCTTACTGCCCCATGGGATGTAGCTGCACATACAGCTTCTCCGGGAAGGGAAGTTGTACCTGTGGTTCCAACATTTTTCTTATTCTACATTCTATTTTATAACTTTGTGTGAAGTTCATAAAAGTCAAGGTCCAATTGAAGGAACCCTCGTGAATAAAGGGAGGTGTTTATTTTAAATTGTTGTAGACAGAGACATCAGGATTGAGAATTTCCACTACTTACATGTTTGCAGCTTCTTTTTACAGCTGTTTGGAGGTAGTTGCAGGCAGCACATATAGAAATCAAACTCAGACGAACCAAATACATTTGCTTAGCTGCATGCTGATAATATCAGGAGGGTGAGATAATGGTTCCAGTAGGGATATCATATAGAGGACAAAGGCCACAAAGTTATAAAAAGGGATGAGAAATTTGTACTTTACCTTAAATGAAGGTACTACTGATTTGAAATAAACAGCCTTGTGACCTAGGAGTCAAAGTTAGTGAAAGTTAGCCTCCTGAAATTACTAAGGATATTAATTTTCTTAGCTCAGTTTCTACTTGATCAAGGTATTGTTGTGAAACACAAGAAAATTCTATGGTTACGCTTTAGCAGTTTCATTTTGTCTGGCTAGATAGCCACATTTATAAAAATTACACTTCTTGTAAGAAAAATGAAAAAACGTCTTACACTGCAATTTTTTCCTTAATTAAGAACTCAATCTGTCAAGAAAAAAATAATTGAAAATATACATTATTCACATTGAAAATTAGAATGTATATCAGGCAGTTCCGTTAATCAGCCAATTTTTAGAATTGCAATGATGTAACTAGGGTTATAATTGAAATTTATCTGATTATTTTTTATTTTTGAGGGAAAAATGCAGTTATTTAAGCCTTTCTCAATGAAAAACACAACTACATTTTTTTTTTTTTACTTTAAACAGATGGGATAAATAAGATATCTTCAGTTATTCAAAGAGGTCCATATGGAAACTGAAAACATATTGATGACATTTTTCATCCAAAAAAGGCAAAGTAGCAGAAAAAGTCAATAATATGGTGGCTAGAGCCCTCAGCTGAGATCTAAGAAAGTCATTTTCAAGCAGGACTTTAGACTGGGTACGTGTAGGTGTTAGTTAAAAAAGACGGCCTGAGTGGGGGGGTGTGATTTAAGTCCAGCCACATGAACCAGTCATCCTGTTCTCACTTTATCTTCCGTGGAGAGAAATGGTTAATTTTAGGCCTTAATTCATCTGACCTATTTGCGATGTCTGCGTCACAACAAGATGAATTGTTGCACTGAGTAGATCATGTCAAGTGTGAAGGGAGCGTAGAGTGATTAGCTCAGAAATAGATGTCTGCATTTAATCCGTTTTTTCCAATCTCTCTGTGATGTTGGAGGTTACATTAACAAAATAACACTCACTGTAGAACACTGGCTATATGGCTGGAACTTCTACAGGGTTCACCTGTGGTGCCAGATACTCCAGATGAGGTGAAGGGATCTAAGATGCATTCCCACACACTTAGAACTGGTGTGTTTCCACAAACCATCTTGGTACCAATAGAACAACATTTTTTGAAGTAGAGAGCTTTTATTAAAAAGATTTTCAGCTCTATATTCATTTTTACTCTAGTGTGACTACTTCACTAAAAGGATCATAAAACAGTTGGACTAGGAGGAGAGTACACAAGCATGCAGCAGCCTTGCCAAAAGTAGAATAAACATTTCTTGATTTGGGGAGATGAAGTTTCAAATGTCCTCCTCTGAGCAACCATGCTATGGAAAGAATATCAGTTTGTTTGTCAGCGTTATTTCCTGTTCTCGAGTTGCTTAATATGCTCTCATTTTTGCAACACAGCACATAGGGAAAAGAGTTCTTGGTCTAGTGGGTCTACTCTTTCTTTACACCAGAAATCCACTCTTTTGAGAAAACTAAAACCCCAACAAACATGCAGTTACAGGTTGAAAACGCCTAGCTAAACGTTGCAGCAGGTTGAGGTAAAAAATGGTTTCTGTCTGTGAAGGAGGTTTGCGTGTTTCCTTGTTTCCTGCTCTAGCAGGAGACATTGCTCTGCAAAAGGGGGTTTTAATGAAGCTTGTGCTTTTTCCTTTGAAAACCAGATTTTCAGCCTTCCCAGCACATTTTGGGGGTAAATAGCTGCTTTCTTCTCCGAACAGGTTAGGTAACTTTTGTCGGCCACATTTTTTTTCCCAAGTAATTATACTTTAGGGGCCCTGTGTTACAACTTCTGCCTTGAATTGTTTTTATAGAGCAATGGGCAGCGCTGCTGAATGTGGTTTCTTGGTGCTTTCCATTCTCCGTTCTCTTCTCAAGTGCTTATGCTTTTGTTAAATGCTGCCTGTTTGGCAGTTGCCTACTGTAAACAAATGTTATACGTTGTCATGTGTTGGACTTTTTTTGCCTAATACTGAATATATTTTCCTGTGTGAAACTGCTAGGAAGAAAATACTGTGGTTGTTTAACCTGTATGAAATAGTTGAAAGACTATTTGTAATGTGATCATTAAGTATATTCAAACCAGGCAGCACAAAGAAGAGGAAGAGAAATGGAAGTGCAAATGTAACTGCCTTTCCCCCCCCCCCCCCCCCCCCCCCTTTTCATTCTCTCATGGTATTATGTAGATCCCCAGCCAGATGGCTACTGGCTATAAGCTTTGTGTGGACTCACAGGATTTTAACTCCTCTGTTGGTTTCCCATCTGTCATAAACCTTGAAGCTGCAATCCAGAGACTGACATGAATGTCTGTGTCTTCTTTAGCACACTGAAACAGTTGTGCTTGAAGGCTGGGGAAGGAGCACAAACCCTAACCAAGGCAGGACAGTGTCTGGTTTAACAGCCATGCTGCTTGACTGAGGAGTAAAATTTCTTGTGGTCACTTTAAATTAGAGCCATGGGTTACCACTGTGGTGGCAGCAGCAGCAGACAAACACTGCCTGAAAGACTCCCCAAAAGGAGGGTTTTTTTTCTGTTTTTGGAGCTCAGCGGAGACTGTAAACCTAAAATTGGGTTTGGTAGGAAATCTCACATCTAAAAATAAAATAGCAGACTATCTTCAACAGAAAGAAGGTGGTAAAAGTCAGAATCTCTCAACACTGGAAGAATAGATGTGAAAGCTAAAAACAATACTGTGTTCTTTCATCACTTTAAAAATGACCAATTCGGGATTCCCGGCGTTTTTTGTTCAGCATATGTCATCATTTGGACAGACACATTCTATTTCTGGTAATGGAGGTGAAAACAGTGAAAAACATCTCGGATTTCATGGTATAGGGTAGAACAAAGAGATGATCACTTCAACTGTGGGCACCCACCGAGGCCTCAGCATCACTGAAACAAAGAAACCTGGGTCCTCAAAGTGAAAGAAGCTCTTACAGTCTTGCTTTATGTCATGTCATACTCAAGAAAGCAAAACGAAAAATGAATTTAAACCTTTATGAAACAGGCATGAACAAGTAAAATAGAAATAGAGGCTGAGCACATTCTAAACAGTTTTAGAATTAATTTTAGCATGTAAGTGTATCAAAAACTTCTGTGTGTAAGCCTTTAAGGAAGTCACTACTATGATCAAGTCTTCCTAAATTTAGACATAGTTTTCTTTACTAATGGATTTGACTATGTGAGAATAAAAGTACACCTCTGTGAGAAAATAACCACTTTCCTAAGGAGCAGCTGTCTGAAATCAAGCAGTCTGGTAATCCAGCTTCAAAAACTCTGTCATGAACAAATTAACCTCTCCGTTCCCACTTTGGGTTTGGTTCTGTAGGACAGGGAGCAGCTTAAGAGGATGATGAAGTGTCAGGTTGTGTTTCAGATGTTTTCTATAGTGCTTGGTGAAGTAGCCTGGAGTTAAAATGCCCCATTTAGCATCAGGCATCACAACTGGAGTTGTTGCAGGCAGGTGCTTCAGCAGCACAGTCGACTGCAGGTCTTCTGCCTTCAGCCACGTGACAAAATAAAATACTGATTGGAAAGACTGCCAGAACTCTAGCATTTAATTTTGTCTATTTCCTGCAGAATATTATATTGTAAATCCAAGCTTCAAGTCACATGCCCTTTCTTGTAACACCATAATGTTATGATACTCTTGCAGTTCATTTTCTTTGGGTTAGGCAGAAAGTTTTTCGCAGAAATCACAACAGGAGGCTATATTTTGTGAATGACATTTTCTGAAATTTATGTTAGATTCATGGTAGGATTAGTTAATTTTCCTGGGCTTTAACTTCTGTTGGTAGCCACAGCGATGGCATACTATTCACTTATGTCCTGCATTTTCATGAATTTCCTTCACCCTGTAGGGCTAAGTCTCTGTGTCAGAGCTTTGG
Organism: Falco naumanni; assembly: GCF_017639655.2. NCBI lineage: Eukaryota > Metazoa > Chordata > Aves > Falconiformes > Falconidae > Falco > Falco naumanni. The sequence goes on along the minus strand of NC_054057.1, from coordinate 51,394,175 downwards.
CTTATTCATCCGCACTTAGGTTGAAAGAGTAAAACAAAAACCCCACCAAACATTGGCAGTAGAAAACTGAAATAATCTGTAAAATGAAGTCCTACTTCTGCTGACAGAATTATTAATCCTGTGTTTCTGTGTCTGAAGGAAATGTCTGAGGAGAGAACAGTATGGTCCTGTTGCCTTTAATAAACCTCAGCCCTAGATAATGATACAGCAGGAAGAGCTCTTGAGTGTTCAGGAAGTAATTTCCTCCCTGAAGGGCCTTTGCATTCTGCTCTATGTCATCACCATCATCATCAGTGCTTGAAGAAATAGGTTTCAGATGCACCTGCGAGAGGAGTAGCAGAACATCATTTTGCAAGTGAGAAGTATCATAGTCTCGCAGAGCAGCAGAGGGCCCTTTTGTCTCTCTGACCTGTAGTTCTGGCATATGCCATGGACATGCATATAACAGCAAACTGTTGGTCAAAGAGCAGATATAAAATGCAAGTATCATCCTGATGTGAGGTGGATTTCGGTATCAAAAAGGTGTGTAATTCAGTTGACCCACAACTGGTCCTGGAAAAGCCTTGAGAATTCTCTACGTTAAAAAGTAAGACATGTTGTAAGTTGGCTTCAGGTAAGAGATGAGAAGTAAGAGTTGGAAGCACCTGAAAGTAGTAGAAAGTGTATCAAAAGAGATCACGCTAGAGTTCCCACCAAGATACCGGAAAGAAACAGCTCAACAAATTTGAGACTGCAGTCTGAGGTAGCATGCATGGTATTGGGAAAAATTCTATGCCAGAAAAGCTCATTTGCCAACCTTCTCCACACCATTAGCCACACCAAAAGCTGGTTAGAAAAATAAGTGGTATATTCTTCCTGTTCTTGCTCCCATCTATTTTAAACAACTTCTAGGAAGGAAATGCTACTCTGCAATGATAAGGCAAAAGTTTTCTTGATGTCAGTTGTTACGGGGTTTGCTGCAAAACAGGTGTTATATGAAGTAATGGCAACATATTGTCATTACCCGACCAGTTTCTTTGGAAGATCTTTATTTCTTTGAATTTTTTTTTTTTTTTGCTTTTAAAGTTTCTCTTTATAAAGTTTGTCATTTTGAAACTTAGTTTTTATCATTTTTCCACATTTCATTTATCAATTTTTGCAGCAAAGATAAAAAGAAAAGGATCATGATTATACACAGCTGTTTTCCACGTAAGGATTTGTTTAGTTATGAATGCAGTTGTTTATCACTGTGCATTGGTTTTCATGAAAAATGCTGTTCTCACATGTCTCTAAATTGTCCTGTAGGCAAGCTTTGTCCTTGTCCAGGCATGAACATTCTGGGGGGAGATCTGAGGGCACTCTGAAGTAAGAAAGTGCAAACAAAATAAACTACCTGCTTTTTCACATTAAAAAAATGTGAAATGTCAATGCAAAAAAAAAAATATCAGAATTAACTTTTGAAGTGGATAGAGATTAAAGCTTCACTAAGGAGTGATGATAGACTTGGTTTGGGGCAGGAGAAGAGGAAAGCTTTATTGGAATGTGTATAATTGGTGAGTTTGGGTACTGCCTATGAAGAGAGAGAGCATATGCTCCAAATACACTTCAGAGTGTACTTTTAAGCCAGATGTCTGTGCCCAACCTAGGAAATACATTCTCTAAGAAAAAGAGAGCAGAAAACCAAGCAAGGTGAGGACCTGGGGAAAGGCTTCCAGTTCTACAGTATAATATTCTTTTTGTTGCTCTTGTTTTGATGAACTGTCTCAGTTCTGAGATGAACAGCTGGGGGATGTTGCATGAAACTTTCAGGTCCATTATTTCTGATATTAGCCTTGAATTTCAGAAGCAGCATCTAAAGCTCAGATTTTACAATTTGATCCTCTCCCTGCCTTAATGTTTCTTTTGATTTAATGCTGTAAAAGCCTGTAAGCTTTGGCAGTGTTTATCTTTGGCTCGTCTTACCTGCATTACAGATCAATGCATTTTAACTTGTAAATTCTGAGCGTACTTCAGGAGGTTTCCAAGGGTAAGCCCAGACATTTTGGACTTGAAGGAGCTTCAGTTTGGAAACTTTAGTTGGTTCAGAATCGCACTTGTTTTCTGTATATAGTATCAGCTTTCCCCGAGATAACTGTTGACAAGGGAGTCTCCTCTGGGCTAACATTGATCATGGCCTGACTTCTGGAGAAAAGTGGTCGTGCCTGCATAACACACTGACTGTCAAATAATTCAGTATCTGAGCTGTTTCCGAAGTTGTGTAGTTGTACTTTTATTATAGAGAGGGAGAGGCCGACAAATAGCTTTGAAAGAAACAAGTTCAGGCAGCCTTTGTTTTTGTTAAGGAGCAACAAAAATTGATTCAGCTGCCTTTTGTCAATAAAAATGCAGCCTGGTGGAGGAATATTTTTTACCAACGTATAAGGTTGTAAGTCCTGTGGCTCGCAGCAGAATCACAGTTTGTACTTTAAAGATACTGTCAATTGTGTGCAGTTCAGAGAAAGAGAAGAACCAGCAATTTGGAATCTCACGTTACACTGCAAAAAGTCAACATCAACTTATTTTACCATATAGCTTACATAATCTCCAGTGAATTTACATTTTTTCATGATTTAGTGCTTTTCCATACATTCCTAATTCTTTGACCTGGAAAATCTCTCTCTCTCTCTCATTGTTTAGTGTGAAACTGACTTTATGCGGAATTACATTCCCTGCTAATATACCATGAAAAATCATTTATTTATGTCATCATACCTTATTTATTATACCTTACTTACAGATGAAGAAATGTGTTGCATCAGTTCAGTTGGAGCTTACAGAATAACCAAGCTCCTTCAGTTTCAGAAAGGAAGATGATCAAAAGCTTGCTTTTGTAGAAAAAGCTACTCTTCTCATTGACATTTCTTAGTATTTTCTAAGATGTCTTCTACCTCTCACTTTTATTAGAGAGAGCTGCAGAATCGAAGTGGCATCTATTTATCATACAAACCGAATTTCCAGCCCTTACCGTCAGCCTTTTTTGGCCATGATTTTTACCCTTTTACGACTGAGTGAGCATTGGAGCCTGTCAGGATGCATAGCTGCATTAATCATCTCTGCTCCCTACAGCCAAGCAAGTGGACAGGAAGCATCTATTTACTAAGGGCTTGTCTACATGGGAAATAGCTCAGACTGCTCATTAGGCATTAACTCCTTCCATGAATTCTCCTCGAGCATCTTCCTGAGGTTTAGGTTTAGACTGCTTTGGAAAATACAGAATTTGGTAGTGGGATGTAGTTAAACCACAGAAAGCCTGTATAAGTGTTCAGCATGGGTTCAGAACATGATCCTGTCTCCACGTGTCACTTGATCTTCTGTAACTGACCCTCTTCATGCTCTTGGTCTATGGCAAATAGAAGGTAAAACATGTTAGTTCAAGCCTCTTACATCAAAGCATGTGTGTGTAACTTTCTTGTGTGTCTGTGTATCTGTGCATTCATCCAGGGGAGCCAGAGCATCGCTGATGGCAATTTGGGTGCTAGTATTATTTGTGCTAATTCCTCAAGCAAACAAATCTGGTGAGAACTTATTATTTTTCAGTGATGACAGGGGACAAGAAGTGTGTAGGATGATCTTTTACACCTCATATGAGCCATCTATTATTTAGTGATGTTGAAATTAGTTATGTTGGACTGTCTTTTGTATAGAAGATTTTTTGAACAAAGATGAGTAGTCTTCTAGAGATGAACTTAAAGGCTGTTTAATACTAGTGTATCATCATCCTGGAAATAAGGGGCTTTGTTACTATGGCAGCTAAAGCTTATCTTCATGAGAAACTTGCATCACTCTACAAGAACTGTATTTGTTAAAGCAGTTCATACTAGTGCAAGCTCCATTGTGGAAACCTCTTCAGTGTAGCTTAATTTCATTAACTAAGCCTTAGCCAAACCACACTAAATTGTTTTTTAATTGAAATTCCATTCATTTAGAAGTCTGCTAAATGCATTAATGGTTTATGCATTTTCAGTGGTGCTATAGAATAGAATAGAATTAGAAATGGAATAGAATACAATATTTTAGTTGGAAGGACCTACAACAATCATCTAGTCCAACTGCCTGACCAATGCAGGCCTAACCAAAAGTTAAAGTGTGTTCTTAAGGGCATTGTCCAAATATCTCTTAAACACTGACAGGCTCAGGGCATCAACCACCCCTTTAGGAAGCCTGTTCCAGTGTTTGACCACCCCCTCGGTAAAGAAATGCTTCCTAATGTCCAGCCTAAACCTCCCCGGTGCAGCTTTGAACCATTTTTTTTGTCTGTAAACAAAAACTTGTGTGGGTGTTTATGTTCCTATGTAACTTAATTTTGTTACTAGCTATAAAAATATATATATTCTCCATGTATTTAATAGCTATTAAAGGTTGAAATATTAAGGAACATACTGCTTATTTTAAAAGATTAACGTGGAACCTGTACACATGAAAAACTGTATTGAGACAAATCTTTAGCAGAAAATACATTATGTGGTTCAGCTTATCTAGGCCTATTACCGGAAGTAAAACATGATGGCCATTACCAAAAAAATATAGTCAACTGAAAGTAGTTGGTGTAGCTACATTGCTACATAACAGATTTGGCTCTTTGCTTTCAGCCCTTTCACCTATATTACATTCTTTGGCAGCTGTGTTCTCTTCTCCAAACTTACTTTGCTAGATACAGTTCTATTCAGGGATTTCTGCCAGATGGGAAGAGAGGATAGTTTCCTTCCAATTTTTAGGATGACACTTGCTATTGTCTGTGAAGTTCCAGGCTGGGGTTGGCTGAAGGGGCAGCAGAATATAGGATTACATTGTAGCCATGTACATATGTTTGTATCAGATAGCAAACAAAACCACTTTGAACGGCCTTGTTTGTGGTGTATGGCGATTATTCTGTCTTTCTCAGCATCTGTTGTTGGTGCTTCATCTTAGGTTTTGTTATATTCCATTTACACTGACTTAAGTTTCCTTAGAAATTCTCATTTGGGGTGATGCCTCAACATTTGTGTCAACTTCTTTCTAGCAGGGTGAGTTAATTAAACAAGAAAGTCCAGGTTTGGTTCCAAAAGAAAAAGAGAGTTTGTTCTACTATTTGTGTACTGATGGTTCAGAATGTCTGCACTTAAAATTCAAGTATCATATGCCTTAGCCTCAGTGAAGGACACTTACTTAATCATTTTGAATGAAATACAATACAAATGAAGTAAATGCAATATAAGGGATTAAAATAGAACTTACACATATGTGTAGTAAAAGTATTCTTGGGGCCTTTAATTCTGTACTGTCCTTGGCTCTGGTTTCAACAGTGGCTCACTGCCATCTTGGAATGGCACAAGGTAATAGCAAGAGCTTTCTTGTATTCTGTGTACTGAAGTTGGAAAAAAATTAAATTGCAGAGTGAAAGAAGCAGAACACTACAGTTTTGTATTCACATAGTCCTGTTTTCTGTCTGTACTGCACTTTATGGAGCTATGCAAAACCTCACCAAAAAGTTGTATGACATGAAGGTTGTAAACCTAGCAATCAGGAAATGCAAAAGGTGGCGTTGTGAGTAACAGCACGATTATGTCAGTTGCACATGTGAAATATTTAGGATAATTATGCTAATAAACATCTCTTTTGAATAGACTGTGTACACCTTCATCTAACAGCGAAATGAAAAGATTTTCATTAGGAATGACACACATTCAACATCCAGAAGTCTCCTGTAGCTTAATAACTTCCAAAATGACAGCATTACAGCATGAACTAATCTCTTCATACAAAGAGGCACACTGAAGAATTTGGTGACTTTTATTAATTTATAGTCTAATTTTCTGAGTTTAGTTTAATTAGCAAAGAAGTTTTTCTTTTTTCATCCACAAGCCTTCGTTATATTTTTCAGCTTCATGAACATCATTGGACACCTCCCTAAGATTTTCCTTGTGAGGATGTGGAAGAGCAGTCAGCAGTTGAAAGTTTACTGCAAAACCCTGGAAAGTCAGCAGAAAGGCATTTGTTGATTTTAATGGATTTGGATTAAGTCCAGAATAAATATCTAATGATACCAAAACCACTTGCTTTTTCTTAAACATTTGAAAATGACTTTGTATGCAAAATCTTTATTTCTAAATAACCTATGCTCTTGCAAAAGAGGGTCTTCTGCTACCAGGTGCCCAGCTAATCCTGAATTATGCTCTTAGTATTGCACACTCAGGAAGACAAGTGAATGGTAAGCAAAATGTGGAATTACTCTTGCCAAAAGCTTTGTCCTCATCCTAGCAGCTACTCCCCACACTTTCGGATCACTAGATCTAGAAAGCAGATCTGAAGTTAAACTTTCTCTTGTTTTTCTCCCCACACATGACCTCCGCTGCTGCTCAGTCAAAACATGTTAATGTGCACCTTCCATGTGTAAAAATAGGATAGTTACCACTTCTGCTCTCAGTTGTCCTGGAAGGAAAGAGTTTACCTTTCCACTAAACTGGTGATGAAAGATATGTTTTAACAGCAGTTTAAATTGTAAACTATAAACTTGCAGAATTTCAGAGTACAACAAAGACTTTGTATAAAGTCCAGGGACCCAAACTCTACATTAACTTGCAAACCTGTAATCTGGATTTTAATAGGAGACTCCTATTTAATACAAGAACAAAGCATTAAACATTTGGAACTACTTGTACTTCTGATACATACAGGTTTTATGCTTACTATAAAAAGTTACACTTTAAGAAGTACTAGACCCCATATTATAATGTGCATATAAATATGAAGTTCAGTCTGTGTCCAGGCTTCCTAGCTGCCCAAACTCAGCCAGTCCCACAGCATGAAAGCCACAAAAACTAGGTCTGAGCCTGGCTTCTTCCTCCTGTTGAGCCTGAATTCTCTTCACTGTGTGGTGTGGAAGAAATAATAACAAGCCCCCATACTGCTGAAAGTCAGAAAGTAGCTGCTGAGCAGTGGCAAGGATCAACTCCTTAAACTGTCTTTCTATTGCAATTAACTGCATACCAAATCTCAGCCAAATGGTGGCTAATAGCAGGGATGAAGTTTAACCTGTTTGACTTTGCATTGAAAGGGACGAGCGCCACAGGTAACTTCACTTACAGCAAAGTACAAACAGAAGATTTAACAAGCTACTACTTGTCAGCTCTTAATTAGCAGCTCCCATCAGAGCAGCAGCACCCAACTGTAATACCGTCTGCTGCAGTGCAAAGTCCAATTCATTAGTTAAATTTTCAGAAGCATCATATTTTGCTTGGACGATGGTATTCAACAGCTAAAGCATGGCAAGATTTGACTACCTTTCAGTTGTTTCTGTCTGTAGGGAGAGTTTCTAGCTAAACTTGGTACCTGACAGTATCTGCTAGATTGGATGCAAGCAGCAGGTCAGGAGGTTCATTGGGCTAAATCCCTAGACATGCTTCAAGGTGATTTTTGTTTATTTTGACTTGCAGTGCAAATTTCCACTTCCATTTCAACTACTGTTGCAACAGACAGCTGTACAGCATTTGATTTGGCCAAGCCCATGTGTAACAACTACTAGCCTTGCTGTTTTGACAGTGAGTCTGGTTTGCCACTGCTGTAAGGTCACCACCGCATGGCAATGCACACTTTGCTGTGGGCTTTGAGAAGATAAGCCATGCTGTGTGTATTCACAAGATAAAGCACAGTTTGTTGAGCTTGGTTGTAAGAAATGTGGGTGACATTTAGCTCTTAAGGAAAGTTGTGTACAAGAGAGTGGTATACTTCTCAGAATGTTGTATGTAGGACAGTCGAGAGGGATTTAAAATACGAAATCTTGTAAAACCTGACTCAGATTGCACTGAGGAACAGTTAGAGTTGAAAATTGAGAAGGTAAATTATTTGCTTTGGCCCCTGCACGAGTGAGCGTGTGATGGAAGTGTGTGAGCTGGCATGTCAGCCACACAAAACTTCCTTTGTTAGGAGAATCCTTGTAAACTCTGGGTCCCGTGGATGTCTACAAAACCTAAGACATATCCTGATTCTTAGATTTTTAGCCATCTTTTGTTTGCCAGCCTTTCTCCAAGAAGCTGTATCCTGCCATAAACTTGCTAGCAGTGACAGAAATGGCATGAAGCAAATAATTTTGAATGGACGGGGGTTACCATAGTTAAACAAGCATGATGGCCAGCACATCATGTGCAGGAAATTAATGTTTACTTCAGTTTTCAGTTTTTCTTTCCAGGATATTGAAATGAATGCTATAATGGAAGAGGGGAGTGAAAAACATCTTCAAGTGTTTATATGTAAATGTACATTTCAGTGTTGTGGTTTTAAAGAGTCTCTGGAGTTCAAACTTCTTTAAAATGCTGCATGGATGAATCAGCCTCTTTTGGTATTTTACCTCTCAGCCATAGATTCTTACACATGCTGACTCGCACTGGATGTTTATGCTTGTTCTCTTGTGTGCGCACGCACCCACACATAAGCAAATAATCAGGAGTGATAAATACAGATAAATATGTCTCCCATTAAATTTTGAACTGTTATTTTCATTAAAAAGTTGTGCATGTTGAAGCACTGGGAACATTTCCTGTTGCTTGGAAGTAGCACTCCAAAGCATTTTATGAACGATTAACAGTCTGATACAAGTTATCTTTAAGATTTCATAATAATACAGAAAAATGCTTATATTTTTGCAGGAATGCAGGGAGTAGACGTTTGTGGTTAGTTTTATCATGGAGGAAGAGTGACTGCAATGAACAGCAAGAAATATGCCACAACCTTTTAATCTTTTTCTTTAATGTGAAAAGGCTCTATATTTCATTTACACTACACAATTAAAAGGTGAAAATAATGCTAAAGTGGTCCAGGCTTTGGGTGGAGTGGGGGGAGTATTTTTATATTTTTGGATGTGTGGTATATAAGAACTGCTGTTTCAGTAGTGGAGTGCCAACTCTGTAGTTTAACAAAAGTGCCCTTAAATAGTAAAGAAGCAATGAAAATGTATGTTCTTTGAAGGCAGAACACCTAATAAAACTATTTTGTCTGACAAAAAAAAAAAAAAAAAGAACAGAACATGTATGATTGGCATGTCCCACCTGTGCGAATTCTTCCTGGTTTTATTTCCAGACAAACGAGGAGGAGGCTCAGGCCAGCCTGGTCCCCCAGAGTGACCTCGCCATAGCGGAAGGGCACCTGGGAGGCGTGTGCCTGTACTGTGGGTTGGAGTTAGGCCTGGCACAGGGCATAGCAGTGCTGGCGTGCTCCAAGCCCACAAAGTGCCATAAAGATGGGGCAAGGTGGTGGTGGGGAGGTTTGTTCCAAAAGCACACTCCAAAGGAAAGGGGGAGCCCACAAGGTCTTTGCAGGGAGAGGCCTTCTTCTGCCCGCTGGCAGCCATCTTGGGTGCAGCTCTGCAACCACAGGGCTTCAGGAACTCCTAACTACAGTGATCCTTCACTCTCCCACTCCTTGTCTCAGACGTGGGCTTTTTCTCGCGCCCTTGAGACAGAAGAGGGAATTCCTTAGACCCAGAGGTCAGCCTTTCCTCGGCTGCGCTGCGGGGCCAAGCTGAGGTGGCAGGTGGGTTCCCTGGGGCCCTGCCCTGTGCTGGCCCTGGCACCCAGGCGTCGCAGGGGTGTGAGAGAAAACCACCTCCTCCCCCCTCCGCCAGGCGCCCTGAGCGCGGCTCTCACATGGGCAGCCATTTTCCAGGCTGCCAAAAAGACCAGTTATTTTTAAAGTGGTTGGGATAGCAGGACCCGCTTCATTTATTACAAAATAAACTGGTCTGTTGTTTCACACTGATATCAGGGTCGAGAAGGATGAGTGTTTGTTTCCTCCTTGATCCTCACATGTGGATGTGATACTGCATAAGAGGCTCCATGTCCAGCCTGTCGACTGTCACATCAGCTAACAATTTTAAAGCAGATATTTTGTAGAAAGCTATAATAAAAAGAATAATTTCACTTTTAGTCAGTTCTGTGTTGGGAAAGGAATTTTATGCTGAGATAGCAGGGCTGTAAAGATTGTCCTTTCTCATGTTAGTGTCTAACCTTTGTGTTTTACAGGTCTATTTTTCTTAACTAAATTCTACAAATAATCATATGTTTGTCTTACAATCAGCAATCAGGAGGTTGGTTTTTTTTTTTTTTGTTTTTTTGTTTTTTTTTTTTTTTTTTTTCTAACTTGTAAAGGCTTCATGGTCTGTGAAACGAATGCAGAGGAGCTCACAGGGATGCAGTGTCTTTTTTCCCACTAATCCCAACAGAGACTTTCTCTGAATCATTCTTGGGTGATGCTATCTACTGGCTGCCACTCTTAGCTGTATGTCTGTCATAGTCCCTCTTATCCTTTCCTCAAAAATGCATTCTTGGCCTTTCTTTTCTGTGAGATCCATCCAGTTGTCCTTGCTTCAAAATCCAGTGGGAAGAGATTTCTGAAGCAGAAACGTGGGGTCAATGTGTGACCACACCATGTCTCTGCGAGCACTGCTCTGTTCTGCCCTTCCCTGCTATCTCCAGCAGCCAGAGTGCCTCATGTGCCTGGATGTGCACATATCACTTCACATCATCTCTTTTTTTCTCCCTCTTTTTTTAAAAAGACGGGCTACATAGTGTTAAGTATAATGCTGTTAAATTGTTTCTTCTCCTTAATAACAGAACATTGCACTTCATTTCATTACACCTGTAGAGTGAGAGAAATACTGGATCTGAAACATGACAGTCCTCCTTGACAAGTACCTGTACATCCCATGGACTTGAAAATTACATTGCTGCAACTGCTACTTGAATCTGGTTTAATTTTTCTGAATTTGAGAGGAGGAACACTTTTAATACTTAAATTTCCATCTTTAACATGGCACAGATGGTGTAATGTTTTTGCATTTTTTATATTATTTTGGGTTACTGAAGTTAATATTCTGCTAGCTACAAATATCTGCGTGCATACCACAGAGTTCATTTTGAGGACAGAGCTCTAAAATAAATTATAGACCTTGGTAGCAGTCATAAATCAGTCATTTTTTTTTTCATTGAGAAAGTGGTGGCACTGGAAGAAAGTTATTTAGTGATCAAAATGCATCGTTAAGCTTTTAAAAAGAGATTCTGTGCCTGTAGTAGAGCTGTAGGCGATTTATGGCTTATCTGTACTCATTGCCTCGAGCTTTTGGAAAATTTGTAAACAAAGCCAGATGCTCATTATGTTCCCGTTCAGGGTTGGTTAGATGGGTAAATGCCATCAGAATCACTTTGGTCCTGTTGGGTTTTAGCATGTTACAGGAAATGGAGTTGCTCCAAAATATTTATTTAAATATTTATTGTCCATGAAAATCTACTTATAGTTTCTTCTCATAGAGTGAATTTGGTTTTAATAGTTGTAAATTATAAAAATAGGTAAGTTACACTCTGAGGACTGTGTTGTGTACTAAGTGGTGGGTCCATCTTTTCCTCTGTGTTGGAGTTCATGCTTACACCATGTGATGCAGTAAAGTATCACTCGCTGTTTTTAAAGGGTTTTGGGCAATGCAGGAGCCTGTGGAAACATCAGGCTTGGGTAGCTTTTGCTTTTACCAAGTTTTAGGGAACTGAGATGTGAACTATTTGACTTTTCATAACCAGTTTGATAAGTTCAGTCATTTGGTATTGATTTGATAATTTTTACTGGTAGCCTTTTGTCTTCTGTATAGATAATGTGATGTGAAAGGTGTTCTTGTAAACTAGTTTTTGCTTTTTACTGCTCTTTAAGCACAAGAAAACATGCTGCTGTATACAAATTTAATTGCTGTAGGTTAACAGAATATTCCTTGTAATCATATTTATTGCAACATGACCATCATGTAATCCATTTCATAATTCATTATTAACCTTTTGGTGTATTTTTTCTTTTTTTTTATCGGCTGCAGCTGACCAAGTAAACAGGTCATGGCACGCTTAACGAAGAGGCGACAGGCAGATACAAAGGCTATCCAGCATCTTTGGGCAGCTATAGAAATAATCCGGAACCAGAAGCAAATTGCTAACATTGACCGTATTACAAAGTAAGTGATCCATTCCCAAAAAAGTCTTGATGAGGGGGGAAGGTTGATGCTGTTAAAAGCCGTGGGAAACAGAGACAGTAAACATTGTGAGAGACTGTTAAACAGTTACATGCACTTCTGTGTTACTAATTATCTAATTATAAAAGAAAACCAACTTCGAAACTGAGCACCTAAAGATCCTCTAGTGAGGTTTAATCCATTGAATCTGAGATCTTACTGACCCTGTATTTGTTTTGTATAAGCAGCTTTAGGAAATATGCAATATTTATAGTACTTGAACTAAGTTAAGCATGCAAGAGTTGTACTCCATAGCTTGGTCAAAATACAAGTAGATTAACGTTTAAGGAGAAGAGGGCAATAAAATCTGTACATAATCTATTTCTTCAGGAAAATGTGATAGGCCAATGGAGAACTCTTTTCTAGAAGGAAAAAATAAACATGAAATTGGGTTGTTCAAACAAATAAGAAGCCATATTTGCTAAGATTAGCATAGGACACTATTAAAGAAAACATGAGATGTGGAGTTTGCAATGTGTAAAGTTCTATCTTGAAATACCTTCTAAGATAACTTGGAGTAGCCATTGTAATAACAATTGAGGGAGGTTTTGTGCCTCTCTGCTTTGTTTGCATTTCTAGGCCAACATGTAGGTTGCATTTGTCAAAGTAATCAATATGAATAATTTAAAAGAGCAAAAGTAACCACTTGGCATCTCTTCAGTTGCCAGAACCAGTGTGAACTGATAATGAGGCCAGAGACCACTAAAGGGAGAGTTATAAACAGTGCAGGTAACTAAAAGAAAATCATAACTTGGTCCACTGGCAGAGTTTGGAAGCTCTGAGGTGGAAGTGACAGGCAAAACTGGCTTCGTAAGTGGAAGAAGTAACAGTTCAGGTTCTCCAAACACAGTGAACAGTAAACAGGAGAAAGAAAAAAGATGATGTCCCAAATGAATTAGTGTGTACCTGGCTCCTACAACAAATAAAGATTCACCATTAAACTGAAAAGTACCTTCCCAGAGATAAGAGTTCCAAGTGGGCTTGAGAGGGAGATTGTATTTTAGGGAATTTGGGTTGCACTTGAGTTTCAGAATGCTTTAAAGCATACGTATTCGCATCATGTCTTCAAGGAGACAAGTGCATAAACTAATGCTATACACTTTCCATTTTAACATTTCAAATTACTTGCTCCAGGCCATATATTAGCTGCGTTTTTTTAGCTGTTTATGCTCGTTTTATACGTAATAAAGGGAGACAGGCCCATCTAGCTGGGGATTCATCCCACTCTTGTGAGAGATGCCTATTTTAAGGAAGTTTGAATAACATTTAGCTAGGTAAAGTTAGGTAAGACAAATACTATTGTTACAAACAATGGTTGAGAAAACGAGTAATTAGATGGTAGAAAAAGAAGTACTGCTCTTGGTAACTGAAGGGTAGTTTGATTTTTTTAAAAATAGGCTAGATCCAGATTCTATGACTCATCGCTAATCAGAAGAAAAATAAGTGACTAAACAGAGATGCAAGCAGCCCCAGTACTTTGAGAAAGATGTGCAAGGTGTTAGCAGTGAAGAGCAATCTAAAAAGTGCCTGGACATTGTAAATGTTCTACATGCACATCAGTGATGAATGATGAGCAGTGATCTAGTTTCTATTATATGATATTTTTAAGAAGATAACTTTTGACAAGGAAAACATAAAGATAGTTGAGTTACTTTACGGTACTAGTCATTGATGAAGAAACACAGATGACAGTAAATGGGTATGCATGTTACATAACATTCAAAATAAAGCTCTGAAATCATTAGGGCATCAGAATATCTCTTCTTACGAAAACTGAGCAGCTCAGAGATCATTTGGCCAAGTACAAAGATAATCAGTTTCTGGGCACATGGGCAAATGTATGAATAATAAGAAAGACCAAAACCAAACGGTGGTTCAAAAGTGAAAATTATGAGCCTATGTGCATAGTTGGAGCTGTAGGGAGAATTCTCATACTTGGATTAGTAACATTTTTTTAGAACTGTTTATACCTCTTGGGATTGACTGACAGAATGGCTTTGCATGTTACAAGTGTTCACAAGTAATGATGACAATGAAATGTATGGAAGCATGTCTTACTCCTGAGTAAGGATACAGAAAAACAGAAAGATAATCTTTTTTTTATAAATACATGTTTAAGGTAAGTGACAGTCATGTAGTGGATGACAAATGTGTACTTTCAGAAAACGTCACAAGTTGAAAAGATGATTCATGATTTGATTTTTTATTTTATTTTCTCTTTGATATAGTTTGAGGATTCATTTGTTGCTAGAGACAAGATGTCCTGTATATTTTGTGACCTGTTAGTCCAAACACCTTCATAGCAGAATCTCTGTTGCTGCATTCTTTGTCAGGTGGTTTGGTACTTTTAGGCAAATCTATTAGTTGGCTTTTCTTGTAACCGACAGCTCGTCATGGTTGTCTCCCTCTTCCTAACGTATTTTATTTCATTTACTTCTTGCTTTGCTTAGTCTTCTGGTGCCCAGTAGAAGCCATTATACATATCAAGGAGCATTTACTTCCTATGACTAGGGAGGAAATGTTTGTAATATAAAAAGAAGATTTGTTGCTTATAGAATATGCAGTGTTTCAGCTCGGTACGTTAAAAAGACAGATATATATAACACATTAAAATATGTAAAATGTAACCTGTGCATTTTATGTGTAATTGTTAAAAAATATCTGGGGTAAAGAAAGACTTCCAGAAGATACTGGCAATGGAAAGTATGCAAGAAAAATCTATAGAACTAGCCACGCATATTCTGTAGAGAACATAAGAGTAGGAGGATAGTGTAGAAGGAGCCAAGAGCACTAGAAGGTACTTCTAATATTATCAGGAAAAACCTATAAGGAAAGAGGCTCTTTAATTAAAAGTATGCTTTGCTTTTAAAATTGATGAAGAGGAAAATCAAGAATAGAAAAATGAGTGATTAGAAGTGATTGAAAACTGTCTTACATTGAGGAGAGAGTTGAATACGCAAGTTGGAGCCTTTAAGAACATAGTAAGCTTACTGAACTTCTGGCAAATATTTTAGAAAAGTCATTGCATGCAGAGTAGTATTAAGAAACACAAGAAAGTTATCTATTTTTGAAGGAATTAAAAATGTGTGTGTGGAAAAACAGCAAGTATATGACACTGTTAATTGGAGTATTATATAAATACTTAGATAAAAGCATTGGTAGGGAAGAGACCACACTGCACAGACTTAATGTCTCAAAAAATAATAATCAACAAATCATTATATGAAAGGGATTCTGCAATTTTAGTGATATATGTTGGGGGTACATTACAGTTGGAAAGGTATTTTCCATTGGTTGGAGATAAGCATGTTTCAGTAGCTTGAAAACTAAACAAAGGACTGAAAACCAATGCTAACAGGAAGTAACAGTGTAGTGAATTTTAAGGAATCAGTACTAAAAGTGCAAACTGCCTTTTCAAGAGAACTTTAAAATATATATGTAACTTCCTATATTTGTACATAGGCTTAAGCATATTCAGTGCATTTTTATTTTATGGTAAAGCTCATTTGAAGGCAGTGGTAACATTTCTGTAAAAGTATGCAAAATAAATATTCTCACCTGGCTTATATTGTCATAGTGTATCTCAAGTCAATGAATTATAATAATCTAAAATCCAGCTACTAGAAGTATCTAACATTTTTAAACTACCAAGTTACTTCATAACAAAATGATATTTCTAAGAATTATTTATCAAGAAATACGACTTATTTTTCTGTCCAGATTATATTGGGATAATTTGACCCTAATACGTCAATTATTTAGATGAGTATTATTGGCATTAGTTATGCTATAAACACTAGCAGAGAAATGGCTTCCCGTATCTTGTGAATTCTCTGTCAAGAGTGCAGCTTGACAAATTGTTCATCCCTAAAAGTGTGTTAAAAATTATAATTATGCTTTGACTTTCTGTTTTTTCCTCATTATTTTCCATCTGTTTTAGATTTTGGGTAACCTCAAAAATTGATTCTATGGAATGAAATGCCTGAAAAAACACTGGAAAAAAGGCATGCATATTTAAATGAGTAGGATAAATTATTGACACTCACTTACATAGCAGATTGATAAGTATTTCTGTACAGCCTGTTTTTAAAGTTCTTTCTTTGGCTACTCCAGTCTTTCAGTCTCTTTTATAGTGTTTTCTTTATAATTCCCTACAGGTAATTGGATTCCTAAGATTTAATTAACTATTAATTAAATATTTACCCTTTTTATCACAAAGTATTGGGTTTTCTCAGTAGCAATTTATGAGCATTTCATGATCTTTATGAATAGCTCAGAGTTCATTATCTATTAAGTTAATGTTATTAAAATACCCAATTGGCAAATACGGTTCTAGAACAATTATTGGCCGCTTTCAGGTTTTTGTCATTGTAAACAGGTATTCTGATTTCTAAACTATTTCATGAAGACTAATGGGAAGAACCAAAATATAATTATTTTCTTCCATACTTCCTTCCTCATATTTTTTTCTCTCTGCCTTTGAGGTTTTTCATGATTTATTTAGTTGATTAGCTTCTCTCCCTGTTCCTTATAAAGGCAGTGTCTATACTGTCTTTGTGTACTGTGACAGGAAGAGCCCTGGCACTGTCTGGAGCAGATCTGCTGTGACCACATCACATTGCCTTTGGCTCATGGAATTGTTTCTTTGGCCTTGACATATTTTTTGTTTGTTTTGTATGTGTGTGTGGTTCTTCAGTTCTAAGTGCCAAAGATAATACAGCCCACAGCAATGCTGTTCTTGAACATGAAGCTAAAGGCATGATGTTTGCCATAGGGCATGATGTGAAGGCATCTGAGGACACACAGCATGCTGGAGCAGTGTTGGAGTGCCTTTGGCAGAAGAGGCCAGTCTTGGCATGGTTTACATCTATGTTCTCTATCAGGAGCAAACTAACCTCTTGGCCATGCTTTGCCTTTTTCACAGGAGGAGCAATTTGGCTTTCTCTAGAATGGAGCCTGAGAATGAGTTAGTTTGGGAATGAAACCAAAAGTGACTCTAGTCCACAGGATAAAGGTATCCCAACTTTGCGGGGAATGAAGCTGATGGAAAGACCGTTAGCTAGGATAAAACTGTCATGCTGTAATTGGAGAATTTGTGTTAGTTTCAAATTGAGCGAAACTGAAACTATCAGTTTCATCACTCAGCTGGTTTACAACATCGGTGATACAAGAAAATGCCTTGTTTTCATGAATAGGTACAAAGACTCTCATCTTTTTTAATTGGCTTTCAAATGGGATGGTCTAGCACTTGGATCCTAAATGGTCATAACCATTTTTTGTGTATTTGTTCTGTCGACTCATTTTTGTTATATTCTAATATAGTGTAAGTGCAGCTAAGTCAGAACATCTAAAAGAAATGAGCAGATCCCAAGCCTATATAGAGCAGACTCTGTCAGTCCCTTGTTAGCTTTGTGTGGACTGACATTAATCAGCATTGATGGGATAGCATGCCAGAAAAGAATTCCTCAGTATGAAAGATTACTGTAAAGTGATGAAATTTTCTGGCCCCACAGTTGAGATGAAGTCACTAGCAGTTGTAGATTGAGTATGTGACCCTCTCAGTTTGACATTTAGTACTAGGAGGAGGATTTCTTCTTCGTATACCACTCTGTGAAATTTCTCCAGCCAGTCTCTGAGAACAGTTAAAGTAAGGGCCTTTCCCATCCATAAATCGTTGTTTTTTTGGTTTTTTGTTTTTTTGCCTTAGTACTTCTGCTGTTCTTTTTCTAGGCTGTCTAACAGAAAACAATTTCTAGAAGCAATGATTAAAGCAAAGATGAGAATGAGCAATTTGAACAGGTAGAAAATCATCACAAGAGAGTATAAATAAGAAAATCCTCAATTTGAACAGATAAGAAATAATCACACAAGTCTATAAATAAGAATATGCAATGCCGTAGCAAGAAAAAAAAATGAAAGAATAAGATTCTTACGGTATTGCGTATTCAAAGCTCAGAAACTTGTTAGAAAAAATCTGTCACTATTTATAGTACCTTTGATGAAAATTTAAATCTTCCTACTATTTTGCATGTTGCAACTAAATAGCTGTGCATAAACAAAAATAGTAAGCTGTAAGAATGATTAGGAGAGCAGATGACTGTGGATTTATAACTAGATAATCCTGTTGTTTAACTTTACATGAGCAGACATCTTGTAGCACCTGATATATCTTTGACTGAAATGAAAGCTTAGAAATGTTTTTCTGCTCTGTTGGTTTCTTACCCTTTGTCAAGCCATTCCCCTAAAATATCTGTCCTTTTTAACTGGAGAGTAGGTTTATCTGAAAACAATTTTCTGAAGTAAAATATCCTTCTGTTACACAGACAAATGCATTGGTTGCTTGAGTTCACTTTTAACCAGTGGTGCTGACTCCTTTTTCACATCTTTACATCATCCTCATGTATGGTTTAAATGTGACCATGTGAAGCAAATGGTATTATTCAAACCAGCCCTTCAGAATCTGGTACATATTAATCAAACCCTGGTCAGTTGTACTGTGGTGGAACAGGTCAATATTGAAGGAGGTGGTCAGGAAAGCTCACATTTAGCAATTAGGAAAGGATGAGGAAGAACAGTGCTGTGAAATTTTTGTCCATGCCATGCGTAATTATGCAAGGGTAAGCAAAGCAAAAGTGTGGAGTATAAGGTCCTACAATGAGATGCATGATACTACTTCCTCTGCAGGCCACATAGCTGCTTTTAGTGGCAACCTGTTATTGAGCGTTCACCCTTGAGAAAACTGAATTCAGTTTGTATTGGGTTGGCTTAATTATAGATATATGCGCTACAGTAAACAAAACATAGAAACATGTAACTAGGTATGACAGGGTAGAAAACTCTTAAATACCTCTTCACTTGTTTTCTGTTATAGTCAAGGACAAGACATTTCTTTCTGACTCCCCTAAATCAATCTCCTGCTCCAGTTCTTTTACTTTCCTTCTCTCTTTTCCATGATAAGTTTCAGTTGCTTCTTTTAGCCCCAAACCAATGTGGGTTTTTTTCTGTTTTCATAACACTATTTATGTTAAACCAAGAGAATGAACTAAGTCTAGACTTCTAAGGCATGGAAACCCTTAGGCATAGATAGATCATCTGGGGTGTGTGGGGTGTGTGTGTGGGGGGGAAGTCCTCTGTGCATTTTCAGCAACTTATCAATTGATTTGTTTGAAAATCATTGTATTAATAAAACAAAAGCAGTATAAAACTGATCATTTGACTCCCTAATAGAAAAAAAATTAGTAAAAGTGCTATTTTGGTCATACATAAAACCTCTGCATTATGTGTGCATGACTGTCAGTTACAAGCATAGTGATACATTGCATAGAAATAGGATGGACACCAAAACATTTAATTTGTTTGATACGTTAATTTTTTATACTGATGGCTTTGCACTGAGGTTAAGTGATGCATTCAGATTGAAATTTTCAGACATTTTCAAAAGTTTAGATATATGCTATAAAGTAATAAAAAGGACACTGAAAACTGCATGTATGCAGGAAAGTACAGGGAATCTCACCAGCTTTTGCATCGTAACTGATACACAATTTTGGTTCTAAATTGGTACAGAGACTGACCAGTGAGATAATACTGAGCGAGCTAATAAGGATTTTTAACATCCAGATTCACAAAAATCTTGAAAAGAAATTAATTAAGCTAAACACTGATAGTTTATAAGGTCCTTCAGAAGAAATGACAGATTGTCATTGCACAAGGAATTTTCGTAATGGTGTACGTTCATTAAATTTCACCTGTGTTAACTCTAGGTAGCTACGCTTGTCATAAAGGATTTATCTATTTTTAATATGGTGTTTAATCTTAATTTTGTTTGTGAGTTCATGATTTTCTGTTTTGTATATTATGTAACTTTAATATTGTTGGTATTTATTAATGGTCCATTTTAAGAGCTGCTTTTAGATATTCTTGACTAAGGAGGGTGGAAGCAGGGATTACAGGAAAATATGTAAACTTTTCTTGTAAAAAGACTATAAAGAACCTGGCTACATTTGCTCTGAGAAGTAGAATTAAAAATTCTGAATTAGTAGATTTGGTGAAGGTGTGTCATCTTGAGTATTAATAATTACTTTTTTCCCATCGAGCTGTTTTGTTTAATATAGATAATGTCTTCAATTTGTGTAATGATTCTGTTTAATCAAATTAATCAAACCAGTTAAAGGAATACATAAAAAGAAGTCCTGATATATTAAGCAGTGTTGTTTGTCATTTGTTAGGGATAACTGTTCCTCCAACTTGGTACTGAGCCACTGTCCCACCATGTGATAAATTTTAGATACTTTGCTACCTTTTTTTTGCTACTTTGCTAGCCAAAACATTGCTACCTGACTTGCTGGGTTTGCTTCTCAGTGACGGCTGTTATAAGGCTGATTCAGTGCCTAGTGTAGAAAACTCTTCACCATGGGACTGACAGAGAGATTCCTCCAGCCTTGCCACCTGCTTTATGCTAACTACATGGAATGGAGTGGATACTGTAGCTGGCTGTGCAACCGTTAACACCTGTAGGGGTTTAGGATAAATGGCTATTTTATTGAGGACTAGATCTTGAGGTGAGGCTAAACTTTTTGTGGATTTGCTTAGATCAGAAATATTAATGCATGCAAGTCTAGTTCCTACAGTTCATACTGCAAAATTAAATAAATAGGTGCTCAGGTGTTCTAAAGAATTTTGCTCGTTCAGTTTTCATTATCTAATAATTTTTCTCTTAATAATGCTCTTACTTGGTATTGCTACTAAGGCAGTTTTCTTTTTTCATCTCAAAGGTCAAATGTTCTTCATTGATTTAGTAGGTGAATGCTCTGGGCTGAGCAAGAGCATGAGTAGTAAATAAAGTGATTCACACAAACAGCACAAACACATGGTTATTAATAACAGCCATACTCCTTGTTTGGTGTTTGCTAATGAGTGCAAACTCATTTGAACTGTCCTTACTGTGTGTTACTATAAAAACTGTAATGTTCAATGTTTAATACTTTTCTTAGAGAATACATGCAAAATATGAACTCCAGTATAAATACTTAGAAGGAAAGTGGTGGAAGTATAACTGACTTGACAATCACTATCCCCCTTTTTGTTTTAATAAATAGTCTCATGTATTCCATACTTCTATTAATATTTGTGTGGAAGCTGTGTAAGTTTACATCGAAAAAAATACATAACAGGTTACCTTTATTTCTAATTACTAAAAGCAAATCAGTTTACTTTTTATGTCACAAGCAGTATTGATTTTTGCTTCAATCATAACATCTTCATAATGTTTGAAAGTAACACTTCTAGCTTATGTTTCATTTCTTTGCTGTAAATAAATGAGACTTCCTATTAGAAGTAAAAGATAAAAATGAGTGTGACATGGCCATTTAACAGGTTGTTACCTGGCCTGAAGTGCTCATCAAGGCTTTTCTGTAATCAGTAGAGAGAATGATCTCCAAAGCACTACTCATACTGTCTATTTTAGGCTGCGGTTTCATATTCCCATTCATATAAACAGTATCATCACCAAAAGCAGCAGCCCTGCCCTGATGGCTTTTCCAATTGGTAATTAGGTGAACATTTGTGTGACAGTGTGATGATTTTGAAACTCAGCCAAGGTAAAACTAATCTGACTGAAAAAAAACCCAAAAAGTTTTTGTTACTTTTAACCCAGGTAAGAATGGAAAAATTGGGTGGAAGACTAAAAACCTGAATCATGAAAGCACTGGAATGTGTGTTTTTTAAGCATGTTTTGAACTGAGACTCTCGATATGAGCTGACTGAATGTTTCATTTGCAAGGTATTATTTAGGATGTTACATTCTGAGTCATGTATTACGTGTTTGTCTCCAGTACATCCACAGAAAAGTGCTGGATGGAACAGTGGCTCTGCATATACATAGGCAATTGTACATATGTGTGCAGTGCCCCTAAATGATTAGTGCTCCTGTTTGCCAGTAGTCCTCAGTGACATGGGTGTACATTACCAGCAGCATCCCATACAACTTTTTAGGTTGGAAAAATGGGAGTATCTAAAAAAGCCCTTTTTTAGATAAGTTCCTCCTTAAGAAGATGGTAGTGGTTCTGAAAGAGAGATTTTATGGATAAGGACTGCATTGCTTGGTGCCTTGATTACGTGCTTTTCATGATCATATTGGTGGGTTACACAATCTTAAGTGCACAGTGAAGTTGTGAGTGAGAATTTACATTACTGAAACAAGAAATTACTTGAGTTAAAACTACCATGGTTTTGACATAAATGACCCAGGTGATTAAAATTATAAAAAAACTGTGTGGTGCCTGGGGTATCTAAAGGACACACAGACAAGATTACTCTTTAGCTTTGTTTTAGCAGCAGCAGAAGGAACATTAGGAAGAACTGAGTTCCATTGAACTGCTGGATCTCACTCTTTCACTATCAAGTGTGTGCATCCTTTTTGTTTTATAAAAATACTGCACATAATCAGATTCAGTATTCATGCAAAAGCTGGATTTCTAGACTATGAAGGAGAAACAAATTTTAAAAACATTTCCTACTTAGATAGTGTGTGTGTCTTCAAAATGAATGTTGCAGATGTCAGAGAAAAAAGAAAATTCATCATTTCTCTGTAATTCAGTTTCTCTGTGTCCCACACTTGGAATTTTGGACTGCACAAAATACAGAGTGTATAATCAGTGTTACATAGCATAAACAGCAGCTCTGTCAATGCTTGCGTGGTCTGTGCTGATGGTGTGTGGATTGCTGTGGAGATCAACTGCAGCCTGTTCATATACATGCATCTCTCTTTGTGAAGTATAAGGACAGAGGGAGAATGTTACGCTTTGGTTGTCTTTATCTTAGTGAATTTAATCCATAATCAAAACTTGAGAAAATGTAAACATATCAAAAAGTATCCTAGAAAACAAGTGTGCTAGTACATCCCCACTGTAAAAAGTTCTACTTAGTCTCTGTGTGTCTACATTGTTTTCAGCTCTCAGACCAGCTCTGTTTCTGGCAAGTAGGGAATATATATTTCAAATATATTGCTTTGAAATACAAATACACATAATGTTTAGCCCATATTTTGTGAAATTTGATGTGTACCACAGTGCTGTATCTGGTGAGAACAGGCAACCTGCGCTTTGGAATTGAGACCTTGAGATACGACTGACTACAAATCTTCACCTGGCTCTCCACAAGGATAATTATTGGATTCCCAAGATTTGAGCCTGTGTATTTTAAGTTCTTACGCTATGTAGCTGTATTTGTTAAATATATATATATATATATATATATATAAATTCATAGCCATCTCTTCCATTTATATTTTCAGTATGACCAAGTGACCTATTCTTTGCAAATTAGAAAGTCTTAAAAGTGTGTCGGCCTTCTATAAAACTGCTGTCATACCCTGAATCTAAAGCAAAAGGCATTCCTCACCAGAGGTAGGAACACAATATAAAACTCAGAATAGATTTTTGGCTGCTTTCCTTCCATTTTATGTATTATTCCTTAAGGTCTGTCCCTGAATCTAAGACATTTTTATATACCTGTAGGTAACATTTAAAATTAATGGCAGCCTTTCAGTTGAGTTAAATGGGATGTGCTGTATTTTATCAGATCTCAACTGTGAGATGGGCTCTGCATGTAAGGAAATCTTAAGACCTCTGTTTCTCCCTGGACGAGCCGCTGTTGCCAGCAGATTGCTACTTCCCTTCATATCGTGGAGGGCGGAGACATCCAGCATAGACAGAGATAATTGATCAGACCATGACTGCAGTGTTTGTCACTAAAATTAGCATCTACCTACAGTTGTCACACTATGTGAGGCAGGTATTTCCTATATGTATTTTACTTTAGTCTTTTACAGAGATGCTTGCTGTATATTTTTTTCAGTATTTTCCGTCTGATGAGTTCAGGTAGCTGAAAATGCCATTCCTTATAAGTCCAGAAAAACTGAGATTTTATTTTTGTTTTTGTAAATACCTGTGTCAGCTTTCCACCTTAAGTAACCTTAGTCACTTCCTTCCTCGGCCAGCTTTGTTTTTTGGGCCACAACACAGCTGCGCCCATGTAAACCACTTGCTGCATCTCAGTAGACCACAGTTGACTTTGAGGACTCTCTAGGAGCAGAGTTAGTTATTTATGTACATTATTTTGTGGCCATAAATATTAAGAGCTTTGGGACAGGGTTTGGCTTTGTGTTGTCTTGGTACAGCACCAAGCAGGAGTTGTCAGCTGTGTGACAGCTGTAGGCGAAAAGTTCATCATCTGATCCCTGCAAGTGCCAGCTACTTTTGTATCTGTTTTGCTCCCATGGTGATCGCAGCTTTAGAGTCTGCTTCCTTCACACCCCTTAGATCAAAACAAACCCTTTTCTTGAGTTTCAAGGTATGTTGTGAAGCACATTTATTAGATGTAGGTTTTAAATAGAAAGATATGCTGAACACTGGCTAGTTTGAGAAAATGTTTTTGAAGTTTTAGGTGTAAACAGACTGACTATGTGAACTGACAGACTATAGTGCTTCTATAATGTCTCCTGTATATAGGGCAGGCAAACGGTTTAGATGTGGATTCTGGTACTCCTGTGGTCCAGTTTTGTTTAGCAAAGGGAGGTGGCAAGATCCAGTTGTCACTTGGTGCTGGCATAAGTTACAGGAGCTTCTGCACTTTGTTGCTGTGAAGGAGAGAGACTCTGGATGGCCATGTACCAGGTTTCCCTGCATATCATTCCTCCCCTGTCATTGCAACATGACTCAGGTGGGGTGTGCAGCAGGTGGCTGTGTGGCTCCTGGATGCCATGAAGCCTGTGAAAACTGCTCAAGTCCTCACCTCCAGCAGTGCTGACCCGTTGGGCTGTCCCCATGGTGTCTGAAAGGTGGTCAGGGTTTTAGGATGTGTAACAAGTGTAAGATATATAAACAGAAGAATATAGAGGTATTTTATCACTGCTAAATTTGAAAAGATCTGACTACTTCTCATCTGAAGTGCCAAATAAGTTTAACATTGTTGTTTTGCATTTTTCTGGTTGGTATTTTGTGTACTAAATACAGATGAGTATGCACACAATCTACAGATCTATTCATGGTTATCCTCTATTGTTCTCATTTAATTTTTTTCTTTTGCTTTCAGACAGGTGTGCACATATATTAGCTATATGCACATGTGTATTTATTTACCTGATTCTATTGGCAGGATCTTGTTTCTGAAGGTCAGAACATTTACATATACTTTGGTGGTGTGACAATCCTGAGATTTGTTTTAAGGGTGGGAATGAGCAACCTAGATGCTAAAGATTCTTATCCTTTGCTTTCAAAGTGGTGTGGCAATAATTGAAAACATGCTTTATTAGGCTCTTAGAAGTTGATTACAAAAAGTGTAATTTTGCTAGATTTGCTAGATTCTTCTATGCTAATGTCAAGGAGGCTTGCGCTGCCAGTTTCTAAATGGAGAAAATACTGACCTATAAATGCTCTAATACTGAGAAGCAGTTCAGTTGCTTCTGTATCCTGCAGACAGGCAGCCTCATTTCGTGAGATTTGGAATTTAACGTGCAGATTATCAAGCCAAACCTCCTCTTTTCATCAGACAGACACTTATTTTATGTAGAAGGGATTATCACAGTTAAATTGTATTTTGAAATGGTTGTTTCAACCCCCTATCTGATACAGACGGGTTTGCTGATTTAGGGGATTTTACTTTGTCTCCATGTCTTATTCTCACCCATCTGAGTGTATTTGCTTTACTGCTCGTGGCTGGCTACATAATAGCAGTATAGGGATTGTATTACACTTCCCAGTCTGTCGATAGGAAGGACTGGGCAAAGGCATAACAAACCCATATTGCTTCAGCTCCCTGTCTCCAAGGTAAGGCTAATCAGCTTTTGTTGAAAACAGCAATCAGGGATTGCTTTAGCTCTCTTACTTGTTTTTTAACTTCTTGGTGCCAGATGCTTCAGTCCATGCAGTGCCAGGAAAAGGCTTGCGCTCCCTGGATTACTCGCGTCACGTCTGCAGAAAGACATTTCAATATTGTTTTTCCCCAGTCCAGTAACGAGTCTGATGAGGTGGTTAAGAATCCAAACATCATGCTTTCTGTCTGTAGGGTGGAGTTTAACTTATTTTGTGCTTCTGACATCTTTCACATGTTATGACAGTTTTTCATATTTCATTATTAAAGAACTTTAACTATCTTTTCTGGTTCTAATCCTGTGCCTTAATTGCTTCTTAGTTTAGCTGCCATCCTTCTAACTGAAAAGAAACAAGATCGGATTTCATCCAGACCCTGCCAGTGTTGTTCTATAGTCTTTGCGAATATCTAGCCACCTACACTTTACAGGTTTTAATATAATTAAAAATTTTGGGGGAGGGGGCACTTTTCTAGAGCAATTCTACTCTTTGAAGTAAAAACATTCTCTCTACATTTGTGTGCTTTCCTATGAAAGCTGATAGCATCTTATTTTAAAAATGGAAAACATAGCCCTTGTGCATCTCCAGACTGCACAGTCTGAACATTAACTAAAGTATTTTTCAAAAAGCCACTGGGGAGTTATTACTCCCAGTTTACAGCTGGAGGAAATGAGGAGATAGTTTAGATGTTAGCAGTACTTTCACTCTGGTTGAGAACACAGATTGGATTTGAGAAACAGGCAATTCTGAGCTGTGTGCTCCTTTTCACTAGTGCACACCCTGCCACAGTTGAAATAGGCAGGTTAAATCTCTTAGCTGATTAGAGTTGGTTTAAGGCTTTTTGGTTTGTATTATATATCTGTTCTGTTCAGAGATGTGAGTGAGAAATAATCACAAAATGTGTAGCTTACAGTCAGGAGTTGGATTGTAACTATGGATGATGCAATGCAAAATACATGGTTTCTTCAGCAGGGTGTACTGAAGATTATGGCACTGGGTTAATACTTGGTTCTTAGACCTACAGCAGTTTAGTGTATAACTGCAGGGAAATCACTTCCTTGCTCAGTGCCTGATTTGTTCCATCAGTAGAATGGGAAGGATGATAGTACCTGTGCTGTGTGTTTTGAGACCTATTAAAGACTGGAAGAAACTGCAGAAGACATGAGTGCTGTGGCTCTTGATAGGGAGGTTGTTAGTACAGAGTTAAAATGGAAATCTGCTGAAACACCAGTAAAGTTAGGATGTGTTGACAAAGATAATGTACTTTAAAAAGCTAGTTTTGTTTGCATGAATATATACATATGTGCACACACACATGAAATACACGTAACGTGAGTATATAAACATATAAGTTGTTTTCTCTATTTCAGGCAGTTTAAAAGCTTCAGCACTTTATGCCTCAGCAAACTAATGGTGTTCACTTGCACTCTGTTTGAAAGTGAAGCAATAAATCTGAGTCTCTGCCTGTTCAAGACCACCTTGGAATTTGGAGAACTCAGAAAACTCAATTAAGTGTTTAATGCCACTTGAACATGCCCGCACGTTGGATTTTGGTTCTGCAGAAGCCAGAAAGGATCAGGTTGGGAACATGAGCATCCACCCAGTGTGGCAGAGAACTGAAGTAATGTGCTTGGCCCTCAATCCTTTTTTCTAGCCAGCATAAGATTCATATTAGCTTGGATCACAGAATTCCACAGAATTTTGTTCTTTCTCTATTAATTTAATTATCACTTACTTTTTGTGCAGTGGTAGCATGCAGAAATCAACCAGACTTGGACTGTGTTGTGGTAGACATTGTAAAACACAGTGAATGGCAGCATCTGTCTCTAGGAGATTTTACCCTAACCTCCACCCCCCAGCCCCCAAGGATCCTGCAAACATGCTGCATTTATGTAAACGCCTCTGATACCAGGCAGAAATTTATAAATGTCCTGTGTTGCTCTCATTATTGTATAATTTTCTACACAAATATATACTTCTACTCAATCAGAAATTTGCTGTATGATTATATGCATTTAGTTTCCTTTAGAACAAAACAAAAAGATTAGATTAGCACGAACCAGTTTCAGCAAAAGCTTGAGAGTAGGCACAATTGGAAAAGACCTTTATGCATCCAAAATAATAAGTTTGAAAGGCGTATGCCTTCAAAGAGGAGGGTTGATCGGAGGGTTGGCCACTAGAGTGGTCTTCATCCCTTATTGCAAGTTTATAACTTCTAAGGCATTAAAATTTCCTGTCAGCCATGTTACCAAAAAACCCCCAAAACCCAAAAAATATGAACTGATGTAGCTTTTTTCTTTCATGTAATGCTACTGCTTTAAAAAAACTTTCCCTCAAGTTTGCTCCTGATAATAATTACAATTTTTGTGAAGATACTTGTGATGACAGTCACAAAAGAATCATGGTTGCTGGAATTCATTATGAAGCATGAAAAAGAGGATACTATAGCTGACAGCTTTGTCTTAAAGCAGGTAAATTACATATTTCTCTCCTAGGAGACAGGTAGAACAGAGTACCTTGAGAAACCAAAAGGGAGAGAAATTCTGCTAGCCTTCTAACTGTAAGAGAGCTGTAACTAGAAAAATATGTCCACAAAAAAATTGGTTCCAGGTCAGTTCACTTATCTGATGATTGCATGTGATTTCAGCTCTCGTCACTTCTCCATGTGCAGTGGCTTATAGATACGTTCTTGGAATTCTGCTAAAAAAGATCTGAAGTGTAATGATCTTAAAACAGGGAGGTCATCTTTATTTGAGGGAAGATCATTTTATGTTGTTTACTGCAAGTTAATATGTGATGTTGGTCTAGAAGTAAATTATACTGGGTAAAAGTCAATAATACACAACTGATTCTCATGTATATACACAGTGTAGATTGTATATGTTTTGTTCACACCAGTGCACTTCATCATAGTGGGATCATTGTGGTTATCTCAAGAAAAGGAGAAAAAACACTTAGTCTATAACTAGCTGTTGAGTTTTTGTATGTGATGCATAAACTTCTATTTGTTATGCATGTGTTGTACTCAAGAGCATCACATAGATGCATTGGTACATCTCCAGAATCATTCTATAGTATATATGCTATACGAGATACTACAGAAATGCAAGTTTTAATTAAATTAAAGAAGTCTCTTTAGGGGCACAAACAGATGTGGAAGTTTAGCAGAGACAAGCCCAGTGTGTCTGTTAGCTTTGGAGTGTAATAATTTTTTCTGGTAGAAAATTACTGTGCTACTGCTTGTCTAGGTGTGTACATGATAACTTCAAGGGGAAGAAAAGATGATTTGTAGCAAAGGAGTAAATTGTATAAATTTTGAGGGTTTAAAAACAACCTAAAACATAGGCTGTGTATTATTTTAAATCATTTGAAAAAGTATTTTTTTTTTGCTGTCACATTTATAGTTTAACACTAACACTTAAAGACTTCTGTGCTTTGTGTGCAGGTATATGTCTCGAGTCCATGGTATGCATCCAAAAGAAACCACACGTCAGCTGAGTTTAGCAGTCAAGGATGGTCTTATTGTTGAAACCCTGACGGTGGGGTGTAAAGGGTCAAAAGCTGGTATTGAACAAGAAGGATATTGGTTGCCAGGAGATGAGATTGTGAGTATAAAGTCCTTGAGAAAATAAATCGCAATTTCTGGTATCTTAGCATGAAACTTGTTTTAATTTCTATTTGAACTTATTTATAGATGCTGTGTTGGTGCTTATGAACAGGGAAGTAATGCACTCTTAAACTTTTTTAACCTTTTCCATTCCATAAAGGTTCTCTCTCCTTGAATTCTGTGTTTTCTGCTATGAAACACTGTCAAAGTCCTTTGCTCACTCATCCCTCACTTGTATGTAGTATTCTCTTTTACAGCTGTACAGGAAGACAGTAAATATTATTGGTATTACTTGAAATCCTCAGATGTCCTCAAATCCCAAAGACGGTATCTTTAAAAAAAAAAAACAAAAAAAAAAAGACAACAAGAATTGTTGATTGATCTTGCTTTAATCTGAATCTGAGGAGCAAAGAACTCCTCCCTTTCAAAAGTGCAACAAGAAGTTGTACAAACAGACATGAAAAGATGTGTTTTACAGGTATTTGTGAACACCAGGGCATTCAGTTGGGGATGATTTTCCTAGTAAATTAGTTAGAGGCATCCAGACATTGTTCCACTGTACTTATAAAATAAATATTTAAATTGAGTTAAAGAGGTTGAAAGTTATGTAAAGGGAAGAAAAGTATGTTTTCTCTATCTCTCCATAGCTGAGATGGAATGCACTCATGAAGTTAACTGAGAATAGTCCCATAGACAGGAAAAAGCTTGCACAATTCCTTTGCCTTGTTCAGAAGCCTGGTCTCTGTATTTACAAGACCATGTTCTTGTAATTTAAAAAAAAAAAAAAGACATTGGCAAAGCTTTAAAATACTTGAACTAGGAACTGTTGCTTTGGTATATAAATTACATTTAATACTGGTAAAAAGGACAGCATTGTCATAGGCATAGGTAATAATTGAAATTTTGAGGAAACCCAGAAAATACAGGAAAATAAATTCTAAGACCTACCAGGATAATCATTGCATTGTTTCAGCCATCAATAAGATCCTGAAAGTGAAGCAACAAATAATTTTTTTATTTGAAGTGAGAGAAATAGGAAGTGGAAACAAGCAGTATCCATAACAGAAAACATTATGGTTAAAATTATCCCAGTTACACTCATTTAAAGTATTGAAACATGTATTTAATGTACATTGTTTCACTATTAAGATTCTCATTATAATTTCATTAGAAACCCTCAAGGGAGCCTTTTAAGGGTATTTAGCTTTGTTTTTACTATTCTACCTGAGAGTAAACATTTCAAAATTACAGCTTAGCTCTTTTAAGTATTTCTTGTGTCAGTTCTGTCTGTTTAGAGGTCATGTTAACTGTGTAGACTCCGTATGACATAAAGTCTGAGATCTGTAGTTACCTAAGTATTCAGTATGTTTGTTTCCTCTATTGAGAAAGGGCCGGGGGCGGGGCGGGGGGGGGGGGGGGGGGGGGGGGCGGGGAGGGCGCGGTAAGATTAATAATGCCTCATAATAGCCATTTCTTAAGTGGTCATTCAAAAACTGTTCCTGCTACTTATTAGCAACATTTGTCTATAAGATAACCAGCATGTACATTCCCAGTGAGTCATTGGAATTACATTAATTATTTTATCTCTGAATGAAAAGAGTTGTCTTTGACTTGATGGAAAATGCTGCTTAAGTCACATTGTGAATAGCCCTTTGGTTGGAAGTATTGACTGTATTTTCAGCATGACTGCTAATCACTGATGCATTGTGCTGTGACCATACGGCTGATGGCTATCTTAGTTGTTCAGAACACCAGTGTGCACTTGACTAAACAGTTTTATGCAAAAATAGGAATCAGCTTCTGATCCAGGCCATGTTTCAACTTCCCCAGCCTCCAACTTCTTGATCCTTGAATCAAAATGCTGCAGACAGATGAAGGAAAACACACTGACTTGCTATAAAGTCATTCTCTTTGTTCTTTTATTCAAAAATTTTTAATGAGTAACAAAGTGTCATTGTCATCACTCCACATCAGATCAGGTATTCTCCATTCTTCCACAACTGGTGCAAAACCATGAAGTTTGGCATGTTCTCTACATTGGACACACTGGGTAGTTCTACAGATGCTTTGTCTGCACTTGATTGAGATGCAATTTGTAGTTCTTTGTAATTCAGTACTGCTGAGATCTGGTACTAATGACTGTTGAACCATCAGCTCGAGTTACATTTGAGTAAGGACAAACACACAGGCGTCTTTTTGGAGATCCACTTGTAGGTGATAGAACTCTCTGAAATAGGGCTGTTGATGTTGGAACAGGGATTTCAGGCTTATCAAACTTTAGCCCTTACAGACAGACCCTTGATCCAATTGTCAAACTCCCTTTGACTGGTACTACAGGAACTTGGAAAGCTCATAATGTGAAGCTGAAAGACCTGAGAACCGATCCACCACCTATTGACAGCAGATCAAGAATGCCCTTGGATTTGGCTTGTTTACTGGCACCACAGTGGAAGTCAGTAAGGACCAGCTGTTTCAAAGAGTTAGGAAAGGGACACATTCTTGTCATCCCTCCCTCCATTATTTGAGTATTTGCTTTATGTTTCTTATATTTTTGAAGTTTTAGATCTAAATCTTAGCATTTTAAATCCATATTCAAGTAAATAAATTACTGGCCTGGGCCATGGAACTGCTGAGCACCTGTATCTGTTACTTACATAGATGCCTGACTAAACACTGCCACAAGTCCTGGAAGTACTGGTTTGAACGATGACTGTGGACTGATTGATAAATAGTAACAATAATTGAAAGTATACTGATTATGAAAACACAGCTCTATTTGGAAAAGATTCATTAGATAATCTATGGTGCTTGCTTACATGTTTCCAAACATTTGCCCTATCCAATAGATTGACATGATGATAGATCTATGCAGTAAGGACACCATCTCTGATAGGGTTACTCTTAGCCTTCAGAGGAATGTGTTAAAAAAATTATGCTACTTAGCTGTCATTGTTCTACCAGGATGTTGAAGCTGTGGTAAAAAAATGAAGCAAAATCTCATATTTAGAGATATACAAAAGAACAAGCTGAGGTGCAAAGACAAAACAGTTTGAGGGCATCAGGAGGTCCTTCCAAAATGAATATGAAAATTAATATTCTGAAAAACTGGGGAAAAGAATGATCAGATTTAAAAGAGTATGAAATTGTTCACTTTTTCTCTCAGATATATGTGGGAGAAATATTTTTATATAAGTTACTAAGTTTAAAAATTTGGAGTCTGTTGCCAAATATACTGTGTTCCAAGTGATATGTAAGGGTTGGTACCTATACAAGAACTTCGCTGCAGATATTATACCTCTGGTTCTTGTGCAGATATTCACTTATTTGCCGTCTATACAGATGTATTGCACATTTTCAGAATGTGTTCTCATCTTACAGACTTCCTTATCATGAGAGAAGAAATTATTTTCAATTGGTATCTAGGATTTTAGTTAGGAATTTTGCATTTTCACAGTTTGTCGATGCCATTATTATGCAATTCAACAAATTCTCTGCAGCTTCTTGCCTTGCAAGGGAAATATCAGTCCTGAAATCTGGTAATGGAAGTTTACTTTCTCTTTCTAAAAGCCTTATTTCTATTTCTCACAGAACTTGCGGAATTTGGAGGCGTTATTTATTATCAACATGAAAGAAAGTATCT
This sequence comes from Falco naumanni, assembly GCF_017639655.2. Lineage (NCBI taxonomy): Eukaryota > Metazoa > Chordata > Aves > Falconiformes > Falconidae > Falco > Falco naumanni. The sequence continues at coordinate 51,361,026 of NC_054057.1, read as the reverse complement.
CCTTGCTTTTCAGGTTTAGGAAAAAAATTGCAAATCAGTGTTGTTAACTATGTTTTCAATGCATTTGATAAAGTAGAAGGGATAATGTAGTTCTTGAGGAAAAGAATCATGACTCTCCTTACCTATTGGTTTCTATTTTCAGTTATGTCATGATTTTTATGTATTTTTATCTGTGTAAAATAGTGCTCAGTCTAATCCCAGTGAAAGAAATCAAATTAAAGCACCAATGTAATGTAGTTTTATGGGGGGGGGTAAGGTACAGTTCTTAGAGTTAGTCTTACTCATTTACTTATTTTGTGATTTTTCTACAGTGTGCATGGAGCTATTTTGAGCATTTAACATACTAATTCTTCTTCTCATGATTAAAATCATAAAACTGCACTGACCCAGAGAGAGGCATTATGAATGTATAATTTCAATGTGCATGTATTCATAAAGCCAAACAATATTGTGCTCTTCTGAGATGGAGATGTGTTAGTAACACGGGTTCATTGTTTGCATCTGAATCCAACATATCTCATAACACTGCTGTGGTTTAAAGTTGGTTCACAGTGGCCAAATTCTCTAATGAGGTACAAAGAGTGAGGCTTCATATTTAAGGCACTTTGTACTATTTCTTCACTAACAAAATACATACAAAGTTATGATGCTTTCAAGAAGTTACTCTTTTACAGATTTCTATTTTCTGATCATTTAATTGATTATGTAAAGAGCCAGTAACTCTCCTGGCTAGTTAAGTTTGACTTTGAGGTTTAGTTAGTCATTTTCCTGTGCATTTGGTCCTCTCCATGTCTAAATGAATGCCTCTCCAATTCTTTCCTCTAATTCTTTAGTTTAGTGGAGCACGTGCTATTTGGAGGGGTAGTTTGCTTGCTTTCCTGTTTTCAGAAAACATTCAAAATAGAATCTGCTTTTTCCCAACACACCCATGTATTTATAACTTGCGAACTGATTACTGGGGATTTTCTGATATTTTATATCTAGAAAGTACTGGTGCATGCTCAAAGCGATTCCGGATACTTTCAAGTTGCAAGGCTGCCTGAATAATCCATCTCTTCACTCTGTCTGCTTTCCCATCATTTTAACCTTCGTTATAACCCACTGCCAGCACTGTGAGTTTTGAAGGTGATTTTGTTAACCCTAGTGACCTTAGGCTCACACCCAGTAATTATTGTGATTTGATGTATTGCAGGTTCAATTTTGCTAGGATCAATCTATGAGAAGGGAGTATTTTGGCTGTTACATTTCTGTTAATCTAAATTGCTTTAGATTGAACAAAGGCTGGGTTCCTTACTTGCCATGCTTTATTGCTTTTGTAATTATATTGATTTTTCCATGCTAGGTCAGTGTTGGTAGCCAGGAGCTGTTTTTTGAACTGGCTATGTCATCTTGAGTCTCCATAAATATGAAGATAATGATAAAAAGCTTAAGAATGGTCATTGTGAGGGTTTGAATCTTTTCTGAACATAAAACACACTTTAAATAAAAAAAAAACAAAACCAAACCACAAACCAGAAACAATCTGCATAGCTACCAGTTACTGCTAGCAAGCTAGCGGCTTCTAACTAACTAGGTTGAGGAATGGTTTTAATGTGCATCCCATTCATTTCTGTTAGGAGCAGAAGGATAATATGAAACAGTAATAGTGACAGCCAGTGCCTTCATCTTGAAAGCTCACACAACTAGAGTGCACAAAGAGGAAGAACATGTCACACCAAATGAAGAAAAATCTCCTTCAGTGTTTAAAAAATTCTCCATTTGTCTTACCCATCCGTATTGCCTTTAATCTGAAGTCCTGTGTGAATTCACTGATCCAAAGCCAAGCATAGCCCAAACCATGCTATTTACTATTTCTAACGTATTGTAACAAATCGAGGATTTTCCAGCTGCAGCATTCCAGGTAGATTCCTAATTACTGTGAAAGTACCAGTGTTCTTTACATTTGGTGATTCACTGATGCAAAGAGTTAATGAATGGTCCTGTGGGACAGAAAAGTTCAGACTGATTCCATCTCTTATTCCACACCTCAGGGAGAGTATGAGGAGGCTCTGAGGGTCAGGCCACATAACAGTCTGGTCATGTGCGAGCACTCAAGGGAAATGAGCTTCTGGAACTCTTTGAATCTTTCTTTTCTACCTTTCCATCCTCTAAAGTCCCATCATTCAGAGCTTGTTTTGCCAAGAGGCTGCCACCACGTTAACCCACAGTGTGCTAATAGCAATGATTTTTCTTGCAAGTTACTATCACAACAGTGCACTAGTGTAAAATTATTGTAATTAATAGTTAGATATTTAAATATTTAAATACAATTATTTGAATAAATGCTTATATAAACAAAAAATTAGCGTGCACTGGTGTAATATCCTGCTGTGGATTTGTGAAAGTTCAGAAAGCAAATATTTTCAAATTGCCAAATCAAAGCATAGGCTATTTTGTCCTTGAGAAACAAATTAGAATTCTGAACTCCCACCTTGTGGATGAGAAATTCTTGCTGTATCGAAGCCAAGACCCTCCTTTGTCTTTGCATTAAGGCAATTAGCATGCAGCTTATGAGAATGGCTTCACTGCTGTTTCAGTGGATTTTCCTGTCTCCAGATGGGTTGAGAGTCATGAACAATTCTCTAGATTCCTTTTCTCATCTTGTTTTTTCTCTTCAGGAGTATTTCTTCCCTCTCCTCTGCTCATCCTTATTTTTCATCCCCTAAAAAAAGGAGCTCACACTGTTTGGAGGATCTTCATATTGCTGAGGATGACACTAGTAAAATGCATCTTATTGCATACACCTAAGTGATGATGCTTCTTTTATACTTGTAAAACAACCTCATCAGCATCTTCATTTGGCTCTTTCAGATTTGCCAACTTGACTTTTAAAAATTCAGTCAAGGTAATGCTGTATTCTTGTTTGAGGCTTTCAGTCACTGTTCTGGAGTTGAGATACTGATGATGTTCACAGATTTTACAAAATTTGTCTTCTGATTGAAAGCATGTTTTGAGGAATGATAATTTACTTACAGGTTTGAAGTAAAATAGTCAATAAAGCTTCCATCATGGGACTTAAGTTATGCTAATAGACTAGATGACATATTTCAGTCCATCTTGAGTTTGTTCCAAAAACATGCGTCTTGGGTTTTTTCCATCTCTTTTGTGCCAACCCTGACCTAGTAGTGTAGTTTTTATTAACTTTGTGGGTTCAAAATGCTCTGCAACTCTGGCAACTGTTTTGAGTCTTCCATTATTATGTCATGCTGGTCACTGAATGAGACTTCGCTGATGATGATAGTCTTATTGATATTCGTGTTCTATTCACAATAAATGTAGCCCTCATGCCACTGACAGCTGAAACAATACCAGCCACACATGCAGCACAGGGAACATGGAGAAGAAGTTGATAATTTAAGTGAAGAGTGTAGGACGTTCAACTGTTGGTTCAGATAAAATGTTTCTGTGTGGAGAAGCATTAACCTAGAAAAATACTACAAAATCCCATGAAGAAAATAAGGCCAGAGAAGCAATATAAACATTTTAAGAAAGAAAAGGGGAGGGAGACCCCCTTTGGGCACAAGTCTTGGAAGGACACTTGGAACTACAAGCAAAGACATGGTTTCTTTCTGGTGTGGATTCATCCTCTTTCTAGGGGAACAAAACCTTCATGCATGTAATGTGGAAATAAAAGGCATTGCACTGAATAAATACCTCACTGCGTCACTGATTTATCTCCCTCATCAAAATAGCCTACAAACCTCCACTTGGCTCAATCTATGTAAAAAATGGTGATGTTAACAGCAGAAGCGAATCCAGTTTCTGAGGAGATCAAGTTGAAAGTTCCTATTAAGCTTGAACTCACTTGGAATGCGAAGAAACAAAAAAGAATATGTTCATTGGAAACTATTTGCTATTTCTGATATCCTGGAGGAGAATACTTGTATTGTCTCACCTCAAATAGTGTAAACTACTGCTACCCAAACGTGATCTTCTTGGGAGGGAAACTGAGGTTTATTCATTACTTCACGAACACAGCTCGTAGGCTGAGGAGATAAGCATGACGGGGGGTTTAGCAGTCATTTTGGCTGCTGGCATGCTACTACACTTATTGAAAAATTTTACTTCTCCTTTAGCTCTGGGAGCTAGAGACTGGCTCTGTATTTTGGGTTCTATCACCCTGAATTGTCCAGAACATAACTGCAGGGTAGGAGAGGGAATAAAAATCTACCTGTCTTGGCAGGGATCCAGAGAAGACTTTGGTGTTTTCTGCCAGAAACAGACAACTTCTAAGATAAACTGGCAATAAATTAATTAGACAACCTTAGGCTTGCAGACTAAACTCAATGAAAGAAGGACAAAAGTGTGCTGAGAGGCTGTGGAATTCACTGCAGAACCTGAGTCTTCTTGCATCAGTGCATCAGAAGAGGAAGCTTTTATCAGTGAAGAAAATTGAAATGGATTATCATGAGCCTATAAATAGGTCTGTTTGATATGCACTACAGAGAAGGAGAATTTGGTCTGTCTCCTGACTGATGATCTTGTGTTGGTTCTTTATAGAATAAAACTGATTTCTGAGATGAGAGAAATCAGAAACAATGTAAAAAACCAATTGTGAAAATCTTGACAATAATAAATAAACAAACCTGAAATTAAGCAGATGTCTAGGTAGTTGTAAGGACATATGAACTCCTAATTGCTTTGGATTTCTTTGTGATAAAATATGAGTAATGAATACCTGCTAAGTGTCCTACAGTCAGTTTATGGAAATCCATTTTTTTCAGGTCATCAAAGGAAAGGATCTATAAAGGCAACTGATTTACAATGGATAGATTTTCCTGTCTGTAAGAGCACACATCGTTGTAGCTACCTGCTGTGGTAGTTTTCTAGAAAAGGAAGGAAAAAATGAAGTGAAACAATTTTCATAAAGGATTTCTAGCTGCTGAAATCTTTTTGGCTTTGAAGGAGAGATGGATGCTTGTTTATTTGCTGAGCACTTTTGATGAGCAAAAGCAGTAGGAAAAAAATAAATGCAAAACAGGAGGCAGTGTATCTAGTAAATACATACATGCAAGGAAACTACAGGGGAGAAAATAAGCTTCTTTTGATGCTGGATTTACTCTAATGCATTGCTCTAACATTAAATGTAAAACATGGGCTGATCTAAGAAACTTTATCATTGTAAAGCAATCATCCTGATCAAGTATGGATCCTGTACAGCAATGACAAAAGGGAAATAAACAGCTAGTTCACATTTACGTGCTTCAAAGATGGAGTAAGTTCTCTGAGCCATCAAGGAATTAATTATGCCTTCCTCAGTTCGGAGCCTAACCTGTCATTCTGATGAAAAGATAAAAGCGGATTCAGTGGGCTACTGAGAGCAAGTTTACGAGAGGATTCATGCTTGCTAAGGAACAGGTGGAGCCAGGGATGTTGTGGCATGAAGAGAAGGCTGACCCAAAGGGCAGGAGGAGGACTGCCCTCACAGCAGGCACAGAACTCTGGCAAAAAAAGCATACACAGTATCCCCACTGTGTTTGAAAAAATACTGGGAATGGTGTTCCGTGACACATTATGTTTGTTTGACCCAGGTAGTATTTGATGCATGCTAGTGTCTGAGTGAAAACCAATACTTCTGCCAGAGATCCATGATAAGCTGAAGATTTCTTATTAGCTACTGTACCCGACAAGACATAGTCTGTTTAAAAAAGGCCAGTGTGCATGTACAAGGTGCATGCTAGTCTTCCTCTGAAAAAGCCTTACTCCAGTCTGTCCAGCTCTACAGATAAACAGCCACAGTTTGTAAATCTCTTATTACAGAGTAGTTACTTGGAAGTTCAGCAGGATTGCAAAAGCAGTGGATAGGTGGGCAAGGAGAGACTTTTCAAAGCTGAGCACAGTTTAGCATTTCCGTGGTTCTTAAGGACTCTTACAACTGCTCTTGTCTGAGCCTGTTTAAGACTGTGTTTTGGATGGGGCACAGGTTCTGGTATTTACACTTTGAGAGAAGTGTTGGTGAACAGACAAATAATTTCAGTGGTGTGCAGTAGCTATTTACAGCAAACGTGTAAGTAAGAAGCATTTCCTTAAGGTTTTATACTGGAGAACGGGAGTGCACATAGGTAGTGCATACCCACAGCAGTTCGTTATATTCGGGAGTCATAAAGACTGCAAAATGCACTGCAAAGTTTTAACAGTTAGCAATAGTAAAGCTCGTGTCTCATCCAGAAAGCTTTGATAGGAACATGCTGCCTGAAAAAGACAGAAAGGAACTGATTGATTAGGAGTAGAGAATGTGTTTAGAAAGAAATAGATGCTGCTTTGTTTAATGCGAATGGGGGCATAGGTTCCTGTGACATATTCTGAGACCTCTTAAGGAGACGGCTCGGATACGAGACAAAAGTGATAGTATGGTTGATACACCCATGCTAGAATGCACTGCCACCACTTGTTGTTACAATAAAGGCTTCTCATTTAAAGCAGAAAGTTTGAAATACGGAAGATTAAGTACAGAAGATAGCAATTACTTCCCAACAGCAGGTGATGATAGATGCAGGTTGCAAAACCCAAAGCAAAATTAAAGATGTGAAAAAAGTAACGTGTAATTTTTGTGGGAGGCATTTCTTTCAATGTATCTGTCTACTTGATATGGACCAGTAGTCAACTTTGTTGGGTTTCAGTGAAGAGTTACTGAAAGCCAGCAAAGAAACCTTAACAGCAGGATCCAAGTTTTTAAAAGTTTCCCTCTTAGGTGAAGGTGGGAAAATTGGAAGAACTCTGATATTAAAACTGATGAAGGTGGGGAGAGGAGGAAGAAGTGCTCCTTATGGCTGTTCCCAAATCCTAAAATACAGAATCCAGAACATTTGCCTCAGAAATAGTATCTTCAAATTGGGCATGGCCTATCTTATGAGATGTCAAAGAAATGAGAATCTGAGAAATGGCAGGAACTCATTCTTTCAGATCCTTTTCAGTTTCCTAAGGGGTTATGAAATAGTCAGGAAAGGATTACACTCAAATTTTGGGTTGGTGATCTGAAAATGTCTTGAAATATATGTGGCATGCAAATACTACTATAAATACTATTATTAATACTACTATTAAATAGTTTATATTTAGTAAATGTATTTTTCTGCCAGCACAGACCTTGCTGCCATTCTGGATTCCACCACTGTGTCAGACCAAAAGTGTTGTTATGATACAAAGTAGGTGAAATACACTCTGTATCTGCTAATACTCTTCCCTTTAGACTAAATGTGAAAAACTGTTCTTTATCTGCTAGACAGCTAGAGCTCTAGGATCTGTTAAAGTATAGACACTACACAGGGCTGACCATGAGTTGCGCACAGGTGTGTCTGAATGAAAAGCCGGTGATCTGGAAGGAGCCGTGTGTGGGTGAGTGTGGATGAGAGATACAGAGAAACACCACAGCAGCGTGTATGTAAGAAGCAAAGAAACTCTGCAGAAGGACTTGAAACAGAACACCTGGGGGGAAAAAAAAAAAAAGTCTAAAGAGTGCTATGGAACAAGTGCCACACAGGAAATGCTGGGAACCATGAGCTCCATGGAACATGCTTTCCTTCATTTGCGTCATGTTGAATTTAGGACAACAGAACTGTATGTATACTGTTCATAAATAAACATGATTGTGCCAAAGAGATAACTGACTTAAAATTGTTTTTCCCATCTATGTGATCCTTTTCTTTTTTTTAGCTTACTAGTTGGGTCCAAAGGATATCCATAATTTGGATGGTTTGGGAAATCTAATTCAACAGTATGAAACCAGCAAATCCCCGTAAAGGGGAGTTTCATGAATAGAGTTTTGCCTTTTTCCCCCCCTCCCTTTTCCTCTCTCCACCTGATAGTAGAGTGACTTAATACCGAGTATCTGGGCTACCATTAAGGGACTTGGAGAAAACAGATTAACAGGTAAGAAATGAGCTATGTTAATGGAATGTGCATTATGAAAAGGCAAAGTGGTCCTTCTAGACAAAGTCTGAGAAAGGAGGTTATAATGTTTTCATGTGCAATGCCTACATATAATTTATAGGTAAACAAAAATTTACTAATTGTTTTTACATCTTTTTTTTTTTTAATAATGATTATGGACTTCTGAGGTATGGAAGTGACTTAATACTTACAATTGTGACCTCTAAGTTATTGTTAATTTTACTCTTAGTATGTACTTCACATCTCCTACTTAATGGTATGCTAATTGTACAGCAGGATGTCACATTCTCCAACATACAGATTCCCTATTTCAATTACAGCTAAGTAAATCTCCATTACTAATGAGTAAGCATTTCTTTTCCATGTACATTTGCATTATAATGGACATTTTCTTTATGCACTAAAATTATTCTTTCCTTGACAACAACTATATATTTTATTCTACAGTAAAGGCTACGACATGATGATTCATTCCTTTCTGTTGGGTTTATCTGTATTTAAATTGTCAAATGTTCTTTCTGGATAGCCTGACATTTTCTGTCCCATATTATTTTTCTGTACTTTCAGAATAAATTTAGGTATTTGCTTTAAGACAACCTACTTAAGCCAAATCACAAAAAAAGTAAGCTTATGTGTCGGTCATAAATTAAGCTGTATTTTTGAAATTATTGTATTGTTTCATTCATGTTGCTGAAAAATGTCAACTATTTATGTCAGTGCAAAGTGACCTTTATGATAAAATGTTTGATTTGAATATAAAGAGCAAGTGACCACAAGTGACCCATATCACTGCAAGATCCCACTCTGCTTAACAGAGCATAGCTCTTTGGCTATTAAATCCAGTCCCCCAAACAGGCATTTGCCGCCCTGCTGATGCATCTATCTACGAATGCAACGGGCAGCTGAGTAAAACGAAGGGAAAGGCCTCCTGTTACATCTGAGCTGTGCAGCTTTGCTGCCAAATCCACTCCCTCCTGGGGCTTGTGGCCAGTCGCTGGGTGCCGCTGAACTGCTGAACTTGGGCCACCGGGTGCTGCTGGCGGAGGATTCCCCGTCACCTGCCAGCACGGTGATCCAAGAGGCTTTCCCTGCCCAGCATCAGGAAGTAAGGATATTGACAAATCGAGGCGCTGTGGGGGAGATCTTTCCTTCATTCCACATGGCCCCAGGAAAATACATCACCTGTTATACACAATTAAGGAGTGTGAGTTTTATTGGTAAAGTGATAGCTTAATCTTTGATAATATGCAGCGAAGTGTACCTTTGCTTTTGGTGGGGCCACTCCCTAAGCAGTAAATTATGTTACAGGGATCTTTTTTAGATGCCCAAAGAAGGTTTATGTATCGAAAAGAGTGCATTAATTAACAATCATTAATATTCTTGACAGTTTTTAAGGTGGCCTGGTGGTGGGTGTGTGTATGGGGAAGAAGATGGGTGTCGGGTTCTTGTAATGATACAAGTACATGGGATATTCTAAAGAAACAAAATGTGGTTGAAAGTGTTAGGTAGCATTCCAGAAACGCAGGAGGAAATGTATGCAACCAGATGTTAGAAGTAACAGATTTCCTGGTCACTGTGCATGAATTCTTTCTAGCCTTGTGTATATCCTGATAATCGGATGGCTTACAGTATAGATACAAAGATTGTTTTGTTTTTATTTTGAAAGGCCTACGGTATGCAGCCTTTTTCCCAGACAGCAGCAAAAAACAAGGTGAACAATTTTTGCACTATGTGGTTTTGAATTCTGTCATATTTTCTATTACGTTTCTGTCTTCCATTAGGATAGCTTAGTTTACTATATTAACCACCACCATCATCCATATCACTTCCAGTTCTGAGTTTAGTCTACATTATGTATGTATGTAGTTGGATGATTTTTTCTCTCTCCCGGGGGCTGGAAGTGGTTACTCACATGTTACAGTTCAAGCTGTTACAATGGTCGCCCTTTAATCAGTCCTTTTCGGAGTGGCTGGTGACACCTGGTGGTGTGTTCTGTAATTGCAGACTTAACCGTGTTTGCAGCTGGCGGAGAATTTTGACCTGTCCAACCCCGAGCACTGACAGGCAGTTTGAGCTATTTAAAAGAATCTGATCTCCTGCATGAAAGAAATGTGTCGGGAGCACGTTATGCTCCCATCCAAACTTATGTAAATCAAGAGAAGCAATAACATTTCATTGCTGTTGGAGCAAAATTAATGCTTCTGACCTTGCTATTGAAGTCAATAGGGTAGTTGTTCACAAGGGCTATGTACCTTTTTTATTGTCTTTATTAACTTTTCAAATATATTGCACAAATGAATGTTTTGTATATACTTATGCACTAAATATACTGCATTAAACTAAAAATCTTTTCTGTGAAAAACCCGGGTGATTACATTTAGAAATAATGATGTTTTCAAAACTTTACAGTGTGAATACTGAAGGAAGCTTCTTCTGGTGTTTTATTTAATGTCATGGTTTCTGGCTTGAGTGTATGATTTTTCTTGCCAGCAAGTATATTTCTGTCTGTTTATGAAATTCCACATATCTTTGCCAGCATATTTCCTAACAATGGAATATCTGGGATATACCAATAAGTAACCAGTATGAGTAAAAAATTAAGAATCCTGGAATCCTGATTCTGTGGTGAAATTCCTCCATAGCCAGGACCTATTGGGGTCTTCTTTGATTTTTATCTGGATAGATCTTTAATCAAAACTGATTCTTTTTCTTGCTTAATTGGCCCTTAACTGCCATCTGATCTTTTTGTTTGTTTGTTTGTTTCATAAAGAAGATAACTATTACAGTTAATATGAAAGAAATATAAAGCAATACTTTATTCTGATTTTTCTCAGTCTACAGGAAAATCAAGTACATTGACAATGCAGTATCTTTAGTTGTTTCTAAAATATCATAAAGAAAGGGGTCCCAAAGTGTACTGCCACTGGACTTTGTGGAAGGGGAGAGATTTTGGTGAAATGAGGATGTGTTCTTTATAGCCAGATTTGGTGGTATTATTATGCTATTCTCACATATACAGAATTGGCAAGTAAAATTAAATGAGGAGACATGATAGAAGAGTCAAGCTACACTACTAATCTGAGCAACAAAGGAGGACAGAGTTCTGTGTTCAGAAATCATTGCTTAAGGGTTGTTTGTTTTTGGTTTTTTTCTTTTCCCTAAACTTACTGCTCCTGCGGTCCAGCATTCATGGTATATAAAAGCGTAGGTGATCTGGATTGAGGCTGTCCCTAAATCTCTTATATTCATGGGAGCTCTGGTCAGTTGAATTATGTACACAACACAGCTGCTCTTCAGCGTAAGGGGCTAGAAGTGCCACTTCTGTGTAGCACTTCTTACGCTGCTCTGTTGGAGGAGACCTCTCACACAAGGACTTGAATGACCCCAGTTCCCAGGCACGGGAAAATGAGAATCAGATAAATGCCAGTTCTGGCAGTTGGTAGGAATTACTAAGGCCACCTTTACAACATGATGTTAAAAGTAGCTTGATCAGATTTTTATCAAGATAATTTATTGAAGAATAGGAGTAATTTTTTTCAGAGATCTGAACCCATTGAAAATTAACATGTGACATGAAAAGGCATTGGGAGTTTTATCTGAGATATGACAGCGGTTTTGTCTTCTAAGTGTAGGGAAAAGTGTGGCATTTCAGGCAACAAACATGTATTGGTGGCCACTGGCAATTCTGCTTGGATTTAGTACTATAGATTCCTAGAGCAAAATTCTGCCTCCAAATTATATGCATGCTGCTCTCATTTACTTCAGCAAAGCTTGTGCACATGTTTCAAAGGTCAGAATTCGGCCGTTGGGGCTGAATTTTCAAGGAAGAGTGTATTAAAGACATCTGTGCATCAGCAGAACCATATCCTTTGTCTTCTGTAGAACATTTCAGAAATAAGCCTAGTGCTATTGGGCACTGCAAGTGAAACATTTTCTAATTTTTTTGAATTGCATTGAGATTGCTTCACAGAAACATTTCTTGCAGTAATAGGTTCACTATTTCATTTATTTCTTGTAACTCAACACTTTGATGCTGAAAAGTTGTCAGTTTTAAAAGAGTAAAGATTGGAAGGGACCGCCCTTCAGAAAATTACAGTTGAAAATATACTGTAGCAATCAAAACAAGGGGATAGTCCTAGGAAATAGGTATGGTCTGTTGAGGTGCACAAACTTCTGTTTGTAGTCTAATACAGAGAAGTCAGAAGTATTTTCACAAAGCTAGAAAGCAAACCCACTTTTCATTGTGGACAGAGCTCATATTTGAAATTGTTACAAATCAGACACTCGAAAAAACTAAAACTTGGCATTCACTTCTATTGGAGTTAGTATGTATTAAATTGATAAAGAACTTTAAGCATGTAGGTTTTCCCCTGTTTTTTAAACATTATACACTTCTTAAAATGTTTATAATGTCTAATTGCTGCTGGATTTCAAGACATATCAATTTTGTTCTTAGTTCCTGCAGATTTTGACAGAATGTCATACCAAAATATTTTGTATTTTTTGTAGGACTGGGAAACAGAAAATCATGACTGGTATTGTTTTGAATGCCATTTGCCTGGAGAGGTGTTGATATGTGACCTGTGTTTTCGTGTGTATCATTCCAAGTGTTTGTCTGATGAGTTCAGGCTTAGAGACAGCAGTAGTCACTGGCAGTGCCCAGTTTGCAGGGTGAGTACCTATGAGATTTCATGTGCTGATTAGAGGATTGATATTCATTAATAGATTCATTAAGGTGTCCAGATGGTCTGGCCAGGTTAATGGATAAAGAACTGAATATTGAAACCATGGTACATACTTAGAGCATCTATACAGAGATACCAAAATACGGTGCATGTAGCAGATGGTCATTTTTGAAGACTTCAGCAAAGTTTACTTATGCATTTGAACACACACAGTATACTGTGTGGGAAATGTGTGTACGTATGTATGCTACGTGTGAATGCAGTATATTGTGAATATCTTCAACATGAGTAAACAAATTGCTGTATAAGATGCTACTGTTTTTACTTAATATCATTTAAATGAATCATAATGTAACTTTTTTGTATATTGATGACTGCATTCTTAATATTTTGTTGGAATAATAATTTACGTTATAGAGCCACAGTCACGTTACTGATGAGGGCAGTATCAAAAAATACAGGGTGAAATCCTGCTTCCCATTTACTTCTGTGGATTCTATTGCTGCAGAAAGGCTAATCTGGATTTCACCCATAGCATCCATATCTGTATTGTTTTTTCTTTAAAACTGCTATTTTTATGAGTATGGTAGGGAGACAGCAAAGAGTATTTTTTCTATACTTCCCAAGAATCAGCAGGTATGTTGTCTACATGTTATTAGAAGACTTAAACATTCTAGCCAAAATGGTGTTTACTGGTACCTGGCCTGGAATCAGCCAAATACTTCTCCTTACTGTTGTCATCTCCACGTCACCTCCCCCAGTGCAGCACATTCTTAGGCTTCTTTAAATGGAGGGAGTAATGCATATGAATGTTTAAGAGAAAATCACTGCTATAGAGTGGCATAAAACTGCCAGTTGGATTGCTGAAGGGAGAAGAAATCCCATGCTAAAAGCTCAGATCTAGCTTTAGAGCCGCAGACTGACCTTCAGATGATCTGTGCTGCCAGGAGTGTAAGGGTTCAGGTGCTTCATTAGTGTGGAGAAGTGGTTTTTGAAAACTTGTGAATTGTTTTGTTTCAAAGCAGTGCTTTCTGACTGCTGTTACCTTAGAACCGGTTGTAAAAAACCTGTTGCCTGTTGCCTCAGACTGGGAGCTCTCAGGGTTTAGGGAAGTAGCAAGGAAATAGAGCCTGCCTCAAGGAAGTGGAAAGGAATGGGAAAAAAAAAAAAAAAAAAGCAGTGGCAGGGAAAAAGCAGTTAAGGACATGTACTGTATGTCTCCGTATTGAGTTACTAGTATTTAATTTAGCTACTCAATATTGCCTCTGTTAAAAACAAAAAATGACCATATAGAGGTGAATTGCTTTCAGAATTTTAAATAAATCTCTTTAATAGTTGCTGGTTCTTGTAATAAGTATTGATAGTTCTTAGAAATATTTAAATTTGGGTAAACTGGATCCAGTCTTTTGTTTACCAATAATTTTAGATGACACCTGGTGAAAGTAGGGAATGTAAATGGTTTAAGCCACCTTGAATATGAGGTGGCTTATAACATCTAGCTTGTAACATGGAAGTAGTCAGAGAAATGCTGAGTAATCGCATGAAATACGCAAAGGTATGTAGGGTGGTCAGCTTTGAGAACAGTTTGACTTCCATCCTAGAGCCCTGAAATTCTTTATGGCAATGATATTAAACAAATACTTACTTCGGAAAAAAATTCCGTGGAACTCAGACCATGTGCACTGTGTCTGTCTTTCTGCCTATTTGTTCCCTTTTAGTTTTACAAAGGCTAAGGAGAGGTTTTGGGGGGCTCTTAAATGCCTCCTGCCCCAGAGATCTTTGGCTTGCTCAGTGCCTCAGGTGATGATCAGCCTATTTTGGTGAATATTGCCATTTTAAATGTCATGGCATCCTTTTCCCCCTGTGCTGGCAGCTCCTGTTTTCCTTGTAATTAATCCAAATCAGTTCAACCCCTAATTCTGCAAACTTGGGCTAAGGAGGCTTGCACAGTCTCTGTAAGCAAAGGAGGACTAGTTTGGCCTGGGAGTTAGTATCCTTTCTTCCGTTACTTTCACCCCACCTTCCTAGGAAATGACTTCTCTAATTTAATTTTAAAAGAAAGAGAGGGGCCTATATTAAAAAAACTATGGTAATTTGGAGAGCCCTGGCTGATGTCCAGAGGACATAACAGAGCTTAACTATCTTGCATAAGGGCAATGGGATTTACTTTGCATTATCAGCAGTAAATATGTACGTGCAAGGAAAGTAATGGTTGGGACAGAAAGATGCATATATTTTCATACTTTATTCTTGTAACTGGACATAGCACTTTTTACCTGGGGATTTCAAAGCTCTTTACAAAGGTTAAGTAAAAGTATGTTTGAAACCTAATATACTGGGAGAAATAATCTAAGAACACTTCATTCTTACGTAAAGATTGCTTCTGTAACGCTGCCAAGGTCAGCAAGCCTTTGGATTACTCATTTCACAATTGCTGCTTGTACTAGTTCAATCAACCTGTGCAGCTTTATCTTGCACACTTGACTACTCAGAAACATTTCATAAAGGACATTGCCAAGGATTTGTTCATAACTTTAAAATATTTTTCCTCACTAATATTTATAACAGTCCCTTGCAAACCCCTGCAAACCTGAACTCTGTTTCCCTGCTGGTGTTTTTCTGCCCTGCATCCATAAACGAGAATGTTCAGTTCCTGGCTATTTTTTTTTAATTTGATGGTACCAATCTGAGTATTTTTTACAGGGCATAATTCACAGCAGGAGTCAAACAAAGTTCAATTCAAACCACATTGCAGTGACTGAAAATTTTCCCTGATGACTGACGGAATAATCATTGTCCTAAGTGAAATAAATTGGTATTATCAGCAAAATTCCTGGTAGACAGGTCACAAGAGAAAGACTCGAATGAACTTAGAGATTACATTCCCAATTACTGGAATGGTCCGTTCAAGACAGGGTTAATCAACTCGATCTCTGAAGGATGCAGGAGACTTGGACATTTATGGCTGCTTTTTGGTTAGATACAAGGAGAATATTTTCTCCAGCTGTTAATTTAGCACCTAAAGACTACAGAAAGTACTGCAAAAATACTAGTGGGTTTTTTTGGGGGGGAAATAGTTATATACAAAATTCTGAATAGGAAAATGTTGATCACGTGTCGGGGTAACTGACTATTATTATTTCTTTTTTAAAAGAATTTTAGAGAAAGGCAGAATTATGTAGTATATATATACAGTATATAGTTTATATAGTTTGTCCCAGAGGAACAGGTTTTGATTTGTGAAAAAAAAAAAAAAAAGAATTATTCATATGATTTCACTTGACTCCTTAATTTTTTACAGTCATTTGATCAGAGATCGATCTTTCATGCATGTGTTCTGCAAGGAGTTATGTCCAATTTACCTATCATAGTGGGTGTTTCAGTATTTCTGGATTTTATATATATGAAAGTGAAGTAAACTGTAGAGCTCAAGATATTTAATGCTGTGCTGATAAATATTCTACAAATAGGCCATTTCTGAGTTCTGGTACTGTACTAAGCATTTCATGGAGTACATAAAAATACACCGTCATGCAGTTCACAATCATCTTTAGACATAATTAGACAAGTGAGAATGATAAAAAGTAGACAGAAGCACAGAAAGATGAAGGTTACTTAAGTAACTCAGGTATTTAGATAAGGAGGTTTTAGGTACTAGCTGTCAGTCAAGATAGTAATGTAAAATGCAAGGAAGGAAGGAAGAGTATGGCTCTATTGACTTACTTTATGGGGGGTTACAGTAGGAGTTTGTTAGACAACTGTATGATGGAGCATGTTCTATAAACAGAATTTGGCATAATCACACAAATAATAGCCATGGATTTGTGGGTGAAGGGAAGTCATGGTATGGGACTGATATTAGCACCACATGGTTCAGTGTGCAAAGCCCACACCTGGGGAAGTGTTAGTCCTCAGCAGGTCCCTGCCATTCACCTTGCAGCCACACACACCCCTGAGTAAATCAGGAAGCTGGCAGAACTGGGCACTGCATAGGGTCTATTTAGTAAAGTATAAAGGAATGTGTCAACAGCAGTGAGAAAACTGGGAAACGTCCACTTAGAGCCTCCTTCCACCTTCTTTGTGCACGTAAAAGCATATTTAATTCATGTGATGCTTCATATTCAGAAGGTGCTTAATGCACCATACAAGTACAAACCAATTTGTGGTTTCAGCTGTAACATTTTCAAAAGCGCCTAATGTTTTGAAAAGTCTCATTGAACTGCATGTGGGTTTTGAAAGAGGCAGGCCTTATGCCATATTCTGCTCATGCAGGTGCTTTTCTGTATGCTGCTTTGCACATACAGCGCACTAGTTGCTCTGAGAGCCGTCCTGTGTGCCTGCGTACCTTTCTTAATGGTGCAGAAAACCTGAGGACTGGAGGGTTTGAAGAGGGCATCAGAACAGTCCAGCTTTCCATATGCAGCACCAAATTCCTCTGGAAGTTTTAAGACCTACAAAAATCTGAGAGCCAGTGGGTGAAGTAAGGAGTTTCTAAACAGCAGCGGTGAACGTATGTTAGACTCATGTGCATAGTTCCCCTCTGCAGATATACCCCTGGAAACCTGTATTCCTCTGAAAATGGAACTGGTGCCTTAGAAGCATGTATCTGTCATTGAGCAGCCTTCACCTAATCCGTCACTGAACTGAAATGAAGCTCTTTGATGTGCGTATACACATGACAGTTGAGAGAGGAAGGAGGGGGGGAAATACTCATTAATGGGAGATTGTAGGGAAATGGAAACCTCTTTACATGGAGAACTTGTAATTTAAATGCTTATAGACAGAATGCTGGCACTAGCACCTTGCATTTCTTAGAGTTTCACTATTTTTTTTCTCTTCAAATGAAAGATTGCAGCAACTGCAGCACAGTACCGCTGTCCCCCTGGGAGCGGAGAACTGCATGCCAACTTGGGGTGCAGAGGATAGTCACTTCCATCATAAATGGTGCTCCTGCAGGATGGAGTGTTTCTTGGCAGTACCCCTAGCTGCTGCTAACCTCGTGTGGTTCATAAAGTCTTGTAGTGAATTTCTGTGCAATAAGCGTGTCAGAATTGCTAAATAAGTCACACTTGCACAGTGCGATATTTTGCTACCCTCTTTAGCAGCTAGGCAGTATTATTAATCTGGAATATTGAATATAAACAGCAATGTAAATCCAACCTTCAGGTACCAGCCTCTGAGAAATAGATGTGCTGCAGAGAGTAAGGCATTATGTATAAAGTATTTCCTGCACCCATAAGCGAAGAGTTAGGTTGCAGCCTTGGCCTTCCACCTACCAGATCTCATTAATCTTCTACATGAGGATCACTATTGTGAAGGTTATTACTTCACTCCTACATCCTCTGTGTAAGCGCATATGGCTGACCAAGCCTTTGAGTTTACTTTGATTCAAAGTAGAAGGTTTGCAGGTTCTCTAAAAAGTAGTGTGACTCTAGGAATTGTTCTTGTTGTGGGTTAACACCAGTAGGCAGCTAAGCACCATGTGGCTGCTCTCTTACTTCTCCCCAACTGCCAGCGAGACAGAGGAAGAGAAAAGCAAAAGCCAGAAAACTTCTAGATAGAGATAAAAATTGTTTAATAAGTGAAGAACTGGAAGAAGAGAGAAAGAAAACACAACAAAACAAGTGACGGAAAGGCCATCACTCCACACCCATCATGGATAGACTGATGCCCAGCCTATTCTGGAGCAAAAGATGGCTAACCCCCTTAAGCCTCCTCCTCTCCCTTTCTATTGCTGAGAGTGATGGTATAAGGCATGGAATATCTTTTTAGTTAGTTCAGGTCATCTGGCTAATTGTGTCTCCTCTCAATCTCTTGCATACCCCCCAGTCTATTCACTGTGGGAGCAGAGCGAGAAACAGCAAAAGTCTTGGCACTGTTCAGCAAGAGCTAAAACATTATTGTGTTATCAACACTGTTTTGGTCACAGATCTGAACCACAAAACCATATGAGCTGCTATGAAGACAATTAACGTCCCAGTACAATCCTATGTGAAGTTAATTTATCCTACAAATAGGATATCTGCAAATATAAAGATCCTGATAACCTTTTGAGGCTGGATTGAATCTTAGCAGTCTCTTTGAAAGAAACTTGCACTTTAGCAAGTTTTGCAGTAGCATATCTTAGTAGATCTGACTGTGGGAAAAGATGCACAGTGGATCTTGCCACTTTTACAGATTAACAAGCCACCATCATTGTTTTCATTTCCTAAAAGTAGGAAATTAAAACTAATTTTCATTTATGCTTGCTTCTATATCACTCTGGCTATAAAGGGACCTGAAAGTGGGAATATTTTCTTGTGTCAGAGCAATATAAATAGATTTTATGCAAATCATATCCCCTACCTAGTATCTATTTTCTTGCTTTAAGTGGCTCTAGGTTGACTTCTCTGAGAACACTACAAGTCTTCAAAATACAAACTAGAGTGTTTTTTTATTTAAAAAATTACACATTTTCCATTATAGCTTCCAAAGAACATGTGAGTGGTACCTCCTAAAGCACTAATCTTGTTGAAAAGTGAATGAAGCAGTTGGATTATAACTTGCTTTCTACAAAGGGTGAGCAACTTTGCCATAAAAAGACATTTTGCTGGCTCATAGGCTCCAATTCCCTAAATTTATTACCTTTCAACATTTAGTAGAGGAACGTGGAGATCAAATTTTTCTTAAAATAAATCAGGGTAGGGAATTGAAGGAAAAGTGGAGAAATTCAAGTTTGTCTGAATTGGCAAGTTAATTATATCATTTTCATTGATGCTTAAGATGATATTAATTGCTGACATCAATAATGATACAAAGCCAGCTATCTATCTTTTCTTATGATCTGAAGGATGACTGTAAACCATCTATCTCAACACAGTCTCTTACAAACTGTCTTGCCCAGCAGGGCATGAAAAATAGTTTGCGTGAATTCTGAAATACTTTCAAAGGATGATAAATTCAGAACCATGTCAGAAAAAGACATATAGAAGGACTAGTAAGTGCAAGTGAGTTTTATTGTGTCCTAGGAATGCTAGCTTTTAAAATGCTGTGTCATTAGCAAGCATACAGCACTCCAGTGCCTAAAATGACAGCAGCGTTTCATAATGCAGATAATTTAATGCACATACGGGTTTGCATCTGCAGTAGCAATGTTGGTTTATGCAAAACTGAATGGGTGAATTGAATTCCAGCAGAATGCACGTTCTTACGGCAGACAAAGTAAAACATGAATATACAGAAGGTGATTCACACATACAGCGCAGGGTCAAATTCTGTGTCATTCCAGAGTTCAGAAAGAAGGTCAAGGAGCCATTAATATTATGAAAATAATGCTTAAATGCACTGTAAGTGTTAGAAATGTTAGAAAGACTTGGTGCTGGCCCTTTCCACAATCGTGAGTCTTAGGTACCTAACAGTGGTAGTGTCCTGTCAGTTATGCATACGGTGGCATCTATAAAGGTTTGTGACTGAGCTGGTATTTCAGCACAGTTTGTAATGATTCTATGCATACTGTTCAGCAGTCAAATGAACAGCTTCATTGGTTGTGCTGTGTACAATTCTGATTTAAGAAGGAGGTAGCAAGTACAATCCTGAGATGTATAGGTTGCACACTTGCTGTAGCGCAAGGTCCAACCTGTGATTTTCAGGGTCTTGCAGGAGGAACATAAGCAGAGGAGACACAGTCAAATCCTATCATTTTTTTTTGTGCTAATGTGTCATTTTTTCTCTTGCCAAGTAAATACGTAAAAGTATTTGCTCTGTACTCAATGTGTCTGCTCCCTCTATATGTTCAGAGTCATATATAAGTAATTCAGTAGAAACCAGCACACTTCTGGTGATTAATAATTCATAAGCCTCATACCTCTTTAATCTACCAGTTATAATATGGATTCTGTTTTTTCTTGCGTTTGCTGAGCAGCAGTCATCTGCACAACTATGTGGATCTTGCTAAAGACCATCAAAACTTGAGGGTGCAGGTGTAACTTAGCCAGTTTGGTCCATACAGTTTGCATACAGGTGGTGATGTGAGGCATGAGAAGGGCAGAACTCACCTTGGCACTTGGTGCATTTGGAGGTATGAGGAGTAAACATTTTTGCAAGAGACGTGAGCAGTTAGTGATCACTTTGGGATAATAAACTTGGAACCCATGCTGTTGTTTCACTGTGCTTCTGTTTTGGGGAACTACTGTAGGCCAGAGCAAGGAAGAGATAGCACTTTGCAGCCAGCTGTCGTAAGGCCATGTGGAACTGTGCACAGCTGCTGTGACCTGGAATTGGAAAGGCTGGTTTGTAAGAGCACACCAGGCATTGGCAAAGAACCGCCTTCTCCTTAGCAGCGTGTTTTCTGTATGCAGTGCTTCCCACTAGCCTGGATTGACTTTGAAGCGTGGGGATAAGTCTCTGGACTAGGCTAAGATGAAGGGAAAAGCTCTGGATACTGAACTGCTAAAAAGAAGCAGTCTGTGTTCTAGAATCTGGGTTAGATTTTGTGAAGGAAGAACCACAAAAATCAACAACTTCTATGTTTCTTGAGCAGTAAAAATTGCTCTGCGTTTTTACTGGCTAGAGCCTATTTGACTTCCTCCTAGACAGTATCATTTTGCCTAGTAAGCACATAATATGTAGATAGTACAGGATATTCTTTTAAAATAATTTCTTATTTTACTGGAAATATTAATGCCTTGCTATAAAAAAGAACATCAAATAAATTTTAAACTGCTCCCTAAAATGCCTTTCTTCATTACTTTATTCTAATTAGATACTTTTTTACATGAGAGGTTTTGACAAAGTATTATGGATACAAGTGGAAATAAAACCTGTAGCTGAAGTCCTTAGCCCAGACATAATTCAAAGCAACATATATAGTTGTTGTGATGTGTTAGTGTTGCTAATTTCCCAGAAAAGATTATAGGTAAAAAAATTGTGTGGTATATGATTCAAAGTTACCTTTCTTAAATAATGTCATGATGCAGAGAAAATTTGTATTGGATGACCTTTGAAGTCAAGTTTAAAATAGTAATATGATCCTGTTTTTCTTTTGACAGAGTATCAAGAAGAAAAACACGAGTAAACAAGAGATGAGCACATACCTGCGATTCATAGTCTCTCGTATGAAGGAGCGGGTGAGTCTGAAACAGGGCAGTTGATCGAAGTGTTGGGTTGCACTATAGAGGATGCATTACTAGTGGCCAGGTGTGACTGTGCAGGGAGGAGGGCTACAAGAGGGTGTCATTTTATTTACCCTGTCATATTTCAACGTACACTTATCAGGTCTCATTGCTCGAATTAGTATCATTCTGGCAGGAGTGGTTTATGTCATGGGCCTGTGACTCCTCTGAAATGGATATTTTTGAGGTTTGAGACACATGTAGCCTGTCAGACTGGATCCAGTTTGGCCCCACCTGAAACATTCCAAACTATTGTATTTTTAAAATCTTTTATTTATGTTTTAAGCAGATTCTAAATACAATAACTTATGCTGTCTCGTGGTCCTTTCAGGCTATAGATCTAAACAAGAAAGGGAAGGACAACAAACACCCAATGTATAGAAGGCTGGTGCACTCAGCTGTTGATGTTCCTACTATACAGGAGGTAGAGTGACTTGCTTTCTAACTTCCACACTGTTTACGGTGTCTTTTAACAATGAAGATAAAGCTTAAGGACTAAAGCACTAATCCTGTTTAATTCTTCTTGTGATCAGTATTTCAGAATTGTATCCAGCATTGGATAGGGGAGCTTCCTCATAAATAGGTAACCGAGTAAAACCATTTTGAGTGGTGCCTAGTTTTTAAACACAGAGTATCCTCAATTTGTTTTGTACTGGGGTTTTACTGAAATCTTTAGAGAAAGTACTCTTTATCTAAGTCACTGAATATGGACTTGAGTGCCTATGTTGGTATATCTGGCCCAATGGTTTTGACCATATTCCAATTTTAGTCATTATGCCCTTGCGTAGGTGTCAACTTTATAAACATCTAAATGATTCATAAAGAACCAATCATTTTGTTGATCATGAAAAAACAAGACTCACTCAAAACATGTTTTGCATTAATTGTTCCAAAAATAAAGTATTAGTAAATACGTTGTCCTTTTTTTCTGAACCAAAAGTCTGCCCATGACTCACGCAAACCAACTGCACATGATCAAAATGAACAGCATATTCATCCTTATTCGTTGCTGCAACTGGATTACTATGCAGTGCCATAGTATATCTTGCCCTTTACAACCCAGAAGTGAAAAGCCTTTGCTTTATTATTGCTATTGAAACACGTGGATAAACGATAGCTTCGCTGACAGTTCTGGAGACCAACACTGCTGGTTGGCTTGAAGTACTGGTGACACTGTTTGAGCCTGAAAATAGGTCAAGAAGCCTTCCTTTCACTGTCACCTTCACCTGCTTCCACAGAAGGTCTTTTGACCCTGATGACATCCTAGAAACTGATGATGTTTTGTTAGATGATCGGAATTCTCATAGGTGTTCTTCACAGAGCACAACTGAAAATGCTGCATCCCTTAGCAGACAAAAGACCATACTAGGAAAACGAACTGCAAGTCAAGTTTGTTACGAGTTTGGAAGACTAAGACAATCAACCTCCATCAGAAAACACTGACTGTCAAGTGAAGAACCTGGAAGTATAAAGGCAGTCAACACTGATTTGAAACTAGCTGGTATTTTAAGGCACAAAATCTTCACCTCAGGGAATATATTTTAATTTGAACAAGTGTTCTGAGCCATACCTTTATGACAAAGCTACTCCAGATTCACCCTGTTATAACCAAGAGAATATTTTTTTGTAACTTGGTCACATATCTAAGCACCTGTTTTACTTCTGGGTGTTGCATAGAGGGACCAGTGCAACCAATGTTCAGGTAGTAGCAAACCATGTCAAAGAGTTGTAAGTATTCCTTCTGTGTGCAGGAAAGGCAGTGTCTGATCTGTGTTGCATAATGCAGATTTCTGTGAAAGCTTCTCTGCATTAAACAGGTGCAGCACTTTCAAAGTTTTTTTTCACAGTCCTGTGTTTTCTTTTGTGTAGAAAGTAAATGAAGGGAAGTACAGGAGTTATGAGGAGTTCAAAGCAGATGCTCAGCTGCTTCTACACAACACAGTGATTTTCTATGGAGGTAAGGTACTACGCTTATCACTTGCTTTCTTTGATTTATCTTTATCTGTAGGAAACTCACAAGTTCAGGATTGAATTTGGTATTAGGTAATCTTATGTGGATGAGGTCATTTGAGAGCCCTTAAAAATCAAAGTAAGCTGCAAGAGGACTTTGTAGGGTCTTTTTTGCCCCACCTACTACACAACTATTTCCATCCTCTCTGACTAAACCTGTCAGTAGAAATTTACTCCTTTGCCATCTGTCTGCTTCTGCAGCCTAAGTCATAAGTCAGTCTATACTGCAGATTTCTGCCAGTATATATATGTTGTTCTACAGTGGAAAGAGATCTGATCTCTGATGGGCTGTGTCAGCAGAAACATGTACTATAGACATGTATTTTTCACTTGTGGGCAATATCTGCTATATTACGACAGCAAATATAGCTACATCCAGACTAGAAATGTCCTGGTGGTGCAGTGTGTTGAGGCACAGCCATCAGAGAAGCTGCCAGCCACTGGGAAAGTAATAGGTGACTGATACGGTGGGATAGTCTGATGGCAAGTGGAGAAATACCACCACTGTGTCCAAAAGCTATAGCCAGGTCCTGTAACAAGGTTCTCCAGAGCCATCACTTCAGGAAGGATGTGATTCTCCCCTGCAAACACAGCCCACATCAGGGAAACTGGGAGGAGGGTGGGATCAGTCTATTTGCAGCATCAGGAGATCCACACTGTCCTTGGTAGGAAGAGAAGAGAATGTGCTAATAGAGAAATGCACGGCTGTAAAGGGAAGCACATAGTGATAAATAGTCTGTGAAGCATTGCTCTGAGAAGAAATACTTCTGTGATTGTACCTGTGTTCCTGTCAAGTGGTGATAGCAGAGAGCCATGTTTTAGGACAATCAGGGTGTGTCATTAAGACAATAGCGAAGAAAGAAACTGGATCCATGTTAGGAGCAATTCTGTCTCCCTGCTGCTGCTCCTCAGATGCGTACTTGTAGTGTTCAGTTTAAAAGCTCCCAACGGTATTTTTGCATAAAAATATGAAACAGAAAACAAATATAGAACTGATCGTTAGAAAATTTTAAGTGGAAGGGTTACCCAAGTGACTAAATTATGTTTTGTGTTCTCAAGAAAGACAAATATAGCATGAAAGTCATAGCATTGACAGCTACAAATCTTTGTGAGCACTGTGATCATACTGTGATTGTTCATACCATTTATTTTTAATTTATAGTGGACAGTGAACAAGCTGATATAGCAAGGATGCTTTACAAAGACACGTGTCATGAAGTAAGTAGTACCAAGTAACCAAGTTACGGATATTTGATTTTCATTTCAGAATCTAAGAAAATTTATTCTTCATATTACAACAATAGCAGGGATGTGAAGTTTGTTACATTTTTTCCCCTAACTTTCTAACAGCAGCTTCAGAATTTTTTTTTTTATTTTTTTTTTTGCAACTAGACTATCATTTCAAAAATACCAGTATTCGAATTTTAGTTTTGAAAATACTCTAATAATAATAATACATAGTTGGCCTAGAAATAATTGTACTTACTAGTAAATATATTGAACCTGAGGTGAGATTCCTACCAAACTCTGTAATTGGCATTGAAACATTTCTAAACATTCAGAGGAGACCAAAAAATAAAACTAGGGGAGCTGTCACGCTTTCTCCATTTGTATAGTTGAATTACTTCTTTCAGAATGTAAATATCATTAAATATTTGATGAATTTAAAGAGCTATTCTTTGCACTTTAGCTATAATAAATCATTAAGGTGTATATTAGTCTCTTCCCCCTGCCTGGTTTTTTTAGAACATGAATTATATTTCTGCAGCTTGTCTTTCATCCACTCTCAGCTCACCTCAGTTTCACACCTAGTTTTTACAGATGGAAGTAACTCCACCAAATTAGCAAGCAGGGCTGAAAAATTTTACTATTTAAGAGATAGGGATACTACTGAAGTCACACAAATAGGATTTTTTGGGCTTATTTACCTTTTTTTGTTTTTCAGCTGGATGAACTGCAGCTTTGCAAGAACTGTTTCTATTTGTCAAATGCGCGACCTGACAATTGGTTCTGCTATCCTTGTGTATGTTGCTGACACAGACTTTTATTTGTTTGCTTTTCTGTATGAAAGCCTGCAGTTTTGGTGTCATTAATGAATTGAATATTCCATTTCAGAAGGCTTGTTTCAAAAGCTTGGTTAAGACTCTGTAAGCCTAGATATTTTACACAAGTGAAATGTTGATTGAAGTTCAAAGCTGTAACAATATAGGTTGTAAAACTTGGTTATCAGCCAGTTACAATGGTTTCACAAGAAAATAAGGAGCTTACAGAACTAAAACTTTGCTCCTGGATGAAGCTATAAAGACAAGTTTAATTTTTGGGCTGCTTAAGATCTGTTTTCAATAGACAGTTACACCCTTTGCAGACTTTGTATTTTTTCTACTTTGATCCAAGCAATACGTCTAACAGGGAAAAGCATATTGTAGGAAGATAAAAATGAAAATAGTACTACATAAACAGCAACCATATTCTTAAGATACTAGTGTAGTATTACAGCAAAATATTTGTGGGAGATATCAGTATAATACTTCATATCCAATAATAAATGCAACATTTTTTCCAGATACCTAATCATGAGTTGGTTTGGGCCAAAATGAAAGGCTTTGGGTTTTGGCCAGCTAAAGTCATGCAGAAAGAGGACAATCAAGTTGATGTTCGCTTTTTTGGCCATCATCACCAAAGGTAATTTATTAATTCCATGTGCTGCTTTTTACAAATGATACTTAAAAGAGTTTATCTCATCTATCATGTTGTAAATCCTGGCTCAGCTAGTTGCCAACATTAGAAAGACTGAGTACTTTGCCATAATTGTTTCAGAAAATGTAAAGCTCAGTCTAACACATCCGAAGTTGCCAAATGGCTCAGAGATTCCCTTTCCACAGTTGCCATAGGGATGTTACTTAATGCCATTTTAATTAAAGAAAGGAAGTGAACTTCCAACTGTTTCTTCAAATCAGTAGCAGCCTGCTAATCCAGGCCAAGGTAAAAATTGGACAAAAATGTACTCTTACTACCAGTAGTATTGACTTTGTGCAATTTTCTCTTCTGAGCAGGCACATTGCAATTTTGTGTTTTGGTAACATAATATACATCACAAATGTTTCTGTCTTACTGCTAGAACACAGAGAGCTCCTGCTGTGAGCCAGTTGGCAATTTCAGAGAATAACTCTTTACTTTGGAAACTTCACTTTTAGAGATCAGCTTTTACTTCCATCTCCAGTTGTTTGTTCAGCGATTGGGGAGGCACATGGTTGTTACTACAGTGGATTTTTTTCTCTGTTGGACTTATATGCCTATAATGTGAGCAGAGGAGACATTTGCAAAGTAATTCATGATTGTTGGGAAGGTGGTCTATTTTGGTGCATCCCAAAAGGGCCTAGACAGTTCAGTAACAGTGTTGTATAAGGCTGTTTATTTAAGTTGCTTTTAGTGTAACTAGTGCAGTATATAACATGGTTTTATTTGTTATATGAACTACCAAGATTTTCTAATAGGCATAAAGTGGGTGAAGGATTTTTATTTGTGTCTCAATCACAGAATCTATTTGCAAATACAGTTTGTCTTATTAGTAGTTTTGACATTAAGTTCGCACAGCTTCATACTTTTTAATAAAGTAACATGGCACTTGCAGGATAAGGTGCTTGCAACTTCTTAAACATGCTGATCGAAAAGGCAAAATACATTTTACTGGAGTGCCATTGCTTAGTTACTGTGCTGGATTTGGACAAAAGGCCAAATTCCTGGTTGATGTAAATTAGCGTTGTTTCTTTGACTTCACTGAAATGCAATTTGTATTGCAAGATCTGAGAATCTGTCCGCAGACATTTAATTTGTTAGTATTTAATCTGCTATGTAGATGTGCATGGCAGTGACTCTTTTTCTTTAATGTCCGATGTTGCTTGGTATAACCTTTTAAAATGTCAAGCACTGCCCATGGAAGTCTATGAGGATTCTGAAAATATTTAAGAGGACAAAGTACCTCTGGAACCAAGTCACTGGCATGAATTCGGTCCAAAAGAGCATGACAGTCCCCATGTGAGTTCAGTCCTGATAGAGGTCCAAACTACAAAATGTCGCTCTTCAAGGTCGTCATTTGGTACGTTCCTTGACAGCTTTAGCAAAGAGGTCGAAGGCTAAATTGGATTAGCATATGAGCCTTCAGTACAGATGTGTCTGACTCGGAGCGTTTAGCAAGGAAGCAGGCAGAAGGTGTGACTGCTGGTGGTGCTGGGGGGAGGTTTGTGGCTCACCAAAAATGAAACAGGCTTGCAGCTGTAGCATCCACAGCTAACAAGTGCTTATAGTAACACAAATGTCTAGTGGTGTGCAGTCTTATTTTATTAAAAATGTGTTGAATATACAAAAATTCTGAGTAAAAAGGAATTGTCAGTGATCGGCCACTGTGAGAAACTGCTTCTGAAGTCAGTTTCTCACATCACGATCCTTCATCTGTATTTAATGTTTCTGAACCTGTCTGTGCTGTGTATTCAAAAGGGCCTGGATCCCCTCTGAAAACATTCAAGATATCACAGTTAACATCCATCGGCTGCATGTGAAACGCAGTATGGGGTGGAAGAAGGCCTGTGACGAGCTGGAACTGCACCAGCGTTTTCTTCGTGAGGGGAGATTCTGGAAATCAAAGAATGAGGATAAAGGGGAAGAGGAGGCAGAGTCGAGTATCTCTTCCACCAGCAATGAGCAGGTGAGTGCTGCCACAATGTTAGCAATTAGAGCAATTTATAAACGTTAGAAAGATTACATATTTTTGATCGGTCTGCTATTAAATTAGCCTTGTGCTCTGTCTACAGTTTTGTGGTGACAAGAAGAGGGTTCAAAGACTTGTTTTCCCTATGTTTTGTAGCTCAGTAAAAGCAAGAATATAGGGGTTTCCTCTTTCCTCGGTTTATTGGATGACCTCTGGGAAGTTTCAAAATGTTTGTCACCTATAGCACCTTGATGAGACAGACCAAGATTTCTAAAGTTAAATAGGAATGTTCAAGTTAAATGTCATGGATATCAGATAGACTGCAACACTGCCTTCTTGGACTCCCATCAAGGGACAGCCCTGTAGCTGTTCAGCCTTGTCACAGCTGGAGTATGTTCGCTTTGGACAGTATTCTACATTACAGATCCCTGAGTGACACCAACCATGACATTTTCAGCAAGTCCAACTGAAGTTAGGTTGAAATGTTGCGCTTGAGAATCATGTGACCAGCAACTGATTAAAGTAATGAAAAATAATTGTGCGAAACAAGAAAAATTATATTGCTTTAACAAAAGTGAAAAGCACAAAGGCCCAAGATAAAAAACTTTGCATTGCCATATGGAAATTCCCTTATCACAGCTGAACCTTGCTAGTCATTCATTGTCCAAGAGGGTGTTATATATTCACTGTTACTGACTTGGCCATAAGATTTTCATAGGTTGCAGGATGCTTCTCTGTAGTTTTGGCAGCCTTTTCCCTGACAACATCTTTCTTCATTTAAAACCACTGTGCTCTTTCTAAGCCTGTGTTTTTAAAAACCAGTGTGTTTTGACCCTCTTCCTTTGCCCTTTTGTCAAACAGGTCTGCCATCTAATTTGTAGCTAAGAATTCAAGCTTATAAAACTGGATGTTGCATTAAGGGGATGCTGCTTATTAAAGTGGTGTTAGGTATTTTTAGCCTGGTTTGCTCAGCTAACCCCTTGTAGCCCTTTATTTAATGTTGTGTGTGCAGTCTTGCAACAGTGTGTGCTGAAGCAGGAAAACAGTCACACATAGCGTTTATGAAAGATAACAGTGGTATTTTCCCAGTTTTCAGAAGTATCAGTCATAGGGTTTGAAGTGTTCATTTGCATATTTTCTGTTCCACCCCAATTGCTTATCCTTCACCTGGTTAGTGCTTATACCTGCTTCACTGGTTTCCCAGGTGCAGGAACCTAAGAGTAGCTGTCAAACTTCATGCTCTGCAGTAATCTGCAAAACCCTGTCACTAACACAAGCTAGTGCTGGATGCTTCAAAGACAGGAGTAAGAACTTTTCAGCAAGCCATATAGCATCCACTTTGATCTCACCCTTGTTTCTATTGGTGGAGACTGACTTTTAGTCTAAAGCATGAAGTTTGTACCCCTCCAAGCATACAGTTATAATGAATTATAGCAAGTCCATAATGTTACCATCTATATATATATGTACATTTTCTTTATAATTATTGCTGTTTTCTGGCTTCCAGCAAGATCTGCTGCCTTTTTATGGGTCACTGATATCTGAATATTCCAGAAGCCAAGTGTTTGAACTTGTTTGTGAAATGAAGAAAAGAATGGTTAGGAGTATTTTAGCAAATACATATTGAACGTTAGAACTTGTTTGTGAATTTTATTTCTTCATGCAATCATAGTTACCAGTATTATGGAAAGTTTATTGTATGCGCTCTTCATTTAAGAACAGTATTTAACTTTATATTTGCTAAATTAAATAATTGCAGATAATCGTAAATAAAAGGTACAATAGAGATGTTACAATTAATGCTACTTATATGACATGGGGTTTGGACTGATTCAATACACTTTCCTTAATGTTCACAGCTGAAGGTTACTCAGGAACCAAGAGCAAAGAAAGGACGACGTAACCAGAGTATGGAACTGAAGAAAGAAGTAAGTTACCTCAATTACCGTGTTTGTAGAGCTAGCAGAGTACAAGAAGGCTGAAATTTTAATAGACACTCCTTCAATGTCTGTCACCTTTCACTGATTTTACAGTATTAATTAGGAAAGTTCCAGCCCCATAGCTTGGTCTTCCTTGCTAACAAACATAGTTATACCTCCCACATGCAAGGCACTGGTGTCATCATGGTAATATTCTGTATCATGAATAAGTCAGCAGTCAGCTTACAACTTTTGCTTTGGCAGGAACGAGAAAGTGTTTTGCACCATCAAGAAAATTCAGTTTATGAAGTGTCATATCCACCTTTTTCCATGGAACTTCCTTGTTTATCCAGCTTGCACACTGAATGATCATGTAACCGAAGGACTGTATTATGATGCTTGTACACAAGGGGGCAGTTACCAAGACAGCCATAAATCTCCTATTTCCTAACTTTTGAGTACTTCTTCCTGGCTTTGTTTCAGCTGCATCTTGAACACTAGGAAAAGTTGCACATATGCAGTCCTCTGAAGAGGACTTGTGACTCCATTACGGAGGAGGGTTCAGGTGTGTGGGATGGCCCTGGTGCCTGAAATACAGGCAATTGCCAGTCCACATATCTGGACACCTGCCTGCCCGTTGTATCTGATGCTGCAGGAGGCACCTTCATCGACGGAGACACTGACACACAGTTTGTGCTCCCTGAGGCACAAACTGTATTTGAGGGCAGGATAGGGAGACTACAGTTGAGAATGTCTCATCATTTTTACCATGTTTTCTGTCAAGCAAATGCTTTAATTTGCTTCATACGTATGTCTTAATGTTTGCCACCTTAGGTCTGCTTATATTTGATCAGTGATCCAGAAGTCAATCACAGTGACCTATTAGAGAGTAACTGCAAAAGGGAATACACGGTCAGACTTTCGGTTGCTGTGAGCAGTGCCCCATCACACAGACAGGCACAAAGTCCAGTCCTGAGCAAGTCTGGTGTTACAAGGACACTGTATGCTGTCAAATGGGCTTTAAGAAATATAAGTTTAAAAACCCCAAATAATGTCCATCTGTGTCTTCAGACACTTCAGATGTCAATAAGAGCTTGCAGGGATATTATTTCTCTGTTCTAAAGAGCAGGAGCAATTGGTGTTACAGTGTAATAACATAGGCAGCTAAATTCAGTACAGTACACTGCAGCACCTATGATTTCTTTCTTGATAATTATGTAATTACGGAAAGCTTCTGTGGTCGTCCAAGACTAGTTCCATATTAGTGGAAACAAAACTTAGATGCTCATTAGCCTTTCATCTTCAAAGCACCTTTGAAGTACTAATCAATCTTTGCAGCAGTTCTATGAAATCAGTGGAGTGGTACAGATTCCAGTGGAGTCTTTTGGGCCAGAGTAAGCCCAGAGTTTGCCAAAAAAATTCAGGCACCTTGACCACACAGCTACAGTCTCTTCAGGGAGAATGGTAGGGGGGAAACTCTTTAGCAGACTTCAGTAATTCCAAGGGATCTGCAGTAATTCTGCACAGCCTCTTCTATGTAGTACTTTTTGGGAAGCGAGGCTGGTGAGTGTGGCATATGTGCGTACTGATGCCATGCGTGTGCTTCCTTCTGGAGAGCTCCTAGCTGAAGTCAGAAAATCTTGACCAAAGACCCTACCCACTGTCATGCTCGTTCTCCTCAGGGATCCCACATCCCATCGTCACTGAAGGTCTTCAACAGACACCTTTTATATTAATTGCACTGGCATTAGTCATGTAACACTTCCTCCAGGGGGAACTGAGAGTTCACTTGTTCTATTTTGGTATCTGGGTTTACGAGTTTGTTCTTCTCTGTAGGAGCCAGAACCTGAAACTGAAGCAGTAAGTTCAAGCCAGGAAATTCCCACAATGCCTCAGCCCATTGAAAAAGTTTCAGTCTCAACTCAGACCAAGAAGTTAAGTGCCTCTTCTCCAAAAATGCTGCATCGGAGCACCCAGACAAGTAATGATGGAGTGTGTCAGAACATGTGCCATGACAAATACACCAAAATCTTTAATGATTTCAAGGACAGGATGAAAGCTGATCACAAAAGAGAAACTGAGAGAGTTGTGCGAGAGGCAGTAGAAAAGGTAACACTTGTCAAACACCACCTACACTCTGGTTTGAGGAGAGGAGGAGTGTGGATTTTTTTTCAAATTCATTTCTATTTTTGTAACATCCATCCTTAAGAAAATGAATAAAAAGCATTTTCTAAAGAGACCACCTAAAAAATAGTCTTTATTATTGCTTTTTAGACCATTTATATACTGACAGACCTTAATTTAAACAGAAAGCTCCTGCTCTTTTGATTCTTGTCCAGTGAAATTGGTTTGTGATCCAAAAACGAAAGTAATTGTTCATTCATGAGTATCCCTTTCCAAAGCCTTTTTCTCCATTGTCAGTGTGATTGTAAACAATGGCATTGTTTAAATGCTATTCATAAAGAATTCTTCTTTTGTCAGTCTTCTGACCTAAACATTGAATAGATTCACTGACATTTGTCTGATATCTAATTAAAATTCACTATCGAAGCCTGACCTGGTCACCTTTCACTGGAGAGGGCAGGACAATTTAGAGGGTGATTTGTCTGACCTCTTTTAAATACTTGACTTAAAATGAGTTCCCTTCTGAATGAAGGACTATGGAATGAACCTAGAGAGTTTAAATGTTAATTCTGTAGGATTAGGATACCAAACTTTCAGATACCTGAGCAAGGACAAAGGAATCCCACTGACAATGAATACTAAAAGGTATCTCTCACTGAACTGAGGGATGTCCTCTTTTGTATTTTCCATCGTGCCCTTGCAGTAGATTTATATGCAGTTGTAGATTCAGAAAAGACAAAAACTTTGTCTAAGATGAATTCATAAATTTGTAAACTGATCGTTGACATAATATACATGGAAGCTTTTCAGCTGGTTTTGTAGATGCCTAGCAGAATAGAAATACAGTGACATTTTTATTTTGAACATTTCTTACGAGATGGAAGTTTTGTTATAACTCTAAAGGAGATAACTTCTTGTTTTCTAAACTGGAGAAATTTCTATGTGACCTCCACCCACATCAGTAATAGAGGTTTAAAGAGTGGAGGTCTAAAGAAGACACTTTTATTCCAATAGCTGTACGTTGACTTGTTTTGCTGACTTTCTTATGGCAGCTGCGTACAGAGATGGAAGAAGAGAAAAGGCAGGCTGTAAATAAAGCTGTGGCCAACGCACAAGGAGAGATGGACAGAAAATGTAAGCAGGTAAAGGAGAAGTGCAAAGAAGAATTTTTAGAAGAAATTAAGAAGCTAGCAGGCCAGCACAAGCAGCTGATTTCCCAGACCAAGAAGAAGCAGTGGGTAAGTGTCAAAAATGTATTACTAAGCGGAAACGTATAGTGCATTCTGCAGACCAATTGAAGGTTCGTTCTTCCTTACTTCTAACTGCACTGCTCTTTCACTGGTCTTTCAGCTTTAAGGTTTCCCCCTTCATATTATTGCTTTCAAATTTTCTGAACCGCCAAATTTCAATTGGACGTTCTGATTACTTTCCCTCTTAATTATGTAGTGTTAACATCGTCGTCTTCGAGTCCAATCAGATGTTAGCATCAACATATTTTTTTCTAAATGCAGTTTTACCCCATATAAGACATGTTTTGCATTGTGTTCATAGCCCTTTGATCTCAAGGCCCCAGAGGGTACTACACCTGGCTGCATCAATTTGGATTCCACTACTAATAATGCTGGTAGTGATACCCTTTTGGCCTTTTCCTCTCCTAGCTTTTTCTGCAGCTCTTTCATGTTCTTTTGTATGTAAGACGTGACTTTTTGAAATACATTTCTCTCCCTTGTTCAGTCCTTAAGCCCAAATCTGCAGCATTGCCTACAGAAAACACGTTTGCATGCCCTTTAGAAAAGTGAAAACAGACCTCTAATTTGCCATCCTATTACAGACTGCAAACTTTTCCCTGGTTTTGTTTGTGTCTTGCGTTTTCTTCTCAAGTCAGAAGCGTGTTCTTCCACATGGCTGTACAGCATCTGCTCAAACATTGCAAGGACTGTAGTACTGTGCTGCTAGCCTGTAACACAGTACAGGTGGAAACCGTTAGGCTGAGGGGCAGTGCGCCTGGCACGCACACAGGCTTTGCTATTTCTTTGCTAATTTTCATAGAACAAGGAAATTAAAGCCGTCGTTGAGGAAATCACACTGCACTGTAGTAGCTGTCTATGACATGCAGGAGGGTGGCTACGAGATTTGCTGCTCTCCTGAGCTCTGACATTGCCAGATGTGGCTGAGAAGCCTGCGGTGCCTTGCCACAAGATGGCACGCTGGCCTGAGCCACGGGGGACCTGTCCCACGGCCACGATGCTGCCTGCCTGGGGAAGGCCAGCCCTGGCTCCCTGCTGCAGCTCCTGTTCGTCTTCCAGGCCAAAGGGCTGTTTGTTTATGTTCAGCCTCATTAGTCCTTGTTCTTACAGATGAAACGGTGGTCCCTGCAGAGAAAACTGCTCTGTGGGAGAGTGCAATAAATACGAAGGCGAGACAATCGGTTGCTGAGTACCACAGTTAGGAGTTTGGGTATGCTTAAAGAGAAGAATGATCTCAAATGCTAGAGCTCCTGTATAGTCTTAATTTCTGTTCCGGGTAGAGATTTTAGTGTGGATGTTACGATACTGCAGTGCTTGGGTCTCTGTCAAGTAGAAAATTCCTCCCTGTCTACCTGTCTCTGCAGACCAGAGAAGTTATTTAGGTCTCCGACTTGATCAGGTTACTGTGTTTAATGCATCACCACCTGCTGGTGCCTGCATGCCTGCTTTTGCCTGTGGCACTTGAGAGGGAAATCGAATCGCCTTTGCCCGCTATAGGACAGCGCCAAATGAGCTCTCTTCTGTCAAAACTTAAGAGTGGCGCATGTCAGCTGTTGCCACCATTCAGCTGATAGGCAGTAATCAATCACTGTAACTTGATTGTGAGTCAGGACTCTTAGCTATAGCTACTTTTTGGTGTTTTTGAAGGCAGAATTTATGAAAGAGGCTCCTGAGACTTACTTTCATCTGCCTCAATGTGCCTTTGCCACATCCTTTAGCCTGATCAGAGAGCGCCCCGGTACCACATCACTGCATCTTAAGATCATGTGCATAAAGACTCCTTTCAAGCAAAACAGTTACAAATATAAAGAGTATTTGACAGTCTTGCCTCTTTCTGTGGCCCTAGAACTATCTGTCAATCACCACCTTAAATGAAGGCATCATACAGGCAGCTGATTTGCGTGTGGTAAGGGGGGGAGGGGAAGGATAAACACCTTTGCATTCGAGCTGATGGATCTGCCT
The DNA here is from genome assembly GCF_017639655.2 of Falco naumanni. Lineage (NCBI taxonomy): Eukaryota > Metazoa > Chordata > Aves > Falconiformes > Falconidae > Falco > Falco naumanni. The sequence goes on along the minus strand of NC_054057.1, from coordinate 51,325,296 downwards.
GCCAACACACAGCCTCAGGCAGCTAGAGTTGGTCCAATTACAGAGCTCCCCAGTGATTTTTCCTTGGGTGGTACTAATGACAGTCCCTGGTGTGTAGTACCGCTCTTGTATGCTGCTATTATGATGATACCTCTTTACCAAAATCTCATGTAATTAACAAACATACTAAATGAGTTTTGGTGCCTTTGCTTTTTAATTAGAAGCAGAGACCTCTGGTTTTGCATAATGCAGTTGTCTAGGCTTGGAGAATACAGCTGCTGTATATTTTTCATTATTCACACTGTATTTGTCATCTTCTCCAACCTAAAAAAGAAAAATAATCCAGTGAGGGTGAAGAGATTGTTTTACTGGTGGTGTACAGGCATACGCGAAGATGCGCTCCCAGCCCTTCAGGAGCCTAAGACATAGTTAAAGAATGTTTTCTTTTGCTCTAACCGGTCACAGTCCCCTTGGCTTAATCAAGTTTTACTTTTATACCCCCCAAGAAACTGGATTTAATACAGATACCTCAAGTGAATAGCAAACAAAAGGAAGGAATGGGAAGGCAGGGATAACAATCATGAGATTATGCAGTTTGATGGCCTCCAGAATACAGGCTGGAGTGCTAGTCTTGACAATGTTTCTTTTTTTAATTTCTCCCAGTTCTTTTATTTGCATATAAGCCTCATTTAAATTGGTGCATAGTTCACTTTAACAGATAATTTTAATTTCTGTCTCTTTCAATTATATTTACAAGTATATTTATTCTAACTTGCAGCAGCTTGATTTTAAGTGAATGACCGTTGTTGGTGATGTGTAGTGTCTGAAACAGAAACCCAAGTGATTGATAATGTTTAGAAAGAGGAAAACACAAAGAAGAGACGAGGCCTGAGGCCAGCTGGCATTTTGCCTTCTCTGCCACATGTGCTGGTACCAGCTTAGATGACACTATTTTCCTTTTGTAAGTGGAGATTTGCATCCCACACTTATGGCCAGCATATGCAAAGGGAAGTGCAGCACCCACAGATCAGTTATTCTCTCCTGTCTTAGCTTTTTTTGATCTCTTCAAGCAAGCAGATGTGAAGCTGGTCTCTGGGCTGAGGCCCATGCTGTATTTAATGGAGAGACACAGCTGTTCCCTGCACCTTTCCAGCGGATGATCCTAATGGTTCCCACAGGCTTACGGGCAGCCAGCAACATGAAAAACCAGGAAAACAGCTCTCGAGAGGACACTTGTTTGCAGACATTTCTACAAATAAACTTCCCTGGCGCTAAGTTATAAAAGTAAAATGGAGAGGTTCCCTTCCCATGCAGCTAAGGCAGTCTCTTTATTGCTGATGAAAATAAAGGTACCAGTTTAGCCAATGTAAATGTGGGCTTTCTTGGATCTGTCTTTTAGTAGTGTGTAGGGTTGTTGGTTTTTTGTTTTGTTTTAAGGCAGTTTGTTTTGTTTTCTCTGTAATTCTCTGTTTTATTAACAATGCTGTAGCTAGGCAGGAACATAAAAACTAAATTGTGTGTTATTCTGTGGTTTGATAGCAGCCTGCACAGACTGTGTCATATCCCTCCCTCTGTTCCCCATCATGCAATAAGCATTTCAGACTGGATTTGTAAAGATATTCTCTGATTTTGAGCAGTCCAAGTTCAGAAAGACAAATCTGAGATCATTAGAACCTGGCTCTCAAGGGCACTGAGTGTAAGTGGTTCCTTTAGCAGCAATGCCACCTTACTTCACAGGATTTTGTCGGAATGATAGTTAATGCTTTTGCAGCAGTCTCTTAAGGGGTATAAAACCACCTGGAGAGAAGGCACATTGCCCGTCTGGGTGCCATACCTCCTTGTTGACCACGTGTGGTGTTGACCAGCGTGTAGATTCCTTTTTTTTAGTTCCTTGGAAGCCATGAGTTATTTTTGAGGTAGCTCTTCCAGCTACCAGGGAACTGGGGGCATTGTGTGTGTTCCAGGATAGAAATCCTTTTTGCTGCAGCATTCCCCAGAACCAAGTTTTTCTGCAGAAATCACAGTCTGTACAACATCTCTTCCTTCCAGGAGTTTTGTGCTGTCCTGGCAGGCATGACAAGGGGCAAAAGCCTGTGTAGCCATCCTGTGTACGACAGGTCTTCTCTGATTTCTGGAAGACTTGAAGGAAAAGGCACTTTCTTGATCTTCTCAGTAGCAGTGATGTAGCACGAGGTTTTCTTTTCATGAGATTGCAGTGCTGTCTGGCAGCAGACCCCAATGACTGGAGCCTCCTTGCTGATCTACCTTAAATGAGCTATAAAAAACCACTTGATAACAAATTATTCGTTTCTCCAGTGATGTTCTTGTTGTGACTTTTGAGATCTTCCTAGCCCAAAAGGACCTTCCCCAGCAACCTCTGGACAGGTCAGGCTTGTAAAGAAACCTCAGTAACACCAGTTTTCAAGCTTGCACAGAACCTGTTCACACCAAAAGCGCCTGTTGATTTATCATGTCTTCTAAGAGATAGCTCAAGGTGCTATTATACAAATGCAGGGTAAAAGATGGTTCCGGCAATGTGTAGCTGAAGAATGTCATTCCGCTGCCCTGAGAGATGAGTTTTCTTAAACGAGAGATGATTTTTTCAAAAGCAATAATCCAGACTCCTGAAAATAGGAAAGCATTGTGCAGATCTGCTAAAGATTGCGGCTTTGCTCAGCATGTGTGAAAAATGCCCTCCTGCCTCGGGATGCCCCAAGCAGAAATAAGAGAGAAGTATTGCTCTGCGTGTGCTGGTGCATCCGTGAGCAGGTGAGAACACTTGCGCGTTGGTAAGGAGGGATCCTGCGGGGGTGGTAATCTCGTCTCGTTTGTTCTCTCCAGTGCTACAACTGTGAAGAGGAGGCCATGTACCACTGCTGCTGGAACACTTCCTACTGCTCCATCAAGTGTCAGCAGGAGCACTGGCATGCTGAACACAAACGTACCTGCCGCAGAAAAAGATGAAAGAGTTATTCCTCCCCTAGAAAACCACCCCGATGATTGCTATTCTCAGACACAGCGGTTTTTGTTTCCAAGAAGCCAAAATTGTTTAGAATTTGCTTCCCATTTTGCACCAGCCTTTAAACACTTTTCGTAAAAGAAATTTTGCACAGTAATTTCAATCTTCTGTTTAATGCTCCTCCAAAATTTTGTCAGCAAAATGAATTTAACATCTGTGGGAGCAGGTTACTTTAAGTAATTTTAAACTAGAGGATTTGTTGCATTTTCAGCAAATTTTAAAACATTTTTAGGTTTTACAGAGATTTTAATCTTTAAAAACAGCAGATCTAAAAATAAAAAATCATGCAAGTTTAACAAAAAGAACATTTAAAAACTAGATCTGAATGTAAGAAGTATAGAACTGTTTCAGAAAAACAAAGCATACTACCTTGATGTAACATTTATTTCTTAACCTTGTTGAGCTGGTTTTGTTCAGCTTAATTTTACTGTTTAAAGGCATTATCTATTGGTTATACCAGTGGGTACATGATTGAATTTAGGGAACAGGGTTGACACAGCAGGTGCTTGTCCTGCGTATTTTTTCTTAAATATTTCCCAACTGTGTTTTATTTTCATTATTTCTTTTCAATATATAACTTTTATAACAAAATATTAGCTTTGATCTTGTAGTTAAAAATCACAGGGAACTGGGGTAATCTTTTACTGAGCTGGATCTTAGAGAAAAATGAATATTTAAATTTTGAAGTTTGCACATTTCATCTTTGTCCTAACATGAGTGCTTGTAACAAGAATAAGAAAAGCCAAAAACCAAGAAGAAGCAACTACCTTTATACATACACGGAATTATGAGGCATACAAATTTCTTTATTGTGCCCCTCTTCAGCCTCCCCAATCCAACGTCATTTGACTGCGATCTGGTGTCACCTGGTCCATTGTAACTTGATAATGAAAGGAGAAAAAGCACTTAAGTTTCACAGAAGCCGTTATGTTTGTAGTAATGGGTCATTGCCTAATAATGAGCTCCATCACTGTACTCAGAATGAAGAATAATGCATGTTAATTTTCTTGTATTAAAGATGCCGTGATTTGTAAAAAGTCTGTATTTTGCGGAATGTCTGGATTAAGAAGCATTACCAATAGGAATGGATCGATAGTTGAAAAATTATTTTCTTTTTGTTTGTTTTATATATAGATATATGAATTGCATCCATGTTCAGAGACAATTTTTTAAATAGATGTAAAGCTTACTTAAATAGCTTTTCTTTTAAAGTGTCTCCGCATTTTAGTTTCTTTCAAAGATTGGTCTTAGACTGAGTCATATGCCCATTAATCATCCAGCTATTTTTTGAGAAGTTAGAGGAATAATTTGTAAATATTTATTTAGATCTTTGATATTTATTGAAAGCAATTACATGATGGAACGATGGAAGCTGAAGAATCAGGAGGAAAGCCTTTAAAAAAGTTTTCTCTAGGATTTGTCAGGGTCATTGTAAAGATGAAAATATAACTAAGACTTCTGTGAACTACCACTGAAATCCTGATCTTTTTTACTTACAGTGGTGATATAAGTTAATTGACTAGATACTGCCAAATAATGCCCAATATGTTGCAGAAATTAAACGGTAAGTTGATTGGAAAAAATAGTAAGTAGATGGTAACTTGTATTACCACAGCTGCATTATTGCCTGATAAATGTGTAATTAACTTTTGTCGCCTCTGTGTTGTGACTGTAAAAGACTTCACAACTAAAAATCAATCTTGTTCGATTACTTTACAAGTTCCAAAACTTCGATCCACCCCTATGAAAGCAAGTTATTGTGGAAATATTTTTGGTGTAAAATCATTCCAGAATATGTAATATTTAACTGATAGCTGCATGAAAGTAAGATTCGTGTTACTTTGGCTTTTTTGTCTCTGTTGACACGGTTGCACATTTCCAAGTTACTACAGCGTGAAAACTGTGTGTTTTAAAGAAAAAAACAAAACAAAAAAAAAAAAGATTGTGGCCTGGTTTTGTATAAGTTTTAGGTAAAATTACAATTGATTGTTTTAGGATTCATGATTTAAAATTAATTTTTCTGCAAATCATAAAGCTATATTAAAGTGTTGAGCTTAGCCACTATGCACATTGTAATTATTCATTGTGGCTGTCCAGTTTATGATGCATTCTGGCATTTTGTAAGCTGCTCTGACTAGCAATATATAGAGTCATTTAATGTGTTAACATTGGTTAATAAATGTATTTAAAAAAAAACAAAACACCTTACTGAAAGTGTCTATGTTGATCATGGCCAGTCATCCTCATGTCCTTGGGCGGGCACGAGGCTGCTCTTGTACTTGTTGTCACCTTGGAGGAGCGGGGCTGTGGATGGGGAGCTGCGCCTGAGCTCGCGGGGCCCTTGCCTCTGACTCGAGGTGAGCCGGTGTGTCCGTGCAAGGGCTTGAGCATTTAACGCAGCTCTCGGCACCAGAAGTGAAGCTTTCCAGCCCGCTCAGGGCCAGCAGCCTCCCAGGGTCGCATCCCTCCTGTTCTGGTTTCAACGGCGGGTCCTGCGCGGCCGGCAGCCGGCCTGGGGCTCGCAGACCCCTTCCCCTGTGCTCCTCTGGCCTGAGGCCCTGCTCTGCCTCCTCCCTAACCCAGGCGCCAACCCTCAGCCTGCACCCGTTACATGCTTTATTGATAAAATAATTTTATCTGGAGGGGCTGAGAGGACTCTACAAATCCAGCTCCAGCCTGAACTGCGGCAGTGTTTCTCTTCGGAACGCAGCCCTGGGAAGCAGTCTCCCCCTCCCCCACTTAAGTTAAAAGTCAGGACTTGCCGCCAGCGAGGTGCCCGAGGGAGCAGAGGGCCCATGCTGGGGCTGCTGCCCACGGGCCATGTCCCACAGCTGCCTCCAAGAGAAAGGCACATTTGGGGACGAGGAGCAGGCAGGGCGGGTTGTCCTGGAGCCCCACCGTGACTTCAGGGCTGCAAGAAGGACACTCTAGGAATTGCTTTTCTCTGTGGCAGTTAATGATTTCCCCGTGGGAATTAAGACCTGGCAAGACCTGCTAGTCCCAGGGGGGAAAAAAAAAAAGTTAGGACCCCATATTGTAAATATTTAGAGATCCCTCAAAAGTATCTAATAGATTACTTTGCTATCCAAACTTTTCCGTTCTTACACGAGTCATAGCATTTTATGCAAAAGTGCAAATTTTATTCATTCACCTCGATGAAACTCGGTTAAATACAAATAACCAGCATAGCACATGTATTTTACATGAATCGTTTATGCTGAATCAAGCCAGCAAGGCAGGATCAGGAGGCAGCGGCGGCCCCTCGGGCTCCCCTTCCCAGGCTTCCTCCCCTTGCGATGAGTGCGGTCAGCACCACGCACAGCACTGCTCACCAGCACCCCGCTGGCAGCCATCCCGGCTGGAAGCACTCCCCCCACTCCCCTCCCTACCTGCATTTGCCAGTTCAGGTGTCACCAGTGGGGCCAGTATTAGGACCAAACCAGTTAAAAGCTTTAGAAGTGCCACGGCAGCTTCCCACCCCCGCTGCTCAACACAGACCCTCTGTGACCTGCCGTACCCCATCACGTGTCCCACGCTGGACCCTGTCACTTCCACCCCTGCAAAGCCAAGGAATTGTCCTTGCAGTGCCCCAAATCTGCAAATTTCCTTCCACCAGCAGCCTTGGGATGAGCAGGGGTTTCTCTGGGCTGCTTCATCTTCACCGCTGCAGGCAGGGGATGTATCTTGGTGCTTTTAGAGCATCGGTCTTGAAGGCATTATTCGGCTTTTTATTGTTGGCTTTCTCTGGCTGTTATTATTATTGTTGTTATTGTTAACATTGTTGTTATTGTTAACGTTGTTGTTGTTATTATTACTTAATCGTTTTAACTCTGGCTTACCTGGAGGAGCAGTGGTTTCTGCCTCCTGCTTCCTTTAGGTGGAGTGAGCTGCCCAGCTCAGGGCTTGTTTGCCTTCACAGATCTTAAGTGACCGAGTATGTGAAATATGTTTGGGATTTGTTACCGGTAGTTAGGGGCTACCCTGCCAATTTTAGCCTCACTGAGCGAGAGCACATACGCAGCCGGTGCACATGCTTTCCGAATGCTTTCTGAATGCTTTCATAAATCAAGTTGGCGTGGGGTATCTAAGGCAGAGAGGCCCTTCTTGCATTGTTTTACGTTAAGGAAATTCAAATGAAAGAGGAAAGGTCTGTCCGTTTATGAGAATAATAGGTATTTTTGATTTTAAGTGGAAGATGTTTATACCTAATGTAAAAGGAAAAAAGCATCTGTCTTGGACCTTCCAAAACCCAGAAAAAACTGTCATATTTTATCTTAATAAAACCCATTTCCAGATGTCAAAAGGCTCCAAGGTACGTTTAGACTCAGTAATGGTCTTTAAAAAAAGAAATGCTGGGTTGCTAAAGGTTCAAAATTATAAAATCAGAAAGAGAACCCAGAGAAAATTAACTTTAAATTGCCCTTCCTGCTCCCCTGGCCATGCCTGCCCTGGGACCTCTCCAGCCCCACAGCCCTGGAGCTGGTGGTGAAGTGCAGAAAGATGCCCACCGGCATGGCAAACAGCAACGGAGGGGCTGAGATTAAATACAGCATCTGCTTTGCAGATAATTTTTACGTAGAAGGGGACTGATAATTTTTACATAGAAGGGGACTAATAATTGAAGATAACACAGCAGAAAGGGCGAGAGGTGAGAACGGGCCATGCTAAAAGGCAGAGGGATGTGTTTGTTTATGAAGCCATGGGCTGGTTTCTGTTTAACTCCCTGGAAGTGAAAACTAAGCTGGTGTAAAGCTTCAACAGAAGCAGGGTTTGCCCCAGAGGTGTACCTAAAAATAAACTGGAGTTCTGCATAGATAAGACACTGTGAAGCTGGTTATACAAAATGCTTTACTAGTGTTTGGAAAACGGCTTCTGCAGCAGAAAACAATGTTTATTTATAAAGCCAGAGTACTATTTTATTTTTAATCACTTTGTTAACATGCAAAGAATCTTTTGCAGGTGGCTGAGGACCCGGCTTGCTGCCACGTGAGGTCTCTGCCTCTCCTCGGCTCGTGCTCCCGAGGGATGAGCGTGTGGGAGCCAGCTCTGCGCCGGGGTGGTGCTGAGCACAATCCCACCGCGCTCGGCCACAGCAATGTGCTTTTGTCCCCGGTAACAGGGCCTTCAGGGTGAAAAATGGCTTCATTAAAAGGGAAACGGGAATCGGTGCCTTGCAGACAAAGCTGCTGTCATCAGGAAAGAGGGGTTTACATGGTGTGGGCCACCCACGCACGCCTGGGCTGATCAGGGCACCCCGTTACCTGCCCTCATGAGGGGCTGCAAGAGCTGTTCCCATGGGAGAGCGGCGCGGCTCTGCCGTGCTCTCCGGAGGGAGCGCAGCCAGTGCCCAAATGCCAGCGGCACGGGCGGCACGGCCTGGGCAGGGAGCTCTGCTGCTGCCAGCCCCCGGCTCAGCCCCACCAGGAGCTGCGCTGGCTCTTTCGCCAGAAACTCTGCCATGCGTGGCTTATGCACGAGAAAGAGAATTTCTTTGGCTCTCACAACACTTGACTAAGCAAAATAGCCTTTCCCTGTCTTTTCACAAGTTTGTAAAGACCGTGAGTGCTGGAAAGGCTTTTCTTTTCCCCCTGAAGATACAAAAGATGTGCAGCTCAGTAATGCAATTGCTTGTTATTTTTTTCCTGAGGATGCTGGAGCCAGCAGCATTTTAACTCTGGGCTCCCTAATGTCGGTGGCGGCCGCGGCAGCAAGCAAGCTGCTCCATGCTAAGCCAGCTGCCGGGGAGTCGGCGCTGGATGCTGAGCTGGAGCCCAGGACCACTCGCCCCTTCCCACAGCAGCGTGGCCGCTGCGTCTCTGTGCAGTATTTGGTGGGTGCGATGCTGTGCTTGCAAAAAAAGACTCCAAGCCTTGGAATTGGTATTTCACTGCAGTCAGTGGGGTTTTGGTGCCAGAGAGGGAGCAGGAGCCAGCTCACACAGCGGGTCTCGGCCACCGGGTGCTGGATCTGCCCTGCAGTGCCACACCAATGCGACAGCACTGCCACCAGCTCCAGCTGAGAAAGCTCTGAGCCACCTCACTCTTGGCCTGGTGCAGGAGCCTCCACTCCAAACCTATTGACAATAATAAGCATCAACTGCTCCAGGAAAAACCCACGCAGGGAAAAAGCAGCCAGGAATTCAAGCTTAAAAGCTCCAGGCCTCCCCTGCACCTCTCTGCACAGGGGTGAGCTGCACCTCGCGGCAGGGCTTGCTCCCAGGCAGGACCCCCAACCCCAAAGCCTTCCTTTTTAGCAGGAGTCTCCCAGGGACTCTAGCCTCTGTACAGAATTAGCTGCAGAGATGTAACCTATTTACAGGCTTTCCTGGTAACAGCTTTTTCAGAATTTGCTGATTCTTCATCTAATCTTCACCTCTGGTCAGGACCTCCCTGGGCAGGGGGAATGTTTCCATCTCTCCCGCCTGCTGCAATCACCCCTTGGTGCAGCAAAGTGGTGTCCAAAGCCCCCTGTCCCACAACAACCCTTGGGTTTTTTTATTAAAAAAAAAAGAGGTTGAATTTTGATTTAGGTAGAGGAATTATAGAGGAATGAAGGCAAGTTAATTAACAGCTGGGGGCTGGCTTCAGGGGCGGTGGGTTGGCTGACGTGGACAATGTGCAGCTGTGGCCGGTTCCTGCTGAGTAGTTAATAGCTCTAAGGGGGAAGGAAGAGGAACCCTGGAGGAAGAGAGACCTGGAAAGAGTGGAGGGAGGAGAGAGAAAGAGTGCCCTGGATGTAGGAGAGACAAGAAGAGGCCCCAGGAGAAGCAGGGTGGACTGGCCTGAAAAGGATGGAGAAACAGTGCAGATGGTAGGTGAACTTTTGAAACCTTGTGGGGCATTGGTGGCTGTGCTGGGGCAAGGTGCAGGAGCTACTTATTGAAGTTAACCTGGTATGGGGTGGTAAAAGCCTTGTTGCAGCTGGCTGGTTTGGATAGTGCTGTGACAGATTTAGAAAGCTGTTTCTGTACATTAGTGTTCAGTGCTTGGAAGCAGAAATTGTTGTGACATTTTTATGGTGGTTGAGCTCCTCCAGCTTGTTGAATGATTGAGTCACCAAGCCTTGAGGGCTCCTGGAGCTTGGAGGGTCTTTGCTAAATGGCGACTGCTATGGCTGGAATTCAAAGCAATGTGTCAGCAGCATTTGGAAGACAAGGCAGCAGAGGAGGAGGAAGAAGAGGAAAGCCATTCCCATTTGCCCATCCGGAAGCTGCAGTAGGAAAATGGGGTGGCAGTTTGGTATATGGGTAAAACGTGTCCTTTGGCATGTTGGTACTATAGGGCTTTTTAAAAAAGTCACTTTACGACATGGTGGCAGTCACTGGGGACTCAGTGTGTGCAGGACATGTAGCTCAGCTGTAGGATTAGAGACACCCCTTGGGACATTCCTGAGCATCCTTTATGTGGGCCGCTCTATATTCCTATGAACATGGCTTCACAAGGGCTGACTGGATAAAAGACACGCGGAACTGTTTCCAAAGGAGTAACCGTGGTGTCACATGGAAGGGCAGGGAGAGATTTGCTCAGTCCTGGGTGACTGATCTGTCTGGCAGCACCCCAGGAGAGCAGAGAACCTTGTGCCCGACCAGTTCATCAGCATCCCGTTACAGGGACCCCTCACTGAATGGCCCTGCTGGATTGGAGGGCGATGTGGCTGCCTTGCCCAGGGAAGCACACCAACAGCATCAGGGGGAGCCCTTGGCGGGTCCTCACACTTTATTCAAACGTGTTACCAGCTGTCAGCAGCTGCTAACGTCCACGAAGGACTAACACTAACAGTCCATGGGATAACACTCTTTATTAATATAAAATCGTGACGGAGTAAGGTTCAGAGATTGCGGGTGATAATACGGTGACTGCAAAGCAAGCATAAAACAGTATCTCTAATAGCAGCGAGCATAAGTTAGTCACAGGAAAAATCCTTACCCGATAGGCATCCCTAGGGAGGGGAAGACAGGTTGAGCCTGCTGACTGATCCCAGAAGTTACCATGGGGTCTTCCCTGCCTTCTCCCCTCATTTGGCTGCTTTTTATATCTCCCAGTACATGGCATATTCATTCCTCACACCCCAGACTGGTCACCAGCCCCTCGTGTCTCACGTGGAGCACACGCACCCTCAGCGCTGCTGCCAGTCCCTGCTGACTATGCGTGTCCCCCCAGTGGGGTTTTTCTCATTTGAGGGGGGGGAATTATCTCTGTCTTACTTTTCGACTAATTTGCTGATGATGTCAGTGGACTGCAGCACCTTCCCAGCCTGTCTCCTCTTACAGCCAGAACTTTCCTCACTTGAAGGCTTCTTTCTGCGTAAGGTAGATAATGGTGTTCTTCTCACTATCTGTTCGTGGTGTCTCGCCCTTCCCAGGGCTGACTGCCTTGATTAGAAGTCCCTTCATTCATAGCAACTTAGAGAGTCCGTCAGGTTGTCCTATATTAGTGAGCACTGCATCAGAGATGGGATTGGGGCAGGGGAGGGATTATTTTTTTTTTGGCTTGGATTTTCTTTTATCCTCTACTTTTTAATTTTTTTTAGCAACCTTTTAATCCATGGTTCAGTTGGCTTGACTCTGCGTTCAGAGCAGAAATGCTCCTGTAACAAAGGACAGAGGAAGTTTTCCAAAGGCTTTTTGTGGAGTGAACTGTGCCCTGAAGGCAATTCTAGACAGCTTTCTTACCATTTACTGAACTCAACTTCATTGCATGGTCACATTCCTCCAGCCTCTGATGCCGTGTGTGAGCTCACTGGTGCGGCAAAGGGGGGCTCCTTGCCTCGCCCATCCCCCATGGGGCACCCTGGGATCAGGGTGCTCCTCCAGCCCAGCATTCCCCCATGGAGCGGGGCGCAGGGTACCAGCTCTGCGTCAGCGAGCAGAACTGATCATGCCGAACTTCAGAAGAGCCCTCCAAGATGCTCGTGTACTTCCTAATGGGAACCGTTTGAGCACGGCGAGGAAGCCGTGTAATTCCTGCTGCTCTTTAAGGACCCTAATGAAAATGCTCTCCCTTGGGGGTAGAGTCAATTCATATTCAAAACCGAAGTCAGATGTGGTCTCGGGGATTTTTGTTTTGTTTTAAAGGGTGTGACTGGAAGCGCAGGTCTGCGCCGAGGAAGTGCTCTCGATGTCCCCTAAATGCTATCCTTCCTGTGGCTCAGCATTTCCAAACCAAAACTGGGTAAACAGAGCAAATATATTTTACTTAAAATTGAGTCAAACTGCCAATGAGTCCAAGTGTAACCTGCACTCCTGGTTGCTTTCTCTGGCACTTACGCTTTGTCCCTTGGACTGACACATTGCATCCTGACTTCATTTTTCTCCTGCAGGTGCTCTGGCTTTGTTGTTCTGGAGATATAAATATTGCTGTTAGTTGTAAGCAAAGTGCAATGAAAGTGCACGTGTCTGCCTGCATGCACAGCAAAAACGCAGTTGCGCTGTTTTCTCAGGGAGGCTACGGGCCTGTTATGTCAGCCACTGGAAAAGGGGGCATTTTAACAAAAGCTTTCATTTAAGCAAATCTGGGTTTTCTTGGAAAATTTTCAAAACTGAGTGATCTCTAATAGGCATTTTATTATGACTTAAACCAGCAGTTTAAAGCCTCTTGTTCTGTCAAAAGGCTTTGCCCCAAGATGGAAAAATACTTCCATCCTTTGAATGAAAAAAAGTTACAGCTGAGACTACACTTCATTTGCTTTTCTCTTTCTCTTTGCTAACCAAAGAGCTGTAGGCAGAGGGAAGGGAAGAGATTAAACATCACCCACTCAGTTTTTGCTGGCTCTACACCCTGGACTGGCAGTGTGGGCTGTGGGTTTGTCAGTGCCCCACTGCGGGCAGCTGCCCCCCGCACGGCCAGGCAGGATGGGCGCCCGGCTGTGGGGCCCTGCAGATGCACAGGAGTGTGTGTCCTCACCCCAATGTGTGGTATGGAGAGAAGGGAGCATGCAAAAAAAAAAAAAAAAAATCCTTCTGTGGACTTCAGGACAGTATCTGAAACCAAATGTTTGTGAAAGACATCCTAGAAATGTTAAGGGGCATGTGTGTCTGCAATGGAAAATTTAATTCCTTTGTATCTCCTTGGCCACTGACTTCCTTTGGGCAGTTGTCAGCTCGAATTCTCATCTTCCTCTGCTCTGTGAATACTGGCCGTGCCATACTCCCTCCCAACCTTGCTTCATGGAAACGTTATTTTCTTCTTGCATGCAGCTGCTTTTCTTGCCCCAGCCTTCTCTCAGCACTCCCTGCCTTTCCCCTGATGCAGACCTGGGGTTTCTTTTAGTTTCCTGAACCTTTTGGGTTGGGAGAACCTCTGTCCTCATCTTGCACCACATCTGTCCTCCTATCTCCATCCATTTCCTCTCTTGGGTCTTACCCTAAAGCCCCTTGGCTGAATTCAGCAGGTGGTGCTTCATCTGAGCCTCCAGACTGAGCTGTGTCCCAGCACCTGCAGCTGCCTGATCTGAAACGGGCTCACCTGGGTGAGAAAACTAGTGTGCAGGTGCCCGATACCACGGGGTTAGGCAGTCTCAGTTGCTTCACCCTTACCTCCACATGCACAACATGCTCTTTTCTGGCCCTTCTACACCAAATGCTCTTTCCAGACCTGCCCTTGGTTCATGGCTTCCTCCACTGGTGTCCTTCCTCTTCAGCCGGGATGCTCAGCACAGCCCTCTTAGTGCCTCTCCCAGCATCTCCAAACCTTTCCCATGTGCTGCCACTCATACCTGGGACCCTGTCATGGTGCTTCCACTGGCTTTGTCCCCTCCTTCAGACCGCTCCACCAGACGCTCCCTCATGTGAAGCCTGCCAACGTCAATCCACCAAAGAACAAAACGAAACAAAACGCCCTTGTGCCTTTAGGAACAGCCATTAACTGGCTATAGCTGCACAATATTTTGCAATTTTTTTTATTAGATATGTTGTGGGATCCCTGGGGCAAAGGTTTTGGTGTGTGGTGTTTTTGTTCCCCCCCATGTGGAACATACAGAATGCAGTAGTGCCTTGGCTTTGAAGAAATCTTGTCCACGCAGAGCAGAATGACAAGCACTCACGGTGCAGATCTGGAGTGGCACGATGCAGCAGAGTGTGCTTAGGGATCTTATGGCTGGTCTTAAATGCCACGTGGTCTCTAGCATCAGGGTGCATGCTAAAAATGTATAGAAATGGGCTGGTGCTGGTTTGCTGGGTAAAAAAGGGAGAGCTGCTGTTCCGGAGGTGGTGACATCGGTGAAGCAGAGCACAGAGTCTTGGGAGTATTTTTGGAGTGGTTTTAAGGTGATACTCCCCAAAGGAGAGCAGACCCCCCCTGGAAAGGAAAGCCTGTTTATCTAATTTCTGGTAAGCTGCGTGAGAGCTTTTGGGAAGGTGGGCTGCCAAATGAAGCACTCCAGATACCAAAAAATAGCTCCGGTTGAACTTTTACATTTTAACCCCAAATTAAATGATTCATGACTACTTTCAGAATGTAGATCCAGGTTACGGTGTTCTTCCTCTTCAAACCTCATCCAGTTTTAAGCAAAAGGCTCTTCTACTAAAACAAAAAATTCAAAGCCGGGGTTGGCTCATACCCTGGGGCCAGAGGGGTCCACCCTCTGTGGGATGATCTTCTGGGCTTTACCTCTCGCTGTGCTGCCCACGCCAGCATCCAGCCCGGACCCCCAGACCCACCTGTGTGCCCAGTGTGGGAGCCATGCTGGGATCTGTATCCCCAGGGCTGCAGGGGGCAGCTGGTGACGGCTCAGGCTGGCTGCAAAAAGCTGTGCTGGAGAAAGTTAGAAGTTCCCCCAAACACAACTCTCCTGTGAGTTTGTTCATCAGGTGACTGGTGAGAATTTGTTGTCCATCTCTGTGCATGTGTCCCATCCCCCCTGGCTTAGATGATAATGGCACATAAAGCAAATTTTTCTGTTGAAAAGCACACAAAAAAGGCTGCATGGCCTTTTATCAAGCTTTTTTCCTGTTCTTACCTTGTTAGTATCAACCTGATAATGAATGAACGATACTGTTCCTATGTGCATGAAATCATGCTTCTAACCCCCCTGCAATTTTTTTGGTTGAGATTCCCCACTAGCTTGTCAGTGTTATAGCCACTGTTTGTCAAAATGATTTTTAAAATGTGTACTTGAAATATTTTGACCGTTTAAAAATCCCTACCACATTAGTATAAAACACCAAACCCCTTTCTTTTTTAGTAAGACTATTTGTTAAAATTGAATCGGGAACCAATCGCTGTTCTGCCATTGTCTTGGTTCTGCAACCCCTGACTTGCCCTCTCCCTTCCACTATTTTTGGGTTGCACTCTAAATCGTGGGTCTGCTACCCTGCACCCACCTCTTGTGATCAGCAACCTGAAAGTGGACATGGGATTTTATACCCTGAACTTCTCAGACGGGCTACCAAAGACACGAAGACTCAGAGGTTCACCCTTTGAAATCACATTTGGAAAATCAGAGCTAGGGCTGAACCTCTCCTCTGGGGATGCTGCTACTCTGCAGCTGGCAGCCAGGTCTGAACTCAAGGAATTTTTGGAAAAGGCCAATGGAAGCAGGCACACCACATTTCCTAGAGGTTTTACCTGGTCGTCCAAGGCTTCTGAATCGATACGGAGGTTCTAGCCCCATGTGTGTGACCAAGCAGTTACTCATGGATTTCCACTGGCAGAAAGCTCCAGCAGAGATGTAACACCTGGATCAATAACTTAAGTGACTGATTAGCAATATGTTGGCAGCAAGACCTTGCAACAAAAGTGATAAGTGACAAATTTGAGGAGTTTTACAGTACTAATGCTTGTTATTGCTTCTCACAAAATGTTACCAAGCTTACAATAATCTTTACACTTTCAGCAAAAATGTGAACAGTATATTTGAATATATTAAAAAGAATTAAAAAAACATTTCACAAAAAACATTTGTTGCCATATGAAAGTCTTTCAGCAATAAATGCCCACACCAGTATTTAAACATTGTTAAAAGTATAATGATTTGTACTAATAAATTATGCAACAAGAGAGGTAAACAAAATAAAATTACAGTATAGCTCTCCATGTTCCTCCACTGAGCATCCGCAGCTCTCGGAAGATCCATTGTAGATGACTAATTAAGAAACCGATATTTTCAGAGCAACAAAAATAAAAGCTTTTATTTGTTCATTTGAATATAAAACAGGCGTTATCACAGATGTACAAAGCGTACTGGTGGTTTAACATACAAGGTTGCTGTCCTTTGCACATAAAAATTTTTGTTTGAAACTGTGATTGGCTGAGTTACATGAATTTCTCTAACCAGTCACCACACTCTATGAAATAACGCTGCTAACATTCAACTGATAAAAGGGACAGTCTTCCCTTGGGTAAAGTGTCAAGCAGGATTAAATATATATAATAAACAAGCACCATGAGGAATCTGCTCCTGTTTGATTAGTTTTGTGTTTAAATGTTCATTGTGTACCCTCTTTTTTTTGTGCATGTGCATCAAGTTGATTACATGGTTTTGTCTGACTCCAAAAGCACAAGGTCACAAGACAAACATTTTATACATTCTCATGAATGGTTTATCTACAGTACAGTTTCTAATACAGAACAATCCTTCTTTATTGCTCAGTCTGATGGTGCTTAAATGTTTCCTTCCTTTTGCTTGCACAACAAAACCAGAAACTCAGTTTATCATTTCTCTTAACTCAGGATTTAACAACCATGGATGACAGGTTGCAGAAGAGAGCTGTTATTAACTGCGTTTCACAACTGCATTGCAGTTCTTTTATTCTCTACAAATGCAAAGTTGACTTCGTGAAGGTTAAAGTGATGCTTTGAACGATGAGGTTTGTTTTGCAGTACTGAGATCAGCGATAGCAGGAATTCACAAGTTAGTTCACACACTGCAATTATGTTTGTAATCAATCAACATCTTGTCTGAAACCTTACAACAACTTGCCATAAAGAACAGATTTTATTCTTTTCAGGGAGCAGAAAATGAATTTGACAAAATATAGGATCGGTCTGCAGAGCATGAATAGGGCTATTCACAGGACAGTGAAGGCGGAAAGGATGGGCCGAAAGAAAACGCGTCTGACATGGCAAGATGCTCTGTACTGTACATGCAGACTAAAACGTCCCTACCCTTTAAAAAGATTTTAAACACCCAGCATTGAGACTTCCTTATACGTGATATAAACATGATTACATTTGCCCTGCAACAATCTTAGTCATGCATATCCGGTAATGAGAGCCAGCACATGAACGTCATTTGGGACAATAAGAAAAGCATTCTTGGACTGCGGCTGGTAAATCCCACTCTTGATCACGAACAGGTCAATTCAGTTACAACCACATGGAGGAAGGGGAAGGTTTTAAAAAAAGGGGCATGGGCTGCAGGGAAGACAACAGAATGGGGGAATCAAACCTCTCTTTTATCCAAAGGTAGTAAAATGAAGGCAGCTGTGATGCATGTTCTCGGACTCTTCTCCCGCGATGGCCTCGTATCGGAGACCGCGGGACTCCTCCGTTCTTTCAACAGGCAGATCGGTTCCTCTGATGTTTTAATGCGTTTAGGGACTAGTTAGCAGATGCACGATTCGTGCCAAATCCGTTGTAGTGACTGTATGCTCCTCTCTGTTAAGGAATAAATTAAAGACCATCGAAACAATCGTTTCCTGTAAATGTAAACTGGATGCATTGGCCACCGAGCTATATGTCCTAGCTGAGAGGCAAATTGATAACTCTGTGCAAATAACCCCAAAACTTTTCCTTATAGCAATAAAAACACCAACTAAAACAATGAAAAGAATTGTGCAACAAAGTTTTGCAGCTAGACAACAGTGCTATTCCTCAACCTGCCTTTTCTAAGTCTAACAAGTGTATGCACATGCCAGCACGAATATTTATTGTTGCCTCCATGGCAAAGAAAAGAAAATCATTGTAGTGCATTTTTAGTCTTAAATTCATTCACTGCCTTAAAGGCAGCAATAATTCCACTTGCTGGTATCTAGAGGATTCTTTTTGACAGGGATACTTAGCAATCCAGGATTGCTTTTTTTTTTTTTTCCCAAAAAATTTGTGAGTAACATTTGATTATCTACAGTGGGAGACACCATGCAAGTGACAAGTACTGCATTTTAAACTTTAAAATCTTTTGTCATTAGTGAATTTATATTTCATATATATATATTTGATGTGATACTATCCACTCAAGATAATACAACACTTTGTTTTTATATTAGCAAACATTTCAAGAGTTTAATATTCTTGAATGTTTTTTCTCTTTTATACTTCTAAAGAGATCAAAATAAATTAAACGTTTTGTACATAATTACAGAAGAAGTAGTTAACTTATTTTATCTTTTTAGTTTAGTACAAAGATATTTGCAAGTTCATTGCCGAAATACACCTTATTTATAAATTTCTTCCATTCTAATGCTAACAGCAAAGGCTCTCTGGCCTTTGGGCTTTCAGCATCTCTGACAGAAAGCTGCAAGATTTCTAATTGAAAGGTGCTACTTTGGGTATTCTCCTCGTACCACTACATAGTTTCCTAAGGTGTGGGATCTAAAATGGCTTAAGTTAGTAACGGATCTGTATTCATCAGCTTTTTATGACATATCAAAACAAATGAAGAAAACAATTATTTGTATTAGTTGTTTTAAAAGAATCCATTTGGAGGGCAGAATAATAATAAAAAAAACCATCTACTTCAGCTTACTTAATGTAAAATACAAAGCCACATTTACTCAAAAAGCAGTATTGTCCAATAAGCAAAAAAAAAAAAAAAAAAGTTTAAAATGGGCTTTTCCAACACACTGAAGGGCCTTACCCCATAGTCCTTCTTTTCTAAAATTTAGTGGTAAAAGAAAACATTTCACATTTTATTTCCCGCCAATCGTGACTGCTTTTAAAAGTCGTAATAGAAACAGTTCCATTCTGATGAGTGTCAGCATCTTATCTGCACATTTTTTTAGTGGACACCAAAAAATTTTATACATCTATAGTAAAGTCCATGGAAGCTTTAAGGTACAAGACTACATGTTGTAGGCCACATAGATAGGATCTAGCTGGTCTGCCAAAAATCCATCTCGTAGGTGCATACGTTGTTTCTCTCCACGGGAGTTGATAGGAATTACACCAATGTCCACAACCACCACCACCCCTACAATCAGATAGTGTTCCTCCAGGACCACATTGGTGACCAGAGGAACCAGGTCCAAAGCTTCTTGCTCCGATCCATCCAGCTCAACTACAACGACCAATAAATTTGTCCAGGTAAACACCGCACTGGAAGGAAAGAAAAAATAATATTAGCAGTGGGTTTTTTTCATTTTTTTTTCCCATTTCCTTTTTTACCCTTTTCATTTCACCTTGGTTACTTTTTGTTTCAACTCCTAGGGCTCCTTCTGTATGTTCACCATAAAGCATAAGTAGCAAGAGAGAACATGTCTGCAGGCAGGGGCAGGAAAACAGCCCCCGCTAACTCTCACTTGTAATATTGCTGCAATAGTAAGTAGTGGGCTAATCGTCACAGAAACTCAAATCTAATCCTCGCCTGTCACGTACGGAGGTAGTAAGCCAACGTGTGCTTGTCTCTGCAGCCAGAGAACTGTCACAGCACCGCTGTGTTCACAAAGGCATGCGTGAGCAATGTGTGGGTGGAGGTGTCTTCTCAGGGTTTTTTTGAAGAGCAGCCAAGAAGAGCAATGGAGGTTAAAAGAGGAGGCACCAAAAGCAACAGCAGGCACACAATCTGAGCTGAAAGCTCTTTGGGGTAAACTCTGCCTACCGAAGGGGTGCGGAGCCCTGGGAACATTTATATGGCACGCTGCAGGCTGCACAGAGGTCCCCGGCTGCCCGGGGAGGGGGCTTCCTTGCTTGGATGGTGCTAGGTGAGCATGGCTATGTGCCTTCTGGACTGGGCTGGCTGCTGTCCAGGCAGGTCAGAGCTCAGCACAAAAGAGCTGCAATTCTTCTGGACCAATTGGTTTACACAGAAATAAGCAATGTCTCCATCTGTTTTATTTCAGCTGTGTTTTATTTCCGTTGAGTTTAAGGAGACAGGAGTTTTTACATTCCTTAGTAACAGGTGAGATGGTCAAGGGAACATCATTATTACCAGTATCTCCTCTTCACTAAAATAACTTTGTAAGACCCCAGATTTTTGGTTAAGCCTTTGAGCTGAAGCAGACAAATTTTGGGTTTTGCTACTGGGCATCTTTTCTGGCTAAGGATAATGTATTTATCCTTCCAAATGTGTAGGCTGGGAGGGTATGAACGTCTGGCGTATGCTTCCCTCCATCCTCTTCTCCACGTCTCAAATGTCTCCAAAGCCTGTGAAATCTCACAGGAGGTCAGCAGGGCTGAGCCTCCACAAAGAGCAATCTCATTCTGCCTTGCAGGTGCTTAAGACACAGACCATGGTTAATTCTCCCTCTAACTTATTGCATAGCATAAATAATATATTCTACACATGCAGCTCTTATATCAAGCCCTCTATTTTATCTTCTGTTACCTTAATAAAAAGAGGGCTAATTTCTCAGAACTGTCTTGAGCATAAGCATCTGAAAGTTAGACTATATTATGTATACAAGCCAACTTCAAAAAGAGGTACCTACCCTAAAGTCAACACTTGATTGAGACAGAAGGGCACTGTTTTAGTCTAGTAAGACATGCTGAAGTCCCCGTACTTTGGAAACATATCTTACTTTGCCCAAAAGTTAGCTATGAAAATGTGATCTATGTTGATGCTTAACAGAATGGATTTTAGGAGAAAAGTACTTACTATTTTAAAAAAATGCATTTTCAGATCCTGCCAAAGCACTATTTGATTGAACTTTTATGTGCTTATTGATCTGGAAAACTAATGGGCAGCCAAAGCAAGGCTGTGCAGGCTCATTTTGACTTTGCACTGCTAGGAAATGAATTTTAATTCGTAATTATGTTTTCACAGACCTTTTAGTAAGTTTTGATTGATGCTGGATATTAAAAAAGTTAAGTATCAGTCTGCACAGGGACCATCTCCAGAGAGGTCCTAGAATTTTGATGGATTACTGTACAAACATCTAAATTAGTATTATATATATTTTAACAAAAAATCCTGGGGAGGTTTTATTAAAATCTAAGTTAGCACTTGAAACCATGCCTTAAACCTGCTGTTAGCTTGTTACTTGGGAAAGCAATTAATGGCAAGATTCAGGAGCAGGTCCCGAGAACATGGCTTAGGAGTAGTTAGTTTGAGTTCAGAAGACTGATTCCCAAAACTTTCCTGAAGCTTCTATATTATGTCCTAGAGCGCTGACATGCCTAAGAGAGTTTCCATTTAATTTAAAACTCATTTCATATGTCATGATTCTAACTCAACAATGACCACTGTAAGTAAAAGGAAATATTGCCCTTTATGTTCTCACCGGTTGAGATGAAGATGTATTAGCCAGTATGTATAACTTATGAATACAGTACCTTCACAGTCCTGATGAAAAAAAAACCAACCTCAAAACCAAAACCCCAAACCAAAAAACTAGGGATGCAGGAAGGCTGCACTTTCTCAAGAAATTCACACCCAATAGGAGGCGCAGGAGGTCCAGAGTCAGAGGTTGTTGATTTTGCGCTAAAGTTTTTCAAAGACAAAAATACTTCTAAATAAATTTTTAGAGCTGATCCTCAATGACAGAAGTTGTACAGCAGGATCACATGTCAGTCAACAAGTCACCGCTATCCTCAGTAGTGTTAAAGGTTACAAAAATGAGCATGTGTGCCTTGGACACGGAGGCTATTTCTATAATCTAGCAACTGCACGTACCCACTGTCTTTTGTTTGCAACAGGTACTGATGCAGTTAAATCCTTAATGGGTCATTGTAACTGAAACAGCAGCAGCCTCCAACAACAGAGGCTCATGGCCCCGTCCAAAGAAAGGCATATACAAAGTATATATAAAAAGTAAGATTTAACTGGCTATTATTTTGTGTTTCACAAAGAGAAGAGGAGCACCTCTAAGAGAAGCTGAAAGAGAAGTTGAGATAAATCAAGGACAGTCAGGACTAGGACTAAGAATGAAAACTCCACGCTGGTGGCTTGAGAGAGCTCTTAGGCAGAGCACTGGTTAGGAAGAGGCTGGGAACTGTGAACAAACCAGATGTTGTTGCTCTGAACTACTGTGTGTCCATTTTCTGCAGGGACCACATCAGAGCAATGTCTAACTCATCGGCATTCTCTCTTCTTTGAGAAAAAAAACAACCCCGAAGACTTTCAATTTTGGCCTTTGGGCAAAGGGTAGTAACAGTATAGTGTGTCTTCTGAAATCTTGCTCACGTGCCTTGCACATTATCACCCAACTGCTGGGAAGAGTTAAGGCACCAAGAATTACTCTCATGTACTTCTACCTCCTTGCAGAAATACACTGGCCTTTTTCTTCAGTCTTCCCAGCTTACCCCAACGCTTTTTTAGTTGCCACTATCCCACTCAGGATTTCAATGATAATGGAAGGAAAAGGATCCTCAAAGTGCTCTCAGTGGTCTTGGAAAAAGGAATATAATTTAAGCATTTTTGGCCACTGAAACTCACGATGACCATTTCTGCAGGGTGAGAGGGCTACTTCATTTACTGCCCATGAGTTCACACCTTGAGGACACACACATCTCTGACAAACAGGTACTGCTGAACACATCGATTTATGAATCTGTGGCCATCTTCTAACAAAGCTAAATACCTTAATCTGAAAACTCTCCATCCACTGCTGATACTGATCTGACACATTTAGGAGAATTTCACAGCATCCTTAAAGTGTTCACACTGGTCTATATCAGGACACAGAATCCACCGCCCTGTGTAACGGCTAGCTGGCACAAGACCATACCAGCAGGGATAACGCTCTATGGAAGAGGGAGTAAGGCAAACCCTCAGTTATAGTCAGCCAAGCAATTAACTGCCTTAATTTTAACAGATATTAAAGAAAAAAGCAAGGTGTTTTGACTAAAGAAAGCAGTCCAGTCGCTGTGCTTCATTATTAAGTTCACTGCTCCAGGTTACACCTTTGCAGACAGTATTGAAAAGAAAAATGGAGAGTCACGTCTTATCCCCACTAAATTGCTCTGGCTGTTGCGACAAGTTCACTGTGGATGAAAGGAGAACAGCCGAGCTGAGGTTATATCAAAACAAACTACCTAACTCAATCTTCTGATGCAAGAATAATGAAAAGCAATTTGTTCTCATGTCAGCCTCAAGAAATGATTACCTGCTGTGTTCATTTGATGATGTGATACATCGATTAAGACAACATCATTATTAAGTCATTGATTTACTGCTTCAATTTCCATTGTAACCTGGATTTGATCACTGTTTGATTTATTAATAACCAATTCAAAACTAACAGTGTGTTCACTAATAAAATTTATTAGTGTGTTCATTTATTTGAAATGTTTGCTTGCTTACTCCTTCTAATAACAACTCCTAAAGCTTGAACTCATGCCACTTTGCTTTTCCTGGTCAGAATATAAATCTCTAACTCCAAGAAACAGCTACTGACCCACCTGAGAGCTGCTTGGGTCTGTCAAATTACAAGTTTAATCCTTCACTTGCACTTAAAACCATGCAAAAAAATAAACATATTGAATGACCTTACCAGAAAACAGTTCCTCCTTATTAGATCTGTTTGTAGAAAAGTTTCATCCTAAGGACATATTTACAGCTGAGTTATAAATCCTGTGACCATCCTGACAGGCCAGTTCCTGGATCAATTGCAATATCCAAGAAAAAACTCCAGACGTTATAGATATTTCAGCTTTATATAAGGGCCATGGTGTTATATAATCCTTACCATTCTGTGATGCTCTTGTGTGCTCTAATTACAGAGGTTTCAATATCGATCGGATGGTACCTCATCCCTCGTAACTCCATGGCTTCATCTAATGCACCCACAACATAAAGTGCATCATGGCGTTCTGGTTGTGAGGAAAAAAAAATAAATTATTCTGTTCTGCAGTACATTAAAATAAAAAAATGTTTACATTAATAATTAAGTAAAATAAGTATAGCATTTTTAAGTTACCCTTGAATTTCTGAAACCCCAAATTCCAGACTGATAAGAATTTTCCATTACTAAAGTGGGATGCAGAGCAGAACGCAGAAGGAAGGCAGAAGCACTATTCACGTTTGAAGAAGAGAAAGGTGGAAATCTTTATCTAAAGACAGTGGCAGAAATTCCTGTTTTTCTCCCAGGTGGATGCAAAACAGACTCTTTTTATTTTATTTTTTTTTTAAGGTGCCCTAAATAGACAATAGGCTCCTTTTTTCTCTCTTGTTTCTTTTGAAAGAGAAAGGATGGATTTGACCCTAACAGTATAGATGATGTTTTTTCAGTAGTTTAGAGATGGTCAGTACTGATGCTTAAGGTGTCTTACAAAGGTGTTTATCAATAAATTAGAAATATGAGCTATATGCCAGATAGCAAATTGCTCATTCAGGCAAATGGCAAGCTCTGGAGCATAATGCTCTTGTAGTACAAATTTTTACTGATCAAAGAAATAAATGAGGCTGCAATGACACTTCTGAGAAGATATTAGGCTGATATATAAACAACTGTATGTTATCCATGAAGAAATAGTATTTGCTAATAGACTGAAAAAGAAGATAACTGGGTCCTTTTACATTAATGTAGATAGTTGCATGGTGGCAATGTAATGGCAATATAACTTCTACTGGTAATTAAGCGCAGAGACCTTTCTGCACTGGGAGCTAAAAGTGGGAGGAGAACAGGGACTCAGCAAATCTTTGCCAGAAGATTTAAGCCATTTAGATGCTTAAGTTGCAATATCCTCAGAGAATCCCAAATTTTCTCAAGGCTGGGCTATCATGAAATGAAAAAAGCCTGTGCAACAGAAAGTAAATCTCTTCTGGAAGATGCTAACATAAGGACACAGGCAGCAGTCATAATCCACAGTGGTTACTAGGATGCTTTCAAATTTGATGAACTGACTGGTTGGCCGAATAGCAGCTATTCTAACCGCCCTGCCACCGGGGCCTTGGGATCACTCCTGGAGGCACTTGCAGCATTGCTGGAAACCATCCTGTGCCAAGAGCCTCGCCTGCCACCTCAGCCAGCCGCTGCCGGCGTGCTGTGCTCCACATAAGCCGCAGGAGCGCAACGTCTGCCCAAGCAGAGCCACTGTGTGCCTGGCAGGGCTGGCTGGCTTACGGCTGTACACGAGACAAGGGATGTCATAAAAACAATTAACAAACTCCTGTACCTTCCCGACAGAAACCCAGACACCCTGTAGCTTCTGCTGCAGGCTACTGCTTGTATTACATTTCTGTAACTATCCCCGCAGGTTTAAAGACAGGGAAATCGGAGAAATGGACAGCTTCTGTAAATAAGTTTATAACACAATAATTATCAAAGAAGGTGGCTGTCATCGGAGGGATGGCGATCACACTCACAACAAGGCTTTTCCTATTTCCACAGATGTGTTTCTGCAGGTACAATTGCGAGAGCAAATGATGGCATTTTAAGCTGCATTTCCTATTTTTCAAGCTGAAGCACTTGGAACATTAACAGTGCCAAAATGTCACTGGTGGAGGGGATTTGTGGCACCTGAGGTACAGCAAAGGAAAAGCAACTGTCTCAGCAGGGAAATCTTGCCCTCTGTTTTACTTTCCGACTATTTTAACTAAGGCTTTTTTGCAGTGCTACAGATTTCATACACGGCAGGCAGCCAGACCAAGAGACACAGTGTCAGTCTCAAAATATATGCACAGACCCAGATGACGAGAAACCTCTTACCTCCGTTTGCATCTGTGAGTTCCGTTCTTCTCAGGAACCCCAGATAGCCAGTTCGAGCCCAGATAGTCTGTGTGTCTCCGAAGCTGAGTCGTGAATTAAAATGATCTGATTGCAAAGATTCATCTCCGTAGATGGTAAAATACCCACTGGCATTGTGAGTGCTGTGAACCCATATCTAAGTTAAAAGCAATTATACTGGTATTAATTAAAGTAGCTTTCCAGAACGAAGCATTGTTGAAATTTTTTTGACGTGAAT
Organism: Falco naumanni; assembly: GCF_017639655.2. NCBI lineage: Eukaryota > Metazoa > Chordata > Aves > Falconiformes > Falconidae > Falco > Falco naumanni. The sequence goes on along the minus strand of NC_054057.1, from coordinate 51,299,301 downwards.
GTTTTTAGTCATAGCTAGATAATACTATAACGCTTTTTAACACTTGCTGAATTTGTAGCTGACCCAGTTTTAGGCACGGAGACCCCAGTGTGACCTTGCTGCTGTCAGAGCGCGGAGTGGAGCCGTGCCTCAGGAGAGACACGCCGGACTCATGTCTGCGGGGACACCTGCCTCGCAGCCCTCTGGCTCCTGGAATGGCTCAGCTAGTTTGGAGGTCTGCTTGGTTATGGCAATTTTCAGAAAAGCCCAGAGACCACAGTGCTCTTTCCATAGCCTTCCCGCCCCGTTTCAGTGTATTTACACCAGCAGCGCATCCTCCGTAAACACCAGACAGATTATTTTAAAGAGTGCAGCCAGGGCCCTTCACTTCTGGAGGATTCATCTCTTCTAACTCAAGGCATCATGGAAATTTTTACAGTTTCACGGTAATGAAATCTTACAGATGAATCTCACATATTAGATTGTCGTTTCAATTATGACTAAGCAAATTCTTCACGTTGTTAATTAGATCCTTAGTTGCTCATTGAAAATAATATTTTTTTTCTCTCCCTAGAAACATAAAATAAATTGGAGAAACATACAGCCTTGCTCAACTCAGCTAATGGGAGTACATCTTTGTGTTTAAGCACAATGATTATAAAGAGAATAGCACTAGAAAACCATCTAGGTGAAATTGGACTAATCAATAAACTTATTTTTTCATGTAAGTTTCCAATCGAATTAGTGAAGCACCAAGTAGAAAATAATTAGGAAAAGCAGATATTTTTTTTTTTATTTTTTTAACAAACTTCAGCTATTATTAGCATTTATCAGGTTATATTATTAACAATTTTAACAATTATACAAATACCATGCTGCACAGCTTATATACTATAAAGATCTGTAGAATTCACAACTTTCTTAACTGGGCTTTTGATAAGACATACTATAGGAAGAAACCATTGGCCCACTGGCATACACAACAATAGCTTTATCTCTGCAATTTAGCTCAGAGCATATAAAGGTTAAGTTTTCATGACTCACCTCACCAAGATGAGAATCTCCTAAGGGTCCCTTTGTTTCTGGATTAGCAATAATGATACGTACTCCTGGGAGGATCTATTGAAAGAAAACATGAGGCAGTAAGAAATCAGATACCAGTTTATGCAATCATATGCTGGCTCTTCGTCCCCCAAAAGACTTCATTAGAAATAAGAAGAAATCCTTAAAAAGTTAAAGTAGACTTATAACATGAAAAATTAAAATATTCTGTAGATGTAATAAATTCTGAGATATCTGGGAAATGCTACAAACCCTCTTCTCTTTGTGAAAGCTGTTCCATCATGAAAAACTCTTCAGAAATCAAATGTTCACCTACAATATAAAGATCCTACCAAGTGGCCCTGTCTTTCTGAGAGTATATACTAGAAGAGAGAAAAAAAAATGCTAGTCACATGGCGCTTTGTCCTGAAACAAAAAGAAAGCCAGCGGCATCATGCAACCTCCCCAGAACAACAGCCTGCAAATGACTTCATGGAAGGGACACTCAACTGCTACAGAGGTGGGCAGGTGTTGAACTCCAAAACAGAAAAGGGAACATCTTATGACCACGAGTCTCTGCAAAATGATGGTTACTGAGAGCTTTGGATGAGCACCCACAGCACCGAGGGTGGTCAGTGAGCAGGCAGTGCCCTGGTGGCTCGGTGCAGCGGGGATGGTACCCCTCCTTTTGCCCGGAGGCAGAGCGCACTTAGACCTCGGCCACGGGCAATCGGCCAGACAGCGCAGCCAGGGACAGAGCTGAGAGCAGCATCCCCATCCCTGTGAGCCAGTCCTGTGTCCTCACCCTGCCCCAACAGCGATGCCGTGATCAGTAGATAGCGTCAGTAATCTCAGACCAGTTCTCAGTGGAGGTGGGTCTCCATCGACAAAAAGTGCCTTCACGAGTGGCACACTGGGTGGCTGTTTCAAGAGTGAGACGCAGAGGATGAAATACCTTCTTTTTGCAGGAAAGTAGGAAATGCCTCTTGTGTACAAGAGGGAGGCACAGCCCCTGAGGGAGCAGTAACACACCAGTTACTGCCATCGTGCTGTAAACTCAACAGCGAAGAAAGGTCTTCAGCCTACACAGTTGATAAAGCCCTTCTCGACACTACATGTCAAAATAAACCGAAATGGAAATTTACTGAAAAGATGTTCCACAGAAGGTACCTTTAAATCTTCTTTCAGTACTTACTTTTCCTGACTCCATGAGGGGCAAACTATGTGGAGATCCTCTTTCGACTAAACGAACTCTGTAAAATACACGTAAAAATAATATGCATAATACACAGTTGCATTTATTTGGTTTTCATTAATGTTTATTTCTAAAAGGAAAGGTTAATGGTCACAGAGATTAATGTTATTTTTGGAACGGATGAAGCTTATATCTTGTAGGTCATAATCAGGCCCAATATTTAATCTTAATCAAGACTTAGGGCTGGGAAAACAATGAAAAAATGCTGTGTATGAACATTTCCTTAAATATTAAATTCTTCAGATGTAGTTGGTGCCTTTTATTTGTTTTTGATAGACTTTTGTAAATGGAATTCCATGCACAAATTTATTCACAGGAAGAAGGATCTAAAATAATTGATTTCCCACAAGAACATTATAAATGCCAGGGCACAGACAGAAAAGCATGTGAGCTGAGTGAGCAACCACATTCCACGAGTAGTTAACAGTTAAAATCAAAGTCATATCGAAATAACTAATAACCTGGCCTCGGCTTTGAATCCGCATTTGCAATCTTTTAATTATTTTCAATGGACAGTGTTTGATTAACATTTTAATATAAAAAAATAGTTTTAACGAAAAACATTATTACTGCTGAGGTCAGGCCCTTTCTCTGAGTGTGGCTCTCTGGTCCTTTCTCTTCCTTTCCTAGATAATTTATTTTCCCACTAAAGGAACATGAATGGCAGCTATCCTTCAGTGGTATGATGGTCTGGAAGGAAATTCCTCATTTAACCTTAGAAAAGTACTCAGCAGGTTAGAACGAAAGAGACTTTAAAGTCCTAAAATAGCTGACGATCTCAGCCAGTAGATGAAGAAAATTTTGGTAACACCTAGACATTCCTGTATCCCAAGTGAGATAACTTAAAAGTTCTAACAGGCCATGAAACCCTCAAATTTCCCACTCCTGAACATTTTTCATAATCCACTTCACCAAGCTAAATCTGGACTTCTGTCAAAAGAGCTGCTCTTACCTCTTTCCTCCCCTCAGCTGTGATCAGAAAGAAAAAAAGCGAGACAAGATGCCCTGTAAAAGGTAAAGATGAAACATCGCAAGAGAGGAAGACATAGCTAGGAGCAGGTGGGTGGAGAACTAGATCTGGTTAAACTGATCATAAACCTGCAGCCTGTTAGAGGCAGTCACAATAGATCTTGTTCAGCCTGTTTTGAGGTCTTTTATAGGCAGAGTACTCCAGCGCTCAGTTTGGGGAAGGAGCGATGAGACACCGACACCTCAGCTAGAGATCCCTTTGGAGAAGAACAAAGCCTTGGGAAGTTCAGCCCCTAACCATAAAGGAGACAGAAAAAGATATTTTTTTTTTCCTATTTCTTTGCTCCAAAAGTCTTCCATATAAAAGCTGGGACTGTCGAGGTCAAGGCAGGAATAATGAAGTGTTTTATCTGCAGTTCTGGGAAGTTTCTCAACCTTGATGGATGGGGCAGGGCTAAGCCCTGAGGCACTGCACATCACTGTGAACAGCTCCTTACACTAACAGAAAGAGATACCCAAATACCCAGCAATTTCAGACCGCTTTTCCAAGTTATTTTGAGAAGAAAAGTATGTAAAGTGCCTGCAAGGGGCACTGCCTGGAGCAGGCATGGTTAGGCAGCTGCAGCCTGACCTGCTCTCTTGCAAGGTGTGAACTGCAACCACCTTCCAATGTTTGTTCAACTGCCACAGAACTCCCAGACAGAGCCCAAAGCACTAATTACCACTTCTGTGTGTAACCTGTAACGGTATACTGTCCTTTTTCTACACCGTACTGATCTCTCAAACCTCTGTTTTGTTACAGGAGTGCACACACACCTGTGTTTTCTACAACTTTCTCTGCTGAAAAGCAGTAGGGCCACCACTGGATTCAACTAGAGACACAGAAATGGGGCAGCAGAAACCCAGGCAACAGAGGCTTCACTATAAGGTGTATGTGCAAGGTTAAATGATTGCTACTTTAGAAAGGGTATGTCGATATAAGCCATGTTTGCCTTGCTGTTCAAATGGCAAGCTAAATCATAGGTACTTAGGAATATGCAGCAAAGGCTTTAAAAATAATCCTGTGCATATGGAAACAAAAAAATATTGCAAACCCCAGTTGTAATAATGCCTGTATTTCTGGCTTTATATATATATCTTTGTTCTGTAAAATCCATATTAGTGTAGAAATAGAAAATGCCTTAAACTGAGTTCTTCCAAACAGCTGACATCTCCAATTTTTAGATCTGTATTTGCAGACAGGTAACTGCTCTTAGAAGAACCAGTCATCATCTCCACCACTTGGTATCTCCTTTAACAGACACAGGTATCTTGTTTATTACTTACCAACATTTGTCAAATACAGAAAATCTTAAAAAGGAGACAATTTAAAAAACCTCAGCCATAAGCACTGCTAAGAGTGATGGTGTAACAAAGGTCAGGAAGTACTTTATTTAAATTTAAGACTGGTTTAAAAAGAATCCGATTTGCGTAACAGTAGCAAAAAACCTCTGGGGCAGAAGTGTTTGTCAGTGTTGTCCAGCTGCCCAGGGTCACTGCTGGCCTTTGCTCCCTTCCCATTGTTAAGACATGCCTCGGTGAAGTGTTGCTGAACTCCAGGCCTAGCAGAAATCACATATAATAAAGCCATACTACTGGAAATGAATCAACATTCATAAATCTGACAATCTCTTTCTTCTTTGCTTTCAGCATCTGTGCTTCCCACCTTGTTCTTATTATCACTAGCGTATTCTTCTGGTTCCCTTCACCTGTTTCCTCTAACCTTGTCTGGTTTTTAGCACATGACGATCCAGAAGGCGTAATTTCTCAGCTTCCAGTTCTGTTAAACCTCTCCCACTCAGTGCTTTCTGCCTCAATCCCTACAGATTTATCCCAGCAGCGCACTAAACACAGAAATGGCATTTCCTGGAGGCTTTCTGCGAGGGCCCCGTTAGCGCTCAAAAACTTCGACTCCTTTTTAAAAAGTTTCTGCTAAGCTCACAATCCATTTGGGAACACGCTGTTAAATCTCTTAACAACTCTGAAATAATAAAAGATATTTTGCCCCAAAGAGATTCCAAAAAAATAGAAGTAAAACATTACACTCTGATGTTACCAACTCCTATGTGTATACTTAATTTTAAGTGTGTAATAGTCTTATTAATTCGACTGGGACTAGTACTGTGAATAAATTATGGACATCAGGCAATAATTTTTAAAATTAGTTTTACTGTGCCTCAGCATAAAATAATTCAATTGTTCCCACTCTTCCCTAAGAGATATCCATCCTTCCACTGACAAACACAGACAGCAGACACAACTGAAAACTTCTTTGCTTCCCTCTCGGGTGGGCAGCATCACTCTCGAGGCTGGTCTGGCAGGCAAGGTAAAAGGGCAGAGCACAGGGTCCCCCAGACCCCTGAAGAACACCTCTGAATTACCCAGGTGCTGCTGGCAAAGAAACCCAGGGCTCCTCACAGCCTTCTCAGGACCATGTTAGTGAGCCTTCTCCAACTTCACAGCTATAATGTGCTCCCAGACAGCAGGGGTCCGGCATGGGCAAGTCCTGTTTCTCTGCGGTGCTCCAGCCATTCCTTGTTGGGAGCAAACCCGATCTGTGAGTACAGAGCCTTCCTGCTGCCTTCTGCTGCCTTCCAGCCTTGCTGGGAAGGGCAGAGGCGAACGTGGCTGTAGAGCCAGCCTGGGCAAAGAGCCTGAAAATCAAGTGGATGGGATAAAAATGCTGCCCTTGGGCGTGAAAACTACTTTTGCACCTTCTGGTGGTTTGCAGCCAAGCTGAGAGGGAAAACATAAAATGAGTGACCCACTGTAGAGCAGACACAGGGTTTCTCTCACACCAAAATGTCACACTGGAGCAGAAAACATTCAAGAATCGTTGCACTGTTACAAAGCTCTAAGCAGTGATGATACACGGTGAATCTGTAGCATTTATATAGTATAGTATAGGCAAGTACGATTTTTATATTTTTTTCCCACTGGTTCCTAAAAATTAGTCTTTTTTCTTAAAAAAATCTCTAACTGGAGTTGTACAGTTGAGAAAGCTGCCTGTGCTTCCAAATCTGGCTGCTGGGATTTCACAGGGAATGAAGCTACAACACCAGTGTGTGCTGAACTTCTTTTTTTTTTGTTACGATCTAATGCATTGGACAGATTTCATCTCCTTTAAATCAAACATTTACTATAGAAAAGCAGGATTGAAATGACTTCAGAATGAAAACTGGCAAGCTGTAACTAACTGGGCACTGTAATCGCTGTGCAGCAAAGGGGATATTGAAATACTGTACCAATGTCTTTCTGCCTAACTATCTCACATGAAACTGCAAGTTTTGTTTATGCTTCTTTTCAGATCTGGTCCATTTGGTGATGAAAACTCTCCAAAATACGTTCTGCAGCCTGCTAGTATTTTGCACTAATCAGAGAGTTTGTCAGCTGAGCTATTAACTATTGCTTTGGGAATCCGCAGGGGCTGAAGCGTGCAGAGTGGTACTAACTGGTGTTACGATGCCAAAACTGGGCAAACCTTCAAAGCTGGCTGTGCTGTGGCTCTGAGAAAGACTTTGGATTCTGTGATTCTAATAGAGATGGAAAGAAGCTGTGAGGTTATCCAAGTCTCGCTCCCTGCCAAAAAAAGACTTCCCTGCAGTGCACTTTCAAGTGCTTTGTCTACTCCTGTTACAGATGATGGGGCTTCTTCCACTTCCCTTCAGAGTTTATTTCTCAGCTGAATGTATTTTATATTCAGGAATCTTTTTTCCTCTGTGGTGCTTGGCACAAACCGTTCTTAGCTTTCCATTGTTATTTCTAACTAGCTGTCCACGTCCAATTCAAAGGAGTTATTCCCACTGTCCCCTTTCTTTTAAAACGTAACTCAGCTAAAGAGTTTATCTTTTACCCTAACACTTGGTCAAACCCCATATCTTGGACTTTTTTCTTTCCTTTATAGCCATTTACAGAAGCTGAGCCATGGTAACTGCCCTCCTCCTCCTTGCCAGTGTGCCAGCATCTTCTGCTGTTAGCCAGGCTTGGGCACTGAAGCGCGGCACTGTCCATCATCTCAAGCTCCTATTTGCCTGTTTACCCTCCTGTCCCTTCCTCCTGCCCTAAGCGGTCTGTTCTTACACCACGTCACTTTGCAGCCATGCCAGCTTGGAAGTCCAGCTTTTTGGTTTCTTTAATACTAGCTATTTTGCGCACTGATTTCTTTCAGTAGCTATTTTGGGATGCTGCCACTCTTGAAAACCTTCAGCAACAAAACCTAGAGGAAACCAGATAGGATGTGATGCACACACAACCTAATATATATTGAAAATTCACTGTATGTAAGTCCCCTCCTTGCCTATAGCCTTTCCATGGCAGAAAGAAACAGCTGATGCTCTCTTTGGTTTCATTCCAGTCCTATTTCTTAAATTTTCCTGCTGATTGTCATCTTATGTGAGCAGTTGAGCTTTCAGGGAAGAAGGTGGGTGTTTTCTTATCCTGCAAAGAACTGATGCTTTGAAAATTTTTGCGTATTACACTGGAATAGAAAAGTGAAATATAGAAAGAAGCTGTAAACAGAATCTGAAAAAAATAATGTCACAGGTCAGAAAGAGATTATTTATGTTTACTGTTTCAGTTTTTTGGTTTTGTTTTGAAATGTAAGTTAATTAATTCTCCAAACTGAAAATGCTTTTACTACCACCACCATGAACAAAAATTAAAAGTTCAAGTAGGGTGTTTTGACCACTTTGAGAATTCCATCTTTTTCCTTAAGCTGAAAAAGATCTGTCAAAACTGACTTCTGATCTCAATACAATGGTGTTTTCTGGTGAAAAAAGACAACCACCTAACGAGGAATTTTAACTAACATCTATTTGTAAGGCATTTAATGCCAGAGAGCACATATGCTTTCATGTTGCTATATCCAGAGCACAGTGACTTCTCAGTTCCAACTCAAATGGCCAGGAACTATTGTCATGACCTATTGCCATCATCAACACCTTTCAGATATATATATATATATATATATATATATATATATATATGTGTTGCTGTCTAATGTTGAGGTGGTGCCTGGGTAAGACTGATGGTGGGAAAGGGCTGATGCAGCCTGTTCTGATTTTCTATAGCAAGAGGAAAGATGGGCACTGTAGGTAACAGTGGGAGCCTGGACTAGTGTCAGGGCTCTTTGACACTCAAGACTTGCAGTGCATCGTCTCTTTACTCAAATACTAAAATATTTATACATAAACTATTCCAGAATTTACAAGTCAATGAGCTAATTCTACCAAAAATGGAAAAACAGAAAACATAAGCTCTGCCTTCCAAAATGACATACACAGATCAAATAGCCAGATCTGAAAAGGAGGAAAATGACATTGTTGAACACTTAGGCTGAAGGGAAAATCTAGCTAATGAAGAAGAGTTTCCCTGCATCATCCTTGTTTCCTCAGAGCAATTTTCCGCCCATCACATGACCAATTCAGATAATGGATAAATTCACTGAGACTGAAAAGGGGAGTTTTGGATTGAGGCAAACTTTATAGCCAACAAAATGAACAACCATTAAATGTTCTATATGTCCTGGACGTATTTCAGTCCTGTTAATTCAATAATCAACAATTTCAGTTAAAGAATCAGCACTAAATCACTTCCTTTAATGTAAAGACTTTTCTTCACTATAAACCTAAACTACACCTCATGTGGCAAATTCCCTGAGGTCAAAAGCAAACAACTTCCAATCCTTCAGACAGCTGAACAAAGCAGCAGAAAAGGTTACACAAGGATTTAAGATGCTTTGGAAAAACTGGAAAGGGATTGAAACGGGGAAGAAACTCTGGTTCAGGAAAGGGATATTCAAAACTTCATAGAATAAAAAAGTAACATCAATTTTATCATATAAGACTACGGGAATATGTAAAAAAACTAAGCTATGTTTATGTCTGTTTTCAACCTTGGAGTACTTTAAAAATATTCAGCTCTCATCATATGTGAACCACATTGAACTTGCTTGAATTAACTTTTGCACATCGTGTATAGCACAATACGCAACCATGTCAAGTGAACGCTGTGGACTGGGACTCTTTGGTGTCCCTCCTGGCCCCACCTGACACCTACTGTGCCCCATCAGGCACAGCATCACCCTGCTCTGTGCCTCAGGTTCATATTTGCAAGAACAGGCATAATGCTGCTCTCAGCTGGTATCTTTTTATTTACATGACAAACCTCCCAGGACATGGTGTTTATCACTAATTGTCTTAACAGCACTTTTCATAATCACAGTTGTGATCTGATGATTCTGTTTAATTCAACGTGCTTTTTCTATTTCATAATCATCTTTATCTTCCTAGTTCTAATCGAGAAAAAAAGAGACTCCACACACAGGGAAAACTTTCATGATAACAGACTTGGGATCTGAAAACATCTGCATCTAATTGAATTAGCTTATATGGTGTTAAAAAATGATGGAAACAATTTTATCTTCCTTGACACAATATTCATATTCTACATTCACACAATGTAATCAAAGGTGGAATTTCTGAAATCAACTCATCCTCTTTCACTTGCCCTCCTGTCTTGCTGTAACCTTCAGAATTCACCCTGCATTTCTTGGGAAGAACTGGCAGAAAGTTTCCTCTCCTTAACAAGCACCAGAGACATTTCCTTTGCATGGCAAACTTCAACACACAGAGCTGTTTTTTCAGTTGAAATAAAACTGCAGATTACCACTCTGAAGAAAAGGTCAGCGGTGCCAGGAGCAGCAGTGCCTGGTACACCTGAAGGGACTGAAAAGGAACTGTCCTTTTCCCAGGGGACTTACTGGGAACCCTGGCTGAGCTTCACAAGACTCTTCACATAGGTAAGCTCATCTTCTGCAAACAGACACTTAGTATATGCAATATTAAGGATATGTGAAGCTTGAAGCAACATATTAAGAGCTATTGAAGAGAGCTATTTAAGAGCGTATTACACCTCTAACCAATTTAGTGTTGGATCCTTATATAAATATAGGATGCTTTTACTGTTTTTCAGGGCCCTCCTTCCCAGCCATAACCATTCAGTATTCCTACAGCCAGAGACTCCACTGCCAACAGGAGCCAAACAAGTGCCTGAGGCTAGCAAAGCTGGAGTGGGTCTCCAAGGTGGCAGAGCCCTTTTCCCAGGGGTAACCGCCAGCACAGCACCCTCTGTTGAATTATTTGTTGCAAAAAACTGCCAGCATGTGGGACAGAAAAGGTCCTGTCCTTCTGCAGAGGCTGGCAAGAGAAAAGGGGAAAGGAAAGAGGGAAGTTTAGGAAGCTCCATCTCCTACACCACACCACAGCGTGCGGCTGGGTCTGGCAGAAGCTACAAAAGCTCACTCCAAATTTTACATGTATTCATTCAACATTTTCCTTCCAGAGCAGATGTCTCCATTGTGAAATGCACTCTAAGGTAGCAGTATGGGAAAGCAGCACTGTTTCCTCCACTACTGAAACAGTAAACGTACTCTATGTTGATCACTGTCGGCATTTTAAAGAATCACTGTTTAGTGCTCCATTAGTGGTATCTACCAAAATGAGGGAAACAAAGCAAATTATGCTTCAGCATACACTACCTGCAAAAATCAATTACATAAGACAATTTAACTGTAAAGAAAATGAAATAATGAAAATTCCAGGTTTTTTTAAGACATTCCTGTATGGTTAGACTCATGGCAGACTCTGGGAAGAGAAAGAAAGAAGAATGGGAATAACTTTATATATATATATGGGGGAAAAAAAGGAAGATTTTCTAATACATCTTCCTCAGAAATGTAAGCAGCCAGCTTGCTTTATCAATTCCCAGCTTCTGTAAGGAGCATGACTGAAAGAGAAGGAACTATAACACCGAAGAAACGCAGTATATTCTGAAATGGGAAATCCCTTTTTAAAGAAACAGCATCAGACGTTCTTCAGGAATAAAAATGTTGGTGTATTTTAATAAGCTGAAATATTACTGGGAAATTTCAAACTGGTTTGTCAAAACAAACAAAAATTGATTTTCCATTTAGTTCTTCTACTCATGGCTGAAGAGTAACATGCACATGAATGACAATTGCAAACAATCAAACAAATGTCCAACTGCAGTCCGCTGACTTTCCTGGAAAGCTAGGGCTTTTTATTTTGCCTTTGTTTTTGTCTTACTTGGTACACATGACAGTATCCTCTTTCCCCTAAGCCCTCCAGGGAAATATAACTGGAATTTCTTGATTTGTAGTTAGAAGTATGCTAAACCACATCCTCTCTCAAAACCTGCACTCAGAGCCAACTCTCATTGTCCTGTTCCACTGAAATCATAATATTGTAATCCCTTGAAGATGACTTTATCAAGGAAGAAACAGACTTGTTTCAAGGGAGGAAATATTTCAGGAGCTAGTAGTCTTGCCTTAGCAAGCACAGAAATTTGCTTTGTAGGGCTCCCATCCCCCTAGTTTAATTTCACAGCTCAGACTGACTGGGACAAGAAGGGGTGACTTACTATCTGAAAGTCATTGGATGTTCATCCCTTTCTCCTGCCCTGGAATAAAAGTTGCTTTATGCCTGGAAACATGAAGCATCCTCACAAGCTCTTAAAACAGGTATATTTACAAATTTTGCTGTAACTCCGGATCCTCATACGTAAACAGTGCAATCCCTTAGATGTTATTTGCTCCTCTTCAGTTTCCCAGGTCATCAGCTTTGTCCCTAACCACTGACTATCCAGCACACAGAGGTTCAACAAGTCTCTTGGTTTGTCCCCTGACACAGGCAGGAACAGCAAGAGGGAATCTTTCCTCTAGACAGACTGGGACTTCTCCTCTAAGCCAGAACTGGAAGTGCTGACACGATGCTTATCAGCCCGAATTAACATTTTTTTCCTGGGAGATTTGTTTCCCATAGATCAGAAACAGCACCAAGGGGATTTCTGAGACAGCAGGATCTGCATGGCAGAAACAAAACAACGTTGCTACAAGGCCAAGGCTGTATCTCCTCCTGAGCAAAACCATGAAGAACGAGGAGGATTTTGCCAGTACCATGACAGCTTAAACTCACTAATGAGATTCTGCAAGTTAACGGGCAAAATGCCTGAAAGCCAGACGTTTCTACAGAGACACCTCAACATGAAGCTGCATCGTTACTTATCATACTTAAAACTCTGAGGGATTTCAGTTTTATTTTAAAGACCTCAACCCTTCCTCCTCTCAACTGAGCTGCCTCTTCTACTGACTTCACAGCAGTGAAAGTCTTCTCATTTTTCCATGGGAAACCTGTTTCTGTGATAACAGAAAAAAAAACCCCAAACCGCTAAAGCAATAGATAGTCAAGAAAAAAAAGCATGGGTGATGTCTGAAACTTGGAATTGGAGGCACCCAGATGAGAAGATCCTCAAAGCTGGGGATGACCAGAATGGCACTGCTGGAGGTAGCACCTGACAATTCAATTTGTAAACAAGCTTACTACATATAAAGCACTCACCGGTGGCTTTCTGAGGCCAGTGACTTGTGAGGTTTATGTTTTGACCAGTTTCCCAGGCATATAGCACTTCAAACCTCAAAATACTCTACACACTTTGCCTACTGAATCTTACCACAAGGGAGAAGATGGCTGGGTGTCAAAGGGGGCAACAGTAGATTTTAACTACCCTTCTGGATCCCACACAGAGTGAATAATTGAGGCCTGGTATTTTCTTTAACCTGCAGCTGGGCTCTGTATGCCGTAACTCATTACAAGAGCTGGAAAAAGCACTGCTCCCCAGAGCATCAGGGAGCACTCTTCGAAGCTCCTCTTTCGCTACCGTTGGAAAACGGCTTTCAAGTATGATTAAGCAAATGAAGTTTCACAAAAGGTAACTATTTCACTGTCACTTGCCATTAGCGTGTCTCCTTCAGACGTATCTCCCCCCAGTTTCTTTTCCCTACTACGTGACTATAAAATGGTTATCCTCCATGCTGTGACTGTACTACAGAGCACTGCTACGGCTATGGCTTAGATAATAATTTACCTAAATAGCTTTTCTTTACCTAGTAACCCTATAATAAGAGTATTTTTCAAACTAGATGGAGTAGAAGTGTTTGACAATTAGGAAAAAACCTCCCACGGCTTTGTTGCTTGGTATTACCCAAAACAAAAAAATATATACAACATGAACGTTTCAGTAAAATATGGAGAAGGATAAACATTTGACAGCCAGAATAAAAGGCTATTTTTCTTTTCCTGCATGAAGTCTGAAATGCTGAAATATATTAAAATGAAGCCAAAGCCTTAACTCATTCCTTTTGATAGAGTCTGCATTTGAGACTGGGCTCAGAATATAAGCAATCTATATAAATAAATCCGAAGTAACTGTTTTCACATATGTTTGAAATGCTGCAAGTGTGCCCTTCTTTTCTTGGGGAATGTGATTCAGAATTTCCAACCTCTGAAATCACCTTTGTCAAGGAGACAACGTCTCAGCAAGTCTGACGAAGTTCAAAGATCCCTGAATACCCCCGAAGATCAAAACAAAAAAGAAGATTTAGCACAACATACAAGTGACTTCCTAATAAATCAAGTCTGCTAATGACATAAATATATACAAGGGGTACTTTTTTGTAAGAGAGACACTAATCTGCATCACTCCAAGAAGATGCCAGTGATCGCATAAGAAGAGAAGACACCTATTTGTACAGCTCCGCAAACTGTTTCTTTAATAAATACAGGAGGTAATCAGGTTAAAATAATTGTTCTAATGATGGAGTGGGAGTATTTCAATGAGAGACTATGGATACCACAAGCCACCCACTGAATGACAGCCAGACTAAAAAAACTAGTAACTTAAACCCAAATACATCTTGGTGCTTCTAGTCTCTTTGGCAATATCCCACACCTGGATCTGGCTCCCTGTCTGGTGCCAGCTGCCTCACCATGCCTGTGACCAAGAACCATCCAAGCAGCTCACCATAACATGTGGCTCAAAAGGAAATCTAGTAAACCACAGCGGGGTTTAATAAATTAAACTCTCAAGTTTTCTAACCCTATGGAAAAAACACAGGCTCAACTAGATGAAATTGAATAATTTAAATGATCATTTAATGCACCAATTATTTCACCAAAAGGAATACTGAAAGACAGGATAGGAAGGATATGAGAGGTAAGGGTGCCTGCATATATGAAACTACAGATGGCATCAAATAAAATTGAGAACATTGTTTACTAGCACAGGTTGAAAGTCTTCATCCTTCCCTAGTTTGGTACAGAATGTGGGTGTAGTTCAATAATCAGCTTAATCACAACTTGTAATCAAAATAAGGGGAAACTTTCTATTACAAATGCATGCAAAATGCTATCAAAATCTCCGTCAATACATACCTGACTTGATTAGTAGCGCTCTCCCCCTGGAAGTCTAAGCCTCCACTCTACCAGAGCTCCCAAGCTGTCACTCCCTGCTACTGAACAAGAGGACTCGTGCCATTCTTCCCTGCTTTTGGGGGTGGATATAGATTGACTTTGTTCCTTTTTACTTCTTTGTAATTTTAAAATAAATTCCAATATCAAAGCAGATCTTTTCTTGCCCAACTTAGGGAAGGACAATGATTTTCATAATTATTTTTTTTCTTTATGGGTAAGATTTTGTAATAGAAGAGAATATTAGAATGCAGGAGGATGTTTATCTTTACAAGATTTGCAGGAACTTTCAACTTTAGGGGATCAATGATCTTTCTCAGCCATCACCAGATGGATCCTTCAGCTCACTAATTAAAACTTCTGAGGAAATCCTCTATACAACATCTTAAATGTGAAAGATACAGAAATGCAGAAAAAAATGCCTATGTTAAAATTTTGAGCAAAAATTCAAAGTCAAAATATTGTAACATTTTAAATGACATTTTATTTCTTATTCATACCAGCTTAGTTTCAAATTTAAGGTAATTGCAGAATTTAAACTAGCAGGTTAAAACAGTAACATTTTGAAAAAAAATTGAATTATTCTTAAAAAATATGTTTTAGAATATTTGCAAATATATTGAGACATTTGAAATTCAAGCCTGACCTGCTGAAGAACACTTAAAAAATATTTTTGCCTGTCTATGAGAAAGGAAGATTTATTTTGGAATAAATGAGGTCTATTCTCAGTTTGATGAAGTGGTTTGTTTTGCCAATAAATAATTTTTCTACCAAGAACTAACCTGCTGTTAAGAATGAGGAGGCTGTGGCATTTGTATGCTATTATCAGATGTATTTTTTGTTGGACACTTTTAATTTTATAAGCACACGTGCATATTGTTTTGTAACACCCTGGATAAATGGGATGCTTGGGTTTTAGATTTACATCTTTACTGCTACAAAAGCATGTAAGTGTTATAAAAGCCAACATCTTTCAAGTATATGGTGTTTTGGTATGATGAGAAAAGAGGCTCACTCTCTCTCCTTTTTATCTTCCAAGCACTTCTCAGCTTTTAGCATATTTAGGTGCCTTGTGTTTAACCACCTGAAAAGCTCTCTGAGGAGAACATCACTGGTCTAAAATGATGATGGATCTGAAAACCAGCAGTTTAGGCAGCAGGACAAGAATATGAATATATTCATTCTATTTCTTTTTCCTTTTTAGGGGGAGGGGATAAAGTTCTTTTCCCAAAGGCAGCAGCAGAGAAATGCAGCCAACAACCTGACAGGGTGCTCATGCCTGGTGTTTTGTTGCATTTGTCCTCCCTGCAGATGCACTCAGGCACATCTACATGACCTGAGTTGCACGGTGAGTCAGCAACTGGGACCAGCCATGCTGTGCCGGCACAGCCTGCTGTGCACCAGCTCACGTGTGGTGAAGCATTAATCCACCTGTTTTGCCTTTTGGGTCTGAGTTAACCTCTCTAAACAGCACGTCAGCCACTTGGTGCCAACTCAGGAGTCTCCTGTTTTTTTTATTCAACAGCCCAGGTGAGACTTGACTGTCTTTGCTCACTCTTTCTCGGCCATCCTGGGGATACTCTGATTTTTAGAAAATCAATGAGATGCCAAGTACAATACTGATGTACTGTCACCAAGAGCAAGCCAGAGTTGTATACTCCTGCTATTAGGATGTTACTCAGTTTCCAAAAAGAGGTGTCTAACACCACATGAGATAGCACAGGGTGCCTGGACATCTCATTAGTGCTAGCAAACACAACACGAGCTCTATGGGAGACCCTGCTGCAGTAGGTGTAGCATCTAAAACAGCACTGATGCTTGCAGTTAGGCAATCACATCTCTTCCTGGTATCGTAACTGATGCCAGCCACTGATGGAGTGGTTGCATCCCTGGCACAAGTTTCCTAAATCTCCAGGTGAGCCCGGCCCCAGCCATTTCCCTCAGCTGACAACTACAGCCAGAGCTGCAGAGTCCCAGCAGCTAAACCAGTGGGCTGGTGGCTCAAAACCACACAGAGGCACACAAAAAAGGTGTTTGAGAACCTTCAACCTGACCTAAGAAGCAAACCATCCAAATAATGTGAAAGCTGGGAGGACATGTCTAGTTTGGTTGATGGACCACCCCTAGATCTCTACCCAAATCACACATCACACAGGCATTTTGATCTAAACTCCTACCAAGCAACATTTTTGTAAGCTGTGAATTGTGCACAAATGTCCAGATGAGCTTGAAATAGTTGTATTCAAACTAATTATTAATTTTTATAGATGTAAACAGGATCTGAATAATCTCAGAAAGATGAACTACAGCTGCTTTTGCAGCAACTAGGAAGTCTTATCATGGCAACTAAAAAAAATAATAATAATGTTCAGTCTTTTCCAAATTCTGGAAAATATCTTCTAAAATACAAAATCTGAAAAAAAAGATTCTCACACTTTTTATGTTGTTGGGGGACTGGCTGACCTGCAAAGACTCGTTGGGTTGTTACTATACAGTCTCACAGCTATGTACAGCAGTCTTTCAGTTACTGTTAAGCAATAGTGACATTCAGTTCCATAAAAACGGTTAGAAACAGCAAGTGTGATGACACTATGTCAAATAAAATTGTTTTCTCACCTAATTTATGACCCATGAATCTAATTCCAAATTCCACAGGACTGAGTAAATGAGGCATGGCTTTAATCCATAAAACTAAAATCTACATTACCACAATCTGAGAAACCAACTCTAAAGATCATCTTCCGTGCTCTGTAGAACTAGTCAGTAAATATAACTAATATACTACCAAGTCTGATCCTGATAACAATGTCTACTTCTTAATGACATGACAAAGGCAGAGAAATAGTATGCCCATGATTTATGCAGCTTTTATTAACAGTAAATCTTATTTCCTCTATATATATACGATTGTATTGTTTATAATTTTTATTAACTGTGAATGTTATGTTCTCTTTCTGTATATGTTTCTAAATACTTACCTTCCAATGAATAGTCTATAAGTGTCTTTCTCCTCTCAGAAAAAATAATTTCAAATAAGGAATTAATCTACATTTGCTTTTTTCTTTCCCCTCTATAGCTACAGCTTTATTTTTAGTAATTCATTAGCTCTTTCTCCTGCACTTGAATGATGCTTACATGTATCTATCTACATTGTGCTCAACTTAAACTATTTCAGAGCTCTTAGATTAGAGCAAACACTATGGGTAAATAAGTCTTACCTTACTGTGTCCATTAAAAAATAAACATTTGATTTCTAAAGTTAGAAATAAACATTTGATTTCCAAAGTTAGTCATGTAAGCTTCCTTCCTCACCAATAAAGAAATAAAACTACCTTAAAGGTCAATTCCTCCCATGCTGGTGCATGTCTGAGATAGCTGCAATACACTGGTGGGGTGTGTGCCTCTCCCGTGACTGCCGAAGGAGCCTGGCAGACCACTTCAGGCTGGATGAGATCTGTTCTGGTCACAGGGTTTGCTCCGCTCTTAGGTAATAATATGCTCCACTTCTCATTTCTTTTTTACAACATAAATCTTTCAACTTCTCAAGTAAATCTCCTTTTGAAAGTGCAGTGCAGAGATGGTAGGCTTACATAACGATAACACCTTTTTACAAAAAAAAGGCCTTTATTTTGCTTGGTTGAGTATGAGCATGGACTGTGCTGTACACAGCAGCCCTTGCAGTTGCTTGGCCAGGAAGACCAAGTTTTCTATGGCTGGGTTATGCAGACAGTAGCATCCCAAAGGATGGATCAGACATAAGCATTATTGTTGGTAACATTGTGTGCAAAGGAATAAAGAAATGGTGAAAGTCAAGTATCTTGCAGTTCCTTTCCTCCATCTGCCAAACTCCACGTGCTAGAAGAAAATAACTGTATGTGTATGTGACTTAACTATCCAGAGGATAATCTGGGCCTGCAGTGCCCTGAGGTCTGCACCCTGCAAGCTGAGCCGGTCATTTTGATATAGCTAAAGTTGGTATTCACCTAAGGGGGACAAATTCTCTGTTAAGCTTTTAAGAAGGATGAAAGAAAAAGAACAAAAAAAAAAGAAAAAGAAAAAAAAAAAGGAAAAAAACACCCCTATTTGAATAATGTTTTTTTTAAAAGAACCAGGACTGTTGAACACTGTCAATTAATGTTCACCTTTTCCAGAGTTAACAGAAAATATTTTGTTTTGTTAAAATTTTGTAAAGAGACTACTTGCTGGCCTTTTGACCAGAGTACTGGAAAACTGAATTGTATGTGAATGGGTATTTTCTAAAATAACACCTAAAATCAGAAGTTTCCCTCCAACTTTAAGATTTCAGACATCTCCTTAATGTTCTCGCTTCTTGTATATTTATCTAACATTAAAGACAGAACTTGAAAATACCCACAGTTACAGAATGTGGTTGCTCACAACGGCTGAAGCTGACAGTCTATTCCCTCATAGTCTTGCAGCATTAAGAATTGCAGCAAAATTCCCCCATGGTATCCCCACTGGCTAACAACCACCAGCCCAGGGGAAACACCTCTGTGCAGCTAAAAGGCCCAACGGGACTCCATTTCTTAGGGACCAGCTGGGTTGCACCCCCAGAATACCAGCATCATGAAATCCTGAAGGCAATAAAAGCAGGGCATCTTCTTAGTCACTGCAGCGCTGATGTCAGATGCTTCAGTTTTATCAATGGTAAAATTAATTAAGCAACTAATAAAAATGTCTATGTCTGCTGGCTGGTAGGAGTTAGCACAAATTATTAATGAGGATTACAAAGGTTTTCAGGGACCGTGAAGTTTGCTGAAGTAGCTTTCTTGCTAGTAACTCTGATAATTGTGTGTATTAGAGAAAAAGAAAAAGGTGGTTCCGACCTGTCATGCCTCAGTGCCCTCATATCAACATACACTGTGGTGGGATCTGGTCCAGATGTTCCCTGTAAACAACAACATCAGCTAATGAGAACCTGAAGGCTGGGAAGAGGAAAGAATTTTACCCCCCCCCCAATAACTGAATGTTCATTTCACTGCTAATTATGCTAATCAAATGACAAGTTATATTTAAGCTCTTCATCAAACAAAGCTCAGCTTTTACAGAATCAGAAAGAGCACTGGAAAACATACCTACCGTCAGGTACTCGTTACCTCGGGGATCGGAAAAACATCAAGCGGTCATACTACTTAATCAAACACATGTCAACATAGGTTTCATTTGCTACAGAAGGCCAAGTAATCAGGACGTGGATAGATACAAAAAATGTTAAACACGTTTTGCCATATAAAGGAAGGCTGAAAATGCTGAGGAGACACAGTTTAATGGCAGAAGCACATGGACAGGAATGTGAAGCATGGTTTACTGAGAGTCTTCCATACATGCAACAGAGAATATACTTGAAGCTAAAGATAGTCAAGGTAGCACGCATGACACGAATCAATGTGGACTGAAAGTCTGTAAGCAATTATTCTGATCCTTTCCAGTCTTCCACTGCATAATTTACATCCTTGCTTTATGTCACAATATTTAGTTACTTGAGAAGCAGTAGACTAATTTTAGTTTCCTTTCATGCAGAGATGATAAGAGTCTTCTAGGCCTTTCCACCCACAGCTTTGCTGCAGTTTTGTAACCTGCTATGATCTTCCCTTATCCAAAACTTCAAATTCATCACCACTGAACATCATGTGAATTCCCAATGCTCTAGTCTAGGGCTCTTTTCTCGGCTGCATACCTCACGTCACTGCTAAGCAGAAAGCTACAAGAAAAGCATAGCTTCATTTTCAAACACTGGAACTTTGGAAATTTTCTTTTCAGCAGATAAATTCACCTAACCTTTGTAATCTACAGGTGCAGGAACTCCTTTATCAGTTATTTAGATGTTTACTACTTGAAACAGCAGGCAACGTCAACTCCCAATGATTTCTGTCCCATTTGCCATATATTATAGAGTATAATTCTTCATATTAGGAAGGTCTAGGGCTAAACTTTGCATTTCTGCAATGCTGGCTCCTAGTTCCACTGTTTTTTGGAGCACTAAAAATTGTGATGGAGTTCCACAAATGGATAATTTTTGTATCTAAAGGGGAAAAGAATTAGCATTACCAATTGATACTTACTGTACAGATACTGATAGTGACCCACCACCAGAGGAGAAAAAGAGTAATAGAGCTGCACATGCATGTTAGCCTCTTTAGCTTGTTATACACAATACAAGATACAATATCCTCTCTAACTATTAACGACACAATTTTCAGTCTACTAGTAAACTCAGCAGTGTAACAGACTAGTGCTGAGTGGAGAACTTATTTGAAATATATGCAACATTAAAAAAAACCACCAAAATCAAGAAACGATTGGTTATCTTCAAAAATAAAACTAAACCTGAATTGATTAATAAAATAATGAAAACAGTCATGTTTGAAAATCAAAGACAATCACTATAGCATTTGTTATTTTCAGTGTGAATGAAATAGTTACAACAGACAGCTAATATCTGATGAAACCTGCATCCAGATACAGCTATACCGGACTTGTTTACAATTTCATAGAAGGATCTGAAAATCCCCAAATCTCCAGACTCAATTTCTAGTCTGTCCCACTGTTGGAAGCTGATAGGTGGGTATTGAGGGAACATGAAAATCCCCTACCTGCTCAGCCAGCTTCCCCAGCCTGTGAGGCTATAGCAGCAGGAATAGCAGGGATGAGGAAGAGAAGGAAAGAAGGTAACACAAGACAAAAATAATAATAAAAAAATGGGAATGAAGGGTGGGAGAAAAAAAAAGAAGAGGAGAATGCAAAAAGCAGGGAGTAAAATAAAAAGAAAAACAATGTCAAATACAGGAATCTTACAAATTAACCATTATACCATTAAAGGTTAAAAAAAGTAAAAAATGAGGTGTCAACATTTTAGTAGAGCAACAGAAGAGACAGCTGTAGACTGCTAATCTTGGACAGACTTAAATGGTTTTAGGACACTACAGACAATGTTGTTAGTGGAAAACATGTGTCTAGCATACTGATATATTTTTGTTTGTTTGTTTTGGTGAAGAAGTCAGTAAACATTATGGCCCTGTTATTTTAATGAACATCCACTGAGGCAGGGGTTCCAGGTATGCCATTTCACTACTAAAAGAAGTTTGTAAGCAATGTCCTCTGGAAATGAAAAGTAAGCTTTCCTTTTGGAAAAACAAAATATTAGTACACAATGAAGAAAGATACTTACACCTTGCTTCATACAGATTAACCTGCTCCTAAAGTGAAATAAAATCAAGGCTTCATGCACAACCTAACTACTAGAAGACCCTAAGTAAACAGAGTAACTTCATAGTTCATAGTTCAGTAACTCTTCATTCTTAGCCTATTTGTGTTGATAAATGGTGTAATGCATGTAAAGAACAGTAAAATTAAAAGCTGATGAAACCCCATCAGTTCTGTACCATGATCGATAACACAACAAAGAGACAAAATACAGTGGTGACTAATCCTAACCTGCTACTGTCACATGGAGCATCTAACACCAGATGGCTGCAGTGGGGCTTGCCCTACAACTTGTGAAAATACACAGCTCCGAGACTACTGCTATCCCACATCCCTCTTACCAAACTTCTGAATTCCAGCGAAGTTAAAGACTACAGGAAGCTGCCAGAGCAGCATCTTAAAATAGGTTTATTTTTGATGTGGGGGAAGATGAAGCATTTAAGAAAATAGGATGGATCTGCTTATTAAAATTGATGCCCCAAAATAGAAATATTACTAATAATCCAGGCAGAACGCTGCAGTGTAACTGCAAGAAAGCAGAATTGCTGAAATCCGTGAGTGATATAATCATTGCCTGTGACCATACTGCAGGTCTGGAGAGGACTTTGAGAGCACCAGAGCCTCATACAGCTTTTCCCTAAGGAAGGACTTGAGAAACAGCAGTTGAAGCCTCAGCACCGTCCTTCTGCAGCCAGCTGCAGCTGAGATGCTTTGAAAGTGTTTCAAAAGAAGCTGTCGTAGCCAAGCCCAGACTGACTGACTCTATTTGCCTGTGCACATTTATTTTGCGAGACAGAGATAGAGAGCATCTGGAAAGCTGCTAATAGTTAAAAAACGACACAACTTCTGTTCTATCTGAAACTTACTAAGGACATGCCAGGTAGTGTTCAAGGAAATAAAATGGGCCAAACATAATTTTCTGTTTGCAAACAGGTGCATCATAAAGTCACATCACTTGGACTAAATAAATAAATCTCCTGCCCATGCATAGGCTGCCACCACTGAACCAGCCCTGGTCTGTGCAAACCTCTGTAACACGCCAGGCTTTTATTTTCTGGGAAAACCCTGCAGGTCAACACTGCATGGAGAACCACCCCAACAAGTCAGCAGTACGGACGACTGTGCCAGCACTCAGCCTGTACCTAATTTCCACTGAAGTCAAAGGCCAAGCTGCATGCTCTCCCCTGCTTCCCTCCCCATGGTTAAAAAACAGGAACTAGGCAATCAGAAGTCCTAAGAATTTAAAAAACCTGTTGTTTTGGGTTTTGTTTTGCTATCTAAGGATGTGGCCTCAGTGTTTGCCCTGAGTGTGCTTCTGCTCCAGTGATGCCCAGAAATGGAATTTTTGATGCACACTTAACGATCTCATGTACGCAAGCACAGCAGCTGGAGCTGTGAAAAGAACTTCATGGCATGACTCATAGTAAAGGTGGGAAAACACAGAATGTGAGGGAACTCATCCAGAGCTGTACTGTATTGCGAAGTGTGAATCATACTGCTGATAAAGTGCATGGTCTCCTGCTGCACTCTTCACAGAGCGATCCCTTATTACTTTTAATATGGAAGATCCTCAAAAAGTGTGATCTATCACTAAGTAAAAAGAAACATTAACTGTATGCTTTGGTAGACAGTGAGGAAAGGATTTATTTCATATAACTTCAGCCATCAAAGAAGTAAGTGTGCAGTACAAGGTAGGAAGTATCTCCTGATGGTGATGGGACAAGATGGACACCTGAGACAGGCTGGAAGAAGCTCTCTCTTGAAGTACTTCGATTCTATTGACTATGGATGGATATTGGATAACCCACTTAGCCTTGCTGTCTCACGTAAAAAAGGTGACATAAAAGAAGCAAGATGAAGCCTGCCCTCCTGCCATAGCTTGGGCAGATTTGTTAGTATATTTTCAGGGTTAACTAAGGAAAATGAACAACTTCTAGAATTTCTCCTCAACTGGAATTGAGTAGCAGGTTGAATAAAATGAAAATATTTATTTCAAGTGTTTAAATGGAAATTAGATAAAATCCTAGAGAACCATCTGTGCTGTTGCTGTTGTAAGAAACAGGCTACTTTTCATATCTACTTTTCTCTCTCTCTTGAGAATACTAAGATGCTAGGTAATGAGAATTAAAATACGCTGGATGCAATCTTTTCATCTCAGAAATCCCTGGATCATTATCTGTGACTATACAGCCATAAAAGGTCAGATATTAATGGTATTTAAGTACCTAAAGATGGAGAAAATTATTTATTTTCAGAAGCACACGTCTAAAAACCTAGTCCAAAATGACTACATCAAAAGAAACATAGGAAATTTGCTCTGAATTTCAGACGAAATGAACAGAAATGGCAATGCATTAGGCTGTCAGTGATCTTAACGCTGAAATTAAGATCATTTGGTAGACTAACGCTGTTTTGTACTAAAGGAATTATCACAATTATTTCCTTTTAAAAGTAACCTTCAATGAAACATCAAATTCTGCTAGAAAGTTTTTAGACACACACACTCAGACACACAGACACATACATCTCCCTCCATCCCCCCTTCTTCTTGGAAGGAGGAACAACAGTGAAAGCTTTTTGGAAAAATCAGGATACCTTCCCCTTGTAAACACTTGACTCTTAAGTTTGTCCAAAAAACTGGAAATCAAGTGAAGAAGTTATCAAAGATCACATCAAAGTTGCATTAGAGGCAGTCCATAAAGAAAAAGCCTGGGTAGGTTTTTTGCTGGTGTCAATAGCTGAATACTGAGATATGTTTAGAAAGGTGATTAGTAGGATACGTATTTTAGAAAGACCGTAGAATAGACTGGATCACAGTTATCCCTATTCCAGGAACCACATGCTGATCTCATGGATGACAAAACTTGTAAGAAAAAAAGCAAAGGCAGATGTTGTTGACTCAAACATCTTCATAAGTATTTTAATTGCAGTGTGAAGCATCTAGAAATCATGACCCATTTCTGGAACATATTGGAGACAATGCTAATTTCAAGAACATTGTTGATCAAGGATTAAAATTCATTCTGTTCCTCAGCCCACAAGCTATTCTGGAATATCACTAGCCATAAACTTCCAGACAGTCTGGAAAGAGCTTTCAGTCTAATTCAGTATCCAGTCTTTGGCAGTGTCTAATACCAGATGCTTCAAAGGATGCAATCCTGTATCTTTATATTCTCTATCAAAATGACGTATTTTGTGGTGATGCTTGTAAGTAACATCTTTAGTAATTTTTCAAACCTCTTTAAAACTTGCCAAACTACCCTCGGCTTAAATGCTTCAAAAATCATTCTGCTTGGAAGGGTAATGTTACTAAATATAGCGTGTTCTGAAATGGCTTTTCTTCATTCCAGCCACACCATTCTTTAGACAGTGTATGGCTCTTAGTTTGTCCAAGTTTTACTAAGACGCAACATATTAGTAGATCTCAATGAAGCCCAATACAAAGAGATATGATCAGCCAGGCTGTTAATCACCCCACTCAAGGCTTTCATCCTGTCTTGTTCTGAAATTCATAGTCAGTATCATTAATAATATTCTTTCAGAGAGTTATCCACTTTTACAGTTTGATTCAATAACTCCAGAATTTCTGTAAAGAACCATCTAAGAAGCAAACGCCAGCTAAGTAGTTAACACAATCAAAAGGCAGATATACCTAGTCAAGCAAAAATCCAGCCTAACTCCATGCTGACTACAACTTCCAGTTTCTCTGAGTGTACTCAGCTCTCCTGCATGTTTGTAGTGGGCTGACCAAGACAGCAGTAAGTACCCACCCAGATGCTCACTCCCTCCCCTCCCAGCAGGAGAGGGGAGAGCAAAAGCGAGAAAACCCATGGGTCAAGATGAAGACAGTTTAATGAGTGAAGGAAAGAGAAAAAAACCCTAGGTGATGCAAAAGCAATTACTCACCACCTCCCACAAGCAGAACAGTGCCCAGCCAGTCTCTGAGCAATGGCTACTTTGGAAGACCAATCCCCCCTGTTTAATGCTGAGCATGACATTATATAGTATGGGTATCTCAGGTCAGCTTGGAACAGTTTTCCTGGCTGTGTCCTCTCCCAACCTCTTGCTCTCCCCCAGCCTACTTGCTAGGGGCAGTGGGGTGGTGGTGCAGTGGGCAGAGTGAGAAATGGGAAAAGCCTTGATGCTGTGCAGCACTGTTCAGCAATAGCCAAACCACTGGTGTGCTATCAACATTGTTTCAGTCACAAATCCAAAACACATCTCCTACAGGCTGCTACCAAAAAAGTTAACTCCATCCCAGGCAGACCCAGTACAGTACTACTTCCAAGGCCGCATGCTCGAGCACTGAACTGGCTTACTGCTGCTTAGTGTCATTCCCTGGTTTTATTATTTGTCCTGAATAAATGACTTGATCTCGTAAATGAAGCAACCACCACAAACAGTCCAGAGATCACTGCAACCCTGAAACGGAGATTTTCATTAGTGGCAAGCAAACTTTTGCGGCTAATTTTTCCTTTTTGTCTACAGCATCCTTCATGTCTGGTCTCCCCAAAGACCAGAAGCCAGAGAAGTTCAGTTATATGTCAGTAGCTGCACCACAGCTGCAGGGGTGGGCTGGTGGGCCCCATCCTGATCTGTCAGCGAAGTCAGAGCAGTGGATGTATGCTATCACTTCCCTCCTTCCCCTCCTCTGTAAGAGACATCCCATCATCCCATGGGCACTTCACAGTGTCTAAAGATACAGGAGCAAATTAGACAAGGATTGTTACCAAGTAACCAGCTCATCTCTTTCTCCTCTGTTTTCTACTTGAGGGAAAGTGGTGTCCTTGTTGCCTGCTGTGCCTGTCCCAGCCAAGGGTTTAAGCTTGGTTAGGTTGCTGACTGGGTAAGCAGACCAACCTGCACCTGCTAACTGGCCTAAACTGGCACCATCCAAACTGTGCCGCCTCATGGGGGGGGTGCCTAAAGATTTCCTAGATGTTTTCCGAGTTGTCCTCTCTGCCTTGTCATCACTCAGGACTCTAGATATGGAAAAAGAAATAGAGGCCTGTATTCTTGCAAAGAAATTCAGCAGGAGAGATTTCAAAGCCTCAGTCAGTACTTTTTGTATCAAATCCATGACAGAAATACAAGGGAAGATACTGCTTGGGTTCATACATGTTTAAACTACAAGATGCATTTTTCTCTCATAACTATAAAATTTCATTAGGGTAAAACTGTTTTGAAGGATTCAAGTGCCATTTTTGAGACTACAGGAGATTTTCTTAAATTTTTATTATTGGAGAATGTTTATGACAGCAGTTACAGAATGTCAAACTAAAGAACTCTACCTCTGGGACACAGAATGACTTTTAACCCTGCTAAGCTTTGCCTTGTCATATGTTTGATAATAATAATTAAAGTCACCCTGGGCTGAAGGGATACTCTGCTGGTAGTCAGAGAGGAAGCAAGCAGTCCTGGAGACGTGGCATAACTCCTGTATTCATATTCTGGTAACACGCTGAACTACAAGGTCACTTTTAGACAAGGTCTGATGAAAGCCAGGATTCTTTAGTGATGTCGAACAGGGCAAGAGGCTAAGACAAGCATAACATACAGACATATTGGTCTGTGCTGAACCCATAAGCTGTATTTGTCACATTTTTTTGATAAAATAAAAAGTCTTCACATTTACAATCAGGAAAAAAAAATAGCAAGTCACTTATTTGCAAAGTCACTGAGAAGATCTGTTCTGGCTTCCACACCTAAGCAATTATGCAGGTTACATGCATGAGAAATCCTTTAATGTGAACTAGGGGTAACTGCCAGATTTGAAGTGTGAGATGCACCATATAGAGTGCAGGCAAGTTCTGCACTGAGGAGACAGTGACTTTGAAGAGGTTAGAGACACGGTAGGTGACCAAATGGATATGGAACTTTATAGTCAATGTGGCTGCCAATGCAGAAGATGATCCTTGTGTTATTTAAAAAGATTATTAAGTCTGAAATCATATTACATCTAAGTAGGACACCTGTGGCATTATTGCAGGAATAGTACATGAATTCCTGATACCAGATTTAGACAGAAAGAGATCAGGAGTCATTAAAAGCAGACACAGATCAGGAAAGGCTGTCTTAAGATTCTTTATCTATTTATCAAAGACTAAGATGTGTATTAGAGTCATGATATGAGATCCTTTATTCTAGATTAGAAAAATGTAATAAAATAAAAAGTGATTGAATCTAATGTCAGATAAATTTAAACTAGAAATAAGGCAAAATTAATTAAAAATTGAACACCTTATAAAAAGGCAAGTTAATGTTCAGCACTTGAAGTTCTGAAAGATAAAATAATATACTGTAGATCAGCCTAAAACTATTTGCTTGGTGTAATCATCATTGGATGAAAACCTAGAGGGTATTCAGAAATTTGGACCAGAGAGCTACAGTGCTCCATCTGTCCTTAAAATCGTGACTCGATAAAGATTCCTGGAGAATGCAAGTTAAATCCTGCATTATTCCTGGGTACTTTCTTCCGATTAGTGGATTAAAACAGAATGGAAGTGATGTAGCAAAACAATTTTCCATTGTAAAAGATAAACTGTGGGCAGAAAATATCTAGTTAATTAAATAATGGTTGGAATTATTTTATAAACAGAAGAAATCCATTTTGTAACATGCTAAATTAGCACTTGGAAACTGGATTTTACATTACATGACTAAATACTATTTTTCGAGCACAGAGTATGCATTCTGTCACTACCATGCACTTCTCTGAATTACTGTATTCACGGGCAGAATAAATGCTATGAGTGCAACATGAGAGGGATGAATAGTTGACAAAGTAACAGAAATTTACTACCTGTATATGCAAGAACATGAAGTACCACATGCATTTTTTTTAATATGTCTGTAACCAAGCAGCCAAAGGAAATACAATGAATGCTTTTTTCTGAAATCTGTTTTCTTAAAATAATTTTGAGCTTAAGGAGTGAAAAATCTTACCTGCAAACATATTGCCAGGTTAACTCTACAGCCAAGTGATGTGCTGACAGCCCGTGGATGGAGACCAAGGTCTTTAAATAATTTTGAAAATGACTGAGTAAGAGCTATCCGAGGTCGTTCTTCAGCCACTACTACACATGTCCGTACACGTGAAAGGTCCAGTCCCCTTGCCTAAAAAGAAGTTAAAATGTAACAAAAGCCACAAATGGACAGATTTAATGAAAAAGTTAGTAGTACTTAAGTGTATTGTGATTCAAGAGGAATAGCAGAATACAGGCCAAGGTGCCAGTATAATTTACAACTTTCCTGGACACCGGATGGCCAGATGACAGCCTAATAACTGTGGAAGAGCAGACATACCTGCTTGTCATCTCAGTGTTAGCACGTAGGAAGAGATGGGTATGCTAATTCTGAAGGGAGGCAATGCTATTTCCTAATATTAATTCAGAAAGCCAGTGAATAACAGCAAGCAGGAAGCAGTGTCTAGCCTTAGAAAAACTGATTAGGAAATTATTAAACGAGGATGGTTAAGGGCTGGAGACATTGTAAATATCAGTATCCTAAGATCTAATTTATTTCAGTAGCATACTGGAAATTCTAGATCATTTCATCAATGTAACTGGCCACGTGGCTTTTAATTCTGGGGGGGAAAACAATGCCCACCCCATACAATGACAATCCACTTAAAACAATACAGTACTTTTAATAAGTGATCATTGAACTACAGGGGCCAAAACCAAACTAGTACTTCATACAATCAAGGAATTCATAAAACATAATATTCAACATAATATTCTTCGGGTCTCTTGCACGTTTACAACTCTGTTTTCCAACACTTGCCTATCAACATAGGCTGCAACACAGAACAGAAAGCTTAGGTAAATAAAAGCCTTCCCTTGATGTTTAAAAGCCTCGGGATCTGTCAGAGACTGACTGATATTCGAGTATAGACTTTGGCACGGAATAACACAGGTTCTGCAGAAGCTGCCCTCGCCCTCTGATGCCTTTCTCTCGCTGCAGACATTTAGCACAGCCCTTCAGGGCAGGAAGGGCTCTCAAACCCCACCCTGCAGACGCCAGTTTGTGCAGGACAGCAGAATTACTCACCTTCAGTGACTCTGTTTGCGAACCGAGTCCCTTAGTACAAAGCTCCATGACTGAATAGGAACAAAAAGTGTCTCTCACTTTGTACTGACTCACGGCAAGAAGCCACAGAGCAGGATTTGTCTCCAGTTCTGAGGGGGGAATCAAAATAGACTGGTGTCCTGAATAAACGCTGTAAAGACACAAGATTCGTTAATGCATGCTAAATGCCCGCGCCCGCAGATGTTAATACAAGCTATGGGGTAGTAGAATACAAAGTTTATCACAGCGCTGGATGAACCATGTAAAGTCTCACAGTGCTCTACAGGTCCAGCAGTTTAACGTGAAGTTTAACTGGTTTTTGCTTCAGAGTCTACAAGGAATCATGAGGAATGCAGACAGAACATGCTCCTAAAATACTAATTTATTCAAAATGCCTGTAGACTTTGCTGTTAGAACTGTACTGAAGAGAGCAAAATAGCTTGGTTATTAATGGTGCTAATAAACAGTATTATAATATCAACAAAATTATGTGTTGCTGACAAATAATTAAGATTGGGCAATTACCATTTTAAGATACCTTGATTAGAAGAGTACTTGATTACTTAATATGGAAATAACCTCTCTCCTGCTGAGGCAAGCAAGACGTTTGCAATCACTTTCAAGGAGTAAATCTGGCCCCAATTTAACAATCCTTGTGGCTTCAGATTTCTTCTGTGGAAGTTTTATGAACTTTAAAAACCCAAATATACTACCTCTCTTGTTTACTGGATACCCTGTGAGTATATAAGTGTTAAGAAAAGACACTTATCAGGGTCCCTGAAGGAAACAATTCTGTCCGAGCTAATTTCCCTGGTACCAAAGATTGTCCCCAAGGGAAAAAAGTATTCCCAATTTGATTTTATTTCCCATGGGTCCTATGTTGTTCATTCATCTCAGACAGGCAGATTTACCATCAATTTTACAGTTCCTTCACATCTTAATTTGTGATTTGTAGCTATATCAAATCAGAATGGTCATAGCATAAAACCCCCAACACAGAAGTTCTGAAAAAGGACCATAAAGCCCCAGAGATTTATGATGCATATGGGAGAAATTAATTTGTGACTTGAAAACTTGAAATGCTGGCTTGGTAAAGTACAGCTGACGTTTCCAAATCCAAGTGCCCGAAGTAAGACACGAAATGGAACTTTAATTTCAGGAATACGAACATCTCTCTAACTAACACACTTTTGCAGTTCTTGAAGATATGTTGCACAACTAGCTTCCCTCTTTGGTGAGTGCTCCCACTCCTCCCCCAAACCCAGGTGAGAATGCTTTCAAAAGCTGTGCAATTTAGAACAAGGTTTGTGTGACCTGGATGCCTTTACTCGGTACAATAAAGGCATAAAAGGTGTACAAGTCCAGCCACAATGGCAGTTAATAATCCAAACAGTTTAGGTCTCCGCTGGAGTATGAGCCAGAGGTTGTCATGGAATATGTATGAACTACAGTTAAAATAATTTCATTTATCATACAATAAAAAATTTATCTTTGACTGCCTGTCCACATTTACACCACTCCTGGTGATTTATGACCAGTGACTTAGTACAAATTGATCTGTTCTCAATATGGCTGACATAACGACTATAGCGCAGGATGGTCAAATGAAGCATTATGCTTTTATGTTGCTTTTACAGAATCAGAATAAAGGATGACTGAACCCTGAGCATGTGCTTTATAAACATTTGAAAAAATATGTTGGCAAAGTTACCTACGCCTGCAAGGAGTATGCCCTGAGCTCAAGTGACAGATCAAACCCAGCTAGGGAGTAGCAACAGTTTATACTATAAATACTACTACACTCTTTCTTTCTCAGCCAATTCTATTAAATTTTTCAGAGAAGGCCGGAAGGTCTTAGTTCTTTGCAAATTTAAGGTTAGGGTCCCACAAAGAATCAAGGTGTGTGGTAAGTCTGGTAAATATCTAATTCTTACAAACAGGTAGCTGTAACCACTCGAGTAAGAACCTGGGATGGGCTGCAATCTGCATGAATATGGTACACAGAGATTCAGCATCAAAGCCTTCCCCCTGTCCCTGAACTCCTCTTGTTGATGCAACCAATAGCAGAAGAAAAAAAACCAACCAACTACAGAATAATAAACAAGCTGCCAGGGGATCAAATGTGGGAGAATTATTACTCAGAACCATATAAAGATCCCTTAAGTGCCACTTATTCAACATCCCAAAATAAAAACAAAATCAAAAGAACAAACTTTATCCCTGTACTGAAAAGTGCACACAAAAACTCCACAGTAATAAGGGAGGAAAAAGCTGTATTGCTTTTAGTAGAAAAAAAAGCAGATTTGATTCCAAGGAAATAGTCCAAAATGGTGGAATCTGAGAATATGGATTTATATCAAAGACAAATCTTTTCCCCCTCAGTAACACTAATGAGTGGGAGTGAACTGTCTACCTCTCTTGATCAGCTTGGGCTGGACAAGTAAGCAAGACGTTTGTATTTGCTTTTAACCTCCCACCAGCAGCTATGCAGCAAAGCATGAGGATCTGGGCAAAATAACCCCGTCTTCTCCAGACTGAGGGAAACAAACACCCTTACGATCAGACTTTGACTGAAAAATCACTCTGATTAGGCAGAAATAAATCAGATGTTGCTAGTACCTTTTCTGATCTTTATAATCCCTAAGAAATACTAAAGAGTCCAGAAAAACTGTAAAGCAGCAGAAAACATCTAGCAGGAAGGAAACTTTCTGTGGTGCAGAACCTCAGACGTGTGTTGCTCTTGTCCATAGTACATACATCTACAGAAAGATACCACGCCTGGAAACTTGATGACCAACACAGGCTTTGGCTACCAAGCTATGGTTTAATAAACCACGCTTATCAACTGATTTGCTAGAGCAGCTGGTGGAGCTAGAAGACCTACAAAGACATATGTCTGGGGTGAACGTGCCAGTTCCAGAGCTGAAGTGGTCTGCAGCACCCGGCTGCCACTATGTCAGTCATAACTTGGCTCACCTCCTTGAATCAACTCAGAAGCATTATGCAGGTTTTGTGAATCACTCCAAGCAACAAAATGTTCCTGGTAGCTGCACATCCTTGCAAATCCGCATATTTTATACTTCCATGTTGACCCCTGCAAAGCTGTATGTCACCAATGTTTTGGTGGAGAGAAGCTGAGGAAAAACAGCTACTCCCTTGTATAGCTGGTTGAAACATTCCTACAACTCTGGTGGTTTTGAATCACTGTTAGATGTTAGAGGGTGTTTGCTTAGTTTTAATGCCACCAACCAAGCAGAGGACCACACACCTGAACAGACTGCAGCTGTGGAAGGCTGCTTTGGAGATGCTGGATATAGCTAGATGTGGTCCCAATCCTACTGGAAATTCTGTCAGTGCTGCCTCTGTGTAATTCTAGGTATGGTAGAGATGTTTGGTAGGCACATCTAGGTATGGTACATTCTAGATATGGTAGAGTTAATCCCAAAACTGAGGCACTAAACAAATAGACAGTTACATCTCACCTTGAAACGTGACAGTCATCAAGAGATGATTAAGCTGTCAGCTTTGCTACTCTCATACTGCAAGCAACAAAACGATGGTGAACACTGTGGCATCAGGGGTGTCAGATGGGATATTAGGAAAAGTTGGGGGGTTAAATATAAATTGTAGAAGCTAAAATTACCATTCTGAAATTGCAGCTATATATGATATATTGGAGTAGGTGCAAGAATTCAGTTATATAAATATTGGGAAGGAACTGAAGCAAGATAGTTTCTTCCGTCACTGTAGAAACCTACTGTCACAAAAGTAACTCTGTCTCCTGACAGAAGTCTTGTAACAGGAGTAGACACAGTGCAGAACTGCAGAGACTAGCTGACAGACCTGGACATCTGTTTATCAGTCTCCACCATTTTTAGGAAATGCAAAAGGAGCAGACAAAAAAGACAAAAAAGGAGAGTGACTACAGAGCACCCCTGCATCATCTTGTCACGATGACATTTAGGATGCAGATGCAGAGTGAAATGCTGCGGTAGTTGAGGTGGGAGATCACCTTTTAGAAATGCTCTCTTCCTTTAGAGGACTGCAAAGCAATCGGGGGGAAAAAAGGGTATTCACATGGTGGACAAGTCTTGGATTTTGGCAATAAGTGAAGAGCCTTGTCTGCCTGCACTAAGCAAGGGCTGCCCAAGGACAGGAACACTCCAGTTAAATGCACCAGGATGTATTTTGGTATGACGGCACCATCTGATCACAACACCGGTATCACCGCCTGCCAGGCTGTTTTGGCAGTGTACCTGGAAGGACATCTTGGCACTTAACTGTTCCACTGAATCAAAGATTTACCCCATGCTGTGCTGACGCAGATTAACAGTCAAGTCTGAGGTTTTATTATAGTTCCAGAAATTTCAGCAGGGCAATAAATGCTGACAAATGGCAACTGCAATTTGCAATTGCATTCTGGCAGGCTGCTGACCTGCCACTGCCCTTACTTTTGGAGTCCTTCTCAGGTGGTATCAGCTGAATTCCCACTTAACTGCAGGAGGCAGGTAGGTACTGCTGAGTCTTGTAAGTATATGCATTTAGTTTCTGCATTTCTAGAGATAATACTTGGGATTTGGTGATGAGGGAGAGGTATGGGAACTGAGCAACTGGCAGAGCCCAAAATAGCTGAGTTGCCATGCCTATAATTCAAAGTCTGTGAAAAGAGTCTGCGTGCCGAGGAAACCTGAATGGGACTGAACAAAAGCCTTCACAATTAGCTGGACCAGACCTAGTATGAAGGACAGTAGAGGTCACAGAGCAGAGTATTTGTGCATATGTCTGCCCTAGGCTTCACAGGACTTGGGCCAAAATTAAATCTTCAGTTCTGCTGCAGACCCACTACACACACCAAAAAGGGGCTTTTGGAGAACACGTAAAGGACTTCGCACTACCTGCAGAATCCAAGATGTGCAGCTGGCATACAGTGCACTAGCAGCAAGACTGAACACGGTAAGCGGACAAGCAACCAGTACTGAAGAGACACAGGTATCTCACAAAGAAGTTTAACTAATGCACAGTGAAAGACATTATTGCATCAGGCACGCAGATTTTCCCCAAAAGGAAAAGATCTCACCCATAAATCTTGATAGGCTTCCGGTGCTGAGAATAGGTCCAGTCTTTACAATTTCCAAATCAGAGTACTGGGAGCCGGCGAAAGTGGTGCTCCAACCCAGCACTTTGCTGTAACTCAAGCTCTGGTGTTGGTACTCCAATCAGATACCCCCAAGTCACTGGTTCCCACTGAAATGGCAGTATTTTGTCCCTGTAGTGCCCACACCACCTGCTGGGACAGTGTTGTCTGCCCAGAATGACAGCCAGAGGTTAACTCCAACTTCTCATCACTGGCACGTCTTCAAAAGGCCTTAGCCTCCCCCTTCCAGAAACATGTTTCAGCAATCTCTGAGCCTCACAAGGGAAGCTTTCTTAACATGGTTCCAGGTTGCTCCAGGGCACTTCTGAACTGTTGTGTAGCTTTTTATTGGCAAGTGTGTTGCTGACTGCTCCTGAGCACAAACACATCACCTGGCAGCACCAGGGGCGGGAATCATACACTCTGTGGAACTGGAGTGCTCAGGGCCACTTCAACAGAAAGTCCCTTTATCTAAATACGTAAAGCAGGTGAGCAAGTGCTAAAAATTTGGCCACTGTTTCTATTTTGTATTGAAGAAAAAAAGAGAGATGTCTTGCCCTGCATGGAGGACAGCCTGAGGTAAACTGGAGGATGCAGATGGCAGTGCCATTTCTGTTGTCACTGGCATTAGAGACATCCTAAGGCTGAATGCATCCAGCTCAGTTCATTACAGCACAGTTTGTAAGCCCCTGCTCAGACCTGAGGACCACTCAAGTGGTGTCTTAGCAACACTCCCCCCCTTGTCCCAGCTACTGCCCCATGTACTGGCAGGTCTACAGAGAGGTGGAGTTAGTCAGTCTGTCAGCGCACCTCAGAACTTGCATATCAAGGTAACTCAGGGCTTTCAGCTGCCCTTGAACCTTCTAGACTTGAGGCAGGTTTAACAGACCTATAGTAATGTGGAAGAAACGCAGATTGCCTCTTTCACAGATTGCCACTGGCTAAAGACTCCACTGGAAACAGGCACATGGCATTGTGTGGACAGATGCACCTTTACATTCCCCTGCCCCGCTTACACACTTCACAAAACACGAGAGAGATGGTTATGTTCATGTCCTTCACTTCCCATGTCAGAATTACCCTTTTCCGGTGTGGCATTTAGGCTTCTTTATGCAGTCTTACCTTTAATTTGCTATAAATAGTCTGAAATTGTGTGAAATGCTCATGCCTGCCAGATATCTTCAAGTTTGCCTGAAACCCCTAACAATAATTAGTTAGTCGCAGCACACTAAAGTTTTCTAAAATCCAGTTCTCATGTTAATGCGGCAATTCCTTGCTTACTTCTTGCACAGTTCCACCTGTTCGGTTAATAAGAAACCTTGCAGTCTCTTGCTCCAGAAGCTCTCTGGCAGCAAGGCTGGGGACTTAAGCTTGTGGCTACAGAACAGAGACAGCAGGAGCAGGACAGGAGAAAGCCACTTCGCTGCACCTTACCTGGAAAGCCTTCCCAAGATCACTTTATAGCATTCATGCTATTTTTTATGTAGCTACTGTGGACTTGAAAATTCAGTTATTTTAAATCCAGACTGAGTCTTACTGACTTGCACTATTACAATCTCACTTTGTGAGAATATGTATAAAATTCATTATAAATTATGAATGTACTTCATTTTAATTTGAGCAAGGACAATTCTATCTTCCAGTAGTAAAAGCGGAACTGCAATATGGGTTGGCTTAGCTGGCCTCAAATGGAGGGAAAATTCTTATTCTATTGCACCACTCGGCAACTATCGATTAAATAAATCCTCACTAACAAAATGCAGAATGCTCTATTCTGCCCCACAGTGAGCACCACTAAGATAGGGACATCTTAATTTCAGGAAACATTTTTGAACAATGAGATTTAGTATTGATTTTTTTACACTGGAGGACACTTTTATTTTTTTTCTTTCAAAGAATGTAATAAATTTTAAAATGTAATGCAACCCAGGTCAGAATACCAGGATCACCCTCTTAGAATGGAGAAATGACATCATTAAAGAGAAAAACACAAAAATAAGGTATTCTTTTATTGAGCCATTAGTAAGAACCTGTTAAAATTAGTAAGTTTGGAGTTTGTGAACTCACAACAGGGCTGATGACTGCTGCCGCACCCAGGACGTGCTGTTCAATGACAAAGGTTCCAAGGAAACCCTGCTGGAGCATGCAGCCAGTTTAGAGGCAACATGGTAAATTCCATTTTTTTAAAAATGTATTGCTCTGCTTTGCAAGGTTTCTTTTCTTTATTATTTCATGCCCTTTAGGCCATAAAATAATAAATTTTTTAAAAAATAAAAACTTTGCAAAACTATGCAATATATTCTAAACTTACCAAAGGGCTCCATGCTCCAGCAGCTTTCCTAAGTAGCTTTGACCTCACAGAATGGGGCATTCTGGGGCACCGCAGTGGAGCAGCCCAGCACAACGTCTAAGCACCTACAATGGGGGATAAAAGGTTAGTTTTTCTTTTATTCCTTAGTCAATGCCTCCTTTGGTCTAGTTAATAAAGGGTTTAAAATGTACTTGTCATTTTAGCTGCACCCAGCACAGGAGGTTGCTTTCTCTTCCTGCTGGGCTCCTAAAATGAAGTTAGTTCCTATTTAACGCTCAAAACCCCCTAGCTGATCAAAAATTGAAGATCTAACTTCATTTGCATATGCCATTAGAAGTATTAATTTAGTTAGTGGGAGTGGTGACACAGAATCATACTTTACAGTAGAATCCTCTGAGGTAGAAATCTGGGCTGTGAAATGTTGGGGAGGATTTATGTTAAGCTACAAAGAGTAAAATGCAAACTTGCAAAGTTTTAAGTTACGAAGAGTCCAATAACATCCAGAATGTATTTTTTGCTATCACATCAAATAATACTAATTTCTAAAATAGTAATGGAAATTAAGTTTGTAAGTGGAATTAAGGGAGCTGTATCTGATGTCAGAATTCTCTAAAAGACAGTCACAATTCAAGCAACCTGCAATTTTTCTGGTTTTATAGGAAGAGGACATCAATGGCAAGGAAGAGATTGACATGATGGTTCATGTTGCTGGCCTGATCTCAGTTCCTTCAACTCCCTCACTTCTTTTCTCTTCTTTGAAAATGGTATAAAATTTTCTATTCCTACTACAAGCCACAGACAAGCACAGACCTTGATTGATTGCTTTCTCCCAAAGGCTTGCTGCCTTACTTCACCTGCCAGACATAAAAAATCTTCTCCTCCTAAAAGGCTGAATATTAGCAGTATTGGTAAGGACCTAAGGGCAGCAAATGCTTATTTGTTGCAAATACGGTTCTGGAAGAACCAAAAAATCCTGTATTCACGAGAGTCATGGGCACCACAAATTACTTGGATTTTGGACAGGTCAATATTTATCTGTATTTTATGGCTCTATCATGATGGTGCATGGAAGTTATTCTTGGATGCTCCATGTCTCAACATTATTCCATACAATAATACACTCCTCAGCTGAACTCTCCTGTGGTGCTCTCAGCCCTTCCCTAGTCTCACTGAATGCACCATTGCAGATGTGGCTTAGTTCCCAGCCTAAATCAGGACATGCTGGAACTCATATGCCTATATAAAAAAATTTCTTAAAATTTTAAAAATCCTAAAAAAAATCAGCACTTAAAAGAATTAACTTAAAAAGAGTGATTTGTTTAAAATTTCAAAATTTCTGAAAGGTGTCTTGATTTTTTTTTGTAGCCTCAATATTTTTATTTATTTTTGTGTTGGGGAAATAAGACATTGGAAAGAAATGATTTTTCAAAATGAAGAAACCTCTAATCCCTACATAAAATCTGAAACAATATCAAGACAAGTATAGTTTAAATCAAGAAAGGCTGATCAAGAATGAATAAGATAATACTGTTAATCTTAGGCCCATTTAATATTTAATAAGAAGTATTTTAAAGGGGCAAAACCCCAGACCAATAGCCTTCCTTCAAATAAACAATAATCACTGAAAACAAATTGTTGCAGTTGCTTCCTTCAGGTATTTAATAAATTGGTAAAATTTTATCCAGGGTGTGTGTGTATATATATATATATATATAAAATTATAATTATATATATATATAAAAATTATAACTATATATATACACATATATATATGTGTGTGTGTATATATATATATGTAATCCAAAGTATTTCCCTGGATGATCTTCATTTTTGTAACTGAAACCAGCAGCACTGCTAGTGCCAAAAGAATTTCCTATGGAAGGAGCAAAGATGTCAGACTTCTGTGACGCTGAGATGTCTTCATAAAAATGTGTTCCATTAACATTCCAATAGCTCTTTCCCCTTGCCTCTGCATCAACCCAGCAGACTTAAAAAAAAAAATCGACAGAACTGCTTTCAGTGCTGAACTGTAACTTCCCTGGAGTATAGAGACTGACAGAATTGTTAAATTCCTAAACTCCTTGTTAAAGAAAAAAGCTGATTCACATTTCACTAGAAATGCCTTTTCCTGACAGCTTTGGTACTGCCATAGAAGTATCCTGCAAGAAAACATACTTCCATGTCTCTGCAAAAATCACATCCATAAGTCCCACAAATGAGGAAGTCCCCAATATCTACTTGTGCTTTCGGATTAGAGAATAAAAAAGAGTACATCACGAAACCACTTCCTTGAGGTAGTATTGGTAGAGCGCTGTCTTCATCAAACAAAACTAGCCAGACTCTGCAGAGACAGCAGTAAAACAGCAGGAGGTCAATGAGCAGCCTTTTTGATGCTCTGCACTTGTAAGTCTAAATACCTACGGCCATGCCCCGCTCAAAGAAAGCATATTCTCCGTACAGCACTCTCCATACAGCTTCCAGCAATTCCAATTGCCTATGTGAGTCCCAGAGGAACTGTCTGTTCTTCCTGTCCTTTTATGATTCACATCATCCAGTTTGTTGTGTTATAGTACAACAGAAACAGTATTTTAAAAGGTTGAGAAGAAATCTCACCTGCAGAGGCACCAGAGGACAAACCCAAGTCCACAGTAGGGGTCCAAGCAGATAGCAACTTCTCTGGAGGGATAAAGCTCACACTGCAGCTTAATAGAACGACAAAAGGCACTAGTGGCTGCATGAGACATCTGAAAGACAACAGCAAAGTAATTAAAATGATCGACTATGTCATTCAGAAGGCTCATTCCCAAACTGCGCCAAGTGCTTAAATCAGTTACAGGATAAAGAAAACAAATAAATATTGACGTTGTGCTCTATGTAAACACACGTGTAATTTATATCTAAGGAAGCATAATTCTCCTTCAAGAGGGCATCCAAATAACTGTGAAAGGGGAGGGGAGACAGAATGAATAAGTTTGAAGTGATTTAGGGAGAAAGCTGTGAGTGGTTTAAGTATGTGCTCCGAGCTTTATGCAAAGCTAATGATAACAAGCTAAATTTTCTGCAAGAATAAAGGAATAAATGACTGCAGGATCTCAGTGAAGTATTTTGCTGATCATCAGTAATATAATTCCAAGTACACGTTTCATATTACAATAAATAAAATTGCCAATGCACTTCTTAAACTGAAGAGGATTTTGCATGTGAAAAGGTACTAAGGACCTCATAATTCATCGATAAAGACCCTTGGTAAAGTTAGTAAAGTTTCTGTAAAATGTCTTCATGTTATCCAGCTTCTAACTGAGAAACAAGCTCTTAAAATCTTGGTAGGAAAGCTCTCAGAGATAAAACATGCAGAAAATAGAAACAAAAAAAAAAAAGATCAAAGGGAAATTCTGAATATTTTTCTATGTTAGGGTGTTTCCCACACTCACCCATCTTGGCTTAGAAGTTCTAACTACAGCGGGAACAGAATTACATCGTTCAATCTTTGTCCTCTTTGTTAATAACAAGAAAGATACCTATGTTAGAAATACAGCCTGGATAGGATTTAACTCATCTAACCTTTGATCTCTGCCACATACTGAGCTACCTGCTTTATATACTGTTAGAGTCAATGGAGTGGAACAGGCACTTGAGAGGTAAAATTTATTTGATCTTAAGGTAAATGGGAATAAAGCTCCAGAAGTGACTTTGTCTCCACTGCCAACGCGAGCCATAACTGAGGCTGGACATGTTCCAAGTGATGAAAAAGGACAGGCTCAAAACAGGTGTCCATACGCTGTTAACTCTAACTCAATCAAGACTACTTTTTCACACAGGACCAAACTGAACTCTACAAGTCCAGAACTAGTTTCATACTGTGAATTTTTGCACCACACTGGGTGCAAACTATTGAAAAAGTTCAGAGTAAATGTGACTGGAATCTACTACTTCCAGTGATTACAAAACATCAGCTTTTCAGAAGCCACATAAATTGTTTAGCCATCTTTATAATTTAGCATCACTGTGTTATCAATATAAGCCTTGTGACTCTTACGATCCTTCCATCAAAAATTAATCACTAGTGATGATCTAGTAGATGGTAACTGTTTACACAAACCTGCTGAGTCAGTGATCAAGAGGCTTTTTGACCCAGATATCAGAAGTTAATTAATTCCTTGACCGATTTATCTGCATTTCCCTTTAGCCACATTAAGAAAAAGTTTGTCGACTTGCCCTGCCTTTGACCATCTTTGAAACCCTCCAGAAATGGACTCTGCATAGTCAGTAGTCATTTCTGCAAGTCTGATAAGGTGGGATTCAGACCTGATTTAATATTGATGACTGCATCTGTAACAATCATTTAAGGCCCCCTTTAGAAGAAATGAAGACTTATGTGACATTCACCCCACTCAAAAATAGATGTTTCAGGCAACTCAGATAAATTACACCCTAAAAGTCCCTGCTTCTCTTGTTGTCTATTGAGGAGTCAAATGACCAGTCCACATATGTAGGCATTGTAGCTATTTGAAGTTAGATGAAATGAATCTTCCAGATTAAATGAATCCTCCAGGAGTGTCCAGTATGTGACCATCAGCCAGCTCA
Source organism: Falco naumanni (assembly GCF_017639655.2). NCBI lineage: Eukaryota > Metazoa > Chordata > Aves > Falconiformes > Falconidae > Falco > Falco naumanni. The sequence continues at coordinate 51,257,371 of NC_054057.1, read as the reverse complement.
GCCATTTAACTGTCAGTTGACTTTGAGCTGGCCACTTCACCACTCTGTGCTTCAAATTCTCCATCTAAAAACTGAGAAAATGATGCTTTCTTTGTTTATAAAGTATACTGACAGCTTCTGAAAATAGATGGATGATGCCAAAGAGTATGAGGAATTCAATATAGGACATAAGTCTGATATGTCAGCAGAGATTGCTGAAGGAATCATAATCCTTGGATATAAACCAGACAGGACTAAGGAAGTAAAAGGTAAGAATAAAAGAGTGATTTTGCCTCTGCCTGCGAGTAATATGTAAGTTAGCAGCTAGGTAAAACACTTTTGATGAATAGTGGCTAGGGGGTTGGAAAAAATGGTAGAACAGAGATTTAAAGAGCTCAACATGCCTGAGCTTATCAAACAAATGCATCAATTAATGTTTTACTGCTTAATCTAGTATTGTACCAAGTGAATATATCAGAGACATCAGCAGTTACCTCAATTGCATGAAGAAGAGAATACTGAAAACCAATAGCTAGTAACTGAGTTGTGATAAGGAGGAAACAATGAATGGGCACTGGAACAAGTAGAAAAAGGGTGACTAATTCTCATTTCCTTCATTAAATGGAACCAGTGGATGCATCAGTTGAAGAATGCTTCAGGCAGACAAGCTAGTAGTCTATCCACAGGGGTACCGGAATGAAATTTTTAGTCTGAGGAGGAGGAAAGGGGCTCAATTCGCCACACACAGTACCATAGTGAGTACAGAAGAACTAATTTAATGTTAACGGAATCAAATAATGACAGCAAGGTAGGAAGCAATTCAATGTCTACTACCAAAAATCAGGAGGAGTTATAAATCAGGAGCAATGTACCACCTGCCAGCCAGGAGTGATAGCAGGAATGCCAGCTTTAACAGCAAGTCCCTACCTTTACCCCTGCTAGCATGCCAGTTGTGGAGACACTGAAGTCAAGGTAAGCAAGCATTTCAGGGTTAGAAGGTTTGTAGATCTGTGCAGGCCGCTTCTTTGGCAAATCGTCTAGTGAAAAGAGAGAAAGAAAATGTGTGTATCTTACTCCCACGACAGATAGACCTCTGAGTGCTTGACAAATACAATGATAAAAGAAGACACAGAGGTCCCCTAGCCTTAGTACTCACCTGTATCTAGTACTGGAGGCCATGTTCTGACATCCACTGCTGCTGCTGCCTCTCGCGACCGTAACAATTTACATATTAATTGTGTAGTCATTAAGCAGGCAGAGCGGCTCACCTAGGAATTTAAGAAATAAATAATAACGCAATGGGATACTGATTAATTCTCCCATGAAAATGAGCCAGATCATGATTTATTTTCTGCCAGAACAGGACACAGGTATATTAGCCTTATGTTTTCCAATCAGGAGGTAGAAAGATGCACAAAAAATGCAGCTCACAAAGCAGACGAAGTCATGTGAGTTTTACAAATTACATGAAAATAGCACTTTCAGAAGAGCATTGTAATGAAACTGAAGGCACCTTAATAGTGAGAATGTGCTTTTCCAACACATTATATCAGTTATGAACCCAGAATGCCAGTGCACAAGACTATGACCAAAACACGTCCTATGTGATGGTAATATATCTTGGTTGATAAACAATATTTTCACATAAACCAAAACCTAGCCTGACATTTATATGAATAATTTTACTATCTTAAGTCAATTTTATGTTAGCCATATATTTCCAGTTCTTGTGCTAGTGATAAACCACTGGGAACTCTTCTGATATCAGCATGAGTAGCTCTAAACCAGAAATTGTGCAAATGGCACTAAGAAATGAAATGGTGAGTTTACTGCAAATACCATCTGCACTGAATTTTAGATGACACATGCTGAAGGTATTCTCCTTCTAGATTTGCTATTTTAAAAAAATCATAAGTAGCAACTATAATAATATTTCTCACTGATTACAAAAATTAATATATTTAAGGAAATATTCAGACAAACATAAACATGAACACTATTAATCACTGAAGGTGGTACAGAGGACAAACTGAAAGGCAGCATCATTATTCTTTTCCCTGAACTTTGAGAATCTGTGCAAAAATTGTTAAGAGTATTTTTTTCTTTAAGGACTCTGAAACATTTCATTGCACACTGAATTGCCAGTGTTCAACCTAAGGAAATCAATAACCATATGTACACTAAATTTTACCACGGAGCAGAAAAGATCAGCTTCTGTTGACAGTAATCTCATGAAGGTCAACTTTATAGAGCACGTGAGGAAATCAGGATCATAGAAATACTGACCCAAGCTCTATTTACTTCCTCTAACCCCATGATTTTCCTGAATGGACAAACTAAATACTTCAAGCTAAAAATGAAAACAAATGAAGCCATTGCAGCGTCCCTCAATACAGTCATGTCACTGTCATGGCAAGGAAAGGCAGTTCTTACGTAGTTAATCTTAATCTACGAAAATCTTGATTTGGGACATATGAAGCAATAAAACAAAAGGAATTTCAAGAGCTGGTGGTTACCAGATGTCTCAGGAATTACATTATGTGGTGTATCAGGAGGTTCACTAAAATACAGAATGTCTGTGCCTGGATAATAGCAATTCAGAGGTAAACATGTAGGCATGGTAGGGCTGATGGAAAGGAGAAAAAAGTTATCCTAGCTACAGGGTAGTAGCTGCTCTAGATGGGGCTCAATAATGCTCAGTTGTGTTTTACTACTACCAGTTCATCACCAGGACACAATTATGTAGGCCAAATTTTACTCAGAAGTCATTCTTACTGACTTCAAAAGATGCTGTGTAGATATATAGCATGTCAGAGCAGGCTTTTGACTCCATCACATCAGGAAACTTGTATGGCTGAACTGGCAATGAAGGAAACGCCTCAATACTCTGATTTCTACAAGGTCAACCCTCTCCAAAATGAAAGAAAATCTTGTGTAAAACAGAGCTGAGAGGATTTTAAGTCAAACTGGCATTAATATGGCTAATAAATGTCAACATTTCATTTAGTCTATCGAAGGGACAATGATTACAAGGCAGATTAGACCTGTCCTAGTTTTTCATCATGAAACCAAACAGTTTTAGTTTGGCTATTAAACATCAAAGGAAAAATGATACAACACATTTTACATAATTCCTATAATTTCAACAACTGATATTTAAAAACTGTGAATGCCAAAACACTAAAAAATGAGAAACCAGGGGACAATAGGACAATTTCTCATACCTCTACTGATCCTTTGTGGCATCTGATGCCATAAGGAAAGTCACAAATTATAACTACCTCTAGTAGTTATTACTTGAAAATATCAGCATTAATTAGAAATGTTAGTATCATGTTTGTTTCAACTTGTTTTTTCAGAGGCTCAGAATTCCATTCAATAGATTAGAGACTGCCAGATATAAAAGGTTATCTCTTGGCAATCGTTTTATTTCCCTCAGTAACAAGCATAGTGAACTTATTTATGTGCAACAAAGTCTAAACTTCAACAGATAAAACCAAAATATCAAAAGAAAGCACTGAATGAAAAAGTCCCAGTAACACTTCTCTGGATGAAACAAAGTACCATCTTCACAAGAGAACTTTGAAATTGCTTCAAACTGTGAAACAATTAGATGTACAGAGCTGAGCACAAATCACCATCAGGTCAACTAAGCTTTCCACTGGGATTTTTCTCAATGGTCAGTGTAGTGTTGCCAGGTGAGGAATCCTACCATTACTGGCATACAGCTAAATACAAGAAAGTACTTCAACTGTATTTCTTGAAAGGAGTAGCATAACTGTGGCAAAAAGTGACAGTGGAAGTCAGAAGGCTGTGTGCTGCCAAGCAGTGTTGATTCTGCAACACACTGAAGTCCTGAATCTTTGGAAGCAATACAACTCTTCAACCTGCATCCCCACTCAGATCAGTTACCATTTCTAAAGAATACACAAATCCATTGTTCATCTAATCTGCTTGTGCACTTTCAGGTGTCTGCTCACCTCCACAATCATCTTCACTGTAGGTAACGTGGTAGCTATGTTCTGGGGATGCGGAGGTCGAACTGTTATTGGCACACAGCCTGCATACAGGCATCCATAAAATGCGGCAATCAGGTCTATTCCTGCATGAAGAACAAAACAAAAATCCTCCCCTGAAAATCAAATCATTTAATCACAGACACCCATGTCAGCATAAATATTACTTGAAACTCAACTCAGAAGGTTAAATGAGCGACTAAGCCCTTTAACAGACTTCTTTTTTAGCCCCTTGTCAGTATTTGTTCAGCTTCACTGATTCCTTTCAATCGTACTGTTCTTCTGAGCACGAAAAACCAAAGGCAACACACAAAGCTGCCAGCAGATATCATCATTTAGGTGAATTCCACTTTATGAACTGGAAGTAACCTGTTAAAATGACTGATTTCTACAGATTAATTATCTTCCTAAATTTACATTTATAGACAAATGAGAGTCTGCAAGAAGAGGGATGCCCCAGAAAAAGGATGAGGTAGAATGATGCCTGTTCCTATGAGCTGCAGAAAGAACATCTGGAGGTTTCATTAAATACTCTCTTTCTCATGTCATTTTAAACCTCAGATATGCAGCTTTGACTTATCTACCTGAAATTTTACAGTAAAAAAAGGAGTAATGATTTTGAAATCCTGCTTCTAATATAAAATTAGGTGTTGTTCTATATAAATGTTGACTGCAGGTGACAGATTGTGGACAGCACACTCTCTAAGGAGGCTGAACAGACAACAGCACAAAGATCTGTTGAATACTGTTGTTTGATAGCTCCCTGGTGCTGTACACAGGCTGTGATAAGATGACAATGGGCACCATTTTATTCTTTCAGTGGAAAAGGATCTGCAGTACTGGTAGGTTATTGTTCCGTCAATAAAATGTTTTATTCATGGGAACCGAAATACAGAAAAATACCGAAAATACAAACTTACGTTTAAAATATTAGTCTTCTTTTGTGAAGACTTTTTCATGTTAACCATTGAGAAATTACTCCTATAAAGATTTTAACCCGTAGCTTGCAGCTCTTACAAACCAAATGTCACAAAACAGAGCTTAAATCAGACTGTTTATTTCACCAACACACATGAAAAGCTAAACACAACCAACCAGCACTAGATCAGAAATAAGTTCAAGCAAATGTCAAACATGGTACTGTTAACACAAGCTTAAAATTTTTTACGTCAAAGGATGAAAATCCAAGCCACAGAGAGCCATCTAGGTTAAAGATCTATAGAGAAAAGAGTGATTATAATTTGGATTTTCTTGATAATCTGTTATTTATTCTTCATACTTCTACTCTAAAAAATCATGGGTTACTTCTTAGGTATTGCTGCTTTATCTTTATGAAATGCAGCACTTCCAAGAGGAAATTCAACAGGTGAATCTAAGAACAATCAGCAGATGGAATATTTTAGCAGAAAGTGTGTGCTCATAAAATAGTGTATTTCCAGCAAATTAAAAGAAAAGCAGCAATTAAATTTGACTGCTTATAAAAGGCAGGTTTTAAAACCACAAGTTATTCTTGAACTGAACACAAAGAAATAATATCTACGTGCACATGCTGAAAGAAATTCTTTTAAATACGTTTGACTAAGTTCAAAGAAATGCAAGCAAGGAAAATATTTTGTGTTTTACCAATTAACATCATTTACAGGTTGCTACCATCACCAGTGTAGCACTGTCTAAAGGATCTTGATAAACTTTTGGGACTACCAAGGTACAGGACATGTCAGTTCTTTACCTGGTGGGTAAACCAAAGCCACATGGTCTCCATCTTGTAAATGTCCCCGTTCCATTAACATGACAGCTATCTTCTCAGCTCGTTTATGTAGCTGGACACATGTTAGTGAGTTGGCTATCGTTCCCTGCACAGGAAGAAAGATGAATATCACAGAAGACAATACAACGTGCTGAAACTCTTTTCCTCTGCACCTCAGAAGTTAACTAGATGAGGTGCAGCCACAATATGCCATACAATCAACTCAAATATGGAAACCTCCAGCCTTATTCCAAACTGTAGTTGGAAGGAAAAAAGATGTTTGCAAAGCAGAGGAACATTCTCTATTCCTTTCTGTGTCCCTTCTGCCCCCAACAGTGTGGTTGCTCTAATCAAGGGAGTACAGTAGTATGCTAATAGCCTGCCCACATAACCTACACTTCCCTTGCTGCACAGGCAGCATTCCTGCTACAGCCAGGAACGTGCCTTTATGGTCTCAGCAGCAAACTGGAGAATCTGTGGAGAGCAATCCTGAAAATTGCACTTTGTTGTCTACACGCTGGAGTAAAGCCAAATGGCACAGCAGAAATAAAAGACAAGAGACAAAAGACACAGGAGAAAACAATACTTTGTGATGGGGAAAAGAATTAGCCCGGAACAAAAGCTAAGCAGATGCATATAAAAGAAATAGAGAAGAAAGGCATTCCTTGAATTTGAGCATGAAAAAAAAGGGGAAGTGACAACATACTACAGTTTGGCTTTTGGTACCACTTCAAAAAATGCTAACCCAAAAATATCAAACAGATACAGTGTTTTAAATTGGATGAGCATTACAGTTCTCACACTTCCTAAATATATATACGTGTCTATGTATGCACACACACAAACACACATTTAGAGAAATATATACATCTCTATCACAATATTCCCTATCACAGCTGACACCGCAGAAGAGAACTCTAAAAATGAACATGCAGGACAGACTGACTGTGCCTAGAGCTGAGCTGGCCAGGTCTGGGCTGAGATAAAGGGACAGGGCAGTATGGGAAGGGCTACACCTCTGCTTGTGCGCGCGTTCTGTGGAAAGAGAGGATTTCGGACTCCAGAACTGTTGTGATACACCTGGCACCTATCACAAGCACTAAGTTCACTTAAAAATAGGGAGTATGAAAAAACTGGTGTGTGTGCGTGTGTACATTAAAAAGAATAATGTATCAAAAATGCAGTGCAATGCAATCAAAAATATTGCATTGCTATCCTTATTAAGAGAGAAAGCAAGAAGGTCTACTGTTTTAAACAAATTTTCTTTACACTCTATTTTAACAAGGCAAGGAATAATATTTGGCCTGGTTGCTGGCTTCTATCTACCATCCCCATCCCCCCACTGCAGTATTGTTGACCACAAATTTCAGAGAGGAGAGAGCAGTTTGACAAAGGTCTAGTACTGGAAGTAGTGGCATGTTACCAGCATCACTTGGCATTCGCTAACTTAATTATAAACTGTCAACAAAGAGGACAATCCAACTGAAGATAAAAAGGACAAAGTCAGGGCTTAGCTTTCTTCTTCAGCATCTTCAGCAACCATACTTACTGAAAAGCAATTTTAATCAGTCTTCTGAACAATGCGGAGATCATTTCACTAAGAAAGCTTCCTCTAAAGACACATTAGACTATATGGATGCTGGACTGGAGATGGCTTCCATCTGTCCAGCCCTAAATATGGCCAAGGTCTGGGTGTCCTTGTCACTGTAGATCTGCCAGTAGGAATGTGCTTAAACTCTTCATTCCTTCTTTCAAGAAATTGCCTGTTTGCATAGTTATGGGAAGAAGGACCCTTTATATCCTCACATACATTAGAAGCACAGCCCTCACTGACAAAGAAAGGGAATTGCTGCAAACCATGTAAACTTAAGAAATCATTTAAGACTTCTGGCACTTCACATATGAACCAGTGCAAAGACAGTGTTTATATGAAGTGCAGGGAAGGAGAATCCTGCTGTTGGACAAGAATCATTGGCAAGCACCAGGCAACTATTCCCTTTAGGTCTTTTATATGAGCTGTCCTGCACTGTAAAGGTGTTGCAATCCTTTGTGACACACACTAAAAACAATGTCCTGCGCTGATTTTGAAATATTCCAAATTCTCAGAAAGCTTGGGTTACAGGAAAACACTAATCTCAGTGGATTTCTATTAGTCATCCACTGCAAGATGCCTGGATGTTTTAGAACAAAGTGTACAGACAATGTGCACAGAAGAGAAAGAGGGAAAAGTCACAAACCAGAACTAAAATTCAAGATGGGTAATAAAACTTGTCTAGGTTAAACCTCATCAAACTTGTCACTCCTTTCCATAAAATATTAAATCTCTCCTCTCCATAAAGCATTATACATCTCAAACAAATTTCACATGTTAAGATGCTCCACACCGAGAGTAGTGGTGAAACTGAATTTCAAAATTCATCTATTTCTCAATTCCATGTAATAATAAATTATTTTGTTAATCCTTGTTTTGCACGTTTTGTCTGTCCCTCCTACTGTCTGAACCCTTCTGCCAGCAGGGGAAGTCTGACTTTATGTAAAGCTCAAAAGCAACAGCCTGTGTGGAGGAGATGGGACATTACGTATCACCGACTCTCACAGCATCTTTGCTCCTAACTTACAGGCCAGAACAATGCACTAATTTAATGGTGTAATATAGAATATATAAACAGCATTACCTCTCAGGTTTTCTACTTTGCCACAGACAACTACATTAGTACTTTACCATTATCTGTCAAGTTGCACATGTTCACATAATGTGAGCTATTAATCTGGATTTAAAAAAGGTTATTTAATGACTTATTGGTAGCCTCAAACTGAACTTTGGTACCAGCACTGTAATCTGGGCTGGCAAAGCATACTCTGCAAACACAGTAGTGGTCATTTCACAGAGGTTCACAAATTACTGGAGGTTTAAGAACCCACCCAAGTTGCGTAGGGACTACATGGGCTGAGACAACACCAGCTACTCCAGGGGGCCCAGGGGAGTAGCACTGTTCCAGGCCCCTCCTCTCCTGGAGACCCTCATACATTATGAATGTTTCCCAGTTTAGACAGATGTGCCTAGATGTATTGTGGTGGGATGGTTTCAAATCAGACTTTCATTCTCTACAGCAGTCTTGGGAATTACTGGTTTGTCATCTACAATCCTCTAGAAAGTCTGTATCACCTACTCTTAGTAAAGACAAGTTCTGTACCACATGACATGCATTAATTCCTTTGTGATAAGCAATGAAATGCTGTGCCAGGTTGGCACCTCAGGTAATCTATGCACAGAGATTTATTAGTAAACCTCTGCAGCCCTGGATGGATTCTGGACATACTTCTTCTCTTTACCTCCTTTCCCCATTCTCACACCCCTCCCAGATGGTTCAGTCTCAAAAGCAACAATCACTTTTTTACTTTGGGAAATGCTTTGATTTTGCCAAGGTTGTGCTTTTCAAATTGGAAATCAGGATGGTGAGCAGTATTAAATACTATACTACTCTTTGGTTTAGGAATGAACAGCATTAAGATAGATTTGCAGTGTCAGCTCACCCACAACACATATATGGTGGAAAAAGAAATGAGAAATGTGTAAGGCATGCTGTCTGATACAAAAGCAATCTATATTTTGACAACTGGCAATGATTATTCTCTTTTTCTTTCTGCCTCAGTGAACATTAAATATAACAGCTGAGTATTAATGGGAAAAGAAACAGAAAGGTCACGCTCAGCCATAGCACAAGGATGTACAGCTGAAATACCAGTGCGCCACTTTCCATACCACAGCCTGTCAGAGTAATGGTCTGAGCTTATTACCCTGCAGTTGAGTAGAGTGTAAAGCACATGGTCAGGAGTGGTCTGAGCTCTCCACTGCAACACTTCTGAGAGGAAGAGGAACTAAAATAAAGCAGAGTGATAGTCATGACACTAAATAACTTTTTGGCTTTAAAAACCAGGTAACTATTTTTGCTAATTTAGCTATGTCTTTCTTATTTATATGCTACCTTTTACATCAATACCCAGAAGCACTAAACATGAATTAATTCTCTTGTCATCACACATTTAAAGCAAGGCGCTTTTGCATGGTAGCAGTGCCCTCTCTGGAAGTAAAGCCACTGCTGTTATTATGATATATTGCTACATACAGTTTCAAAGCAATAAAACATTTCTTACAGATCTCTCTGAATTTAAGCATGATTTCTTTAGCTTCCTCTCTTTTTCTTACTATAAATATACAAATATTTATACAGTTTAGAACTTACTAATTTAATTACTCACATAAGCCCCCAAAAGAGCTGAATTTCAACTTAATTTTACAGGATCAAAATAACAACAAAAAAGGTCAGGACCATATATACAAAGAAAATTCCCTGGACTACACTTGAACTAATAAAAAAGATGTAATAGAGGGTGATTTGCAGTAGAAGCCCCATTAACACTTTCCACCATGTTTGCTCTGTTGTCCCATGCAAATTTGTAAAAAAAAATTCATACAAATGAAATGCAGTGATCCACTCTCACATCTATTTTATATATACCTCTAAAGGGGGTTCTCAAATATTTTAGTGTGAATTAACAACCCCCCCCCCCAACAAATTCTGCAATAGTAGTAATACAACCTATGTACTGCTAAGCGTCTGAAGCTAACTAGCTAAATATAACCCATATCAGGAAAGTTTAGCTTACCTTTCTGGCTTGGTCATTATCTTCTATTTGCCCCAAGTCTCTACCACTGGCCTGTGCGATTCTTTTTCCAGAGACCAAGTTCCCCACCATCACAGAGGCAGGGCCAATTTCTAGAATAAAGCAGAAATGTGCTAAGTGCAATAAAAATCCTTTGCCTGTGGATGAAAATTCTTTTTATTTCTTTTGCATTCCATGATATTTTCCTCATTGCTAGCCACAACATCAAACCTTGAGCACATCTCTGTTGATACAAACTTTGGTTGAAGTAGCTGGAAGATACGTAGGCTTGGATTCATCCTCTCTAAAGGTATCTAACTGAGGAGCCCATTTAGCATGGGCTTTCTACAGCCAGAGACACATCTTGTCTGCCTTGCTATTAGCAATCTTTAGAAAATTCAGCTCCTAATTTAGACATGCCCATTCCAGTGCCTAAACCATGAGACTTATTCAGGCTGCAAGGGACAATATTCCTATTTCTCTCGTCTGTTCCCTGGGCTAAGTTGCATCTGTACTAGCAACTCCGTAATGCTATAGACATGAAACGACAAGGACTAGGAAGGCAGATGGTGCATATAATAAAATATATTATAGCACAATTATTTAGCACAAGGTAGAGACAGAAGAAAAATAACTTAACTTTAGAAGAAAGGAAGATGCCACAGGTGACACTTCTCCATGAGGTTGATTTCACTATGTTTTGTGGCTGCCATTAGGGAAAAATACCCATCTCACAGATAGCATTAATGCTATGTTAACATTTGTTTTCTGCTTCTCCAGCATGGATTGCTGACCAACTGATACCAGGCTTTACTTCTGTTCTGTGATGTCCAAGCTTTGTCACAGTGATGGTATGTGGTGTAAGTGTCAAAATACAAGATGTGAAACCAACCAGATAATGCACAATTAACAATATCTGCAGACTACTCAACTTTAAAAATAGGAAAGAAATGTCCTCTGGGTATGTCACAACTAAGCAAAATGGGAGAATGTGATGCTATCAGTTTGGTCTCTGTGTTCCTGGCACTAGTTTTAACATAGTGATACAAAATGTGTACATAATGTATCTATAAGTATCTCCACTGCACTGATCCAAATTAATTGATCACTTTGTGAAGCAGCAACAAGGAAATACTGAAGTGAGCACTGCAGTTAAAGGCTTCATTGCTTTCATTAAGTTAGTGGAAGTCACTGTTAACCTCTGGCACTCAGTATCCACAAATTGAGATTATGGATTGACTTCTGAGACATTTGTCTAAAGGTTTTAAATAAAGAAACAAGCTGATGGTTTTGGCAAACTTGCACTGAAGTCATGATGGATAGCCCCCATATTTGAGATCCAGAGGATAAAAGCACTTCATATTCCAAGCTGTTTTTCAAAGTGGAAAGTAATCAACACTTGGTCTAATACAGCTGAATTCAGGTCTTAAACTTGAGGCTATAGATCCAGAAAACTTTGAAATTAATCTGAGCACTAAAATCTGCAATTGGATTCAAAGTAAAAAAAATGCTGAAATTAGCTTGTTCATTGGGCATGAGTAACCAGTAACCGGACTACAGTAGGCGACAAGGGCTTTCTCAGTCTCTTGAGTCAGTGCCTTGATGTACCATTTCATCCAATATTCTTCATAAAGTGTGGCAGAACCATCTTAAAACTAGTTAGGGTTTTCCCTCAAATATACCTTCTGTAAGAATAATCCAGAACCTCCCTACTCAGGTAAAAAACTTTTATCCTCCTTCCTGGGTTTAATTTATTCATGACCAGTTTTTAAGTATCTGGTCTTCTTCCAACACTGTTATTAGTGTCAACAGTCCTCTTCCTCTCTATTTTTACTTCACAAATTCAGCTTTCAAATAAGCCAAGGTTTTATCTTCCTCTGTTTTGATCTCAGTCCATCCTCTTCAAATAAAATTGACTCGGATTTTGCGAAACCTCCAGGTGTGGTCTCAGCAGTGCCTTGTAGAGTGACAAAAATGTCGTCATTTTTACTGAACTTAGATATGTGAGGCATTTTTCCTTGCACTCTTTGTGAAAGTCCTACCCTCTGCCAAAACCAATGATGTCCTTAACACACCTGGAATATTTAACAGGAACAGCTGATTGAGTCGATTCTCACCTACATTAACAGTTACTTGATTTTGCTCCATACAGTACCACGAACACATACCATTAAGTCATGGTCCCTTTGCCTTCACTTGTCTTACCTGGTTGTTTTTGCCTTGGTTTAGGCAGGTTTGTTACACATGTGTGGGGACACATCAGAACATTACAAGGATGCAGCGATCCTTCCAAGAAGAGCTGTTTGGTTTCTGAAAGGTGTATTCCTCCCAGCGGTGTCTTGGGAAGTGTGTTTGCTGGTACGAGCGCTAAGCAGTAGACTCCCACTTGATGAATACTGTCAATAGCCTAAAAAAAAGCAGGAAGCAATTTTAATGAAAGGCTAATTTTTCATCATTCTAATAAGCACATGCTGTACTGAATTACTGCATAAAACAACCCTAATAATTAACTGGCAATGGAAAGACACTTCAGTAATGTCAGTGATAAGGAGGTTCTTTTCAGAGGGAACAGGTGGACGGAAATGTAACACTGATGTTATTATACTCATTCCAAAAGATAAAAAAGCAAACAAAAACCTGGTCATAAATACACAGAAATCTATTAAGAAATGCTACCTAGGCATTCCTCCTAGGCACACATTAGTGGCACATATCCTGGAGATTTATTACTAAGATGGGCTGGCAGCCCATGTGAAACTGATTTTAACCTGTGCACTTCTCGGAATTAAAGTTCAAAAGATTCCTATCAACTTAACATCTACTCTGTCTTGCAGAGCAAAGAAAAATTTCAGAGGCTGCACATCTATCATCATACACCTACTGATGTATGTAACTTACAAATTTTTATTTTTTTTTCTAAGATAGTAACTGTTCCACTCCCTGATTAAGGTGTATACGATTGTCAGGCAGGAATGGGAAATAACATCAATGTAAGGGAAAACTATGAAACTATCCATTTGAAAAAAAATCTGTTGAATGAAAATCTGAAAAAATAAGTATCTTTGAATCTTATAGTAATCATGTTCATTGTCTGACAAGTGGAGTAAACTCCATCCCTTTCAAAAAATCTGTAACATACAGTATCTATATAATTTATTCAGGTAAACATGAATATCCATGCACTTAGATTTTATTTGCATACACATTTTAACTGGTTATTTTCCTTACATCAGTAATAAAAAGAAGTGCAGCAAGTGAGTCAGAAAAACAACTTCAGACATCCATGCAGACTGAGAAACAAATTACAGATAGCATCTCTAATGAGCAGTTAAATGTTCAAAAATATAATTTACTTAACTTGCATTTTAATTTTTAACTGTGAGAGAAGTTAATGCATATGTCTATTGCCTTGAAGATACAATCTGTGTTCTGAGAATCAAATAATCATTTATAGTTATGTACTTAAATGTAGACCAATAAATTACTGATTACTTCTACAGACACTCTAAGTAATGCTTTGCTTTTGGCTTCTGTTTGCTTCATTTTTTATTGATTTGATTGCAAAATTTCATCAGAAAGAATAATAAAGCAGTTACTCCTTTTACAAACATTGCAGTTGTAGTAGTGGTAGATCTCACGGTAGTATCGGAAGACCTCTCTGCTGGTCTACAGACACCTTACCTGAAAGATCAGCAATAGCAAGATATATATGACAGACAACACACAATGCCTCATGTTTCTGGCAGACACCAGCATAACCTCCTAATCATAATGTTATTTGTAGGTTCTGAAAAGTAGTGATAAATCATAGGATCCTCACCTGACATCAGCTTGAAGGAAAAACGTTACAAGGCAACTGACCACTCTTACTCAAATGTAAAACAGTGTGGCTCCTAGAGCTGGTGAATGGAAAGCAATACCCAGCTGGGGTGGGATGAGGGTCGTTGTATATAATGATTACCCAGTGACTTCCAAACTGTCTCCTTTGATAGCTGTATCTGCAGCGCAATGCCTGATAAAATGTCATGGGTCATTCAAAATTGTCACCTTTCATATTGGCCTATTTCTGAGGCAGGGAATGACTTTGTTTCACAAGGATGAGCACTGATGAACCGAGACTTAAAATTTTGAGACAGAAGAGTACTTTAATACTGCTGGCATTTATGCCTCTTGATGAGGTGGCTTGTTTTTTTGAAATTTCTTTGTCCAGCTGGAAGGAAAGAGTACCTGAAATCTCTGTGTCTCTGTTTCATTCAGAAAATGGACTAGAGATACCAGAACTTGCAGAAAGTCCAGACTGCTATGTTGTTCAAGCTGAGAAAACATCTCATTCTGACATAATTCTCTGGGCAGGCACTCTCCATTTCTGCAGTAGACCTCCTAGCTTTGCCTAGTCCTGTCGAGTCCTGCCACTGCACTGGCACTGGTAAAACTAACATCCAGCCTGCCAGGTACAGGAACCACAAGGGTCAGAATAGTTTGCAGCAGCCTGGGAGATGAATAGAGTATCTACATCCATCTGACTGAATTCCTGGGTGGCCTGGGATCTTCACTCACACTGTCATTAAAACACCCTCCTCCTCCTCCACTACTCTCAAGAAACTCTATATCCAGCCTGATTACTCCCTCCCAACCATGCCTCTCCTAAAACACACAGATGCAGTTCAACATAGTCCTGTACGTACAGCAGCTCTACCATCCTTCAGCATTCTCCTGAGGTGCAGGAAGGGTCGGGGAAAGTCAGAATATGTGCAACCCACTGGAAAGAAGTTCTGCAAATAGTTGCAGCTCAACTCTAGAGAAGAAATGCCGGAGACACATCAAGGAACAGCAGAAGCAGGCAGTGCAGGGCCGGGCTGGCACAGGGCAGCACAAGCAAGGTGTCAGACAAGTCTCACAAATATCAGAAATGAGTAGCAACTTGGTCAAGTTTGTTATCATCGTCGTCACTGAGAGTCATGACACAAGGGTAGTACCACTATGTTGCCCATCACTAGCAGACGATTCAGATACAACTGGTTACCACTTCCTGACATAAGTCATTAAAACTGTGATAGGGAAGGAGCCACAAAGCATCCCACATGTTCCTGGCTTCTGTTTTCCATCTCTGCTCTCAGCTGAAGTGGAACCAGAAACTTCTTGTTCACATAGTGAAGCATGCCAGAATTGCAGACTTCACACATGGGTGATGAAAGCAGCCACACATGTGTATACTTTGATATATGACCTACCATTCACAGACACTGCTGTGACTTGATCATCTCAGAATAACAGAACTGTCTTTTGGCAGGAGTAACTTGACACAGGGCTCCCACAGTGTTCAGTACTGAATTCTACTGGCTATGATGTTGTAAGACATGATTTCTGTAAAAGTCACAAAAACGCTCAGCTGACAAAACAGGAGAAGTCCAGAGTTTCAACCTTTACTTTAGGAGCTTGCTACCTGATAAAAATTACTGAAACACGGGCAATCCAAAAGCCTTTCCTTCTACAGCCATTGCCCTAGGTGCTACTAGGTGCTTCAAAGGCTTTCTTGTGTGATGGACAAGCTAGACATTCTAGCTTTTCTTGGTAATAATTTAGATGTACTGTGAATATGAGATGCCTCTAGCTGTATGAAATGTAGCTATCTTTTAAATCAAGAGAGCAGATAAAGCTGTCTTGAGATGGATAAAACCTTATTTTTCAGTTTCTTCAAAGACACGGTAGACAGATCCCCTTTCTTATCCAGAAAAAAGCAATAATGAATTAAAAGATCTTCTCTGAAATGCGTGGGATCTTTTTCTTTGGCTCTTGGGTAAAGCAAAAAGGATGTTTGCAACATATTTACCTGAGAAGAGTCCTTGAAGAATGACAGAAAGGCAGGAAGGAAAGGGAAATGGAAGTAACAGGTGACCAGCTGCAGACAGAGGTGGGACCATTTCACAAGGTAGCAACAGACAGATTTAATTTGACTACATCTCCATTAAACCTATCACTTTTGAGTAAGAATTGGCTTAACTGTGGAGATGGAGGATATGGAAGATGACTGCTATCTAAAGTATCTAAGTTTTTGTGTGTGGACATTAGAGTTGAAAAAACTTTTGAGTATGGTAATGATACTGCCTTAACTTGGATTGCTGTATGTAAGGAGAAGATCAGAACTTTTTAGCATTCAGTAGCTTCTGTCTTCTGGTCAAACTGTCAAACACCACCACCAAGGTGGGTTTCATCACAGTGGTATGTACCTTACACGAACCACCAGACAGCTGGAATGGGATTTCTTGCAATAGGTGTCCTCTCTGCAGTTAACCACATAGTAGATACTTAGATCTGAGCTAAGCAATCACTACCCTTCGAGAGAAATCAGCATTTTTAGGCTGTGTTCCATACCATTTATTTCAGCTATCAACACGGTGCACTAGAAACATATACTTCTGTCCCACTGATTAAAAAAAAGTAACTGGAGATCTGGCTCAGATACATATATCTATTTTTGATGAGGTCAGCTCCATGTCAGTGCCGATAATTAGTAAGAGACTGTGGTAGCTTTTGACAGTAAGAGCATATAATATATTTATTCATTACCCTTCTGAAGTAATGAATGACTATATCCTTATAAACCATATGCTACTCTCTCCTTGCTACTGCTTACTTCAATTCATCCCTGTTTTCTTACAGCATTTTGATTAGGAAAAGGATCGCTTTCTGGATTGTGCATCCCAGATAGGAACTGTCACTCAGAAGAATCTAATTTTGTGCTCATTAGATGCAAGTGCAACTGAAGGTGGACTTACAATTACTCAAAGACAAATGTCAGTTACCTTGGGGGCCTGAAAGATCAATACAAAGAATATAAAGCAGGAAAAAAATAGCATCCAAACATACATAAAGAAACTTACCTGAAGAACTCTACTCATCCATTGAAAACTGTCTTCCTCAGTGGAATCTGGCCTTTGCTCAGCAACAATAACTATTCTTTCATCGTGCAGCACGCTCACTGAAAACACTGCTATTCTATAGAAGAGAAGGAGAGAAAAGTATTTAGTGCCAGGACAGATGGAAAAAACTTTCTTCTAAGTTAATCCTTCATAACTGACTTTTTTATTTATTAGTCAGACAACTAGTGCATCAATTAGTATTTTATTAATGAGGAAAAAGCAACAGGAACAGTTCTAGGTAATTTCTGGAGGACAAACATAGGGCTTTGTTCTAGAATCATGTAAATACAGGCATAATGTCACAGTAGGGTTGCAGAAGTGAACCTTCTTGGGATACGAAAAGCACTAAATTTGGGTCACACCAAGGTTAAGCTGTTATATAACAGCCAACACAGGCACCTTCCATCTTAGAACTGCAACATCATTTTGTGAGAGGTCTGCTGTGTGATAAAGTAGGAGCGCATATTACTGCATTAGGCTCTTCAGAAGCTTTAGATGTTTCCTGCTCAATTTCAGCACGTTAGGAAAGTCACACAAGGAACTGCTGTCATATTCAAGAACTTCAGTGTTATGTGTATTGGAAATGTTCAACTCGGACAGAAAGGGTTCTGTTGAGTCAATACCTTTAGAATTAACCAGCTGTTCAACTGGAAATTTTATTAATCACAGTTTCAGATCTTGGTATCTAAAATCTGCCTCAACACTGTCTTAGGCTCCCACCTGTTGTCTCCTCGTTCTAGCAAAATGAATAGCAATGGAGGGAAACCACAGTGCAGATTAGGCACTGCCCTCTGAAAGCATTTTGGCTCACTTACACCTGGTCTAAGCAAATTAAGGATTTCTAGATAATGTAAGAAAAGAAAGGATCAAACCTTCCCCTGTAGACAAATTTCATTGGTTCCACAGCCAGTGCTGTTGCTACAATGTCATCAGCGTTATGTCTTCTTCCACTGACAACCATCAAACCATCCATTTTGCCAATAACAAAGACAAGTCCACCTGGTCCTATAAAGCCTAGCAGTCCAGTCCTTATAAAAGGATACTCAGTGATAGGGCCCCCAGAACTGGTCATAGGAAACACCTGTAAGACAAAGAAACACATCCTGAATTCTATACACAGAGATCATGCTGGGAAATATTTCAGGCATACTCTCTCAGATGGCTCTTCTGGAATGAAGTAAATAGGTCGCTAGTGATGCTCTTTACTCTTCACTGACTGTAAAGGGAGTGTCAGGAAACTCCTAGACTAGTGTGTGTAATTTTCAGTACCTGAGTTCCAGCAAGTTCAATCACACTTTTTTTACCATACACGTTTTCCCTAATCATGGCTCTGTAAATCATTTATGACCTTAAAAAATATATAAATCAACATAAACAGTACTGAAGAATAATTAAAAAAAGTTGTGCAGAGTGCAGCTAACCTGAAGTGCTATGCATATGTTACTTAGAGATTAAATCATAAACAGTAAATCATAAACAATCTACAGTACAGCAGAGCTTCTTTTCAGTACCTCATCCTCGTTTCCAGTACAGTATAGAAAAATAAGCAGGCTAGAAATGCAGCTGTATTAAGGTACTGTACATTAATGACTCTTGCAGCTCACTACATTTTTATCTAAGGTCAATTAAGTCCTCACAATACCAGTGATAAAACCTTCTGTAGCATGTCTAGAACTGAAAATACAGCCCTATACAGAACCTCTCTGGATGTCTGAACACCAGACGCATACATGACTTCCGCAGGACAGGTTCCTACAGCTTTTGCTATTCTAAATAGCACAGTGTTACCCTTCTGGCATGCGAGGTACTTTGAGCTGCATTCTGACACAACCACAATTTCTGCTGTTGCTTCTTTAAACTGAAATAGTCTAAAGGCAAGTTATTTAAGAAAATGGCAAGTGGAAGACCACGGCTATATAGTGTCCTTCAAGGTTCATCTAAAAAGGAAGGCCAAATTCTGCTGCCAGATGCCCATGGGTGACTCTTACTGAACAGAGTTAATATTTATACATCCTCAGCAATAATTCATTTCAGGAACACAAAATCTTTTGACTCTCTAAGACCTGCAAAATGAATTACACAGTAGAACAGAAAAGAGGTCCACTTGGAGAGGGCACCCAAGAACATACTTAACTTTAAAAACAAGTCATCCTGTTCACTTAATGGCAATTTATTTGCTTACCATCAGGAATAAGTCTAAATCAGTTTAAATATGCTGTTAAACTGCAGACCCAGTTATGAATTATGAATGATTTTATAATTACAGCAACTGCAACAAAATGAATGTAAGAACTTTTCTTTCCTGAAATATGTCAAATGTGGGATTATCATTCACACTGGGTATTGCCAATTGTACTTGTAGCACAGTAATCAGCTACCAACAAATTTCAGATCAAATAGCATAGTAGGATTCCTGGCTTCAATAGGGGGATGGAGAATCGTATCCACTAATCTCCATTAATTATTTAATGTATAGTGTTTACAACACTCAGATCTGCATTTTGCAGGAGATATTAGTCATGTTTGGTCTATTAAAAGTGGAAATAGCAGAGCATTGGTTAAGGGAAATGTAAATGTATTTTTCTTAACTTTCTTCTCCAATATTAAAAGAGGAAGGGTTCAGAACTTAATAAAAATCTCAGTTCAAATTTTTTCAGTATTTCTCTGATTTGTTCAGCCTGTCATATTGGCTTCAACAGATGTTAATGATAACAAGTGAGCAGGTACAACAGAGCTATCAATACAGCTGTCTGCACTGGAGCTGAAACCTACTGGAAAACAGATTCCACAAAGTAAAAAGGCTTTTACATAAGGCAATTCAAACAAAAGCAGGTAGGGACTAATTAGGAAAAGGTATCTTTCCTATTCAGATACCTCTTGGAGAGTACATCTGTCAGGATTCTGTATAAATGCAAGCCTTTAATGCTTGATGCATTGTGGAAATGTTGGAAACTGTTTTTTAAAGACACCCAGCAGCCTTCCTACTGTTTGCAACAGTCAAATTCTGCATGTAGCTAGCTCATAGACTTGTACAGTATTACCTTTTAACTTTATCTTTCTTGCTGCTTTCCTTCTGATTGTTTCAGTCCGTGGTATCTTCTTTCAAAATTAAAGTAAAAGCTCTTCAGAGCCTAAACTAAACCCACATAAAGATCTACTATTGCACTTAATGAAATGGGCTTCAGTGCAGATTATCTGGCTAGAGTACAGGTCCCAAGCCACGAGCATTGATTATTACTGCTATACTGATATTATTACTATGAATATTTAATGTCAAATACTATCTTGAAATAGAAAAAGTAAAAAAGGAAGGATTTTATGTAGCAATTTTTGGTCAGCTTACCTCAAAAGTATTTTTGGTCATGCCCGAGAGTCCATAATATGACGTACCCGTTGCAATAGCGCATACACAAAGTTCTCCTATTTCATCTGTTTTACAGAGCTGAGGAATTCCATCTGGCTTTACTGAACACATTATAGCTAGAGGGAGAGAAAAGGACTTTAAAAAGTATTATAAAATGAACTACAGAATAACATAAATGCTGTGGGAAAGACATCACCGCGGAGCTGACATAAACAAATAAATTATATGCAGACTAATGTCTAACAACTGGTTTCTCAAAATTTGTGTTCAACATTATCAAATATTATTTATATTATAAATAATATTTATACAAAGAATGTAAAGGTCTTTATGTAGACTCAGTTTTTACACTGATAACAAACCCTAATTTGCCTTGCTTTCTACAATTTCAGTTGATCTGTAATATCGCTGTGAAATGTGATTGTGTTCCCAGGTTTGCATACTGAAGACCAGATTTGCCGCAGTCAGTGCAAAATGAAATATCCTAATGAAGTTCTTGATAATAATTGTACTGCCAAGGAGGCAGGCAACCAGGAAATCTACCTCTCTCAAAGTAGTAAGTAACACCATATGAAAGATCAAGATATTCTAGCAGACTAGTACAGTTGATTTACTAAAGAATTTATCAGAGCTCAGACTCCCTTTCACCATTCTTACAGGACTGCATAGACAGCAGGAGCTAAACAGGAGGGATTAGAAAGCACTGGTCTGAGGAACAAGCACTATTTTATGTGTCAGCCATGTGAATAAGAAACAGGTATGCTGCTTTAGCTATAATCCCTGGACTGGAGTACAGCATGGGTAGATTTTGGAGTTGGAAAGAGGATACAATGAACAAGGCAGACCAAAAATGAATCGGCACGTCTTTTACATACAAGAATAAAGAATCTTGAATGACCCTTCTCTCACTCTGAAGATAAACAGGGGTGTGTACTTTTATTAAAATGATCAGAATGTAGTATGAAGTGCAAGATGGCACATCTATAATATCTTACACGCAACCAATCTTATCTCCCTTTATTTTAAGTTGTTCAACTTAAATTTTATAAGATGCATCATTATGTTTTATTCCTTTGAAGCATAACAGCATTCTCTTATGAAAAATTACAGAATTATCCTTTTCTAGTGTCTGTAACATCTCATTTAAAATCTAGCTCTCTTATGAAAAATCTCATCTTCATCTTTAGAAACAATGGTTTCAGCTTAAATTTATCAACAAGAACTGTCCAGTCATACCTCCTTTTTTTAATAACTAGGTGATAGCACAAGATCTTCGGAAAAACATTCTGCAAGCCTTCAGATAGCAATTTTGTTGATCGTTAGCATAGGTTATGAAAATAAGCACTACCGAGTCTCATCGGGGTCAGGCTTACGAGTATTTATAGCTTCCAGACACCACACTCCAACTTTCTTATTTTATCTACCAGTATCTCACAGTTAGGGAACGGATGTTCTGATGTAGTGGCAGGTTGTTCAAAACACGCTACTAACATCAGCATGAACAGGCACTGGGGTAACCAGAGAGAAGAAACCTTGGGATTTCCAAACCATTACGTTTTACAAGGTAATGGTTTTGGACTAAAATGTTTTCAAGACACAAGTTTGTTTGACAGCAAAGTACATCCACCTATGATGTTCTACAGATAATTACTTAAACTGATGAATCA
Organism: Falco naumanni; assembly: GCF_017639655.2. NCBI lineage: Eukaryota > Metazoa > Chordata > Aves > Falconiformes > Falconidae > Falco > Falco naumanni. The sequence goes on along the minus strand of NC_054057.1, from coordinate 51,235,013 downwards.
TAGTAAGTTTCAAAGAAAGTTCCTTACCTCCTGGCATCACTAAGCCAACATCCTGGACAGTCAGAACGGAAAGCTTTTCTTCAGAGTCCACTCGAATTACTCCGTAAGTGAGACCATGCATGGACAGAACTCCTCTTCCTGGTGGTTGATTGCTGTCATCTGTTGGCCTGCAACCATGGGTTATAACACCAGTGCACCATCAGGCAGATGTAAGCGTTTATTTATTCTTAATGGACTACTATTGCAAATACTCCTCTGTTTGAAAGGTCAAAATTTCACCTTCTATTTTCCCCTACTAGACCTGACAGAATTCTGGTTTTCAGTAATTTCTGAGTACTTAGGTCTGTCAACTCTCCCATTCAGTGGCCACCCACATATACTGGGGCTGCAGAGATGAAACCAACACTAACATTTACCTAAACCAGCTTGTATCTGATTTTTAGATAGATTTACAAGGATTGCTTGATTATGCAAGTAAAGGCCTTTTGCCTTATTTTAAAAACACTGAAAGGCAGTGCAGATGACGTGGAGTGAAACTGCACTCTAAATATTTGGAACCAATCAGTAAACAACTTGATAAACTCTCTACGTTACCTATTTTGAGGCAATCTAGAACTAGGAAACCAAACTCACCTGCCAGAATAAAAGTCTACCTCTAGCACACTGGTATAAAAGCCAAGATGAGAATACAAGCATGCTGTGTTTAAACCACGAGATACAATTTTCCACTCCCAATACTTAAGCATTTAAAATTACTAAACAGAAGAAATTAGATTGTAATAGGTTCACCGCCAAGTACCTGTGGAAGCTACAAGGACTTTACCATCTTTAATTTAGTGCACATAATTGAATTCTTCCCATTCTAATCTACCACGTGAAAATTAAAACAAATTACACCTTCATCAGTCATGGTCAAAATGTTGTGGATGCAGCCTCTTTGTAATGCCTCAGTTTGCTTAGATTCATTGCTGACACACTGTACAATTCCACAGCATCAGCACAAGCTGTCTGTCAAGTTGTTTCAATATAAAGCTGCCTGATATATCAGTGGATACAATTATACATATGTAGAGTGTGGCTTGAGCAAATGAATGTTGACGTATACAAGTTATTAAGTCAGGGGAATATGTCAGGGTTTTTCATGTCTGGGAAGATTCTTATACTGTCCTGCATTTTAAAATGCAAAGCTGGAAGCCAATGTGATGCTGATCTGAGTGTGGATAATGCATCCATGTAGAGCAGCCAGACTCCTGCTATTTTCAAGATGGATAAAACAGCCAATATTTAGTTCACGATTCTGCATTTTTCCTAAATACTCCATCATAACACAACTGCTTTTTAACAGATAATGTCCTTTTATATGACATTTCTCCTCTACTATGCTCAAAATACTCAATGGGCCTTAGCCAATCATGCTCACATAAAGCCTTGCAGTGATCAGCATTATAAATTTCAATTAATAGGTTTTGTGAGGCATATTTCTCAAGTGACGTTGTCAACAAAGAAAGATGTGGGCACGCTTGAAAATGCATTAGAGCATAACAAATGGTGCTAGTAAACAAGCAGCTGTGATAAACAACATTCCCATTACACAAAAGGAACTTTCAGCAACATTATTGATCAACTCCTTCTCATCCTTGCTCCCCAAAACACACATTTTACTGCTCACAAGAAGAAAGGCTTCCTGCAGGCACACAGAGCTTCTCAAAAGCATCTACGAGCAGAGGCCATCTAGACTTTTATCACATACACTGTCTGGTATTATTTATCACATCCAAAGATTGCTAAAAAGAAGAGCAGGTGTCACTTTGAAAGACACTGGCTGCATACGGGACAGGGGTGCCAGTGAGGGAAGCTGGAGGCAGGAGACCCGCTAGGGTCACGCTGGAGAACTTGTCAACAGAGCTCCACTTGCTGTGGCTTGGGCTGAGGGAACAGCTTTGCCTGGGTTAGCAAGAAGCGCCGTGCAATGGAAGCAGGTGTGCAGAAGGAAGGAGTCGGTGCCGAGGGTGGGGGCTCCACAGGACACGCATTTCAGGGCTGCTGTTTCAGAGTACTTCTGGTATCCTGGTACTCTGAGGTGGATCCTTGAATGAGACACCAGTTAACTGTGCTCAAGGCTCTTCTTGCAGGCAACTAGCTATGACATCGAAAGGGAATACAGTCGGGAGACCAGGATGCAGGAGAGAGGTAGGGAGCTAAGCACCTGGCAGCACCTATATATCCTCTTAGAAAGTACCCTGTCAGCAACCACCCTGCAATATATGGTATCTTATTTTGTCCTGTCCATGTTATCCACATGAAAACAACACTAAAACAACTATCTCTGCCAAGCAGGACAGGAATCAGTTGGAAAGAAGATGAGATATAAATAATCCAGTTCCAATGTATTTATAATTTATTTTAAAGTTCACATTTTTTATTTACTTTACACGTTCAGTATTTCTAATACTGGATTTGGAATTCTGTAAGCCTGCTTGCTAGACAAAGATAAATCCTTTGGTTAAGGGAGAAGCAACTAAACAAAGGTGTAATTCTACCTACTTCATATACTAAGTAAATTTAGCTTAAACTACCAGACAAACCTACCCCTTTAGTTTCCTTAACCATGAAAGAGGGACAATGAGCATCTACTTCAACGCTGATTTTTCATAGTGAGTAGCTGCAGAGCATTTTGAGAACTTACTACTACCACTTACAGATACAATCTACTTCGCCACTATTTTCTGCCAGTTGTTTAAATGGGAAAAGACCTGTTCTTAAACTTCTGCATTCATTTAAACAAGTGGGTTCAGACTAATATGCAATGAACCAAAAGGGAATACCATAAAGAATTATTTGCATGACACAGTCACTTAAATATTAGGCTTCCTGATTCAGCTCTAAGGCTAAAGTACCCATTAGTCTATTACTGACTGTCTTTTTCTAAACTATAAGGGTATTTCAGCTGAGAACTGGTTTTGTTACTTTTCCTTGTAGGAAGATCAGTAAAAATACACCATAGATTTTGAAAGAGTTGGAGCATTAACAGGGAGTTCTCTGGATCTGTGCTCTGCAGGGAGTCATTTTAATGCATACTTCAGCTGTAACTCTTTGGAACTTGTATGATAATGACTTTACTGTCAGTGGAGATGGCTTGAATAAAATGAAAAATACTAAAGCTCCCAAGTTCAGCTGGTATTATCCTACCATTAAACAGACTTCAAAAAAAGGAGATATGTGTTCAGTACCATACACTGTAGTGAGAACTGCTCTGTAATTACACAGTAAGGCACTGAAGATAAAAATGCTTTTTTTTTTAATTATTCACTATTTTATGGGCTAATTTTTAAATTTTTTTTAAATGCAAGCTCTCAACACTAGTTATTTTGAAAATGAATCTCTAGTGCTTCAGATGGCTATAGGCATAGACTTTAAATCTAGAAGGGACATGCCAGCCATGGCATGTTGAGATACTGTGAGTTCTCCCACTACATAACCTGTGATCTGGGGCAGATTTTCCAGGGCTAGCAAGGAAAGCAAAACGCTCTCCTGTTAATCAGTGCTCAGTACAAGCAATGTCCACTGCTTTTCCACCTCCTCTCTGCACTTACAAGCAACAGCTCATTCCAAGAGAGCAAAGGTCTGCACAGCCTATGGCAGGGAAACCCACTGCAAGGGAAAAACAACATAGAAGGGAAAAAAAACAGTTGGTGGAGCTGAATGAAGGGCTCTATGAGATCCTACAGAAAGACAACTAACCTGGACAGGGTAAGTCCCTGATGGATAGCTTTCAGATGTTTTAAGCTAATAATGAGATGGCTGAAAGTCAACCACGCTCTTGGCCTCATGTCTTTCTTCCTGCGATGTTTTGTTGGAAAGCTAATTGAAAATCTAGTTAACTTTCACTTGGACAGTGTATTATAAACTTTGTGGCAGAAAGTATTTTACTTAATGCTATTACAGTGCTTTATGCTTTTATACTGCCTGTTTTAACATGTGAAAATTATAAATGGCTGCCGAAATCCGAACTGAAAACCAAAGTGCCTACTGTTCAAGCTACAACTTTTGGAACACTCTGCTAAAACAGACAACAGTTATGCCATTTACTGTATGCCACAACCGTCATGACAGGTGACTGCTGCATACTGACATTCATGTACATAAGGCTTAATAGGTTTATCAGTTTTATTTCTAGTTACAAATCCCCTAGTCTTAAAGGGCATTTCCAGATGACTACTGAGAGTCTATGAATGGTTAAAAAGCTCAAGGCAGCCAAAACAAACCTGCAGAATGTCATCATTCTCATTAACCAGGCTATGTAAAGCATGATTTTCCCTGATAGCAATGCCACTTAAATTTCCACATTTTAATTAACTTTATACTTACAGTGGCATTTTTCCACTCCTTTTTACAGAATTAGTTTTTGCATTTCAGTCCATTTAATTTAAAATTAGATAAAATGACAGAAATTGAAACTATATTATAAAGCACTCTGAAGTTAAATTATTACTCTACAAATTCTTCATATATGTCTGCTTTGGACATAAACAAAATGAAAACGAAAATGTCATTCAGAAGTTAAGTATACAGATTCATACTTGAATAAATTTTTCATTTCTTTTTCAAATTACCACACATATTGTACAGTGGGCCTGTTTCCACTGGTGTAGCACAGTACCTTCGAATAGCCACAGTGAGAGCTTCTGGTGAACTAGCGCAGGGACAAATGACCTCCTGTCTTAGACCTTTACTTTGGAAGACGTTGAGAAATGCATCACAGGAAGAAATAGACCCTGGGGTAAAGAAAAAAAAATCAGAGGAGAAAAATAATCTGATTTCTGAAGTGATGCCATTCAAACTGCAAACTTACTATTGAATGTATAGGCTTTTCAGGAAAAAAAAATTACAAAGAACCATGTTCACTGGGAAAGAAGTCACAGCTGCTAGAACTATATGTACGCATATACAGTTCTGTATGCATGCATAGAATAAAGATTAATTTTTGAATCCTTTCACTTTGTTCATGTAGAAAAGGCATCACTGCTAGATCTACAATATGAATTCCATTACAGTTTTCTTTTTAGGATGAGGCAAATCAAAGATTGAATTTAGGAACTCAAAGCAAACTACTACAAACAAGCAGAACACCTATACATTGGTATCTTAAATAATACACAGAAATGGTTCTTGCTATTTATTGCCATGAAGTGATCCAGATGTGGTTCTCTAGAGTAGTGTAAGTATTCCCCTAAAATTCTCAGTTACTTCTGCAACTGAGCACCATCACTTAGAAAAAATGATCTGATCCTTTCTATAGCTTACGGTTATTTACTTCTGTCTTTATACATGACTGTCACGTTAAACAAAACTGGATTTACTGCAGCTTATGTTATGTGCAATATCAAGTTTGCATCAGGACCAACTAACGAAAAATCTGTTTTAAAAACTTCCCAAACTAATTCCTGTTTCCATAAATATCACATAGTTTGCAGTAGACAAACCCTATACTTTCTAAATGTTTTAGCTAACATGACCGAAGACTGAAACTTTAAATGCAAGACGGCAAACACTTCCCGTTCTCTACTGGACTACAGAAGCATAGCTTACATGGGTTTGCACCATCAGCCACTATGAGCATACGCAGTGAGGAAAGGTTGATGTCTCTCTGATCTCGATGCGCCACTAATGCCCAGTGCATGTCTCTGGATTTTACGCAGGCAACTTTTGCTGCAATAAGAATGGGTAGATTGCTAATACACCATATAAAAGCTATACAGCTGTATTATCAATTTGTACTTTTAATGTTGACTATCAAGCATGCTTTTGTATATTCTTGTTCCTTACCTTTGTATTGACAGACTTTTTGGATCCAGGACAGTGGATTCACTTTCATTAAGGAGTATGGAATACTTATAACATGCATCATGTTCATGACACTCTGAAATCAAATCAGATAAATGGGTTTTATACAACAATGACGGTAATTATTTATATTGTATTATGGGCAGGGGCATCTATGCAAATCACTCTATGACTGTTTTATCGTCAGTGCTGGCATTTATCTTTTTGTATCTAGCTACCTACATTAAGATGAAACAGATCCCCATTTTCTAATGCTTTAATTAAGGATTAAGGATTTAGACTAATCAGACCATAACTTTGAAGTGGTACTGGGAAAAAAGAAACTGATTTTCTTTCTATTTATACTCCAGGTGATTCACTTTAAATAGAAGAAAAAAATACTGGATGATCGATGTCTGTATGTTTGCTATGTAGGCTAATATTATCCATATGCCTGCTAAACTTCAGTATATATGAAGACTCGTTACTCAAAAGGACAAGTAACAGCAACATATCTGTCTGAAGAAATCCCTCTCTATTAAGACTGAGAAAGTACTAAAGGTAGCAGGGCACAAATTATTTAAAAGAGAGTAGACAGAGAAATTGGAGTCATAAATTAAGCAGAGATCAACTTATTTTAACAGAAAATAAATGAAGGAGTTTTTAGTCGTTCTCCAGGTGGGCTAATTCCAGTGTTTTCAACAAGGCCTTGAAAAGTTGCAGGAAGTTTAGAAAAAGTAGTTGTGTGAAACTGATGACAGATCCAAAACCGATCTCCTAGTTTGAGGCAGTCAATTGCTTTAGTGATCTCTCAGTGTGACTATGGAACAAACAGCCTGCAAATGACCTGTTGCTTTACTTCTGTTACCATTTAGAAACATCTTCTGAGGGCATCACATCTCCACTCATAGCAGCTCAGGTTAAATACAGGATTTGTTTTAGAAAACCTAGGCTTAAGAAAGGTTAAGTGTCCCAGTCAATTAGTCATCTAAACACTGGTAGAAATGTAAAAGATAGTTCTCCTTTCAGTCTGGCACAAGTGTAGGTATAGAAAAAGTATTTACAGGCAAGTCATGAAGAAAAGGAAGTTCATATCAAGATTAATAGGAAAGGAAGGCACAGAAAACCTCCATTAGACACTTGCTTGCAACTTCAGTGATAAAGATGGTTTTTTAACACGAGCTACTTACAGGCATTAAGCCCAATAGATCGTTTCTGTTTCAGAAGTGTTATTACTGCCCTTTGATATTAAGAACAGTATTGCACTGCATGGGAAAAGTATATGGAATCCCTGTGAATCATCGCATGTAAGGCCTGTACATCCTGGGACCCCCAAACAACAGTAACCCTTCTAATCTTGATATCTGTTCTTAAAATGATCAGTAAGTATTTTGTCAGTCACCGACTGCAGCAGCACCTTTAGAAGCAATTCTTAAAAATAGGTCAGTTGCCTCCCATGTCAATCGAGGAAGACATTCAAACAGCAAAGAGACAATTTATGCAATTTCAAGTATCAGAAATGCTTTAATGTTAGCAAAATCATCTGTTGGTGAGAGTTTTGACAGAGGAGCTAGTCAGTGGCGATATAGCAATGCCATTGGATCACATGCTTACAGAGGCAAGTACTGATTTAATACATTCCTACTATAAAGACTGATCTCAAAGTCACGCATCAGTAAGATCAGAATAACTTGGTAAGAATGGGGCCAGAGTACTTGACATGATGCATTAAACCACAGTGGCATCTTTACCATGCTCATTATGGGTAAGCACACTAGCAGAAGATCATGGGTTTAAGTCACATATTTTTTGCTTTCAAAGCAGAAAAATTTGTACTAGAAGGAACTATAGGACATTCCAGTTTCTGACAGTAATAAGCATATTAGGTTAGTTTATTTTCAAATACTCACACAAAATAAAAAAAAAAAACATACTTACTGTAAGAATCCCATGCCATAAACCAACATCCTTCTTGAAATCTAATACATTCACAATTGTTTCAGCTGTCCAACAAAAACAAAAATGAGCTTATTTTTTAGAACATGGCACTGATCCAAGGCAAACCCGCTCAAAGGAAGAAAGCTTCAGTATAACATGACTGATGACCTCAAAGCTTAACTTTCATAGTAAGTCCCCATTGCAGGATTTCTATTGGCTAGGACATTATTTGTACCTCTCACAAAGATATTCTAAACGTATACATATTTTCCAAAACCAATGAAAAAAAAAAACCCAGGTTGTTAAATTTAGAAGCCTTTGACACAGATCTATGTAAAACATAAGACAGAAGCCTGATGAGAAACAAATTACAATTCATTCTTGATCTTAACGATAAAGCAAAGGAAGTGTACTTCCATACCTTCTGTGTATCCACATGCCTGGGTCAGAGCTTGGCAGTGCGTCAGCAGTGCAATCCTTGTCACAGTCACCCCAAGCACACTTCCATCTTTACATGTTTTGTACTAAAAAGAAATAAGCGTGGAAAGTCAATGTGCAATAGTTGCCCTATTTCCATTATTTAATAGCTGCATTTGAAGCTTTTCCCAAGTAGGTGAATGATGGACACATCTAATGACTATTTTAAGAGGGCAGCAGTATTGAGGAGTTTGGGAGGCATTTTTTTTTTTTGTTAAAAGACACTTTTTTCATATAGGCTCTTTTTGACTGAGGCTTCCCAGGCTTGATAACAGAAATCCATCTGCTGTTTGAACACAGCATTATGGAAAAATAATTCTATCAATTCTGATCATGTTAATAACTAAAGGACTGGTTAGATTTAGCAGAGAAAAGCCTACTTTGGTCTGCTCAGTGTTCACATTACATTTTATAGGCCAGCTCATAAACCTGAGCTGCTTCTGCCTTCTGTGTCTTATAAGGCATGGGATAAGAGCTGACCGCAGAATCCTTGCTGGGCGCTGTTATAATAATCTATATGTACACAGTCTGAAAGACACCAGTTCTTTGATCAGAAGAATATGAAAGAGTCATGAGAAAGCAGCATAAAAAAGAGACGGGAGATCACTGCTGATGATTGCAGTAATTTCTGCAACTTTATGCAAGAGTCTGAAAACTATCAGTGGCAATTAAAGTAATTTAAACATTTATCTTTTCCATGATGAAGATAATCAGCAAGATTGAGAATGGAGGCATCTCTACTTCTCTAGCCCAGTGTTCTGACTGCACACAGATAGGAAAAACCTTTGTTCCATTCACTTGAACTTATTCCCTTCGCATAATCATTTAAATTCAATACAATCACTGAATTCAAGGCATTTGAGTCAGTGCAGAAATGGAAAAAAAGAATGGAAAAAAATGAAAGAGAAAAATTAAACTTAACAGCATTGCTAATTTCCGCTTCCTGATGCTAGTCTTTTGGGGGGAGTGTGACTCACAAAGCAGTAAGTGACAGGCAAGCATTTGAACAAGAAGTTCCTTCTCTTTCAAAGGGTCTGAAGGCTGTGATAAGAGAACTGAAGCTTCACTGTGAAACTTGCTGCCTATCCATCTCAAGGCTAGTGGGCAAGCCTACAGTGTGGATGAGATTGAGGTTGGTCAAGGCAAGTTTCATATAAAACTGTGGCAGCCACATAGATGACATAAAACCATCTATGTTAAAAAACTCCAAAATATACTTGAATATTTCATTAACTTTTCTGAAATCAAAATCCAGTATAATTTATTAGAAAGTACTACTTATTAACAGGCTAAACCAGGATGTTCTTTGCTTCTGTGACTAGTGAATGAATAATGATGCTTACCTAATACAGAAGTGCCGTATGCACTGATGCATCTTTATTAACTCACCTCAATGTAAGCTGTGTCATTGTTTGCATCCTTGATGTGTGGGAACCAGTCACGAGGCGGTTTGGAGAGGTGTTTAGACTCTGTGACAAACCACAGCAGCTTTGGCCAGCCTGAGGTACAAAGAAAAATCAGCTTTGGTCGAGTTTCTGCCATGTAAGACAAGACAAACCCCTTCTCTGACAGAGGTTTTTTCCCAAATGCCTGTGTCACCATTACCTAAACATTGTTTCTTTTAAACCTCAGTGTAACATGGGAAAGAAGATTTTCCAGAACTGCTTTCTTAACGCAAGTATCGTGGCCTTCTTAGACAATCCCTGAAGAAACGGCTGGGCAGCTTAAGCTGTTATTTGACCCAATTTTTTACCACTCTGTCAGAGGTTACTGCCCCTACCACTTAGCTATAGGACTGAAATGTACAAACTCTTCTCATCTACTGCGGTCCTAAGCCTGCTGGTCTCATTTTACTTGTGGCCACAGATGACACCGGCAGCGCAGCAAAGCCAAGGGAGAACCAGAGTGGGAGCGCCGGTTCCGCTCGGCAGCCATGAGGCGGGAGCAGCCATCTCTGCCAGCCAGTGACACACAGCAAGGGCAACCGCGTCCCAGCGGCCTGCCTGCTCCCCCGGCCAGGGCTTCACCACAGGCCTGGTCCTTGCCCACCACAACTAAATAAGTGCAATGGCTGTTACTGTAGTAAATAAGCTGTGATATCCACGATGAGCAAGGGTTATCTTACCTTTAAACTGTGGGATCTCCCCTGTGGGGCTTTTAGGCAGTCCTTTATGGCATGCATCGCTAGTCAAGGCCACAGTAACTCCGCAGCTTCCAAGCAAAAAGCCTATTTGTTGACTTCCTGCATCCTAAGGGATGACAAAATAAAAGCAATGCACAGAATTGATTAGAGGCGATCACAGGCTGAGAACATTATTGTCCTTTGGAACATTATCTTCAGAGGAAAACAGTCTCTCTCCTTTAAGCAACTTAGCTCATTAGCAAAACTCATTCGTACATCGACAAAGGAATTCCACAACCTAGATATCCTCTTGTTTGTAACAACATAAATCATGAAGAGAACTGAAGCCATTGGATGGCACCTGCTCTCATGTATCTTCAGGAACGCCAAGAAGTGGCTGGCAGGAATGGCTGATAGGCCACCATCTTGTGCCACCCAGAGGGACCCCTGGAGAAATGGGCTTACAGGAATCTCACAAAGTTCAGCAAAGGCAAATGGATAGTCCTGCACCTGGCGGGGCACAACCCCCTGCACCAGCACGGGCCAGGGGCTGCCTGGCTGAAAGGAGCTTTGTACTAAAGGCCCTGGGGGTCCTGGTGGGCACCAAGTTGAATGTGAGCCAGCAGTGTGCCCTTGTGCAAAAAAGGCAAATGGCATTCTGGGCTGTGTTAGCCAAAGTATTGCCAGCGGGTTGAGGGAGGTGATCCTGTCCCTCTACTCAGCACTAGTGAGGCACATCTCATGTGCTGGGTCCAGTTCTGGGCTTCCGAGTACAAGACATGGAGCTACTGGCCCATGTAGTGATAAGCAAAAGACCACTATGATAATTAAGGGACTGAAGCATCTCTCCTATAATGAAAGACTGAGAGAGTTGGGACTGCTCAGCCTCAAGGACAGGAGGCTTAGGGGGGAGCTCTTCAGTGTGTACAAACATCTGAAGGGAGGGTATAAAGAAGACCGAGCCAGGCTTGGTGACCTGGTGACAGGACCAGAGGCAGTGGGCACAAACCGAAACAGAGGAGGTTCCCTCTGAACATCAGGAAACACTTTTTTACTGTGAGGGTGGCTGGCTGTAGTTGCCCAGAGAGGTTGTGGAGTCTCCATCCTTGGAGATACTCAAAAGCCACCTGGACACAGTCCTCGACAACCTGCTCTATACAGCCCTGTTTGACCATGGGCACTGGACCAGGCAACCTTGAGAGGTCTCCACCAACCTCAACCATTCTGTTATTCTGTGACAATTCTAGGAAAAAATATGGGTTAGAGGTGCTTCCACCCAGAAAAAGCTTTCAACCCTTAAGATGTTATGATGGGCACACAGTGGTGACAGTATGACTATTTATGCTGATCTAACCTGATTTGTCAATAACCATTTCACTGAGTAGTTACAGACACATTTCAGGAGCACTACAGATAGTGAAGTGCCCATTAGAGAAAGCACATTACATTTTACTTTCATCAGGGGGATATAGGCAGTGAGGCTAAAAAGTCATGTAATGATTTTCAAGTCCAGGCCATAGCTGTTCTTTAAGAGATGCTGTGCTTCTACAGCATTATGTCTGCTTTATGTATAGTGCCTTGTCATGATTCTTTCATGAACTTTACACCTCTTCACTAGGCTCTTCGAAAGAGCAAAGCCCTAAATGCAAATGCACATAAAAGTATTAACCCATTCTTCACAGAATGATTCTACAGAAAATAGCCTTCACAGTCTTTAAAAATCAAATTAAAAGGTCTCTCAAATCAACCATAAAGCACACTTAACCATGGAAGCAACCAGAAATATAGAACAGTTGCCTTAATCTATTGATTTATTCAAAGCAAAACTGTATGACAGAAAGAAAGCCCCAAAGCCTGACTAATTTTTGGTGCAATTTTTATGTAGTCAAACAAAGCCATCAAAAATGGGGAAGCAATGAGATCAGAGGGAAACCAAAAGTTTACTTGTTTTCCATACCACCTCAAAATATGTACATTACACCAATTTTAGAACTTAGCTGACCAAACAATGTGGGACAATAAACTGATCTGTCAAAACTATGCTATATAACTCCTTCCATCCAGAATCACTGCATTTGGTTTTGCTTACCATAGCCAGAATACATATAAAACCAGGAAGAATTTACAAGGTACTTTCCCAGGAAGGATTTTTAAAGTTAAGCTTGAGCATAATTTTTTTCCAATTAAAAAAACAGACAAGGAGAATACCCTTTGAACAAATGAGAATAATATTGGTGTATCCATGAACGACATTTTGGGGAGTGTGTGGCCAACTTCACTGTACCTGCACCATGGAAGCTCCCAGGGCAAAAAGGGCTTTATCAAACATTACTGTACTCACTGACTCTTAACCAGTTAAGTGTTAACTGGTCCATATCTATGTTGTCAAACCCCTGGGACAAGTAGTTAGTCAGATCAGATCCTGGTTCCACATTAGGATGAGATCTGGCATCTCCACTCTTGGAGCCTGCTCAGTGGAAAGAAATGGGGGTGCCTGAACAGTGCAGGACAAATGGTTCTCCTTGGAAGACCCCCAGCAGGAATGGGAGGAAGGTGAGGGCTGGAGTGCTCCATGGAGAACATCACTCCTTGGACAAGACATAGGCTCTGAGACCTGCTACTCTATCATAAAAGCAGACCACCACTTTTGTAAAATACCAGATCCATACTACATTACCCACAATTTGCCACTAAATTCAATCTAAACATTGGTTGCCAATGTATGTATATGTATGGATTTCTAACTACCAATTTAAAAACATTTGCATATAAATTTCATAAATGAATGCAGCAACCGCATCACCCTCAATTTTAAATTAAAATTAAAATGCTGTTGTAACTATGACCTAGAGAAGACTGCCAGCAAACTGTTTCACCACTGTACCAAGAAAATGTAAATTCTCAAGCAAACAAAATCCATTTAATGCAGGACTTTGTAAGCAGAAACTAACCTAATAAATTCCATTAAGAAATCTAACATACATAAACCAGTAGAAAGTGTGGAACTTAGAGCATCAGTGTATCACAGCCCTGGAGGATGCATGAGTTAAGAAATGATCTGTCAAGCTCTTCTCATAGCAAAACAAAATAACAGGAAAAGGAAACTTTTATTAACAGTTTGAGTTTTTAGATAACACAAGAAAAAATAACTATGCTTCCATTTAGTGCCATATCAGCCAGTTTAGAGTCCACATGTCCACATAAGTATTATTCACTCATTTGTAGTAGTTCACACACAAGCAGAGGGAATCATGTAGAGATTACTTAATACAATCTATTTGCATGTCATTTTCTAAAAAAAGACTGCTTCACATCAGGACAACCCCATCTCAAATAGCATTAAAATCTTCACCTCATTCTTTCCTGTAGAGTTAATTCCTTATTTGAAAGGACAACATGGCTGAACAATTACACGATGCAATACTACCACAGGAGGCTGGAAGAATTTCATCATGCATGGGCAACATCCAGTGTGTTTTACAGACTTTCAGATCCTGCACCATGCCTTTGTGTCCACACTAAATCCTGCCTTGCAAGAAAAAAGCGAATCAAGACACTGAAATACAAGTACTGCGATATAGACACTGTCATCAATGGCCACAGGAGCTCCAGCTGAGGATCTTGCAGTATGAACACAATGAAGCTTTCTGGCAGTCTGCTAAGCTATGTCCATCATCCCCACTTTCAGTCCCAGTCTTGCACTTCCTAAACAGTTACCACCTCCTTTTGCCTGCTTCTGGTGGCTTTATCCTGACTAGAAGCAAAAAGTACTGCAGAGAACAGAGACATGAAAAAGGGGTCAATACCCCATGCCCCATGCAGGTGCCCCTGTGATACCTGCTGCCCCTCAGAAGCAATTGTTTCTAACTACCAAAGTGGTGGATGGACAAGCAGAAGGTGGAAGGAAGATCTGAAACCATCTCAAGCTGAGCACCTTATACATCCCACAGACACACCACAACATCACATACACATTCAACAGCACTTCGCTGCTCCTCATACCTCAGCATGACAGCCTCGCAGCAGTGAGGGCCTTGGGTAAAACTTCTAGTTTGAAAAATGAAGTTTGAGTTGAAAGTGCAGTCACTTGCATGAAGCAGTCAAAGCCTCCATGTGGGCCAGGAAAAAGACTACTGACTTTAAAGGCATTGATTATTTCGGATCTCAGAGACAAGCTATCGGCATCCCTTTTGAGTAATGTAAAATTAATGTCTGCAATGCTGAAAACTGCTTTGTAAGTAGAAAAAAAAAACCAAACCCCAAGATATCTACTGCTGAAAAAAAAAAAAAAAATCCTCCCCACTTAAATAAAATCACTATCCTGCCTGTAAATGGAATAGATTTTCAGGGGACACTGTTTTGTCAGCAGTGTTACCTGCCATTTTGGTAATTTATGTTAATCTGCTACTCCGGCAACCCCCTACTTGCCACAAAGACTTTATTTTGCTACATTTTGGTGAGGTAGAAAAAACCTCTGGGAGACAGTGGAGACCAGGTGAAACAACCAGTGCAGTCCCAAGTGCAGATGGGGACAGGCTTGCCAGCAATGCTCATTGTCAAATTCTCCACAAGTCACAGTTTGAAATGACACATAATGCACGTGGAAGGCAAAAGATAGAGATGAGGTACTATAGCATGAGGTTTGAGACCAATTGCTGACTTTGGAACTATCATTTTACATTTCTTGAAGGCACAGCACTTGCTGAGGTACGAAAAATGAGGTCTGCATAGCTTTAGACTATGTCTGCACACACCTAGAGAGATCAATCTTTCGGATGAAGCCAGTCGGAAATTCTCTCTGCTGTAGGTAGCCATTCAAGGTTCTCTAAAGACTTTTATTAAAGGTTCCCTAAAGGTTTTCACCAGTACCTAGAGGCAAATTGTCTTCTTCCCGCTGCAGAGAGTGATAATTCATTGTCAGGACAAAAAAAATCCCACGTGGGGTTGCATTTCAGCATGCTGTTAATGTCATTTCTATAATGCTTTGTGAGAGTATCCGTGTGAAAGGAAAACAATTATGTTTCTTTCTCTGTGAGTGAGAGTGCATGTCCTTATCTAATATGGAAGGAAGGAAGAGACAGCCTGTGCAAAGGTTGGCCTGATAAAGGTTACTCCTGTCCACCTGCAAATCCTAGACTGCTTTCAAAAGGAGAATTATGTGGCAAAGCATTGCAGACTGAACTAATCTTGTTTTCTGTTATGATGCTTATTTGAGCTCCACCTGCCCTTACTCTAAGAAAAAATTGCTGTTAAAGAACAAACAGGGCAACCATCCAATGTAAAGGCCAAGCATTACCAGTTCTGAACTGAAAGTGAAAAGGCATCAAGGAAAACCTCTATTTTGAAAACACAAATATCAAAGATCTTAATAAAAATTAAAAGGTAAAGCAGATGCAATCTTCATAACCAGCTTTAAGATGTTGAGCTCTGTTCTCACACAGAGCTTTGATATCTGGCTGCAATTTGCACGTAAAATCTGCAACTACGAGCAGTCTTAATGTCCAAAAGTTTTAATGAAAGCAAGACAATGGTTACTTTTTGTAGGGGACATTGCACGAAATGTGATATGCTGTCTAGGAAACTATCATTTTCTAAACTTGAAAACATAAAAAGAAAACATACACTTTAAAGGACCTGAGATAATACTGTGGCCAACTGAGCAAAGACCTTTGCTCAGTGCCCAGCTGCTGAAGTGCATGAAGAGGGAAGGATGGGCACCGGGCTTACAGAGGTCCAGTGGTGTGCAACAGCCGCTCATGTGGGGCTGAGGGAACTTGTATTCTTTGGATGGACTTAAGACTATGTCACCAAAAAGAAAATTCCTAACATTTTACACATAATTTAAATCCAGTGGAGAAAGAGATGCATTGCCAAAAGATGTCCAAAAGGATGCAGAGCTCCAGTGTTTCTGGCACACTACAGCCCAACAATGACTAAAGCTGAGAGAAAACAAAGCTCATGTTATCTCAGGTCCTGAAACACTAGGAAAGGCATCAAGGTGTATTTCATTTGGGATACAATTCTGCCTTCAAATGGAAGGCAAGGCTGGGACAATTTCACTGTCTTTAAAGAGATACATCTCTCTGGCTACTGTTAAAGCTTTAATAACCTAACTTCTCAGGATTTCATAAAAAGAGCTTCTGCAAAAGCTGTACTTTTTACCCTGTATGAAGTATCCTTTAAAATACCCCAAGTGTCCTGGAGCGGGTATCTCCAGATTTCCTATTACAATACACAGGCACATTCCTCCAATCACACCGTCAGAGCCAGCGTATGGAATAGCACAGAAATGCCTGCTGGAAGCACACACAGCATTAAATCTAACAGGCTACAGGCTAGGAAATAGTGTTTTGATTGAGAAATAGATTTTTACATACTTTCATGTCATGCTCTGATACAAAACCTCACTGCCTATGATAAGGAGGCCAAAAAGATCTATGTGGGATTGCTTTGTTCATGTTCACAGCATGTGATTATGCATAACTATGATAATGCTTCGCGGACAAAAATGTTATTTTAAGATTAAAACTGATTAGCTCCCCTGACTGTATCAGAGCAGAATAATAATAATTTCCATGGCGCCCATCAAATGGAATAAAACATTAACCCCCCAAAATCTAAAGAAATAAAATAAAAAACCCCGTATTTTTCAATCTTTTTTGTAAGAGAAATAACAAATCACTATTTGAGCTAGAACTTGACATGTTGAAAATCCCTTATTATCTATTTTGATGGTACATTCTATGATATACAGTTTGAAATTCCCATCACATCACACAAACAATGACACGATTTGTAATACTCCAACTTTAGACAAGGTTAACAAAAGTGGCAGCTCCAAAGGAAGAGAAGTTGTATAGAACATAGTATTTGCTAATGTTTGGGAAACATAAAATATTTGGAGAGAAAGACACTATTCTGAAGGAATTTAGTCCATAATCCAAGGGATGAGGATTAGTTATAAAAATTGTGTGGAGTGTTCATGATATAGGCATTTCAGTGCTATTAATGCAAGGAAAGAGGAAGAAATTAAAACATGCTATTTGTTCTATTGCCACAATGACCATGGAACCCCTGACTGCTGCTTCGAGAATTAAAAGGTAGTTCTGATGTACTTCAGAAAAAGCCTGGGATTTCAGTTTTTAATTTTAAATCTGATTTCCAAAGTCTAAAGAGCCAAAAAAATGCTGATGTGAATGCCAGCTCCCAGGACTTTGCTGAACATTAGGAGACATTCTAGGAATAAAACTAAACCGGAGAAGGCTGCGTGGTTGCTGGGTATTCAGGCAATCCATCCTAGATGCTACATCAGACAGGTCTCCTGAAGTCCTTGGGGGAAGTACAATTAATTCTAGGTATTCTGTCAACACAAAGGTGGGATATAGAAGGTAAGAGTTAGGAGAGATGGATCCTCATCTAATAATTAACCAGAAAAAAACCCTTCCAGAACCTTAAAAAAAATAACAGTCATGCTATGAAGAAAAGGGAATGCACCCAAAATCTATGGGCTGGTAAAGCAAAAGCCTTTACTTCCACATCGATAGAGATGTCTGCATAGCAGTATATAAGCCAAAAGGTTATCTGGCTGCAAAGGTTACTGCTCAGTTTTAAGCTGGCACACAAAATCTGCACAGAGCCATGAAAAACTCTTCTTTATGAAAATGCAGAACAGTATTAAAGCTGCTAATGCAAAGTTTTAATATTAAAAATGTGTTCATAATATAACTCCCTAAAATAGCTCATCCTGTACCAGCTTATTATTCTGTAAGTCTGTATTAGCCTATAATATAATTGATGGTCTATTTGTTAGTTCACATCCCTGTCTTCCAAAAAGCAAACCAAAAAATGTCCAGTGCCAGGACATACTGAAGCATGTAGAAAAGAGCACAAATAATGGGAAAGCATGAAAGAACAGTCTAGGCCATTGTGTGATGTCACAAATGACATCTTCCCACGGATGCCAGAAGCAATTCGCTGGCATTTGACCAAACAGAGGTATTCCTTCTGGGACTAGTCAGAACACAATTTTCATCTCATTGTTTCCACTCCAGATCCCATTCCATATAAACAAATGCAAAAATATTTGCAATAGTATATGCTGTGAGATTGCATAGTTTTATTTATAGATCATGTTGCTTTTTTAATTATACCACTGACATTTCTGTTATTGTTTTATTAATTTGATATTTAAACATTACAGAATGATCTTGGCAATAGTTAATCAGTCTAAGTCTATAGATATTCCTTTATATAAATATATACATATGTATGTGTAAGTGTGTATTTATATATCCATATATACACACATATTTTAAAAAAACCCAACACCCACCCAGGAGTTTCAACCAAATTAGGGTAAGTTATTAATTTGACATAGAGTGTTTACTTGAACAGCTGGATTTTATAGTTTACTGGATGGATGTGGTATCAGATGTTCCAAAATAAATCAAATTTACACTCATCCATGTACTTTAAAATGTCATTAAACCTTGAAATATAGTAACAGGGAAAGACGTATTAGATTTTTTATCCCTCAGAGCCGTGTTGCTTCTTTTTTTTTCACAGATTGAACACAGACCTACCCATGTGAGCACTCTGTACGATCTTAAAGTGTACATAGTCTGCTCACCATTTTTTGCTGATGCATTTAAAATCTGTTTTATATTGAAATAATGCACCATGTTATGCAACTGCCTCAAACTGTCTTAAGGTACTGCACTTATATGAATGCATGGCAATAGCCTGATGCAAAAGTGCTGTATTTCTACTAAAATAATTATTCTCATTCTATACTCATGTCCACCTCCCAGAGCTCTCATCATTTTACAAATAAAGTAGCATAACCCTATTCCTCAAAGCAGGTAGACTAGTGGAGGTCCCATTCTCTCTCCTTGCATGGCCTTTCTAGCTTGCCTGCACCTCTCCTCCAGTCTCAGCCAGTTAAGCTGGGGCATCTCCTGTCTCCTCTTTCCCTTGGTTCCCAGTGTCCTTCCTTCTACTCAGCTACCTCACGTCTGCTCAGCTGGATCATGGCCTTTTCTTCTCTAATCCACTCACTTTCCCCCATTCTCTCCACTCCTTCCCCAGTTCACCAAACAATCCCTTCCTCCAGCTACCACCACTTCTCTCCCTGTCAGCTTCTGGTTTCATCATGGCAAGGGCTCACCACAGATGTTGGCCAGGGCATGTGTGAACACAATGCAGAAATGATGAGATTAACTCAGCCTGTCAGAGGTGAGGAAGGTTCCAACATGTTCAGTTAGGAAGGAATCTCCAGATATTTTTAGCTGTTAAATTGTTATGTGAGATGTGCAAACTGCAGCCTTTATGTGGGCTTAGAAACTTGTTTTCATGGTTTTTCATTTGAAAGGCAGGCTACCTGTCCATGAAACAAAGATCTGAGCTTCTGCTCCAGGGTGCTGTGACACTAGAGCATTTCAAAGAAAAGCCCTTGGCAACTGAAAAATTGAAACTGTGAGCAAAGCAATAGATTTCCCCAGCCCCTTCCTTGGGAACACTTCATAGCTTCAGTCAACACTACCCAAAAGAATTTAGTTTAACAAAAAAAGCTTCTAAGGATTAAAGAACACACTTTGTGTGGACAATTCCTGACCAAATAATTAAAGTAAGATGTTATTAGTACTAGCTAATAAAAAAGGCATTATATAAGCAGATATTTGGGAGAACCTTACTACAGGCGTTGCGGCCAGCCATGGTGAAATTAAGGGGATATGACAAAAAGAACTTGTAATGAATAAATACATTTTGTTGCATTTACAGCCTTCGAGGCATACATCCTCAGAAGAAAATGCAAATTCAGCAACATCAGTGTAAGCTTCCCAGCTGTGGCTCGCCTACACCACCAAACCCCCTCCTCTCATTGCCTCCAGGCATCCTTTCTGGCTGGAACTGCTGTACCTGTCTGCTAACACTCCCCTAGGATGCTGCTGAATCTCTGATCCAATGCTGGACATGAAAAGCTTGTGATTAGCAATGGCCAGTAACCTCTATGAATGTATGCTCTGCGGCAAAAATTCCCAAGCTTTATTTGTTCAAGTGCCACCCGTGACAAGAGATGACCATGGTGACAGAAGCTTCAGGATACATATGCACATACAGACACAGTAGAAGGCATTTTCATAACTGCTTTGAAGTAGCATACACAGCGCTAGTGGCACTGTAACATAGCTTGCGTTGCAGGGACAGGTGGAAAATCAGCAGTTGTTGCAAATGATTCTTTGTCAGTGGCAACACTAGAATGTTTTGAGAGGCTACAAAGATAATCCATCTAGGATTGGTAGATCTGTTCTCTTGGAAAATTTTCCTTTCCTTTTCCAGACAGACCTGCATTTACTGAAACTGCAAGCGCATCCTCAGATTTCCATCACAGAAAAGAAGGATCTATATATAACTCACCACACAGCACTGTCTTTGTATCCTCAGACACAGAGCTAGTTAACCACAAAAATGTACTCAGAAAGCTATGGTCAGTTGTGATTTGTTCTGATGTAAGTTTTAAAATGCAGTACAGAGAAGAAATTCAGTCCCTTACCTTTCTTGTAAGTGGCACTTCAATAGGGACAGGGACAACTTCTGCAAGCAGGCAGCCATAAAATGCTACCATGAAAGCAGCAGGATCATTGTTAGGAAATACGAGTGTTACCTGAAACAGAGAGACATATGTTCAACGTGTTTCATCCCAGCTTTCAACTAATGATAATTGGAGTTTCCATGCTTCCTTTTGGAGAGAGATGATTACCAAAACACTTCTATGATAAACTATTCAAATACCTAATGAAAGACAAATGAGGAATCAGACGGCATTTATTCTGATAGGTATTCCTTTTGTGAACATTTCTACTCAGGATATAATTAAAATATTTTCACACTGCATTGTTTCCTACACTGACAATACCTTTCATCTGGCTCTCAATTTACTGATTGCTTTACAGATGTTAACTAACCAAGTAAATGGAATTAATATAATTCTACGTTCCAATTTAATAATTTGCTTGAAGTTACCAAAAACTAAGTGGATCTGTGACCAATTCAGATTACCGAGACTTACTATGCCACTATGCAAGTTGTTAACATACTACGTTTTGCCTCGCTATGCTTTGCCTCATATAACAGTTTCATTTTAGGACTGGACTGTTGTCCAAGTGTAGAAGTTTCTATGTACTGTGTGAACACAAATACCTGATATCTAGAGAAGCAAACATCACAACCAGAGCTGGCATCCAGCATGCCAACCTAGGCTTCGATTTTTGGAACCTCACAGCTTCAAGGCTAGGGCTACAGAATTACTTAGATAGAAGAATGCCAAAGAAAAGACCACGGAAAATCATCTGTATGCTTCTTAGGTGCTCTTCTTCACCTGGTGTGCTGAACTGTGCAGCTTACTTTTGTGGGCACTGCAGACAATGCCTTAGATCCTGCAGGGGCAAAGGGGAAGGAGAGGCGAGAGCGCTCGGTCTTGCTGAAGATCCAGCGAGTTGGGCCATGACCCTCCTTGCAAAGACAGAGAATGCTACTGCTCTCACTGGTGAATGACCTCAGTGGCCAGATCTTGTCTATATTTTTGTTTTGGTTCCATCAGATGGATGTTTTCAGTTCATGGCTTAAACAGCTGTAATGCAGCTGGTAACTACCCTGCACAGTCAAATGAAGTGGCATGCAAAAGGCGTGGTGAGTGATTTCAGACTCAATTCCATTGGGCTTGCATACAGCATCCCAGTGTACTATTACAGCACCTTAAATTTGCTGAAACTATTCAATAACTCTTGAGTTTTGACTGTTTTGACACCCAAGGGCTTCTGTGTTTCAGTTTCTCAAATTAAAATCAACATGTTTTTATATATGCACCAAGGTTTAGTTATTAGAAATTATAAATGTTTCCAGAGTTTTCACATGGCTTCAAAGATAGTTGCCTTCCATTTATTTCTTCAAACTACAAGAAATCTAACCAACCTTGTCCATCTGGGTCCAAAATATCTGGGTTTAGGCTGAAGACTGTAACTTCGTAACTGTTTAGAGAAACTTCAGAGAAAGTACATTGCTACTTTATCTGTACGCTTGCACATGAAATAATCCAACTGCTGGAGATGGCTGAGTGGAGCTTACTGTATGCATCTATATGCACATACCATAAAGAGCCTCAGGGGGAAGAGAAAAAAAGGGATTTTGCTGGGTGCACTGACTGGATGGTAGAGTTTGCTAAGCCCAGCAAACATCTGAAAGATGTTGAAAGATCCCAGTACTCTGAGGATTGTTGGGTTTTGTGTTGGTCTCTGCTTACATAAAGGCAGCGAAGGTTTGGCTGGGAATCTTTGCAAAGCAGCTGATGGAGGTAAAAAAATCTGACTGAAGTCCAGTGGGAATGAGGCATTAACTTCTCCTCCAAAAAAACATTAATCACTAACAGACCTATACCAAATAAATAAATAATGTGTGTAAAAGCAAAAAGGGATTAAGCTGAAGGAAATCAAACCATACAGTGCCTACTACCAGATGAGGATCTGGTTATCTAGTAGATATTTCAGAGGGCAAGCTTGATTTCCAGTCAGCTGTCTGGGGTGACACAAGGTTAAATTTCTGAAGTTACTATAGAAGACAAATGCAGTTCGTCATGTACTATAATAATACCAGAAACAGGGAATGAAATGCAGGCACATTCATTTATTTTTTGGCTCAGATAAAGAACCAAAGAGGTGATGTAACGGTAGTCATGAAAAATAGAGACTGTATTGATAGAAAACGCTTTTAAAGGGAAAAAGGTCTTTCTGAATTCTCTATAATACTAACATATGGAAACAATTACACTTGCATTTAGAAAACACCAGAAATATATGCCTGCATTTCATCTAGTATTTAAAAAACTACCTTTAACTGTTGTCACAGAGATTACATTACTTAGAATAAGAAGCCATCTTCAAAGAGGTCAGAAAGCTTTTACATTATTACAACAGGGGCATAACAGCCAGAATAACAGCCTAGAACATCAGAAGTACAGTAACACCTCATCTTCAGCACGAAGCTGCTTCAAATGACCATGTTTCTGTTACACGGGGATGTTTTTACAACACAAAGCATATGCTTTCAGCACTCAGCTATAAACATTTTTTTCACTGTAATCTAGGTGGACTTATTTTAGAAGAGCTGCAATTTGCTCTTTATGCGTCCTGCACTAGCTAAACTTCCAGCTTTCAGCCTGAATCATCCACAAATCCTTTCTTAATGTTAGAAGATGCCAAGGACTGCTGTAGTAAATGAATACGAAGCTGGGCAGTTAGCACACAACAGATACGGAGAGACGCACACTGCCCATATGCGAACTTCATTCCTTTCGGAGCCTTCTGGGTGGATTGTTTTGATGTGTACACTTGAACAACTTGTTTCTTCTGCTGTTGCTTAGAGACAGACGTGTAAGTCAAGTAAAAAAGATTCTTCAGATCTCACGCCTGGCTGAAAGCCATTGTAGGAAACAACTTAGATAAAGGATCTCGAGATCCTTTAGTTAAATTCTTTATTATTTATTTGAAAAAGAAAAGTAGGAAGGACTGTCAGGTTTCATTTTAAATTTTTTTTTTCTATTTTCTTCTGGGAAGCTTTATTGCATGCTTTCACTTTTGAAGCCCTAAAAAATGTGTAATGCAAACAGGCATGTTTCTCACTTGTGGCACAAAAGGACCGAGTGAACCAACAGTCTCAGAATTACTGTCAGACCCTGGGGGAGGAAGATTTAATTCTACCCTCACAACTTCAAGCCACTACGGCAAGACTACAATTTGCATTTCTGACACATTTGTTCTGGAATATCCATTCCACAGCTTAAAGCCAACCTGGAATGGGACCTGTGGAAATTTCTGTGCATGCTTTGGCAGATAAAGGGGTAGCAGGCTTGGCCAGCCTTGAGAGATGAAGGGGTAGGTGTGTAAGTACATCATTAGCAAAATCACAGGATGTTCTTGTCACCATTTAACAACTTCAAATGTGACCTCTGTAACCCCTGCTCTCTACAGATTTCATCCACTCACCTAAATTCAGCATTTAGCAATAGCTGCATCAGAGTCAGGAACTATGAATGGAAATATCCTCCATGTTACCAGTCAGCGTAATTTATTTATTTCACTAGCTGCCAAAATGTGCTTACTTTGTTTGTCTTTGTCCTCCGCAATGCTTCTCTTGTTTCTACCATCTCCACAATGACAAAGTCATTAGTAAGTAGGTTTTTTTACCCACATGACACCTCCAGGCTCCATAAGCAAGCTTTTGCTGAACACTGCTGTTCTATGTCCAAAAATGACTTTCCATGGGAATGTTTATTGTTGATGTTGCCACAACTTCCAAGTTACTATTCAGTGAGTACCAGTGCAGGTTAGTTATTACGCAGTTCAAAACACCTGTCTGAATGATCATTCTTTTTCTAAAAGGCAGATTTCACACACACACTCCAACAGTTCATTTATTAATTCCCTCTGACCACCCAAATACCTCATTCTCTCTTAGTCAACGTGGGATCTCAATTATTAGCAATTAAAAAATCATTAACATACTCACCCTGTCTCCAGGTCGTACCATTGGTTCTTGTTTTGTGCCTAATTTATGTAGTATATTGTAAGCAACCTTCATACTTCTGGTCCAAAGTTTGCCTATTAACACAAAATTTGTGAAATTAATTTTAAAATTCTTCTTATGTTTTACCAGCTTATTAAAGAGAAAGAATACCTGAGCAATGAAAAAAAAAAAAAAAAAAAAAAGACTAGGAACATTTATAGTAGTTCTTCAACTAAACACAACACCACTACTGGGACTAGGGGAAATATTTAAATACTTATCAGAAGCTTTGTTTGAGCTTCTTTTTTTGAGAGAGCAGCATTAAAAAAAAAGAAAGAAAAAAAATAGTTTTCTTCATGGCAGAAATTTCTTACTTTGAAGAAAATTGGATCTTTGCTCCAAAAGTTAACTGTTAGAGAATGGCTGGGACATCACCAAGTCCAGACACTATCCTAGCACCCTTAGCTGTAGCAAGCTGGACAAGTTGCATTTCAGCCCAGACTGACCTCTGAGGGTGTTGCTCAAGGTTCTTGATGGCACTTCTCTCACCCCAAGCCACAAACAGAAAAAGGAAAAAGGTCCCAAGAAGCAGAGACAAAGAAAAAAAACCCCAGCAAACAGAAAACACGCCACAGCCAAAGGGGCACACAAGCAGCAGGGACCCTCTGATCCTTAGGACATCCATATGGCCGTGTTTTACTCTTAATTCTGGCCCTTCCTCGACTTAACTTGGCTTTTTCTTCTCACCTATTCCCATACTCTCGCTTCTTTCAGTTTCATTTCACTTGCTCCAGGTACCCTTCGTTTTTACTGCCTCTCCCTTGCTTCATCTCTCCAGCTCCACACTTAGTTAATCTTTACCAAGATTTCACCCCAATACTCCCTCAGTTTATCTCACCAAGACCTCATTGGCCATGTTACACGCCTTTCATTAATCTTTCAAGCGATCAGCATCTTCCAACTACAAAAGCTCTTTCAGATGGCCTTTGTTTAGAGACCTTGTTACTTCCATTTGAACAATACCGAGTGTAACAGTCCTTGTTCCTGGCTGGCCCCTAGGTACTGTCTTTAAGCAGTATTCAATCTGACAGTAACAAATCTTTAATTCATGCCCACCAATAACTTCAACGATAATAGGTTCTGACAACAGATTACCTATGGGGTTCAGCAGTTGAGGCTCCCAAACATACGGTATTGCTATTTATAACTAAGCCAAGCAGTTGTTATAGTAAATTCTTCCACATCCTGGTTATAAAATGCAATACTATCCAATTAGTTTCCAGTGCAAATCTGGTGTAAATACAAAGTACAAGGAGAAGGACAGACTTTCTTTTTTTCCTCTTAAGGGAAATGGGAAGGGTCACTGCTGCTTGTTACTGAGAAAGTACTAAATGCAATTACTTCTTATGAAAATGGTAATATTGTATCATCAAACAATGTTTTGCAAAATTTTTGTTTATCTGCAATTACTCCAGTATTTGCATGCTGAACGGCCTCGATGCTCAGAAATAAACATAACTCCATTCTGTTCCACTAGAAATTCAGCATGGATACAGGAGTATGTCTGCAGGATTAATCCTCACAGCACTATGACAGAACTACCTGCATTTGATGGAAAGAAAGTCTTTAAAAGCATCCCTGCTGCACAGTCAACACTTGAATTTGACAAGTAAGCTGGAAAAAACCAAGGATGCCTTAAGAAAGCAAATATTCTTAAAGGTTTCCAACATTAAAGTTTCAGTGGCAACAAACTTCAAAGAGCAATTAGTAATGATACAGAAAATTGGAGAATGGAAATCAAAAGCCTGGCAAAAGTTCTGAATTGCAAGAAAGAACCATCTTTACACAAAACACTTTCAAGCTTGAAATGAACATTGAATGTTTAATTGCTTTTCTGAGAGACATAAGGGGCTGCTGTGAAAAGTTCTGTCTGAGCTATAGAGATTAAATCTGTTACAAGTTTTAAATTTGCATTTATGATATTCACACTAATTTTTCACCTATTAAGTGCGCCATCTTACAATATTTTCTTCAAAATCTAAGGGCTATTCATATTAAAGTATTTAGATGCATTCTTTCAGAAGTACCCAGGTATGCAGCGCAACCATCTCCACATAAGTGATCTGAGTAAATGCAGAAATTAGGTTGTCTCAAAGACTAACTAAATTTAAAAGGGTACTTTCTAGTAAAGTTTTAAATAATTAAGTCTTCAAATACATTTTGTCATAATCCTCTTTTATTGCCAATATTTTATTTCAGCTTCTGAAACATAAGAGCATATATAATGCTGCCTCCCTAATTCCTCACCTTTCCATGTAAATACCCTTTGAACTGCACAGAAAATGCCCATAATACTTCCTAACTGTCAAAGACTTCCATTTTCTGTCACCACAGCCCTTTCCTGCTCTATTTACCTGTGCAATATCAAACTATGTTAATTAGCCAAGCTAACTGCATGTGCACATGTGTATGAAACTGTGGAAAACCAGAACAAAGAAGCTAGTTTGCATTCAGCTGGGAAGGAGCTGGAATAGACAGTCTCTCCTGAAGCCCTTAAAGCTCCATACCTTCACCCCAGCCCCTGCCTGCTCCCAGCTGCTGCTGCTGCCTCTGCTCCCGTGCAGGCAGCCCCCGTGCAGGCAGCCCCCGTGCAGGCAGCAGCAGCCACGGGCAGGCAGAGCCCACGGGGCAGCCTCGCCAGCAGGCACAGCAAAGTCCATGCGCATCTTGAACTGGATCGTGTTCAACAGGAAGCCCATAATTTTTCTTCCAGGGTATATCGCTGTGTTCCAAAAAAAATAAATAAAGGGCTACAAAAGGAGCAGTAATCCAGAAGCTGGAGGCAGGAGTGTATGAATGATCAGGGCCACATCTGTGGCTGCTGCATGGGGTACCAGCTTCTGACCAGAGGTGCACGGATCCATGCATTTATTTTGCCATCTTGGCTGCTTGCCCCCCCCCCCCCAACATCACTGACGAACACAAAGGACTTGATGACTGCAGGATAAAAGCCCTCGGTAACGGAGGATGTTACAAAGAAGGAAATCTTTGAAGTATTTCCTTCCTTGGTTCTGCCTAGGTTGCAATTCAGTGTAATTCTTCCTTTGCAAACTTGAGAGATTAGACATTGCTGGGAAAAAGCCGATTGCTAAAACCTCTCCCACAAATCCCAACGCTGCGACCTTGCTGTGACCTCCATACGGTGCCACATCTGTGCAGTGGGAGGGGGAGGCCTTGGCAAGGAGGCCAGATGTGCTTCGTCCAAGGCTTTCTCTCTGAGACAGGGCTTAGGGCTGCCAGGCCGATCCTTGTATGGGCTAAACCGTCCTCGTTACACGGGCTACAGCAGAAATCTGGCTGTCTGCGGCTGCTCACGATATGCCCTGCTGTCCTCAGCCGGAGTGCAACGAGACACTGGTCCTCCGCAGATAAACACGCTGCCATTAATCTTCTAATAAGTTAGTTGGCTTGAAAACAGGACGGCAGATGTAGGAAACTCAAGCAAGAGTTTCATTTAGCAGTGAGTGGACCAGCCGATGTTTCAGCTCAGTGCCAGAGCTCCTTTCTTCCAGCCACACTGCCGCAGCAGAAAGCTGTGGGAACTGCCAGCAGTGCTGCTGCCTCGCCGCCATTTCCCCGGGGATAGACTGGACCCCATCAGCCCTCCTCTTCCTCACCTTCCTGCCTGCATCCCCACCCCAGCACCATCCTTTACAACTGCCCTACCCGCCTCACCGGGGACAGGATTTGTCCCTGCTGGTCTCTGATCTGCTTACCAGCCATACATGAGCAGCTACTTTCTTGTATTTAAAAATGAACAAGTGGTAAAAGATCTACAGAGATAAGTCATTAGTGAGAGATCTGAGTCTCTAGTGGTGGTCCAGGCACAAGGGTACCCTCCAGAAGGAGCCTGGGCTCTGCAGACCCTGTGCTGTGTCTGCCAGTCACACACACGTTGTGGGTAACACGGGGCACTAGGTGTTTACTAGTACCTAGATGTTTAAGCACTTGAATTACCACTCAGTTTTCAGGTCACAAAACTATCTCCTAAACAAAGCAGATTGGTAGGTGCTCACAGAAGAGCTTCCCAAGTTGATTTGGGAAACAAAACCCCAACAACATCCAGTTAACACATAACTTGCTGCTACTACAATTTACAACCTTGTTCCTACCTCCCATCAAGCCGCTAATTGTGGTGCTGCTTTCCAAGATCTTGTATAACGCCATAAGATGGTAAGAAATTAAGCTTTTCTCCACATCTATCATTGCCTTACTTATAATTGCTTAAGCATTTACTGAAATAAATCTTCTTTTTCTAAAGATGACTGCATCTTCCTCAGCCACTTCTGTCACTTGCCCGGAGTGCTGCTGCCAGGCTTGCACGCCCTAGGCGCAGTGTTTATACAGGGAGGCCTTTAATGCTCTTCACATAGTTGCAAACTAAGCTGAGTGTTCCCACTGCCCAGCAAGTATCAGCAAGTACTGCTATGCCTCTGAACCCCAGCCATATCCAGCAGCCATCGTGTACACAAATATTCTCAGTAGGACAGGATGGAAAACAGCATCTCTCTGGCAGCTGTGACAAACTCTGTTAACACCTGTGTGGGGCATGTCCCTGTTCCTTTGCCGCTGGAATTTTGATTTAGTTGAACAGTAGCAACTCTACTATAGTAGCAACCACATATTTTACATTTAATTTGTATTCGGTCTTGTTCTTTTTTAAACAGTTTATTCGGAGAGCAGTATCTTTTACCAACTGAAATTTAGCAAGCTAGAGTTAAAAGCCAGTTCCATCTGGACAAGCAACACATTATGAGAGTAAAGGAAACCACCAGGTCTTAAAATCCACATAAAAAGGGATCAGTTAACAAAAATCAGATGTTTTCCACGTGGCACCGAAGTAAATGCCCTTCCTCTTCATTTGCCAATCTGTAAAGGGACTATACATTTGTGTTGAATGTAAAGAAGGTTATAAGAGAAAAGCTGTATCAGGGAGAAAACTCGAGAGAGAAAACAAACCACAGTCAAGTTCCTTATCATCTTCAGGATGCTTTTCAGAACCACACAGCACTAACTCAACAAAGCCAAACCAGTGGTTGCTTACCAATCTCCGTGCACAGCAATTGCGAGACTGCCAAAGTTTAACTGCAAATAATTTTGTCAAATATTCATTTTCTCAGGACATTTCTTATATTAAATAGAAACAAGAGTATTTATTAAAACTGGTATAAATGGCAAACTTCCTAATGCTATGCAGGTAAAGTGGCATTTTTTCTGCTTTGCAAAATAATAGTCACAGTTATGCTGCTCTGTTAGCTCTTTTTTTCATAAACCTTTTTTAGAACCATCCAAAGCAGCAAATGAAGTTGCTG
The DNA here is from genome assembly GCF_017639655.2 of Falco naumanni. Lineage (NCBI taxonomy): Eukaryota > Metazoa > Chordata > Aves > Falconiformes > Falconidae > Falco > Falco naumanni. The sequence goes on along the minus strand of NC_054057.1, from coordinate 51,204,725 downwards.
CTTTTTGGGAGAAAAAAACCGAAGAAAAAGAACAAAAATATTCTGTTGCAGAGAATAAGAGGCTCCAGACATACTCAGAATTGAGGTAACCTCGCTACTACAGTGCTTGATATCCCAATCTTAATCATAGATTGTAATACAGATTTTTTAAAGTCATTTTCTGTCTTTTTATTAAAGAAATAAAGGTTTAAAGTACAAAATAATCACAAGATTGGTATCTTTGTACGGACTTGAACCATGACTATCCATACCTCTGCAAGCACTGAGTTATTTCAGATATAAGGACAATCTGGTTATGTAGCTGCTTGGTTAGGAGACACTCAGTTCCCCCTCTCCTCCTGACAATCGTGAATTCCTGGCTGAGTTGATTCTCACAGCCAGAGGACATGGGAGGAGCTGGGTCGTACACCTTGTGTAGTGTGGGTTGGGGTTGGCTATTTTCAATCTGTTAATAAGTTTCAGCCACCTCAAGGTATCTCTAGTATAAGCTAAATCACCTCTGCTAAGGCAGCATGACTTTGGCCACAAAATGTTTCCAGTTGTGTCAGAGTATTATTTTTTATTGGCAATTAATTTGAAAAAAAAATAGCATTTTTCAGGCATTTATTTCTCCACAGAATCCAAATGGATAAAGAAAAAATACTTCTCTATCCACAGCACCTCTTCTTTTTTGCTAGCCTTGCTGTCTCCAACAGGCCTCTGACATGTGAAACAATACATCAGAGCTAATGAAAATGGTTTTTAAAAAACATGACTAGAGATAGTGTTGGATAATGAAAATGAGATTCTTTGAAGCACATGTAGTTAAGTGGTACTCATTTTGTTGTTTTTAATAATGGTTAAAATAAGAAAGCTCAGAACTTGCTCATCCCAAATTACTTTCAGCTTTTTACTTTTTCCCCAGTCTTTCTGATTATTCTTAGAGTAATCATTTTAAGCAAGAAAAGTAACTGTGATAGTGTAAGTACTATATAGGATTTAACTGTCCTTTATTCACATTTTTCCTCTAAGAAATAACTAAGCACTTCATTATTAATACCAACAATACCAAAACCAGATGCCTGACTACTCTGATTAACTTTGTCTGAGCCAGAAATTGTCTTCCTCTTCCTCAGAGCACATATTAGGTTTCTAGTCAGAGTTCAGACTTACATAAAACTCAGTAAAGACATCCTTCCTTCCCATATCTCAGACATTTCAATTTATGCATATTCAGTGATTTGATTTATAAAGGGATTGTGAATAACTTAACTATGATGTTCTCCACTTAACCAAGTTCCCAGAGGAACAAAATATTTGAGAAATAAGTAATATTCAGTGTTTCATTCACCAGAAGGAGTTTAAGAGTTTTGAGTACATTAAATAAAGATTACAACTGAGGCACTGAGAAGAACTTCAAGAACTGAGGCAAACCACTTCAAAAACTTGCTTGAAAAAAAGATGAAGTCTACAAGTGCAGGTATTCGTTTCTTCTATCTACAGTAATTTGAGACACATGGAGGAAAACAGTCCTGACATGCTATGAAGACAATAAGCTCAAAAAACATGCTAAAAAAGACACAGGAGATGTAAGGCATTACAGATTAGATGAATTCCTGAAGAGGAATGGGAAGGCAGAGATGATTTTAAGCAACAGCTGAAAGAATAACTTCTTTAAACTAGTTCTCTTTATGGCACAACAGCATATCATGATCTAGAGCACTCACCACTTAAATCCACACCAACAGTATCATACCCACATCAGCCGCTGTTAGGTAGGGCAATTTATTCCAATAAATCACACAAAGTAGTCTTACCACACCAACCTACCAGTGTCTGTCATGGCATATCGTAGCTTGGCCATTCATCTGACCACTCTCAGACATGTCTGGGCAAGACAGCAGAAGAGTTGTGAGGAAGGTTTTGGAGAAAGAGAATTTTGAAGACTCTCAGAGAGCTCCTTTTCAGCATGCAAGGCCACCAAGGGGAAGTATGAAAGCATCCTGGAGAGATGCAACAGGCCAACACTGCATTTTTCAGGGCCAGAGAGAGCCTGCTGTAAGAATCAAGACCAAGGTGACAGATGGGATGAGACTTCACCATGTAGATGCAGCAAAAGGTCTGCATTTGAAAAGATTTGCTCCCAAAATAACCTGCGAGGTTTGGACACAGAACAGCTGTAACAAAAGTAAAATGTCCAGGTTGTGTACGATACTCAAGCTACAGCCTGAGTATCGGGCAGTATGGCAATATTGCCTACGTGATCCACAAAGGAGGAGATAAATATGCTTGAAGTTATGAGAATAAGTTACTCCTACTCAGAGGGGCTATGACCCAGCTGACAGCTGGAGACACTCCTGGAATCCAGTTTGCAAAGATGAAAGAAGTCTGGAATAAGCAGGCAAACCTGCAATTCATCCATGCAGAGACAAGAAACTGGAGAAGATGCTGTGTATGAAAAAAGTAATGACCAAAAGACATCATGTAGAAACCTCCTCTTAACCAGAAAGTTGGAGGATGAATGAAGAGGATTTCCATGAAGACATGAGAGAGTGTGAGACTGAAGCTGAAAGAGTAAACAGAGGTAAGATATTCAAAAAGAGTTGTATAGTGACCATCTAGGTAACATGTCAAAGACTGAACCTCTAGAAACTTAGAATTATTCTTCAAACTCCTGAATATCTCTCAAACAGTGAACATACGAAAATTCCTGGTAATAGTGTTTACTTAAATTGGCAAAGAACCTAAAATTAACTGTGAGATACAAACTCAGAAGCTACCAAAAGACTTCAATGTTGATATTTTAAAGTTTTGGTCATCTGATCATAGCATGCACACAAGGAAATTAAGTGTCATATTAATACCATGTGGTAGAATTATGGAATAAGCTCACCTTTTCAAAAGTTTATTACCTACTGGGGCCAGTGGAAATATGCACAAGGATAAAAATTAATGAATAAAAGTGTCTTTGCTGAGTTTAAGCCTTAATGTCTATTAATATTCAAGTTTTAAAAAATGCCATGCCCACGATTGCTAGAAAATACTAGACATGAAAGATGGACTAGCCACAGCAAAATCATTTATAAAGACACAAATAAAATGGCAGGTGGCTGTAAAGTTTATGATATTTCAAAGCAGCTGTCATTTAAGAAAACTGCCATGGCACATTGAGTGGACATTTCCCATGAGGAAGAATGTCAGCTTGAAATCTAGCTAGCAGAGAAGAATTCACTGAATCTCTTACAAATGTTTTGGTTTGTAACATCTTTTATCAATTAAAAAAAAAGAAAAGACAAAAGAACTGATTTTTTCTGAACTCAGGAAACTACAGAAAGGCCAAATGGAAGCAATGAGAACATGAGTTTTAGTCCCATTTTTCTCAGAATTTGGACAATTCAGATGAGGGGTTGGGAAAGAGTTATGTTAGAAGCAGGCTAGGTGGCTCCATGAGCCACATGGATGAGTTCCTCAGGTTGATTTGCTCAGCCTACAGCCCTTTGGGCAAAGCAGGACATATGCTCAGACTCTCTGGACAGAATCCCATATTCAGGAAAATGGTCTGACTCTCACTAACATCTTAATTTCTTTTCCTGTCCAATTTATTTAGGCCATTCAGTAGATGATATGAATTGCTCTTCCACAAGCATGTAATTGTAAACTCAAAATTCTTCTCTAGTTCCGAGTAAATGTCCTTAAGGAAGAAAAAGCATTGATCAATGGTGAATCATAGGTTTGCCTCCTAATTTAAGTAACTTCTTTACTCCGAGTACCTGAAGGGAAAATGTTTCATGCATGACCTTCAGTTGCAAAGGTTCTGTTATGCTTTGAAAGCCTTTAACTACATGTGCAATGCCAAACTTGCAGCAGACATCTTTCTGGCCAGGGACCATCACTCAATCTGATTGCTGAGCAGAAAGGAGCATTCAGCACTGAACAAAACAGGCAAACCTCTATATCACAGCATGTGAAAACACTCTCTGCACAGAACTCTAGGCCCCTGAGAAGGTAGAAATAAATAAAAAAACCAGAATAAATTCTTACATCCATATGAAAAAACATACATAAATACTCCAACTTGCTTTCAAAGTTGGATGGTTATTCATAACAACTCCTTTGAACATTTCCCAAATGGCCCCTGAACATCTCAAAATTAGAATATATTTGTCAGAGGTATCCTTATGTTTATTTTTATTTGGTCTTTCTTGATTGCAATAGATTGTCAGGCAGTACCTGTTGAATTATATCAACATACCAAAGATCACACTGAAATATATCCTGGCAAATCTATTTCAGGGGGTATATTTACTAGCTGTACTATGTATCAGGAGGAATAATTCAAAACACACTTACTAGAGTGTCAGTAGAACATAGGAAAAAGTCCTATTTTAATTTCTTCAGGAAGCTGGTGAGTTTTGTATACCAGGTTCTGCTTTTGCAGAACAAAGCCTGGGCAATATCCAAGGGCAATGGATTTAGAAATTAATCTTCAGGAAAATCTTCTCTAGGATGTATTTAAAAAGTGGTCTTAATTTATAATCTGTGATTCCATGGGTATATGTACTCAGCTCTTTTCCTATTTGTGAAATAAATCATACTGTAACATCTTGGCAATCCATCAGACACCAAGAGCTTCAGAATCATCTTACCTTACTCAGAAATGGAACAGATGAATCCTTAGAGGGCTTTTTTCACTTTGTATTTATGCATTTACTATACCTGCGGACACTGTACACAATATATAAAAGCACAAGGAGTTTGAAGAGCACTCACCGTAAGTGAGAATATACAGTGGTTTTCCATTAGTATCCATAGTGGTTAGGCAAGGAGCTTTCGGTGAGATGGTGCCCCATCGCTGCAAAGCTGCTTCCAGAGAAGGCGGCCAATTTGTAACCACACCTAATTGTTCCCCACGCATAGCCAACATCTGAGCTCCTTCTGGCTTTGGCTGGTTTGGATCTGGCTGTTGAACTTATGATTATGAAAAGATATACAGTTACCATGTAAATTCTATACCTTGTGTACACCTGTGTAACCAAGAGAATAAGTTACCTTTGCAAAATATCCTGAAAATAATGTTAGAAGGTATTGAGAAGCAACACAGAAATACAACAGAATAATTAACTTTTAACTTTAAGAGAGATGAAGCAACTGAAACATCTCAGGAATGCACGTGCTTATCCTTACACTAGCTCTACAAGCAGGGAAAGAAACTGCTGAGGCAGCATGCATATATTTATCTCTGAAATAATCAACTATCTTTATTCCTAAATAGGGATGGAGAATACTTCTTCCTGGCAAAAACACAGTAATGAGATGAAACTGCAGAACTACTGAAAAAATGTACTTTAACAAGTCATCAGTAACAGACCGATTTAAGTCATGCTCTGTTACCAAACTTTGTTATAAACTACAATGAAGACTATTTAAATCTCCACATCCTGGCAGATCTTAATTCTCAAAGCTCCTTAAAAAAAAACCAAAAAAAACCCCAAAACAAGCAAACAAAAAAAAACCAGAAAAGAAAAATTCCTTCATTGACTTTATCCTTGTTTCTATCTTACATTTAGTTCATTTTTTTCAATGCTTCTCTGTTACACAAAGGATGTGTAAAACATTTAACATGCTCCCTCACTAATAGTTTTTCTCATATTGGTGTTCAAAAGCAATGGCTGTAACCCACAGCTGAATGTTCATAAAGCAAAGCTTCCCTCCACTCCCTTCTGTTGTTTCTTTGCAAGCAGAACCAGGAGCTGAGCAAACAAGAGAGACTTTTGACTCTACAGCACTACATCCAAGCTCACTACGAACAGATTCAACTAAATACCGATGCTTTTTGGTACTTGCCAATACAGGGAAGGCTTACTTGGCTTTCTAGAAAGTCAATCTATGAGACAAACATTTTACAGAGTTTTAATAAGAGATCCCCAAACCTTTTGAAAAACAGTCATTTTACCTTCTAACAATTCCTCAAAGTCATCTACAAAGAACTCTCGTAATGGTGGTCGTTTGGGCCGTTTTAGTGTATTGACCAGCTGCTGAATCTTTGCTGACACTCTGCTGCTCACTGGTACTCCTGCAGGACAGGGATCAATGGAGACATCAGTCGACTGCTATGCTGAACGCCACCAGATGTTAAGTGGGGTAAGAAAAGGTCTAGGACTGCAAGGCCACCACCACTACAGTTTCATGCCATACCGTGACTCAAGTATTCAACATTAAGACATAAGATCATTTCAGCAAAAAAGAACAATGACGCCTAGAGTTTAAATAAAAAACAGTACAACAATGTCAGAGTGAGGTTGCAAAATTAAGAGGGGAAATGGCACATAGACTGAGGGAGAGAAGCACAGTGAAAAACCCCTCCCTACAGCCAATACCAGTAACCTTACAGAACTCTTCCCTAAGCATTGGCAGTGGTCAGTGAGAAGATGGGCAGTGGCTCTCCCCATGATCACTGGCCATACCGATATTGTCTGACTAGACTGCAGCTCAGCGAGGAGTATGGGTAATAGGCTCTGGCCCATCATTCACTCTGGTTTGCTCTTTACACTGTAGTGGACGCCTGTCCCATATCCACATGAAACATGGTTCACATCTTTGTGTTACTTCAGCATGAGACTGTATTCTCTGAACATCCCTACAGCCAATCCCACCAGCCAGCAATCTCCAAAGGGAGGCATGCGTGCCCATACAGCATTTTGAAAAACACAATTCTGGTTAGGAGTATGGGGCAAGGGGCACTTTTATAATATAATCCCATCAATCACCTCCCCTTTCTTTTTCCCCAGTCGAGAGCAAAGCCTCTGCAACATTCATGACAACTGTTCCTGAACTAATGGCTTTCTGTCACTGCATTGCAGGAATTTCAGCTTCCTACCCTTCCACAAGGTTGGCTCCAAAACTTTTACCAAGTGTTTTTTAGAGCTGAAGCTGCTAAGTTTGGATGTGATACACTTGGTCAACAATTCCACACCCTGCTGAAATATTGTTTAGTAAGTTTTAGAAAAGAGGAGCAGTAAATAAGAAAGGGTTTACAAATAACTGTTTTTCAAAAAAAACCAAAAAACAAAACTCAGAAAATAAAACTTCAAACACATCACTTTTCAAGATGTAGCCATCCTACCATGTCACGTTCTTTGTAATTTAAAAAACATACTAGCTGTAAACAGGCAGCATGATAAAAGCAGATGTAAAGAGATTCACTGCTTTCTTTTGCTGAACAATTTCTGTGGGGAGTCAGCTCTGCTGATCAAGAAATATTTCTCTGTCGGCTTTATTTATACCAGTTTGGTTTAGGACTGTAAAGATGCTGCAACTTTGTACATGTTTATAGGTGAAAAGTGCCCAGAAGAAACAAAGAACAGATGCATACAGTAACCACTAAAAATGTTACGATACTCAAAAAAACCTCCAGTTTTGCTTTGTGACATACCATCACCAGTCTCCATAAGTTCAGCATTTCCATACTTTGGTGCCACTCGTGCTGTTGATCCTTGTGGTCTTTCTACTTGTATTGAGTGTTCTGAGGTGTAAGTGGTAACATCTGGAGGGGCAGAATGATTTTCTGTGAAAAACAAGGTAAAAGGTTTAACCATGAACCTCTAGTGTTGAAGAGCTGAAAAGCAAAGGGGAAAGGACACCATTTGATTTTTTTCCCCCAACATCTGAACGAGTGTTATTAATGCACAAAATGAATGTATAAAACTATAATGTACAGCATGATTTTCATAAATAAAGCTTCCACTGATTAAACCAGGGGCTGTATATCTGCAATCATGTAAGCAATAGGCTAAAAAAATGATACAATTAGGTTGTAGGTTCTCCACTGACATTTAATTTTATACTAAGCTAAAGCTTGTGAACAGCTTCAAATAGAAAAGATGCCAACAAATATACTTCTGATATATTATTGCGTAGGTTTTCTAAATAAAAAGAACACAGCATGTTGTCAATCACTTGCAAGTGTCAATACAGATCAGTTTTATAAGCTCTGTATTCTGTATGTGCCAATTTTTGTTAAGAAAGGAATTTATTCATATATATTAGGAAAAAAATCAATCACAGCAGAGTTGAAATCCAGGAGAAAGAAATAAAATTTAAAGAAACATGAACTTTGCATTCTGCATGGACACTTGCTTGTCCACTATTTTTAGACAGAGTTATTTTAATTCTTCCGCATTACAAAGACTTGCCTTCCAGAAGGCAAACACAATTTGGTCTGACTCATGCCAGCACTGCTAAACAATTCCACAGAGCTAATCTTTCTCTTTCATAGCCTGATAACTCAGCATGCTACCACAGTTTGTTTTCCCGTGTTTTCAAGTCTGAGTCTGTATTACCTACGTATTTGTACTATTTTTATGGGTTGTCTCATAATTTTTTTCCAGGTTTTTATCAGCATTAGAGTAGGTGGAGATAAATACCATGAGCAAATAACAACTTCTCTTTCGATTGACATAAATGATCCCCAGCAGCCTCCGAGACACAAAAGAAGGTAGGTCTTCATTCTGCTGCCACTGAAGTGAAGAGGAATGCTCTCTGTTTTACAGTAGGGTAAGACTCTTTAAAAAGGCAACAATTCTGGGAAAACTTCATCTTGTTCTAATACTATTTTCAAGATGTGTTTTTTAATAAGTATGTCCTACAAGCATTACGGTGACATAACTCTACTAAAACACCAACTTCTACAGAAAATTTCACCTCAAATGTAATTATAAAGCATTTTCATGAGTCTTGAGCTTTGGATCACTGTAATCCTTGTGCATTCAGTCCCAAATTCATGCACCATCAACACACACAACTAATTTTTATTGCTACACGTACAGTAACAGGATGCTGTATTAGATGCTTATTTTGCATACTTCTCATTTAAAGGTGGCATTTGACAATCATCATGAAAAAGTAAGACATGACATTAATGTTTGTATTCATGAACATCATAAGGACTCAGCCTTATCACTCAATCACAGTATGTGGTTGAGGAAAACACAGGACGCTTTTATCGTGCAACTCAGAAACACCTCGCAACCTGCAAATGTCCCATTGAGCCTTTTGATTTTGATCACATCCACTGTTATCATTTTACTGTAACAAACATGTTATATTGTGCTGTAAGTGACCAATGGAAGTATAATAGCTTGGACGATGAAGCTTATGCTGGTAATTGTTTGAATAATGCTGTCATTTTAGATGTCTTGTCATTATCAACCATGTTAGACTTAGCACAGTTTTAGCCCTTTCTTGCTAAGTAGCAAGAGCTTTTTATAGATCATGATTGAACTATTCAATAAGTAAATTAAAAATGCTGATGTTTATCTTTTTATTTTTTACTTATAATGCAGTTTGGCTATGCAAATAGGAGAGATCATGACTAAGAAAATAATTGTACTTAGTCAGCTATTAGCTATTAGTAACATGAGAAAGTATTTTTAAAGTTAGCTATAATTGTTTACATCTTCCCAGTGAAGTATTTCCATCTTTTCAGACTTTACAAGGCAAATTAAATTGGAGTTAAAGTATCCTCTTTCAGATTTTAGCACTGAGATGATATTTTTTTTAATGCATGGGAGAGAAGATACATGATCCAAAGCACCACAGAGCAGAGGTGCTCTCCCTTCTGATGTATACCTTTGAAGCCAAATACTTCTTTGTAACACATGGTGCTGGGTAGGGAGAAACAACATGAGAAAGACATTTCCTGCTCTTTAGTAAAAGGGCATCCTTTTGAACAAGCAGCACTGGCAATTGAAATCACCTAGAAGAAACTCCCTTCCCTAGGTGGCCCCCACTGGCTAGCCAGAGAGTGGGGTTTTAGCCCCCTGGCTGCCCATTCGCTGTTTAAATTTCCATTAAGAACTCTTATCCAGCAGAAGAGGAACATTCAGGTTTGTCTTGCCATATTCCTTTAAAGTATCTGCTTAACAGATGTCTTATCATGGCAGTATCTACAGCTGCAAGTTTCAACCATCACATTCACAAATCCTCAGTTGGTTCCCTTCTCAGAGGCAGGTTTGGAGAAATGAGAGTCATACCAACAAAAATTTAGTCTGAATGACTTCTAAAGGAAAAGATAATTGTTATGTGAAATGTACCCTTTTTTGTATAGAACAATCATTCCAGGTTTAGACCATGGACACAATTGGTACAGAGCTGGTTGGTCTTGTCAGGTAACTTGAAGCATGGTTTGAGCTTTAGTTAAGAAGAACGATCCTGACACATCTGTTGACTAAGAAGTAGAAACTGTGACAGCTGCATGACTTCAAAGCATTTCCTCCATCAAACATACATATTTGCATCACCTCCTCTTCCCATCTCTTCCAATATTCTTGCATTAGAAGATCACAGACAGAACAGCTGCTTCCAGTTAAGGCGCTCCGCATTTCTGCCACTGCAGTGAGATAATTCACCCATTTCACGAAAATCAGAAAGAACCAACAAAGCAGAGCACATTCACATAGGGATAGAGCATGTGCAATTGACAGACCCCCATGTATGAGGAGGAGCCAAGAGGTGGGGGAATATTTTCAGTGGAAGCTTGGAAGCACACGAGCACCACGTATTTGAAAAGTCTCCGGGAACTCAAAAAGCATTTCTGCAATACTATACTTGAAGAAAATGCAGCTTTTTCTCCCAAACAAGCTGGCTCTTCTCATTGTTAGGGGAGGGAAATCCAGAGTCAGAGCTGTAGCTTCTTCCATCAGTTAGGTTCCTGCCATACTGAAGTCCAGGTGACAGGATTTTAAACTAGTCCCCTGTATTAGGAGTTAATATTCCCCCTCAGAAGACAAGAATTTTAAGGTTGTCTGAGAATTCTCAGTCATGCTTTATGGCACATGTTTTTATATTTACTTAATAAGAAATCTATGTAGCCTTTAATGTGGATAAAAGCCTTTGATTTTTAAACAGAAACATATTTGAAGCATATAAAAGAAACATTAAATGCATCTACAGGATCAACATTTTGTAGTGAGATGTTTATATCAACTTACAATGATAGGTAAGTGCCATATGATTTTCATTACATGAACTTCGGGATGTGCTTCCTCTCCTTGATTTTTATATACATATAGGTCCAAAACATATAATACAGACAAACGAAAGCACAGATGCCGGAGCATCTTAAAGCTGAGAATAAACATTTAAAGGATATCTATCCTAAACTAGAACTTTGGCCACAATAAAGCAGCAGCAGGCAAATTAAATGAACAGTACAACATAAAAAGCATATAATAGCTAATGCAAATTATCTAAACGATCCACAAAGCTGAACTCTGCTTATATTATAGCCAAGGCCTTTTATCAAATCCCTTCCCAGAACTGCATTACAGTAAACTGGAAAAATCTCCCTTTGATTCTGTGATGCACTCTGGAGGTCAAATCCTAGTGGATATCAGAATGGAGGGGATTTATTGGTTATCATTAAAGGTCTTTCTTGTTGCCCCTTAAATTTGTATTTATCAGAATTGGTATCTTCAGAGCGTGCCAATACGTCCTTGCATATTTACAGATGATTTCTCTCTTGCAGGCCGATCGGTCCCTGGAGAACAACTCCTGGACCAAAAAAACATCAAGCCATGGGAATACATGTTCTTTGTGATCAAGAACAAATTGTTTCCAGTAGCTGAAGAGGTTCAGAGAACAGGATTATTGTTCTCCCTTGCCTTCTCCCCTACCAAAGAGGATTATTCATCTATGATCACTGGTACACTGCCTCTAAAAGAGCAAGGCTATCTGTGGGAATACTTGAAATTTATTACCTCTTAGAAAACAATTATATGCAAAATCCACCTTCTTGGATTGAAAAAGAATATAAAAGAGCCATTTAATTTCAAATTCTAACAGAAAACAGCTCACCCATGAAGAAATACATCCTATAGTTACCATCTATGCAGCTTCTCTTACATTTCCAGTTATTTTAGCAACAATGACTGATGGTAACCTTAAGATCACAATCTCTGTTAGCAGATATCACTCATATTTTGTATCCAAATGACCTTTACACTACTATATCACAACTACTGTCCAACTAGAGATGTAATTTAAAGTATCTTATTGTCAGAACAAATAAAAATACGCATACGCTGAGATAAGCTTAACTGTTTCCTTCAGAGGAGAAATCTTTCTAGTCAACAAGGCAAAATAAAACAAGTAAAACAAGTAGTATTCTTCCTCTTCTACAGAATACTGCCATCTTAATTTAGCTCTATAAATGCTGTATTATTTACTGCAAACTCAGTGATTACAAAAGGAGACTTACTGTGCCAGATTTAAAATTACTGAAATGTCACATTATAAAGAAGCTATATTTAAAGACACATTAAGACTTGGTGTGTGAGTAATGTAACCTTTCAGAGTTTGGATAAATTTAATTCTCTATGCTATAATTTCCTCTAGCATTTCATGATGAAGTCACAGAAAATAACCAAATGCAATGATTAATGTGTTCAGAAGTGTATGTGTTTCTAAAACAAGGTTCTAAGCTATTCATTTAGCATGAATTTAAGAATACAATACAAATCCTCCCCCTGACTGCAATCCAGCAATTCCAGACCATGGTGAACGGACTACTTATCTGAAAATACAGGTGTTACATCAAGCTATACTCATAACAAAAAAAAAAAAAAAGGATGCAGACTACTGTTCCAGCACATAAAATCAGGAACATTTAAGAAGCTTCATGTATCTTTCTATATACTTGAAAAGGAATGATCAGTTGAGGAACAGTCGTGCAAAACTGCATTTCATATGTGTAGTAGAACAGTAGTGAAGTAGTGAGGTTGCTTTATCTGTTCCAATATAGATTCCAACAGATTTTCAGTGAGACAACTCAAAATACACAGCCCCAGCGAGAATGCACCCAAAGCAGATGCCTCGTATGATGAACAGTTACTGGAGAATGAAGGGAAAACAAGCCTTGCTTTCCACATGCCTAATCGAATAGCTGCCTCATTTTAATGAAGACTAATGTCAATGGCACAATACTCAGAAATAATTAATGTCTGTGAAGCTTAGCCCTAATGGAAATAAAGCTCTGACTTCCTAGGATCTTTCCAAAGGATAAAAACAAACAGCTAATAATAACAGCTCCCTTCTCTGAAGGTATATAATAGTCCTTCCCAAGGACTATAATAGCTAGATATCCCAGCCCAAGTATTTTAGATTCAATTAAGGGCAGAAAAAACATACATTTAAGAGGACCTACTGTTAACAGAATTATCAAAAATCACTCAAGCTATGTAATTAAAGTGGTGCAGCAGTTGGGGAAACTCAGGCAAGCAACCCCTAATGCTGCATGCACTGATTTTTCTTAATGATGGATTCTACAGAGACCTTTTTAGTGCTAAATAATGGAAGTCATGCAACTGCATGTTTTAAGATATTTGGCAGCCAATACCTAGACCCTGTTTGGCACAACCTAAGTCTACCTCTAAATCTAAATTGCTACTTTTTTTCTTCCCGTCCTGAAATAAGAACATAGGGCTATCTCTCCATATAACATGGGTAAACAAAAAAGGAAAAGAAAAAGCACATGAAAGACTTCTGTAAGATTTCATAAGGTAATAACAGCTGAACGTGAAAGTCAAAATTCATGTTAATTGGATATGCTCAAAACATCCATATACTAACCTATATGCGTCTGAGCCATAACATCAGCTAGTCTGTGTGCAGCACCACTGCCTCCACTTTGTGTCGAGGAGGATGAAGTGGTTGACGTGGTAGAGCCATGGATCGCTTGACTGATCCAATGTTCCATGTTTATACTCCCCTGACTTGAGGTGGGAGTTCCCTGGGAGTCGCCCTGTACGGAGCCTTCATCTTCTGAACCAGAAGAAGTATCTAGTAATTAAAAACAGCCTGTTAAAGTGCAGTACTTTGGGGATTTCTTAATAGAAATAAGGCATGTTGGTATTACAGGTTTAAAGATAAGTGTCATTAAGAAAAGCTCACGAAGGTACACAAACTTAGTAAGAAAAGCCTGTAATACTGAAAGCCCTGACATGAAGTCAAATGCTAACTGTGCACTGAGAGAGCTTTCCTGTTGTAGGGCCATGGCTCCTGTATTGTACAAAAATAAGATTGCAAAGGAGTCTTCCTTTATAAAGTGGCTTGAGAATATTCTGAAGATCTCCAGCCGTGTATTAATAGTACAGAATATCCAAAATACTTTCCCAAGCTCATTCCACAAAGTCTGTGAAACACTTTCCCAATTGTAGGAAGTCCACCCCTCAGTGAGAAATGGAGTCCCATCTGGATTCAGTGAGAATGGAAATGCATGAGATGTGGGGCATTTTCAGTCTAGTAGGTAAAAGAGCAGATAACTTTGAAAAGGAATGGCATGGCTAATTGTAAAGACAATGTTACATTACAGTGTTAGGGAATAAACCAGAAACTTGAAAGCTTTGACTCAAATAAAAGAAGACAAGCTGGCCATAGTTAGGTCTTCATAAGACCAGAAGGACCAATGCAACCTGAGATACCACCAAGGGCAAAAGCAATCATGCCAAGTGCCCCGGCTGACTTTCCAACCGTTCAGTTCACCTTCTCTTCAAGCTTACCTCAAGGCTCAGTGTGTCTCAAATGGTATTTCCATTTCTACCTACGCAGGCAGATTCTTAGTTCGTAGCAGCATAAAGAACCGTTTCTAACATAGTCATAAACTACACAGAGATGCTCACCTGGAGGTGTATAGGCATCCATTGATGTCTGCACCACCAACGAACGTCGTTTCGAGGGCATGGGGACTGCCATTTTCCTTTCTTTATGTTTAGCGAGGGCTGCCTGAACTGCTTCTGTGTGGACATCTAGAAGGAAAGAGAGATTTCAAGATAGCGTTCAGTCAGAAATGAGCCATTTGTTTGTGCATTCAGGTACGTTGTATGCCAGCTAGGCTGACAACACATATTTAACCACGAAAGGTCAGGAACGCACAGCATCTCAGAGGAACTGCATGAGCTCTCTTCATTGTAGAAAAACCAGCTATAGTGAAAAGTGCTGTACCAACAAACAAGCCCTTTGAGCTGTATGCTATTTCCAGAACAGTGATGCACTATTTGAGGAGCAGGAACGCCGCTTCCCCAGAGCAAATCTCTGTTTAACCAAGAGCTGTTACTTCAGCAACCATTCATTACTGTTTTCAGTGGAAGTGTGGTGCATTAACATTTCCCATTTTTTATGTGAATGAGGTTTCCAATTTACACTAAAGTCACACAGACTAAGCAAACAGGAACACTTGCTTGCAAAGTAGTAAGAGGTATGTGAAATGTCACAACAGAAACGGTAGCAGGTCCCCCATTCCCAAATCCTCCTCCTGCCTCTGTCACTTGGCATCATCCACAGAAAAATAAGTATTAGGTAGGGTTGGCCTACGGTGGAATGAGAAGTAAAAGCACCCTGAGCACTGGCCTGGTGCTACACAGCTCACACCAGCCCACTCCAAAGCATCCAACAAATCCTGTCCCTGTGGGGACATCCCCATCCCCAGTGAAGAGCTTCTCTACCTTTCATATATATATATATATTTATATATTTGTCTGCCTCCCAAAGTTTGGAAAAGGCCATTTATCATGTCTAAAAGATGCCAGTGACATGTTTTGATAAGGACTTTGTTTTGTGCAAATTATTTAATTACTACCATAACTACACATTGAAGTAAGACTGCCTTTAATTTACCATCTTGCACTGTTTGTCTGCGTATTTCTATGGCTTTGGGACAAGGCGCACATGAGGAGACTGTATGCAAAACTCATGGCAGGCAACAAAAGTCACTTGTGGTTAAAGAAGCTGCCACATATTGACCATCTGGTACACAACTGGAAGCACATTAGATGTTGCCTTTTAACCAGTCACTGCTAGTCAGCTGTAGAAACTGCAGCTAGTTGTGTGCATGATTTAGCTTTTCCCGTTTGTAAAGTAGGAGCATAGTGAAGCAGGTTTAATCCAGAGTGATCCCACTTCTACTGCTGCTGAAACTGTTTGAAGACCACCCTTGCAGGCTGTGTTGGCAGTACGTAGCCTGTTTCCTACTCCTGTGTCAATGTGGTGGCAGCTCTGAATGGGCAATGTTCCCCAACAAAAGTAACAGGAAAGAGAAGAGTATACGTATCTTTATTTAAAGATGTGTTGGTCGGATCACATCAGCATAAACAACTTGTAAGTAACAACTGGGAAGGATGACTAGAAGCATTAGATGATACACTCTGCTGATAAGCTGCAATGTCTCATTTTGCATAATGGTGTTCCCTATCTTCTGCCAAGGTTTAAACACTTTTTAGTGGAAAGACTGCAGGGAAGAGTAAGTCTAAGAAAAAGAATGTTATCAGCTGTTCCTCCGAGTTGGTTTTTTGCTTTGTTTTAAATCATGAAGAGGATTTGCACGTCGGTGAAAGCAAAGTAAGAAAAGCAAACAGCAAAGCTGGAAAAGCATACTCAAAAGAGCCGTGTGGTTGATCGACCACAAAGGAGGGAAACTGCGATGCTAACCAGAAAGCAATTTCTATCCTGTCAAGCCACTATTTTAAAGTAGAAGAGTTAAGGTCTTTCTTATAATTAAAACCTGATGAAAAGTTTATGTAAAAAGAATCATCAGCCTAAGAAAATAATCTAAGTTCTAACAGTATGTCCCCAAGATAAATTCCTACCTGCTCACTCCACACCAATGCCAATAATGTATACAGGACCGAACATGCTCACTAATAGTTTGTGTTTCTTATCCAACAGGGTAAATTCTTGGTTTTCCTTCAAAGGATAGCAATTAGATATCAATCAGTAAAAAATGAGTTTTCCCTTTAAAAAAAAATCCCAAACTCTACAGCAATTTTGGGAAGAGCATAATTTTTGCTGATCAAGAAAGAAGGAACTGTACGTATATTACTGTACTTAGGCGTGGTTTTTACCCTAAGTGTCAGGAGGGAGATGAGCTGTAACTCAAATTCTTCCGAAGTTTTTTAAAGGAGGACAGCTGACAGAAAATCATTATTAAAATGCTTAGTGACAGCTGGACATTGAATCATAACTTGTGAATTCTTTGATTTCTTTTTGGTGCTTTTTTGATGTAAGAAGGTAAACTCATCAGTTTAAAAAAAACAAAACACACACTCTGCAGGGTTTTGATTTTCAAATGAGACCACAGGAGTCCAGGAATTGAATTGTTTTCTTAATAAAGCACATTCCTGATATGTTTATTTCTAATGGGTTACTGTGGAATAAACCAAACCATAGATTCCTAAAAAAAACCAACACAACAAAACCCCACAGGAAAGCAAAAACAATGGAAAAGATAAGAAACTGAAAAAACATAGGGAAGCCGACTGGGGAGAAGGAACATGCACACCTGCTTCCAGCCCAGCCTGCAAGGTCAACTATTCTGAAGGCATTACTCAGAGTATGGAGGCTACCAAAAAACCCAGGACACATATCTGGAAAAGGCTGAGGACAGACAGTCCAGAGATGGTCCTGGGACTATGAACAAGAGCTTATAGGCTTTTTTTTTTTTTTTTGGTGGGGTGGTGGTGGGGTGGGGAAGGCAGCAAAAACAGTCAAGCTTGGATAAAAAAGTCTTTTTACAATGTTCTCTCCCAGGAATAAAACTCTTGGCTAAACCAAGTGTCTCTAAGCATAGCAAAACAGGCTAATGATGAGGTAAAGAATGAATAATAGCCAATGTAGTTTGTATGGTCTTCTTTTTGAATGAAAGCCTATTGATGGGTTCTGAAGATGCTCTTCAACCTATTTTGAATGTCTTGTACAGAGTTGGACTTGCTAAGCTTTGAATGAACAGCATTCAAGCCATTCATACCTAGAGGCTAAGTCCCAAAGTATATTGAAAAATCTGGAGAGATGAGGGAAAGCCAGATGGGTATTTACGAATTGCACTAGACAACACCACCTATCCTGTCACCACAGCAAGGTAGAAACAGTAAGTAGGTTTGTTCCCACCAAATATCAGCTTCAGGTATGCACTTGCCATACACATCCTTTGCTTTCCTCTAGGCTCTAGCTTTGCTTTTCCGTTCTACAAGTGGACTTTGCTGATGTATCATAAGGAATGTTAACCAAAACAGAACTAAGAACCTCTTTTCCTACTTTTATGAAGTATGGATTCAAACCCACACTGAAACATCCATTCCTCACCAAAAGGTGACTGGTGATCTGCGTCTCATCAATGTGAGCAAGAGCATGGCAGCTCTTTGCCTTTATCTTGGTGAAAGATGGGCTACGGAGCCCATCAGAATGTATGTGACCCACTCTCTCCCACTGCTTGCCCACAATCTGTCCCTAGCGGCTACTGAAAAAATGCAACGAGACTTGTAATAGGAATTTATACAACGGTAACTGGAAGCTCCTTGTTCACTAAAGGAAGGAAACCACATTTGTGATACACACTGGGACAAAGTACAATGAGGGTAAGAAGACATATCCAGGTTCCCTCAGGACAGAAAACTGCTTATCCCCCTGAATCCTATTTGTATTCTCCACATATCACACAGAGCATCAGTTTAGAACACCACATTAGAATTTCAAACTGTCTCTGGCAGGGTGATGCCCCTTGTCTTGCAGGTCTGACAAAAGTGTCTGAACTGTCTTCTCAATCTACCCTGGCACACTCAGGCTAACTGAATTCATCATATTGTGATTGAGCACTGCTTTAAAATACAGATTTCTTGTTAAATTTTCCTGAGAAAACCTGTTCAAGTATGAAGATTTTGTCCAGAAATGCCACAGAGTTAGGAGCTATCATTAAAAAAAAAAAAAAAGCCGCAACCCCCCGATGTGTCCTCTCTTTCCTCACCGTGTGGCACGCTACAATTTCCCACCTACTATAAACTTCTGATAGAGTTTCAAACACAGATATACCTTGATGTAGTTGCACTCAAGCCTTCTGAAAAAGTCCCAGGTCTTAGTGGAAAGAATATACTTTTAGGCGAAATATTCTTTCATGTAGGAGTCTGTGACATCCTAACTACCCTGTTACAGCTGATAAAACCACTGCAGGTCCTGACCCTTCAAAGTACGCCTATAGGTAACAAAACCTTTATACTCTTCCCACCTGGCTTTTCCACAAAAGTCTCAATGGAAAATCTAGGGGATAGAGTGATGATATTTTATTATATTGGTAGCAGGAACCAACGTGCAGTTCCTTATCTGCTGTTGTCCACTGTTTTAGGTTGGCCAACTGTTCGTTGAATCCAATTTATGAGTTTGTACTCAAGGAATCCATAAATGGGGAAGAATAAAGCAAATGCTTGGGAAAGCTAATCGCTCAGCTTGTGCTACTGCAATCAACCTGGCGTTCAGTAATCAACCTGACACGTATTTCTTACAGGCTGCCTGATAATACTTAGCACACTTCAGACAAAACAGCTCTGTTCCCAGTCTTTTGTCTGTTGCATTCCAGAATTTTTATTTGTTTATTCTCTCCCTTTACCTTCTATGACAGGATAGAGAGGGCGAGCATACTTCTGGGAGCAAAGCCAGTAAGTAAAATACAAAAATCTGGAACTTAAAAAAAAAAGCAGCACATGATAGAAAGGTGGTTTCCCTTCAAAGATTTAACAATCTATTAAAC
This sequence comes from Falco naumanni, assembly GCF_017639655.2. Classification (NCBI taxonomy): domain Eukaryota; kingdom Metazoa; phylum Chordata; class Aves; order Falconiformes; family Falconidae; genus Falco; species Falco naumanni. The sequence continues at coordinate 51,185,182 of NC_054057.1, read as the reverse complement.
AAGAGATGAGGCCTCAAAACAAAGGGTAGAGAAATTAAAACTGGCATAGAGAATGATGGTACATAAGCTCAGACTCCCCGAGTGATGGCCCATGGGTTTGGCCATTGCACTCCATAATCCGAAACTCTCATCCATTGCAAACAGAGGTAAATCACTCATTCCATCAGCAGGACAAATTGCCCAGCTTTCCCAGGAGGGGCTCTGCTTAGCGCAGTCCCTCTTTTCATCTGGTTTATCTCATAACTTGGCACACTGTTGTGCTCCTTGTTTAACTGAAAAGGCTTAGGAAAAAAACCCAACCCACTAACAGACGTTACTACACAGCACCAACTCGATACGGACACCATGTTCTCCAGCGTCTTTCCCCTCTTTATCTCTCAGTGTGATCCAATGGCTGTATGATCAACACTGGTGCATTTGATTGTCCATGGAAAAGACGACAAGCCCACCTCTCTGTTTCTGTGGAACAAAGTGATGTCCTACCTGCGCTGGTATGCTGCTTCGATGTGATCTTCCCTGGCACAACAAACCGGCAAGAGACAGGAGATGGTGGTCAGTACACAGCCCAGCCAGAGGGATGAACCCGTGCTCAGAGACTGCTCTTTTTAAACACGTGGTGACATGTGAGGGAGCAACCTACTCTCAAGATGAAGAACTGGGTGACAGAGGTTGTTTGGGGGAGAACTGTATTAACTGCCAATAGGTGCGCAGTGTTCAATGGTTAAATAATAATGCTCAGAAATACAGAAGCAAACACTGCTAATTACAGGTTGCTCACACTGTTGACTCCTTGTTCACAGTGTTCTTTGACCATTTATTCCCTATGCTGTTGAAGACCTGGAACCTAATCCTCTTTTCACAGGGGGACACAACAATTCTTTATCCAGTCAGAAGTTGGGTTGGCACACAGAAAGAGAGGCTGTCCAGGAATTTTAGTCTGGTTTGTACTGGTTCTGGGATAAGACAAGTCTTCTGAACTTTTACTGAAGTCTTTTCTGGAGAACATACTTTCTCTCCTCCTTGCACAAACACGTGTACTTAGAAAAAGTGGTGACTTTGCTCTATGACAAGCTGTCCTCTCCTAGCCCATTACTTTGGGGGAGACAGTACGTATGATCCTTCTAGGCTCCAATGAACTCCACAAGCAAATCAGCCTTCCTTTCCTGAAGCAAGAAAGCAACTGTGTGATGAACAAGGTCACCCATTTCCTGGTCCACATATGGAGCCACGCTGTGGTATCTCGTGTTTCTCTACAGCTGCCAGAAGAGCACTCTTCTGAAGTGTGCATCCTCATTTGGCATGGAGCATAACCCTGATGTGCCCTTCCCCTTACACCCCATGAACAGGGATGCCCCGTTCCTTACTTGGGCCAGACAGAGTGTCCTGGAAAGCTCTGAACTGTAACGGAGACATTTGAAATATGCTGCATATTCCTAGTCCTCCCACAGACTTCTGCAGCTTTTAGCAGCATGAGTTTGCTCCTTTTTGTTCAGCTCTTACTTTTTAAAAAACAAAAACATATTCAAAAATTACAGTTGCCTTCTTTCTCAGTGTGGAGGGGTTGTTAATTTTTTTTTCCTATATAAGTTTAACATGCCTCAGTGGCTCCCTTTATTCAGCATTAGCTGCATTTGCTCCATAGGCATGTCAAACACTCAACGTATTGTAAGTAAAGTGATACCTCTTTAAGGATCAGGGATCTGGGTGTTAGTTCTGCATGGATCATGAAACAGGGTGCTCCTCCCAGGAAAGCATCAGCTACATTAAAATTTCCCACATTATAAAACTGTTCTTCACACTCCTTTCATAAAATGCTGCAGTACACAAAAGAAAAACAGTGACTTCTTTTGTACTTAAATCAGGTCTTGCAGTTTTGTGTCAGGTAGTTATCTTGTATCTAATTTATCACACAGCCCTGTTTCTTTTTAAGACAAGAAATTAGACTGGCTGTAGACAGGAGTCATGCATTGCTAGAATCAGGATAGCAGAAGTCTGTTTCTACCTGTTTCTGATAAAATATATTCCTTCTGTTGGTTTTACTCACATTTTCAGTTTCCCAGTAATTATACAGCCTTGATACCCCAATCACCAGCTGTTTAAGAAACACAAATATGGAAAAACAAGCTGTTGCCTTATTTTTGTTGTACAGATGCAGAATTATCTAACGGAGCCCTTATCATCTTCTGCAGCCTGGTTTCCTAGTTCTGAAGTAATGGTACTTCCATCCCTCTTTTCAGGGGACTAATTGACCCCTGGAAGAATAAAACTGCTCGGAGACTTACCTAGATGTGATCTGAATTTGTCCATTTCATCTGTTTATTCCTTTTGTCTCATGTAATTCCTCTCCCCTGAGCTATTCTTGTCCTTTTTTGATTTAGACTTTGGAAGCAATCTTTCTTCCTTTGCTTTAGTAGCCAATTCCCAGTAACATGACGATACAGCTGGGAGCAGGACAGGCCCAAGGATTCTGAGAAGGTTTAGCATCCTTGCTTTTTGTGGGATAGTCCATAAATGCAACTGACTTGCTTGCAGAATGGCAAATGATTAAGATCAAGAAGGTTGATGCTCTGCTTTAACGAGTCGAGAATGCCAAAGGATTTTTAAAAAGAGGTTATTTATGTACATATAATATATACTTAGGTCTTATTTATATTGCGGTAAAGGATCAGCTCTGAAGTCAGACATTCAACAAATAAGCAAAACTTCAAATAAATCTCTGTCTCAGAGAAGTCAGCAAATGGGGCGGCATCAAGGAGAAGAGCTGGAAGAACAGGCAGAGAGGCGGCTTGCAGGAGGACACAGGAACGAGAGCAGTCACTGCTCCATCAACACACAGTGTAACAGCTGAACCCTTTCAGCTTCTAAGGAGGCAACTGGTACTATAGGTAAACAGCACTATCAAAGGTGAATTTTGGCTGAAAATCCTAGATAAGGTAATGCTAAGTATAGCAATAGTATGCTAAGTAATTATACAGAGGAAAGGTTGGCAGCTGCTGCCTTACAGGAAACTAGTAGTTGAAAGCACGAAAGTCTCTTATGAGTTTAATCAGACCTTTTTCTTGTAGCTACCATGGAAACAAAGGATATACTGAGAATTCATTTCCTAATACATGGCCTGTAAATACTCTGAGTAGAGATAATTTGGTAGCTACATCTATTGGGAATGCAATCAGGACGTACTAAATAGGGTGAGACACAGTAAATGTGGTATCATCAAAAGAGATTACAGTTAGGCTTTGTCTTTTGATTGTCCTGGGCTGACAACACTGACTTAGATTCAGGCAGACACAGGACAAGTGATTTCATAAAAATTGCGGTGTTCATCCAACACAGTTCAGTCCTTGGAAAATCATCTCACCCCTGGGAATGTGAAAGTAAGTGAGTCCATATAATAACAGATCTTTGCTGTGGGTGACGCTATAATGCAGCAGTGTCAGAATGCTTTTGCAATCTCTCTGGGTAGTAAGATAGGAAAGTGCAACGTCCGAACATTGTGACACCTAATTTCGCTCCAGCTGCAAGCAGGTGTGCTATTAATTCTGAAATAAGGCATTCACAACAAACACAGGGAATACTCAACTGAATGCAAGAACATCTGCTCTAAGATGACACTCATTTATACAAGGGCCGTGGATGTTACCAACAGAAATAAACTGTTGCTTACATTTCAAAGAACAATTTAAGTGTGGGGTTTTTTTCAGTTTTGGGGCTGTTTAAGCTATATATACTGGGTCTCTGGATTTACTGAGAAAGGGGACACATGGATATGCAAGGGAAAGTTCTGCTGACTTTTCATGAATTCGCAGCCAGATTTTGTTGACCTGAACAATTTTTGACAGTGAAAAGTCAGCATTTTAGAAAACATCTGCACTCCCACGAGCATGCGACTGCAAAAGGCCTGGCTCTTCTAGGATGTTGCAGCCAACAAACTCCACTGATGCAGGAGACTGCGCTCCGGGCACTCGGCACAGGGCTGTGCTGTGCCATCCTTCAGCCGCTGCCGAGTACCTCCGGGGCACCTGGTGCCCACCTCCTGGGGCACACATCAAGAAGCTAGAAGCGTTGTATGCTCTCAGGTGGCCAGAAAGCTTAACCCTAAAAAAGAAAAGCATGGCTGTCACTGCCCACTTTGGATGGCAGTGGTGATAACCCGTAATTCTGGGTGGGAGGAAGGTAAAAGCTAAGGCGCGGTTGGGAAAGTTGTACGGGCAGGTTGTGTGTACAGAGGTTATCTGATGGAAACAGAGGACACCAAAACAGAAGATTGAACTCTTTATGACACCATGGCTAGTTTTGCTGGAAGGCATACTTTTTGCTTTACTTTGGCTTCTTCAGATATTATAATAAAGATTTTAAAATGTTTTTCTCTAAACTCTGAGATTTAAAACTATATAACTCCACTCATAAGTGAAATAATTAAAAAAAAAAAAACCCAGCATGCAGGCCTCCCACTAATAATTTCCATCCCTCCATTTATTTATTATCTCATTTGTAATGCAATCTGGAAGTCAGCTTCACATAGTGACTTCATCTCAGGCCCCCTTATTATGTGATCTGAAGTAAATCAACTTTCTATTTGTTTCTCTCTGGAGATCCTTGAGTAATTTTCCTCAGGAGTTCTGCAATTACCCTTACAAATTTTTCTGCTGGGTCAAAAGCAAGGATGTGGTCATATAAATTACATCTCTGCAGAAGTTTTTATTCAACCTCTGTTTTGCCCTGATTGAGTTGTAGCTTGAAATTGTATTTGTAAGTCAGCTAAATCAAATATGAGATTAATTAAGTGTGTCTACAGCCAGGTTAACTAATTCAGATCAACTCTTTTAAATGACCCTTGCTCACCTGAAGGTTTAACAAATTCTTTGGTTTATGACAAGCCACCTTAACACTTATGTGCAGTCCCATTTTGACACACAGGACATTTGTCATATTTTTTCCTTCTCCTTATTCCTTGGAGAAATGCTAAATGATAAGGGTTCAATAAAAACGATTCCTTAAATCTTCCCATTCCATTTTTCCCTCTACCACGCACTACAACTCTTACACTCTCATAGTGTAATTATTTTTTTGTCAGTTCTGGAGAGATTGCAGAATGAGATCTTGAATGTCCTTTCAAAAACACAAAATATAAGCTACCCATATATTTTAAAATCACCATGAGGTAAGCTGTAAACACGCAAAATGTCGGCAACCTTTGTTACAGTTCATACACACCCTTACCTCATGGTAAATGAGAATAAATACATCGTAAGGCACATACCGATGCTCCTAGAGCAGAACAGCTCAGCTACTTAGGGCCTGGTGCCAACTTCTCCTCTAGGATTTGGGTCTAAAGGGAATGTTTTTTCATTGCTAGCTCCCTTATTTCACATGCCCCTCAAACCTAGCCTGGGATCATTTGTTTTGACGTTTAATGACTTCACGCTCAGTATAAGCTGTTCAGTCTTTTCCCTATCGAACCACAGTGTGGGAAAGGTGGCTCAGGAATTTGAGCTGGGAGAGTTGTAGTTAGGATGCGTTTGTTTTGGCAGTATCTCCAAAACTCTCCTGTATGAAGATGTCTTCTAAAAGAAGTGCTGAGTGTGCTTGGAAAATAAGCTGCTCTCTGCAGCGGTGGGATCTCTGGGGCAGGGGTTGGCAGCCCCCCAAGAATGGTGTACTAGACTGATTTTTTCGTTCTCATCTTCAGAAGTTACATGTGAAAAAAAATCAGCAAGCGTGAGTAGAAGTGAGGTGCTCCCCGCCGAGAGTCCAGGTACCACAGCCACCTTTCCAGCAGTACCCTTTCTCTATACTACCAGCTGGGAGATGCTGATTTCACCTACGGTATTTCTAAAAACACACCATTTCTCAGCTCCCAGCTCTATGCTCATCTACTGCTATGCCTTTTAAAATCTGTCCACATAGTTCATGTAACACATGTGCTCTCATTTGCTGGGCTTTCCTCTAGGACTCTGTGAACCCTTAGCCACAGAGGCAGTGCAATTTCACTTACACTACTACTTCCCACACTATTTCTGACATCTGGAAAACTTGCTTTTAGAGCTCACTGGTCTCATTTTTCTTAAGCCTTACACTTGCTCCAGGCAGTGCAGAGCACTGGTCATCTTCAAGACCTCTTAGAGAAACAAGGGATTTAATAAACTTGGCCCAACCCATCTGTCATATCCTCATCTCATCAGAGGAGAATTCTATGGCAGAAACCATAGAGCCAAGAGCCGCTATCTCATTCCTAACACATGCATGTCCATTTGAACATATTACACCCTATGATTTAATGTTGATTTTTTTCATTTTTGCTGGTGCATACTTTTTGTGCATTTACATAACCCTTGTTATTTTTTATAGACAGGCATGGAAACAGTAAAAGCTGGGGCCTGGCATGTGAGAAGGTGCTCTGGTTTCCAGCACGGGGATGGAAAACCTAAGCTTTTTGTTTTGGTGTAATCTAAAGGCCACAGTGGCGCCCCTTCAGAAAAATGAAGTTGCTAAGGACCTGACATTTCATGTTTCCATGTGTTGAACACCCAGCTGAGAGGTGTTCTCTGGAGAGGAGTGAAAATGGGTGCTGAAGGGCTCTGAAAGGAGAGCTGCTCTCTGAACCCCGCAGGCCATGAACGGCTGAGAAACACAGATCTGGGGGAGATTTACTGTGACCAACAAAACAAGTTCTGATCAGGAGGATCTGCCCAGTTCACCCATGGGGTGTTTCCTTAGAACCGCCACCGTCTCTGCGCTGCAGCCCCTCTGCCACAGCCGAGCCCAGCAATGCCTCAGGCCCCCGCACGCCAGCCACAGTGAGGGGCCAAGCTCCCCCAGCAGCGATAGCTCAGGGCTTTGCGGGGGAGAGGTTACAGATCAGTATTTTAAGCACCAAATCAGTAAGATCATTCCTCCAAAAGCAAGACCGCCTACATGATGGTATTTTAAATAACGGCGGCAGAAGCTCCAGGTTTTCCTATGAGGGATTTCAATGTTAGCAGGAGCAGGATGTAGCCAGTGCCAACCAGCGAGCCAACAGGTCCCTAGTGACTGCATGAAGACATCAGGGTCAACATCCTCTGAAAATCTTAGGATTTGACTGGGTGAGTTCATTTAGACAGCATGGTAAGACTGTGAAAGCTAAGCCATTCAGGTTACCAACCTCTTTACTCCACCACATAACTCCTGTCTCCTTATCTCAAGACACCATACCAAATCCATGGATTTGCAGCTTCCAAAAGCTGAGAAACCTAGGTTCTAAACTGCACAAAGGAAACAAAGCTGTATGTCCAACTGCAGCTACATCTACACGACCACTATTAACTTGGTACTTAAGTCTGTGCTTGATTTTGCAGTCACACCGCTGGAGCCAGGTCAAGCCAGATGCTGACATTTATTCTGCACGCAGAAGCAGAAGGGCAAGCCAGTTCTCCTTTGACTGGGTTTTCTTGCCTGGAAAGCCACTGGCCAGAAAAGCCTCTTGGCAAAAGTTACTGATTCAGCCGACAGCAACATTTGGCTTCGGTGTCATCTTGAGCCCCCAGATAATGTTTTAGTACAGGCGCCGGCACAGGAACGGCAGCTGCTCAGAGAAAAACATCACCACGATCTACATTTGGCAAACCTTTCCAAATACTAAGTGAGTAAATGCCGAGAGGATTTTTATATTCAGTAGTAAACAAATAAAAAATGCTTTGAATTAGTATCAGCTAAACTAGCTGCCACATCTGTATAAAATCGTATAGCTTAACCCTGTACTGGTTCAGTTACTACACTTATAGCACTATCTGTTTCTTTAGACACCCAACAAATGATCAAAGCAGCTGACATTTTTAAATAAATACAGTCATTTCAGGATCCCTTCCTGTATAAAAAGAAGCAGCCAGGAAATTTTAAACCTTTTTTTTAAGAGTTAGACTAAATTCCTAATGTAGGCTGAGTTCTAAAATCAAATTACCTTAACACAAAATGTATCAGGAACATTTAAGAAAAAAAATAACTTCCATAAACTCAGAGTCAATTTTATTTAGAATATAAAAATCATAGAAACCAGGTTTTGAAAATCATAGTGCTGAAAAATTCTGTTACAACATTAATGAAATAATAATAATAAAAAAGAATGAAGTGAGAAAATAGGTAGGGATTTAAAATGTCACATTCTGACATTTTCCATAATATAAGAACATAAGTTGAAGGTGATATTAGTGGCAGCAACGATTTTGAGTCTCCAAAGAGAGTTCATTAAACAATCTTCGCTGACATCTAAATTTATGTAAAAAGCAAAGGCATGGAAGGAGAGTTGGATGACTTTCAGGATGTTAGACTTCCAATTAGGAAAACCTTACCAAGAAGAGACAGAAAAGGACTTTGATCAGAACTGGAATAGAGGATTTGCTTACAGATGTTAATTGAAATAAATTGTGCAAAAAAACTAAGGGAGGGAAGTATTTTCCTAGAAGTGAATTACTTACTGGTTAAAGACTGTGCATTCATCTTGTTTTGGGCCTTTTCCAAGAAGATGTGCCAAATATGATAACAAGCACTGAACGCGGGTAACAGCTAGGATCTAATAATCACAATGTGATCAGAGCAGAGAGGCTGAGGTATTAAGCACAGCAAAACAACAAGCAAAACAAAGGCTTCTACCTGAGGCAAACCTGAACCTGAAGACGAGATAACCAAAAAGCAATCTGACTTGCAAGTTTGTAACCTGCAGTAATAGAGTATGAGCCAGGAGACCAAGAAAGAAATAGACTTCTGATCTCACAGGGGCAACGTATAGAAGGGGAGAATATAATTCAGGATAGGAACATTGCACTGTATCTTAGCAAAGCTCCTCTGCAACTACATTTGAAGAGATGATCTGATAACTTCTCAAAATTGAAATGGAAGTTTACTTTTACCTTCACTGAATTTTCTACACACTGGTTTCTTTTGAGTGAGTGAAGATGCAGTAGCTGTTCAAACCAATTTGCTGGAGAGCATGGTGACTTGGTGAGGAGTCAGGCAATACAGCAATCAGGAATCAGGAATTCAAAGCCCTGCCATAAGCCCCCAAAATACTGTCAAGCTTTCCAGTTTTAACACCAAGGACATTTTCAGAGCAGCAGAGAGATCTGAATTTATAGACCTGACTCTCCTGAGACTCCTGCACTAGGAACAAGCAACCCTTTGCACTCAATTCCTTACTTTTCCTCTCAGCGACAAAGTTTGTGTCTTTAGTATTTTTATATATCATTACAACACTTTGCCCCATTCCTAAAGCAGGACCTTATGTACCATTTCTCTGAACAAACACCTTTCTTTTAAGGCAGCAGGCGGTGACTGAAACCAAGAGGCAGCGACACCAACTGAGAGCATTCCTGGGGTATCAGGAGAGGCACACAGGGAAGATGTGCACGATGTCTCCTTTTGCCTGTCGCCTGACTGACTCAGCATCTTAGTTTACAAATGGCAAGCACAGCTCAAGCAGATGACTTTCAGCACACGGCCAAATACCCACGTTTTTAGCAGAACTGCTCTGGAGAGTCACAGCTTGGAGCTTTCAGGACCATGGGTTGCACACCCACAAACTAGACAATTTCAGGAATAGTATTTTTACCTGTTTAAAAAGACTGGTTAGAAATCAGACAAATTTTTGTGTAATGTGGGAGAAGCTTCTAGGAGCTTATATATCAGTGAATTATTATGCAGATCCCACAACCATTATTCAGTGAAAAACTGGCAGCGTCTACAGTGTGAACTCAAGGTTTCTGAGGGGAGAGGGGAGTTTTTCAAATTTATCAGAATGCTCTGGACATACGTGAACTTTTCCTGCCAACACTTATAATTTCATTTCCCTTTAAATAGGACTGGCAAGCTCTTTGACTAATGAAATGAACCAGAGGTATGTTACAAAAAGTTTAATAAGGAGTTCTCTATCATTTTCCAGTTGTGTCAGCACAATGAGTCTGACTGCATCCAGCAAGATGCATCACTCAAATACACCCACAACTTCCACAGCTGGCTCCTCAGCACCCTCCACACCCATCAGTCCCTGGCTCCTGACTCAGCTTGCAAGGGTCTCCCTGCCACAACGGCTGATGGGTTCTGCCGTCTACCGCTCCCTTATTCTGCAGCTGCAAAAGAGGCAGCAGCAGATAAAGCAGCTCATGGCTTCTGGCTGTCATCTAAGAGCGTTTGTACTGCAGCTGCCCTCCTAGCAGTTGGAACAACAGCTGGGCACACCTATCCTTCATCCAGTTAAGGTGTAGTACATGCAGTTTGTGCCTTCAAAGGTGAGAGCAAAGAAGTTTCAGAGCTCACTTTTCCTTCAGTTATAAACAAATCACTTAACTTTGTGTTATATCTGCAAGCATCATGAAGAAACTTGGATCCCATTCATTTGGAAATGAGATTTTACCCTTTTGTTCAGCTCGGAAATTAATTTTATCTTCCCTTAATCAGTGCTTCTATTTAGGGTATAATGATGTTCCAAACTTGCTATACTTTAAATATTTTTCTTATGATATTCACCAAACTAGAATTGGTACAATAAAATCCATCTGTGCCACGGAACCAGAGATTGGTGGAGGTCAGCAGGAACCTCTAGAAATCATCCAGTCCAACTCCCTGCTCAAAGCAGGGTCACCTACAGCAGATTGCTTGGGGCCATGTCCAGTGGGGTTTTGAATATCTCCAAGCCCGGTTACACCACAACCTCTCTGGACAACCTGCGCCAGTGCTTAACTGCTCTTAAGGGTGAAAAGAGTTTTTTCTTATGCTTAAATGGAATTTTCCATACTTCAGTTTGTGCCCGCTGTCTCTTGTCATGTCACTGAGCACTGCTGAGAAGAGTCTGGCTCCATCTTCTTTACTTCCCCCCACCAGGCACTTACACACTTTGATGAGACCCCCCTAAGCCTTCTCTTCAGGCTGCACAACCCCAGCTCTTGCAGCCTCTCCTCACGTATCAGAGGCTCTAGTCCTTCATCTTTGTGGTCTTTTGTTGGACTCACTCCAGTACGTCCATTTCTCTCTTGTACTGGAGAGCCCAGCACTGGACCCAGCACTCCAGGTGTGCATCACAGTGCTGAGCAGAGAGGAAGGATCACCTCCCTCGACCCGCTGTCAGCATTCCTCCTAGTGCAGCACAGGGGGCTGTGGCCTTCCTTGCCATAAGAGCACCTTGCTAGCTCACATTACAAACATGACCACCAGGACTTTTTCCAGCCGGTGGGCCCCCTGCCTGTCCGAGCGGAGGTGGCTATTCTTCCCCAGGCGCAGGCCTTTGCATTTCCCTTTGTCAAACTTCACCAGGTTCTTGTTTGCCCACTCTTCCAGCCTGTCCAGATACCTCTGAGTGGCAACCACTTCTCCCAGTTTGGTATCATCTGCAGATGTGTGGAGGGTGCACTTTTTCTCACCAGCAAGGTCACTGATGAAGCTGTTAGGTCAGTATTTACCCCTAGAGTACACCACTGGAGACTGTTGCCCAGCTGGACTTTGTACTGCTGATCCTAACTCTGAGTTCAACACTTCAGCCAATTTTCAGTCCACCTCACTATCCACTTATCTAAAAAGTATTTCACCATTTTGTCAATGAGGATGTTATGAGAGATGCTGTCAAAAGCCTTACTAAAGTCAAGGCATACAACATCCGCTGCTCTTCCCTCAACCTTCAAGGTAGTCATCTCATTATAGAAAGCTATTAAGTTGATCAAGCATGGATTGACCAACCTAAAAAGAGGACTTCATAAATCTATGCTGACTACTCCCAATCACCTCTTTGTCCTTCATGTATTTAAAAAATACATGAAAATTTAATGGGAAAAAAAAAAAAAAAGGATTATTTGCTCTACTACTTTCTCAGAGACTGAGGTGAGACTAACTGGCCTGTAGTCTCCCACATCCTACTTTGCCATTCTTGAAGACAGGAATGAATCTTGCTCTCTTCCAGTCCTCAGAAATCTCCCCTGATTGCCACAGCCTTTCAAAGAATTGAGAGTGGCCACACAATGATGGTGGCCAATGCTGTATTCCATCATGTCCCATCGACCTCTACATGTTCAGTTTGTTCAAATGTTCCCTGTCCTGATCCTCCTTCATGAAGGGTAGCTTTTCATAGCTCAAGACTTTCCCACTGGTCTCAGGGGCCTTCAATCCCTAACACAGATCTCACCACTAAAGACAAAAGGAAAGAAGACATTAAGTATCTTGTCACCAGGTCCCCTGCCCCATTCAGCAGTGGGCCCACATTTCCCCTAGTCTTCCTTTTGCAGCTGCTGTGCCTGCAGAAGCCCTTCTTGCTGCCCTTCACATTTGTTGCCAGATTCAATTCCAGATGTACCTCGGCTTTGTAACTCCACCCTTGCATGCTTGGACAGTGTCTCTGTATTTGTACAATGAATATTTCCCATGTGTAGCTACTACATTGAGTATACAACAACATTCTTTTTAAAAAAGCAATGAACAGAACTAACCATTTCAAATTTTCATTCCAGTTCCGTGGCCTTCAGTTTTACTTACCCGATCTATAGCGCTCATCCCGTGACCCTGAGGACCTGCGACGGTGATATCGAGAGGAAGAGGACGGAGTAACAGGAGTTCGACGTTCTTGTGGTAACGCCTGGTCCACCCCTGCATTAATCAAAAAAAACAACAAACAAACCAGCTCATTCTGATTGAATTCCGGAAGCTTATTAGTGAGGAGGAGCTCAGCCTACATTAGAAGTAGAAAATTAACATTCAGTGGCTAAACCATGTCATGTCCATAGTTACATGGTACGTGCCTCTGGTCAGCTTTTCTGGTGTGGTTATTTTCCTAGTTCTCTCTAAGACAATCATTTTCCAGGATCATGGACTACATAAGAACAGGATACAGACAGTAAGCTTGGTGATGGATTTTTTTGTCCTAGACTGGTGACCTTTCATAAAGGAGTATTCTGGAAATATTTTAATGTGCTAATAATGGCAGACACCATTGCAATGGCTCTTGAAGCTTTCCTGCAAATTGGTTAAAAACAGTTCCTAAAAAGACTTAGCCCACGCATATTATCTAAATCCTTACGCGGTTGGGTGGTATCAGCTGGTGACAACACAATACTAACTTATGGAAACTAGACACCCTGTGGGAACTACCTTAATATCTATAGAAATTTTCAGCTACCAAGGGCCAGAAATTAAACAATAACTGCACCAAACCAGGCTGAAAACAGTAATCTGTTCCAGCAAAACAACAAAAGTAACTCAGCCTTATAATATATATATACCTGCAGCATCTCAGAATGCTGGGTCTAAATATCCAGTATTTAGGAGTCAAACCTTGTATTCATCCCTTTCTCATAGTGAATTTCCTGTTTTAAAAAAATAGGTATTTTCTTGAAGGCTCCTTAAATGACACTGTTAAAATGACTTAATTAAATGATTAATAATTAAGTATTCAAATGGATGACTAATAAATTGAAATTGGATTCAACAAAACAGAGGTTGGAAACATGTTCATATTTTTTTATTAAGACACAATGTAAAAACTCTCCACTACTATTTCTGAACTATTCAATGCCTGCTTATTGGAGAGGCATAAGACTATACGTTCGTGGAAACAAGAATTTCCATGTAGAATACAGACCAAACAAAAATGCTACCTCTCAATTATGTTTCAATGGACTCTTTCAAAAGCAACTTTAAAAAATAATTAGCATTGTACACTTACTTCTTTGTGAAAACAAACCGAACTCACAATAGAGCTTCTCTCTTAAATCTCTGGACTATCATCAGCTATGTCCACTCTGCTTTGATTTTGTGGAGAAGTGGCTAGTCGGCTAAAAAACATACTTGGAGTAAAATCTCATTGGTGCATAAAAGACTGAATCCATAAATTTTCTTCTACTCAGACTGTGATTAATAATTCATACTCTTAAATCAAATAAAATGTCTTCATTTAACTGCTCTGTCTCCACACTATAGTACTGTGTAATTTCACTTGCCCTCAAGCCTTTATATTCTTTAAGGCAGGAGAACCTAACTGCTGAATCATTGATATCATCAGAAGAAATACATTCTCCTCATTTGTATATTTAGAGTTTTTCTTTCTTTATTGGGTCACTCTGAGAACCAGCAATGCAAAGTTAAAAATAAAATTAATTTTGACCAAAAATTTTCAAAGAACGTTTCGGTCTGTACGAGATGCTAATTCATCTCAGTCCCTATCCATATTGTCAGGAAGTAAATACTTTCTGGAAATGACATGCATTTTCAAAAATCCTAAAAAAAACACCACCCCAAAATCATGCACCTAAAATTGCTGCCGTGTGACAGAGGTTTTGTGAAGAAAGCAGTGTCACAACTTCCCATGGCAAATGACTTGTGCAGAGCAGCGGCGTGTGGAGAACAAACAAAAATAATTGAGGTGCTGCTGCTGAAGTACAACATCATGACGATACAGGAAAAGGGGATTAAAAGCATCTTTCCAACAACAAAACCACATGCAATAGGCTTTAGAAATACTAAGGGGAAATGGAATTGTGAGGAAAATCATCAGTTTCAGAGGTGCACAGCTGCGGTGGGAGACCTTTCAGGTAGACCTGAAAGCCGTTGGGCAACATGCATTCCAGTCTGTGGTGTCCTTCTGCTGGCCATGTGGCTAGGAGACACCTCAGGTGTCTCAGTCTCTTCTGCAGCTGCGGGGGCGCCGCACAAACCTCTTTTTCAAAATGTAAAAAAGGCAGTGCTTGTAAGGTAACCTCAAACACTGACCCCATCGTTGCAGAGGACAGCAGGACAGCCAGCTGGCCAGGTAGTGCTGCTGCCCAGGATGGTCCCCAACACTGCAAAGGGCTCATCCCTCCTCCGCTTCACTACAGAGATTATGCTGCTACTTGTTCTTACTGCAGATAACAGGAATCTCTCATCTAATCTTAAAAATGAGACACTTCAACTAGTTTACCTTCCTCCTACTTTGTATCTGTGTGTTTGTTCTTTTTAAGGAAGCCTGTTCCGACACAACAGCTAACACGGAGTTCCTGCATACAGTTCGGAAAGACACAGCCCCAGCACCCTGCACTAGCAGTCATTTAAGGCTATAGCAAACTCAAGGACAGTATCAAACGCTCTGCTTTTATGAGGCCTGGGGATCATTTGATGGCTTTACTTCACACTTTCCCGTAAATATGAAAACAGCGAATAAACCTCTACCCAGGTATGAAGCAGGAGATGTGAACTTGGCTGCTGACAGCACTTGATCTACACGAGGAAGTCAGTTCGGCACTAAAACACAGAGGAGAAGCTCTCCATCAGCAATGTGTGGGGAGAGCTCTCTTTGCACTAAGTTCCTTCAAAGTGAGAAAACACAAGGCATCGCCCCGCTTCGGAGAGACAGTAAGAAACCTGGTGATAGTTCCTCACTGAAGGGGCCAAGGCAGGAATTAGCTGGCACCGCCTGGACTCAAGCCTTCGCTTCCCGTGCACCTGCTCCCTCGCACAGCACCGACAACGGTGTGAGACAAAGTACACAATAGCGAGAACCTACACCCTGCCATTCCTAAGCGATAGGTAGGAGTAAAAGCCATACAGACTAATGAATACCATGAAATCAGTGAAGTGGTGCCATAAATAGCAAAGTGGTGTTAACAGCAGAATTGTTCACCTCCATGAAGGCTCTAGCAATATAGTGCAATAACAAGCATCCCTTTTAACAAGCATCCTTTTTTTTTTTTTTTCACTTCTACTTCTGAACATAACTAAACCCAAAAAATTGATAGCTTTCACAGCCAGCACATGGGGTCCATGAGTTAAGTGCTAATGCTTGTTCAAGTGCAGCTTCGCCCAGATGCATTTGTGAATCAGTGAAAGTGGTGGCATAATGGGCTTTGAGAATTCATACTTCGATCAATTCCTAAATTTAAGGAGGCAGCAGAGCAATGAAATGAATGGCTTTCATAAAAGAAAGGACAGTGTTACGCCAGTGCCCTGTCCACAGACACAATCACAGTCACTGTCAAACCGGCATCATTCTTAGTAACGCCACAGCCTACCCCAGTCTTGCAGCTAAAGCAGGACTTTAAAAAGTAAGCATAATTAGCGCTAAAGATTGACTCCTACAAGTCATGAAGAATTTTAGCAAAATATATACACCTGGAACACAGTTATTTTATACAAAAGGCTGAGAAATAGGTGCTTTATGCTCATCATGTTACACAAGCACTACCAGGTGCACCGGAGCAAACAGCCACGTTCTTAACACAAGCATTAGTTCATTTATCTAATGCTGCTAATGTGGGATTCAGCCTGCAGATTAAGACACCTATATTTAGGTGTCTACAAGAAGGTGCTTAAGCTAAGCTCCTGCTATGAAAAACAGAGACCTAGGCCAGGGCTCAGGAGTCTAAACAGAAGTGTCCAGTGTCTTTTGAGATGCTGTGCGCTAGGATACCTGGCTTGAGCAGAATGGCATACGTCCCCTTTAAGACCTCTTTTATATACGCTCGCTCTGTCCAGATGTCTCCAGTACCATAGTAAATCCTGAGCAGTATTAGATACCCATCTTCAGGTAACTCCATGAGCCCAGTGAAGCCTTGAAAGCCACGCAGGTGGTCAGTGGTGGTATCTGCTTTAGAATAAGCTGAAAAGCTGTCTGGGTTTCATCACCTGAATTAACTGTGTCTCTTACCAGGTTCATAGACGGACAACTTAATGCAGATACATGAATCTACAAATCCTAATCGGCAAACTGGATTCTGCCTTGACTGTATTTAGCTAAAAATGTAAAAGCCTCCGTAAAGCTATTTAAGCAATACCACAGCAAGCTCTATAGTTGTATTTTTAAGTGCATGGAAAGCACAAAACTGTCAGCTGGAAGCAGGCTCCACCTCCTTTTTTTCTTTCTTTTTTTTTTTCCCCTTCACCTCTTTGTTCCCCCTTTATTACTTCTTCTTGTAGCTAAATTGCAGTGCTCTGTGCTGATAACTGGCAATAGCTGCATTGCCCTCTCCAACAGAGGACAATCGTTCCCTTAATGACAGCTGACAAGTTGCTTTTGATGTGTCTCTTATTCCTATGTTTGTGTCAAATTTTTCAATCTAAAAATACTTAAAAGCTGAAACGTCTAATTGACGAGAAATAGAAGACATTCTTAGACACTGGTTACATCTATTGTTCTAAAACTATCTTATGAAGTGTGTGCCCCCAGGAGAGAGCTGTAGGGTAAATCCAGCAGCTCCAGGACTAGTGGGAAGGAAGGCAAACAGTGTTTGAGTGCACTTTTAAGAAACAGTATTTACCTTCCTTTCGAAGTTATTTCCTGAGCTTCTATGCAATGGCTGGTGGCTCAGCTTTTAAAAGCAAAGTCAGGTGATAACATACTGTATTTTGTAAACGGGATAAATGTCACACCATCCCCATGGAACTTTCATTTCACTCTTCCCATCAAATGTGTATCTAAGTAATGAATTTAATGGATAAGCCAAAGGAGATTTAAAATGTGATACTCCTACCCAAAGATATCCAGGAAAGCAGAGCCACTTTATGCCAGACAAATCTGAGGAAAATGGAATTTCTGATTAGATATGTTTAATTAACCACCTTTTCTTCACAGGTGTGCTTTCACACTTCCTCCTGCACTTGGGTCTGATTTCAAACAATGCACATACTTCAAACCGATCTTCTTCTTTGCTGATTACAATCTCGATCTTGCCTTCCAGCACTTCCTTACAAGCTTTAGCTATCTTGGGCTTCTTTTTTCTCTCCATTATCTCAGTGATGGTGGAGATCACATTACAGCTCCAGTTCACATGCAATGTTTGATTTCCATTTTTATCTAGATAGTCCCACAGCTTCAGTGTACCATTTGAAGATTCTTTTAAAAGAGTATGTAGGAAAAGGCCACCTACCCCCATAGCACATTCACCAATGTGCTGGTCAACTTACACTGCAGAGAAATTTGGGCAGTACTGTGAATTCCAATAGTTTCTCATTTTGACAGCAGGACCCAGTTCTTCACATGCCTCCACTGGCTTCACCTCCTCTGCTCCATCACAGGCAAGCTTTATTCCAAGGTATATTTCCTTTCTACCCTCTACCACTCACCTCTGACTGAGCCATCTTTTCTTACCCATTTCCCAGATTTTTAGAATGACATCTTCATGTTTCCTCCTATGCTCTTATGTTTCACAGATGGTCTCCATGAACATCAACAGATATTTCATAGAAATTCTTCAAATTCTTTGAAAAACACCCCAACTCCAATGTGTGTTAAAAATATCCTCTCCCAAAAAAAAATCACGCTGAGTGCTGAAACCACTACCCACATTACAAACTGATTTCATTACGTACTCATTTCTTTCTTTACACCTGTTTTTTCGCCTTACTATTAGGGTGTAAAGTCTTTGAGGGAAGGTATTTTTTGCTGTGTTTGAACAAGATTTAATATTTTGAGGTTTTACAGCAGGATAGGAAACAGAGGTGCCATCATAAAACAAAGAATGCATAAAACTGGGCTCTCAGTCAGCATGGCAAAAGCAAAGATGTAATCATCATGCTTTAAGTGATGGCATCAAGGGGTAGTTTCTCAGATGCTTTCAGAACCTAGGCTCTGCAAGGCATCCACCAATTCAAACCAAAACTCTTTTTTTAAAAATAAGACTTACTAAGCATTCATCCATGTGCCATAGTTTCTCATCTGTGAAACATCTGTCACACTGTCTTCAGAAATGTGTCCATGAGTTGTGTGATGCATATGCCTTCCACAGAGACCCATGTTCTCAACACACATATATGCTTTGAAATGCCCCATCGTGGTTATCCCTTGATAAGATCTTTAAGAATTAGGAAACCAGATGTGATAGGAATACTCAGTATTATTAATAAAGTGAATACATGAGGGTTTTTTTTCAATTCCAGAATCAAGCTTTGTTTAAACATTTCCTTGCAAACTTTGCAATCCAAATAATGTTGCAATCCAAATGATGTCTGTGGAAGAGAAAATGAAATTGTAATCACCAAGTTTACTTTGACTGCCCAAAGGGCTAGCAGCAGGAACAGCTGAAAGCAAATGTATGCACGCATACACATAGAAAAGTATGCAAATGTATGCACACATTACATATATATAAATATATGTGTCTTGTTAATAACAGAGGTTATGAAAATCGGCTCCTGCAATTCTACAGAAAATTACTTCTTGATACGGTAAAGGGATCTTCTGTGCAAATGTATTATCTTCTCTGCACCGCATAGCCTGAAATCTCCCCGTGCTTGTGCTGTCGGGGCTCCAGCAGCAGGAGATGCAGTGATCTGTCTCTAGGCCTGTGAAAGCAGCAGCAGGTGCCTTTTAAACACTGCGTCTCACAGGTTTATTAGCCATAATAAATAAAGCACTGGTGACTGGTCTACATGGTTACACTACAAATAGAGCTACGCTGGTGGTACCAATGATGGGAAATTACAGAAAGTAATCTAGTGTAGACACAGCACTTGATTAAGAGAGAATGAACCACCCATGTCTAAGCTGTTAGAAGCAAAGCTTAATTGATAACAACATTGTCTCTGTTCTGTGATTATTCAATCACATTTCCTGGCAAAAGTCTGGAAGCAAACTGGGCAAAAACACAGCTTATGGGGGATGCAGGTAATTTAGTTATTTTTTCATCTAGGGAGGGTTTCTCTTAACAGTGTGCATGCAGCTGTCCACATGTTATCTTACCCAGAACTGACTGATCTAATCAAGACAATCTTCAGAAAGATATTTGCAAATAAAAGCCCGTTTAAGTGGTTATTCTTGCAGCTCTTGGCTGTCATGGCTCCTCTACAGAGGCAGTAAGAGAAAGGTCACAGCACAAGAGAGAGTGGGATACATGTGCAGATATAAAGTCCAGAATCACTATTATTTTTAGATATCTGACATACGAGCAAACTGAGAAAAGAAAACCTACTCTGCACACAGAACATCTCCAGCTACAAACTGAGATCCTGAGAAGGCATTCTGAGGAAACAAAGCTGTACCTTTGTCTCCCTAAGTTAAAGCAGGTGGGGATTTAATGAGAAAGAAAAAGGGGGCTCCCCTTATCCCTTCTCCCATTAACACTGCCAAACACAGCATATCCGTTCCGGATTTCTGGATGTTCAACAGCCTGAATGGAACAGTACAAATGTCCTTTGCATATGTGCAGTCTGTGCAGCATCTGGATGTGACAGGCCTATTGTGCATTCACTGCAGAGTCAACCTGCAGATGTGCAGCCGATCCAGCATGTCCCCTGTGTGTCACACTTGCTGCACGTTTGCTGTACTCTCTGGGATTGCCCTGTCCAAAACAGGGAGCCTACGAGTGAACTCACATCACCTGGCAGAGTATCAGCCGCGTGGTTGCCCAGCTTCACCTTTCATTAACCCCATTACTGAAAAGTAACAGCTCTCCCTTTCTAAAATGACAGCATCCCAGTGAGCACAACAAAATGACCATGTATGTATGCACGTTTATATACATATATAGCCAACCCTTCTACTGCCTACATTTAGCACTTAAGTGATTTTATATCATTAATTCTGTTAAACCTGAAATTGCAATTTAATCATTCCCATTTTGCAAAAATCTTAGGCAGAGGAAGTTAATCATGTCAGATTGAGAGAACCTGACTTAGAGCCAGTCCCGTGTAAGAGGAGAAATACAAACACCACAGTCAGAATCCAATACAGATCTCTCCCACAGTATTACATCAAATTGGTTTGAAAATGAGTGGGGAAGGTTTCTCAAAGGAAACATCTTTTTACAGGTACGTCTTGTCCTGACAGAACTGCAGATCTTATCTTCCCTCTAGCCATTTCTTATACCATGTCTGGACTGCCTTGTGGGAGCGTGGATAAGCACACAGGCAAGAGTGTGATATCGTCCATGTGTCAACATGGCTGGCAAGAGAAAATCTGGTGTCTTGAGGGGCTGTGAATCCTCTGCAGCCTTGCTACAAACCCAGGGAGTAGGAGCAGGCTGCTGGCCACCCCCAGCAGGCAGGACGGGTATCTGCTGAGAGGCACAGCTATGCAGGCAGGGCTGGGCTCACGCCTTGCCAGTCCACACTGCAGACATGTGGCCCTGCAGAATGTTCTTGCTCCAGCCTGCTCTACCATCCTGATGCTTGTTTCTAAAAGTCAGCCTGCTTCAGAATGGTTTGGATGTGAATGGAGCTCAGGCAGGAATCTCTACTTGAAAATAGCATGGAATTAGGGGTGCTTAGTTTTATAGCTTCCTCCAGATTCTGGTAGGATCGGATCTGTCCAGAGCCCTGTAAAAAGGCAGTGCCAAAAAGGGAATTAGAAACACATGCCTTCCTCTGTTTTGCCAGTTATTGTATGAAACCTCCTCTGACGTATCCACCGTATAGAAGCTAGAGAGATGTTAACGTTCAAATGACAGTAAGAAGGACCGTTCCTTCTCCCCTCCCATCACTGCACTCCTGGGCACACAGAATTCGGTAACGGCCTTCCAGATGTTCTCCTTGGGTTGCCCTGATTTGTCCCTGGCAGCTCCTGGTCTATCATATTGATGTAGGTGTCTACCAGAGGCTTCCAGATGAGGCACGGTTACAGACAGATATGGACTGGAAAAGATACATTCATTGTGCTCACCAAACCGAAAATAAAAGAGAGGCCGGTTTCCTGCTGTGCTGGCTGCTCTCTCTCTAGCGGCCGCTTCCCGGATGTCACAGACACCAATGTTGGCAGTGCGGAGCACTCTTCTGGCAGCTCCTTCACTGTGTTGCAGTCTACACCGTACCGCGGCAGCTCCATTCGCTGCTGTAACAAGTTGAAAAAAACTAATTAATTCACGTTTAGTTTTTTTACATTTGTTACAGCAACGAATGGAGCTGCTGCCCCCATGCAGTAGAGCACACACGCACACGCACACACAGACACCACAGGACACTCACGGAGCCAACGCGGGTCAATGTTCCACTCTGCCAACATGGGCGTTAGTAATGTTAGCAAAGGTGCAGCAAGGGCTGGATGTCCCAACAGAGGGGAACTGCCTTTGGATTTCCTTTAGTTTGTTGAACACCATCACAGAATGCAAATCCCTGCCCTTCCCCAACACCTCCAATCCCAGCAAAAGCACAGTGTCCATTTCCGTACCGTTTTAAAATACCTCCAAAACATCTACTCCCTTTTAACAGCAAGATCCAAGACCAGCAAAGCTTATAAATTCTTGCAGTTCCCCAGCAAAACAAATTACAACAGAAGTCCAAATGACTAATTGGTCATGTATGTGGTTGTTCAGATATCAACAGAGGCTTACAAAAGGCAGCATCTGTTTTGTTATCCTATTTGTTCTTAGAAATGATTCACCTCCCCCAACCCCATGAGCAGGGACCTCAAGCCATTCAGATCAGTAAAGTCTTAGAAGGAGAATATCAAATTGAACTGTTTCAAGTTCTGTCCAAAAGGTAACACAACAAAACAAACAAAAAGTACAAAGACAGCAAAGACCCAAGCACAAATAATATCAGTTTCTGGAGGAAAACACTTCAATACAGAAGAAGCAGTGTCTTCCACGATAATAAAATAATTAATTTAGCCATCAGCTAAATGATTGAGCTTGATGTTTGTACAAGAAAACAGTGGACAATATTTCAGTACTTTTCTTCTTCACCCTATTATAATCTTCCTTCACTCATCCATATCCCACATTATTAGTGCAGGATTTTCTGGGAAGTGGCAGAGCAGAAAATGTTCACTTCGTCCTATCTTTAAAGCAGACCTAAACCAGCTGCATCTTCAATCACAACCTCTTCAAATTACTGAATGGACCCCACTATAGGACTGAGTTACAGAGATGCCTCTGCTTCTCTTTACACCGGAGAACTTTAATATCACTACAGAGACCTTGAAAGATAAACCTCAGAGGGTTTTTCACCTTCTTGCTTTCATCATTACATGCATGATGAATCCCCAGCAGTTTCAGCCATGGAAACAGCTTGACCAGAAGACTATGAGCTTTCTGGGGAAAAAGCTGTATTTTCTTGTGTGAAGGAAAAAAAGGCACAACTGATAGTATAAACAAATACCAGCACCAACTGCACCGCTGTGTTGAGAATTACTGTGAGGCAACAGTCTCTCCATAACTCAGTAAACCTAAGTAGGTCTCATGAGAACATACTGTGAAGACTATTGTATGTCTGATAGTCTGGTCAGACCAAAAAACACCCAGAAATTTAATAACGGCACCTCTGGTATTCTAATTCTGTTGATTTGATTTGTTTCATTCTCTAGTGGCTCCCAATGGTTAGGAAATGTCACAGACACCCTCAAATCAGGCTGTATCACTTCAGAAAACAGATGTGTCTGTAACACTGATCTCTTTTGTGGAGTTCCCACCAGTGGAGCAGACCAAGTGAAATCCAAAGGCACAAAAATACCATTCTGCTATGGAGCTAGCTAATATATGTACACCTACAGAAGAGAGAACAAGGCAGTGCCTCCACACATGAGCAGTTTAAATAGAAAACCATCAACTCCACCCTAAAAGCATGATTTTGTAAAAGGAGGAGGAAACTGGTTCCCAGGCCTGCAACAAAAACAGGGCTCAGAGGAAACCTGAGGCCAACACCAATACCTGCAAATACATATTCAACTTCACGATCCAGTACCTCAGAAGAGTGAAAGAACTCTGAAAAGTTCTTACACATATCTATGAAAAAATTTCAATGAAGCGATACATTATTAAACTCTGTTTGAAGATATTTTTATACCTTTTGGCCGAGTGCACGCAACCCATCCCTCAACACTGAGACCAAGTACGTATAAAGGATTGGTTGCCCACATGTTACGGGACAAGCTGAACTCTAGGGATGCTGCTGGTCTCTCTAGCATCTTCAGAAGGCAGACCTGGACAGGAAACCCAGAGATGTTGGAAGGTATGAAGCTCTGAAGTTCTCTTCCACTCTTGTGTATGCCTCTGTTCAGAAAGCTTTACTTGGCTGAGGTCTTAATGAGTTAGGACATTATGTTTTCACCTGTATTTTTGGACTGCTTCTAACAAACAATGCCTCTCTAACAAGCCTTGGCTGACTTTATTACCCAGACATGACTGCCAAACCCACAGCAACGTATGTAAAAAATGTACGCACACATCAAAGCAGACATATATATATAAATACACATAAAATGGATGGAATAAGCTTTTTCTGCATAAAATAGCTTTGTTTCTGCCACATATATTTCTTCAGAGATGCAGATTTTTACGGTGGCAACTATCAGTACACTTGACATCTTCATATATTGAAAGCATAGATACACGTACCGGGAGGCTGTGGCAGGTAGGCCCCAATTAATTTTGATCTCTTCTTTTCATATCCCTTCTGTGTGATGTCACCTGCCAAGAAAAGAAAATGAAAATCAATAAGACGTGGACAAAAACAGTATCTAGCTGTTTAATGGCAGCACCATCAGCTTAGCCACCACTGCACTGTTTGTCTGTCTTGACAATTATAATGAACAAATGAAAAGCACAATATGATAATTCCTCCCAGAAAGAACTCATCTACGCCAGAGCCATTCTGACAAGTAAATACCCAGCCTTGATTTATTCCAGCACTGGAGTCCAGTGGCACAGAGTTTTAAAACCATTTTGATATGCTGTTACACAAGCTTTCAAAAGCTACAATGACCTTCATTAGGTTAATAAACAATGGATTACACAGAGTGCGGGGGCCTGTGGTGGCTGGCAAAACACATCACTGATTAGCATTTTCTATCATTAATGGGATTTTTCTAATAAAGCATGTAAGGCACAAAAGACTTGAAACTGCTGCTATATCAATTCTGCAATATAAATGTTTTAGCTGATTTCTAAGCAGTACTGAGAGGAACAAAACCAAAACAAAACAAATCTACCACAGATCTGCTAGAAAATAGTACCATACAGACTCTTTGTCTGACTTTGCAATTAGATCTCCAAAAAAATTTTGGAGACAAATGTCTGAATTTCTTAAGTTCAATAATACATTACCCTTCACTGTGTCTGCAATTTCCTCAGGTAAGTTTCTTTTAATGTAAAGATTAAAAAATACTTTTCTGTAAAAACTTCCTAAAAAAAAGTGGTGGATAATTAGACATGTTAAAAAAACCATATAACTTCAGTCTTATTAGAATTCAGGAGAGGTTTAGCACCAAAACTGGGATACAGTCCTGGCTCTGGAGCTTTAGAGCTACCTTTAATAGTTCAAATAGTTCTTCAAGTATAATTCAAGTATCCGGATTCTTCTTTCCAAATACGTGAACATGTGTGCACACACATAAAAGTATGTATTAAATTCAATACAAGCTGCTTGGGATGCTAAAAAGAGAGATGGGGTTGACAATTATAAGATCTTTGAAGTAACACTGTACTCCCTGCCCTTTCAATAAGCGTATCTGCTACTGTGAGACTCAATCACGCTGTTATCGCTCAGCTGCAACGCTGGACTTGTGCTTGTAAAAGGTTGAGGGCTTAGGAGGGCAGAAACCACAAAAAGAAGGGGAGCTTTGGCAGTAATGTCCTGCTAGACACAGTAATGCGTTCCACCCCTGCATTCAACCTTCACCTAAGGAGACCATTTGCCAAGAGAATGACATCCTCATTTCAACCCCAGCCACTTGGGTAAACGGATACTAAATTAGCACCAACGTACAGATAGAGCTTCCTGTGGGCTTGTCTGAAATCAGTAATTACATTAAAACGTCTTCCAATGTTCCTCGATGAAAGACCTTTTCTTGGGGATGGTTCCAATAAGCAATAAGGAGGCAAAATTCTCCAAGCCTCCCTGCCAGTGTCCTGAGCCAACCCCTCACCCCTGGTTGAAAACAGTGCTTAAAATAACACCTATCCTCTTCACTACCATATCTCAAACTGCTCAACAAAAGAAGTCCACTAAAATATCTGTGTTTTTAAATGATGGAAGTGAGAGTGAAGCACTGCAAGTGATAACTGTCCCATATTTACCCAGGGAAGAAGTGGCAGACTTGGCAAGAGGACCTAAACCTTTAAAGTTCAAACCCAGTGACTCCTGCAGCACATTTATTCCCATTTTAAATACTTCTGGCATGTGTTCAAACTAGTGAAACTCTCCATTGTAATCACCACCTTCTCACAAACCAGACAGTAACTATAGATACCATTTCATTAAAATGTTTTAATGAAAAATGTGTTTATTTCTATTTGAAAATTGTAAAATATGGACAAAATGATCTTTAAAAGTTTTGCTAAAAAAATTACCACTGATTTCCTGTGTTCCTCAATACCAAATTCTTAGGCATTCCAGACGTATCTCAATTCGAGTAAAAATTTGGTTTTCTTATTTTATTATTGCTCTTTAATGAGAACAGAGGTGTCCTACAGAGAACCACAGCTCCATGGTGGTACACGCAAGTTGGTAATGCCATTTTAAATATGAAACTGTTATTAAGAACAGGTGCTTAACTACCGGCTCCTCTTCCACACACATGGTAGTACATACACATGGCAATCGGTGTCTCAAGCTACACATTCTAGACATTGTTCGCGCAGCCTGAACCCATTCGTGCAATATAAGATTTGTCCACTACTTTCTAAACCTATATTGTCCTTAATGGGAAGAAATGCAGAGAACAAGCAATTTCTTTGGCACCGAAGTGGGAAAGATAAATATCAAGTGTTCTCTCTTGTCAATACTAAGTTTTCATTCAAGTTGGTATCCAAACTTACTTTTTTTGAAGTTCACCACATAAAGGAATTATTCTGAGAAGAAACAATGGTGACTTCTTCCTCAGACCACTGTCTCCACCAAAAATATCACCAAAAAAATGATTCTTTGAGACAATTTAATATCCAATTATTTCTACCCCCAGGAGCAAGCAGCCAATTCATTTAGAATAAACACTAATCTTTCTATAACCATGTCCATCATTGCCCTGGTAACCAAATCTAAAAAAAGCCATGTAAAAGAAAAATAGAAAATCACCAGATTTTCATTGTAGTATCACTGTTACCATTCTGAGGTGGAAGGAAGACGACTGCATCATGTAGTCTGGGAAAGTACTATGTTTTATTGATCAGGATTAATGGTATTTGTACCAATTTGTATTTTTTCAAGTAGATTGACTTCAGGATACCAACAATAACTGATTAACCATTAAAATATTAGTACAACATACCATACGCAAAACTACTGCATTTCAAAGCTCTGTTGAACTCATTGTGTAAGCTCCTACTATACAATTAACACAGCTCACCAAAAGTTAACTGAGCTTAAACTCTGCCTTTATCATAAATTACCATTCACTCACTTTTCTAAACACAATATTAAGACCTTTGGTCTATGTCCTTCATTCCTTTGCAAACTAATGCAATAATTTTAGAAGTATCATCTGAGGAAAAAAAACACCCTTTTCAGCTATCAGTGCAGCTAGATCATGTTCATCTACAGTACAATATTGAATTTGGGCTTGGCATTTTGGAGAATATCAACAGGATGACAAGAACTACACTTCCTTGCAATGAAAACAGAGGATTTATGCTACAATTCTGCTTTTCATTAACACTCCTTCTCCTAAAAAGCCAGCAGACTCTCGGGACGTTGCTGCATGCATTCAGAGTCCACCTCTAAAGACAGGAGGGAAAAGGGTCTCATCCACAACGTCCTTTGAGCAGACAGTACATGCTGGGTTTTCCATTTATTACATGAACAAAACGCTCAAAGCCCCTGCAAATTTAGACCTCCTCGTTGCATCCTTCTCTAGCTTTCTTCTGATGGCTCCTTTGCCTGCTTCTGTGTGGTATCTCTGAGCCCGGTGGTGATGCTGCACAGCCCAGCTCCGGGAGAGACGCCGCTGTGAGCAGAGGACAAGGCTGGCAGTGGGTTCAAGGGAAAAGGCCAGGCCACAGACTGAGGTGAAGAAAAGACTCCAGCACCAGGGATACGCAGGAGCAGGCGGCCGCAGGGAGCTTTGGGGATGGGTCTCCCTGGGACAAGGCACCATGACATAATGCTGGGCAGCCAAAAGGTGGCACCTCCATTCAGCAGCTCCCTGCAGCCCTCCGCTCTGCCCGCCTGGCTCCTTCCTTGGCTCTGGCCCCGGCCCCTGGCCCTGGCTCTGCTCCCAAGCGCTCTGCCCTGCTCCGCTACTGCTCAGCTTCATCCCACAGCTGGTCCCCAGGCCCTCCTCCTCCTTGCTCCCCTCCTCCCAGCTGCACTCACTTCACTGCACCCAAGGACCGCAGCCTTCCATCTGCACCAGCGCTCTCCAGTTTTGGTTTTTTTTCCTCTGGACATGTCGTTCTTCTCCTCCTCACCTCCGCTAGGGATCTGATGGGTTCCCACCCTCAGAGGGCCACAGACGTGCACTCTGGAGGGTACTGTGCCGGAGGGTCAGCGGGGAGAGCAGAGCACAAGCCCTGGACCCTGAACTCACCAACAATGAGCAGATTTCACCCTGATATTTCCCCCATCCATATTTCAATTTGACTGTCAAGGACTGCTCTGTAACAGGCAGGCAGTACAACAAGCCTTCTTCCACAAGACCAAGTTCATTTCTTATTTCTGCTCCTCCTGAGACTCTGCAGGCACAAGAGGGAAAAATGCCCCTTCTGCAAGGGAAGGGACAGGACAAAGGGAAGCCCATCCAACCCTCCAAGGAAGAAGGCTGCACAGAAGAGCAGAGTATGTAACCAGGGCTCTGTCACTCTGTAATCCTACTGCCATCTCTCTTTATTTGTGATTTGTGCCCCTGTTTCTGCAACTTGCCAAGTTGCAGATGGCAATGCTCTCCTACATCAGCACTCACAAACAAGTATTTTGTAGCTATATTTAGCAAAGCAGCTCTGTGGTGCGAGTTCATTCGACTACGCTCACCACAACTGCTACTGTTTGCATTATACCCTCCATTTGCTTTGAAAATTTACTGTATTTTTCTCTTTCCTTCAACAGTGTTGGATTTCTGCCTCTTTACAAAGACAACGGGGACAAGCAGGGGGAGGCAGGTCACAGCAATACAACCACAGCACATGCTCATCACAAGCCAGGAACGAGAGAGAGCCCCTTGGGATACTCCATGTTGCACAAGACATTTTGAGGAGTAAGAAATGCCTGTAAATGTTGAAGTCATTCCTATTACCCTATCCCCTTTCCTGGCCCCTCCACGAGTCAGCTCCATCCATTTGTATCTCATGTCCTAGAATGATCATGGAATCACACCTTAAAATGAAAATAGTAAAAACGCACATTTTAAGTAATCAGCAAAATACTGACTTTTTAGCTTTTTGTTGAGGAGAAGGTTATTAAATGTGAAAAATACTTCCACATGAAAAATATCTGTACATTACCACCCTCCTTTAAAGCATTTACACTTTAAAAGCTGAGCGGCTAGAAATGCTGGTACCACAGACAAGCAAGGTGCTGTGCTACTTTCATGACAGTAAAATGCTTAGAGTCAATATAGTATAAAAGTTTCCTTTTCAATTGAAATATAAATTAGCTGATCTATTATCACTCCCTGAACACAAACATGTCCAGTCCTGATGGACTGCTACCATGATATAGGAAGTAAATTAATTCAAGCTAAAGATAATTGCATTATACCTGGGGGGAAAAAACATAAACCAAACCCAACAGAAGAAAACTTACACCAAATTTTTCCTTTTTCCTGGAAGATGCCAGCGCTTCTTAAGTGATCTCAGTCCTTTAGGACACAGCACAGGTGCAAAGCCAATGATAAAACCAGGGACTACAATCACCTTGCTTAGCGCAGTGAAAACTCAATTTCATATTCAGTGGTCTCAAAGCCTGACTGATGCTGCTGGTTTTTGCTACACATGTGTGTTTTGAAATGAAAAGTCAGGCTGGGACTTTGAATTAGTTTAAGGCACTTACAGAAAAATTCGCCACAGGGAATAACGCAATCAATAACTCCTCTCAAACACAGACTAACACCAAGCTCGCCGGTGAGTGCCTTTCCTTTGCCCATGATTTTCTGCCCTCTAAAGATTCAATTTTCTGTACGACTTGTTTATTGCTGATGACTCAAATTCAGTGTCAGCATCTTGGCAAGAGGGATTTGAATGAAACAAAGCTCCTCATAAGAGAACTGTGACTCATTTACTTCTCCCACTCATGATGCAGACAGTCTCCCTGTCTGGTCTTCCAAAAATACGCCAAGAGACAAAGGATTTCATTTTGGATGGTGCAAGTACAGAGATCTCAAAACCGCACAAATACATCTCATGTAACACGTACACGAACACAAAAATATCTATCAGGAGCCACCTTCTTTTCCAATGTCTTTTAAAAAAGATGTTTAACCTCATCAGCAGCACAGAAAACTACTCAGAACTAAGACAAAGAAACAAACGGTAAACTATGGCACCGGGCAAAAAACTTAATGGTATCCCACACTTCAGTGCAAACAATACCATAAATTACAGTACTGCTCAAGTGCCTGTTAAGAGGAGAATGCTGTAGCTTGAAGGTTTCAATGATGATATTATCCACATATAGCTGAATTCTTTTTTTTTTCCCCCAAGGATACATTTTGTTCCTGTATGTCACAAGCAAAGCAGAATATGGCTGAATTTCAATGACAGATAAGGAAGAGTGCTCCATGTGTACTTTACAGCTTATAATGCTTTCTAAAGTGGCTTCTAATTCAGGAAAAAATATTTAAACAGATTATGCTGTTAACAGATAAGGTAAACTATATTGGCACTGCTAAAATAAAAGATACAATGTCTTCTGAATGTTGAAAGTATTACTGTTCAAAATCGGTACTTTCTTCCCATTCTTTTGATAGACAAATATCTGTTGCATAATCTGTGAAATTCTGAAGTTTTAATTCAAATTTTACATTTTTAAACAAGTGAGTAGTAAATCAGTTTACATAGAAGACACTTTTGAGTACCTCCACCCTGAATCCCAGAGGACCCCTTGAGTTCCCCCACTTCCTTTCTGCTCCCAGAGTCTTCAGCACATTTTTCCAATACCCAAAATACTCCTGGGTTTCAAAAGAAAGAAAGTAAAAAAAACCTCCTCCAAAGAGAACCCCAAAACTCCTAATTTAAGCTAACGAAAACAATCCTGAGGATTTTCCGACTCAGACGTTCTCCCTTTCGGCCGAGCTGGTGCGGCGGTGGGCAGGGAGCGGGTGCGCTGCCGGAGACCCCGCGCCACTGAAGCCAGTTGACCTGTGCGGTCCTCAGCCACACCGGGGCTCCCCAGGACGGAGCATCTCTGCGGCACAACTTTTATGGCCTGAAATATTGTAAAGTAAACAGAGGCTGGTTGAACAGTAAGGGTTTCCATTCTCAGAGTCAAGAGTTTGTTTCGTTATTTAAAGCTTTAACGAACACTTTATATGATGAAAGCAATCCTTGCCATTTTTGGAATTTTATGGTTGTTAGGACCCTTCATAATGTTGTTTTCCTTCCTTTATTGCTTTATAAGGCTTATAGGGCACCCTTGAAGTGTATATCCTTTTTGCAGCTGCTGGAAGCTCATCTTTCATCTCTCCACTCACTTTCCTGCTGCCTATGAGGCATTTGCCTGTTCCAGTTATTCTCCCTGTCTCTAACACAAACTGTGCAGAGTCAGATCTTGCTCAAGATAAAAATAAAACACAATTCTGAAAAGTATGCCTAAGGAAACAGTCCTGATAAATGTTATTTAATAGACAGGCCTGATATTTCAAGTTATAAATGTTCCCTAAAGAAAGATAATTACAGCAATAATTCCACTTATCATTATTTAGAATTTACAGTTCACAGCAAATCAAACATTTCCATAAATGCTGCACTGTGCTGGGTACTGCAAATTTGTGTCCCGATTTTTTTCCCAGCTCTGAAAATGTCTGGGAGAAAAAAAAAAAAAAAAAGAAAAAAAAAAAAGAAAAAGAGGAGGAGGAGGAATCCTAAAGGAGGAACATATAATGGATGTATGAAACAAAATCGAGAATACATTATCCAAACCAATCTGTAAGCATATTTGCTCATTTGGACAGAAAAATACACCCAGGCTTTCCAGAAGGAAAAACCTGCAATATCGAAGTAAAATGATAAAATTGATTAACAGGCCAATGTCTTATTCTGCCAGTTCTCTAGGAAACAGCCTATGAAAAAAACTCTCCTGCTTGTGCCTTTGTATTTTTTAACTATTGTTTTTTCACTACTTTGGCCATTACTAAGTTTAACCAAAAAGTCCAAATGGGTTAACCTTCCTGGCAGAGAATGCAATTCTTCCAAAAAGCAACAGATTTCCAAATCTGTCATCCATCATTGTGCTTCCAGTATTTTGATACAGCACAGTATGACTGCAGCGCTCTTCCCAAATTTCATGTAAAAATAGAAATCTGGAATTCCTATTTTCATATGCTGGGAGAGGGGGAAAAAATGGCTTTTACCTGATGTATTGCAACGTTTTCACTTTTGACTGGGGTTCACATAAAGCTTTTGTGTTTGAGATTAGTTATGCTAGTCAACAATCAAAGTGTTTCAGCACTACCTAAAATAATTTTATTTTACTGTAATGTGGGTTATTATGTTGATTGAAAAAAACCCCAGGTATTTAGAGCAGTTGTACTACAGTATTAGAGCGCCAAAATGTCCAAATATCTTCCCACAGTTTTTGTAAAAATAGAACCTCTTCTGGGCAAAAAAAAACCCTTCATGCAAATGCAAATTTCCATATACTTTGACAGCTGGATGTAAATGCAGAAAAGCCCCGATTTCTTAACTACCAAGGGGAAACTGAAGCAGGAATACTTTTTTTCAAACAATTATAAGACCGCTAATGGTTGTGGAAGAATATTGAGAAGTTGTAAGTAGTTGTGAACAGGGACTTGAATTACCATAATGACTATGCTGAATGACCATAATGTCTTTAAAAATGCATCACTTGGGAGATCATCGTGCTCAATAATCTGGTCTACCATTTTAGTACATACATGACACATACGATTTTGATTAACTAAAAAAACATAATCATTTATGAAGGGAACGTGTCTTCCATAACAATATTCACATTTTTCTCTTGAAATGACAGTGGTTAATTTACTAAGTCCAGTTAATAAGTTACTTCCTACTGCTTTAAGTCCAACCCCTCAATCACAAACTTCATCGCCAGTGCTCAAGAACCATAAATGCCTTGTGCCCAGAAACACCTGATACACCTATCATCTGCTTTCATATTTCCAACAGCTGAGACACAACCCTAACGCAAGCTCAGAGTGCCCAACCCTAATTTTTTAAGTGATGCTTGAGGAAGCCTCCAGATACCTACAAGTTCTGATAAGCAATCCTCCCAAGAACCTAACTCACACCGCTGTTACCTCTCTTCCAGTCCCTAGGAACTCCAGTTCGCTTCTTAAGCTTCCAAACAAGAGTAAAATAACTTTACTTAAAAAAAAAAAATATCTTAAGCATGGAAACATATTCATTTTAAAAGCATACAAAAGGGAATAACCCCCTCAGGCACCATGTCCAACATCCTGCTCTGCAGGAAGAGCAGATCAAAGCCAACATCCTTTGAGTGATGAGCACTCTAGCAACAATGTTCACCAGTTGCTCACATCTTCTCTGTCTCAGCAGATTTTTAACATTTCTTTGCAAAACAGGACTACTTTATTTAGAGTTTTCTTCTTAGAATGCCCTCTGCAAGATGGTTAATGATGGGTTTACTTAAAAGGCAAGATGTTGCTCCAAATCTCCTCTGGAAGATAAACGTGCTCTAACATGTGCATTGAATGAAGACATCTTCCCCAGTTGTATTTTGTGAGATGGGCTGCAGATGGTCCAAATCATAAAGTAAGTCACAGAGTTTTCAAAACCCGCACCTCTTTCTACAGTATTTCTTCTCAGATTTCAATTACACTCTTGCTAAGATGGCTGTGATGGTCCCTAATGCTATTTGCCTGGAAACCAAGGTTTCAGCAAGCAGAAGAGCTCTCACAACTTAGACACAGCAAGAATTAGCAATCAGGGGCATTTGACGGATCTAATCAACATTCCCTGACCCACAGCCCAACTAATCCAAAACAGGTACAAAACTGTGTTACCCTTCTCCCTCTCACGCAGTTGAAAAACAATTCTGGTGTTACTGGTAGACACAGAAAGCACTCCACTCAGGAATTTCTGAACTGTAATACCACAGCACATACATACTGGTGCTGACTTTCGAAGAAAATCCATTCATCATTTTGCATCTCGGAACTTCACTTTAGCACAAAATTACACCCCAGCTGCAGAGCAAATGCTCTGAATTACTACATCTGTCCCACTGCAGGTCAGGGGCGAACTGCCGACCGGTGAGACAGAACACGGAGGCTGCACACAGAATAAATGGAGCCACCTGCAAGTGATGCCTTCACTGAAGCAGCATTGTAGGGGGAAGGACTATACTTTTATTCACAAACCTCACTGCTCACTTTCACTTGAGGAAAACCTGACCTGCTGTTTTACTAACCTTATCCTTCAGGAGGTCTTAAAAGGTGTCATCAGACGGGTACATGGCAACTTCTGGGTCACTGAGTCCAGCCCCCTGTACTGCAGCAGAGCATGTCAAACCCTTACAAAAATAATCCACTTCCATCCGGAACTAAATTCAGCTGGACTCAACTTTTTATACCAAGTTATTATAGCACCCTCTTTACCTTTTTTTGCAATTTTCCCACTGGTCTGCATCTTTTCATCTTGAAATAATTCTTTTCCACCCTCTCCTGTACGACAGGCTTTCCTGGCCTCCATGTAGACAAACTTCGTTTGTCTAAAAAAGTGAGTTACCTTAACAAAGCAAGAGTCTTGATCACACCTGTCTTGTGCAACCTATCTTATCAAAGATAACTCAGGTTGTACTTTATCAAGTTTTCCATTTATCTCCTTGTCTTTCTCTACATTGCCTTCAAAATGCATCTGAAGTACCCCATTCCATTAAAATTATACGTGTGGCTCAGATCACCTTTTCTCCCCATTCCTAAACGTCATTCCTAGTCATGACTCGTAAGTCTCGTAATGCCACTTATTGTTTGAAAATTACAAATTCTTACCACTGGACTTCCCCCCACGAGTATTTTTGCTTTTAATATTCCAGCACTGATATTACCTAGGTGCCTACTTCAGCAAACTGAGTTTTTCTCCCATTGTTGTTAACATATAATAACCACTATCCAAACTGTTTCTAAAAAGATGAAGGCTTCCCAAACTGCACGGTTACTGGAAGTATTTATTTTCCTGCTAACATAACTAAATATTCACTGCAATTAATTTGCAATTCAAAGAAAACCCAGTTTGGATTTTTAACCAAATCTGGGGCTCAAAACTAAGGAAGATGTATGCAGAACAAACTGATCTATGTCCAATTATAAATGTTAGAATATGCCTGTCCTGGTAATGCAGAGTAAAAGAAATCTGTCTCTGGTTTCAAGAAATAAAAAAATTAAACCTTGTTTCACAGCCTGCAAATGCAATTTAGGATGGTTTTTCAAAATACATTTTGTTGACAGCTTATTTGATCTAACAGGCAGATACAATAAAACGAAAGCTATTTAAAGGCACTCGCAATACGTGAACTGCAATGCATGTTAATAAGGTACCCAGATCACTTCATCTTTTCTATGTAAAAAACAACATTTGAAAACTGTCACTAGCATAATTTCTGTATGCACCTAAGTACTGAAATTCCACTCTTAAAAGAAATAACTTAAAATATATTCATGTCATTTTCCCGCTTTGTTCCAGAAAGACCTGAAACAGCAAGATGAATTAACGTCACCTGGTTGCTCAACTCGATTCAAAGTGTGTTACTAAAAGAACAGAAGAGCCCAAAAGCAACTCGCTGTTCTCTGTTACGGGGCCAGGTGTTTATGAAGTGCTGAAAATACGCATCCTCTGACTCAAGGACTTCTGTTACCCAAAGGCCGACTCAGATCCTACTCTCTTAAGCCTGCAAAATAACTCAAAAGGAAAAATAGTTGCATGCCTTCAATTACCTCAAGACACAATCTGTGTCCCTGTACTCCACAGCTTCCACAATATTTGACAATACCATTTTTTCCCTGCTATAGCACCTCTGAAGGCTCCTAAAGGTCCAGGACATTATTACAGACCCAATGTGACAGCTCATACTGATGTTAGCACACAGCAGCTGTTCTCATAGGAGGCATTATCCTCTTGTGCCTGTGAAATATGGCACTTGGAAACCTGGGACTTTCTGCTAGGTCTGAGGCACACACTTCTGTGCGCTTGGAAAATCAGATCTCCCTATTCTCACCCTTCTTATTTTTCTCCACATCTAGCTTACAACAACTCTTGATCAAGATACAGAAATTTGCTGCGGTAAGACAGAGGCACAAACATTTTCTTTTCTTCCCCTGTTCTGAGTTTATGATTTATTTCATATGTTAATGAGGTTATGCCAAGATTTCTGTATCTTTTTCCCTCATATTTCAAAAATAATACAGTATTTCAAATCTGAAAGAAGGTACCGCTTTCACATCTTTGTTACCTTCTTTCATGCAGTACAGAGTTATTTTAGAAAAGAAGCGGGAATTAAACCATAGCTATACTTAGTAAAATAAAAGCAGCAAACTTTCACTGAGTAATGTTCATTTTCATCGGTACTAGAACCCAAAACTAGAAATGCCCTTCTCACAGGCGTTATCAAAGGTCATTTCCCATGATGATAAAGTTCAGCACTTCAGTTTGGCTTTCATGGAAAGGACTGATGGTTTGGAAGTAGACGCTTCTGAGAAAGCCCATAATGCACGTTTGTATCAATATGTCAAACCCAACACTGTGATGTCCTTGTTTCTCAATCGTTCACAAGGTGACAGGTAGTTAATTACTATCAGAAATGTTTCTTAATTCACTGGTTTGTAGGAACTGCCATTGCGGCTTACTTCATTTTGTGCATCAGCAGGTAAACTGGCAGACACGCAGTGCCTGAGGTCCAAAGGAACATGGATCACATACCTTACAAAAGCCATCGGCCCATTTGTTTTTACAGTTACAATACAGCTATACTTTAGAAGTGCCAACAAAGATTACTTAACATGCAGAAAATCAACAAGAGACTTCATTTCACACTCCGTTATGAACCCCTAGCTGGGAAATAGGACTAGCAGAGCCTGGCAAGTAGCTGGTTGGTTTTTTTTAAGAAATGAACAATGCAAGAATTAAGGTAGGATTTACAACCTCTTATGAGTCTACACAAAACACTGACTTTTCAGCATAATTCTGATGGAACGTACACGAAGACTGCTTTGGACAGAAACGCCTGTGACCAACATGCACACATTGGCTGTCAGCCTTCAAACCTGTACACAGAAATCCAGGATTCTCAGTCCTGCAGCTGTGTCTTCAAGCAGCTGCTTGGCCCCCAAATGCTGCTGATCCAAGTGCCCAGCATGAGCTGACAACTGTCCACTTAAACCTGACAAAGCCACAGATGAAGTTCCAGCTGAAGCTGTACCTCTGCTTGCTGTCCTACACAGGCAGATCCATACATCCAAACAGGTCTCCTCTGACTGCAAGTCCACATCAGATCACCTGGTGGCCTGGGTAATTATTTAGAAATAACTTGATAATCCTGAAATACAAGGCATGAGCCATGCTTTTATCTTCTTCTGCTTATTTCTTACCCAGACTTGATACTTTACCCATTCCTCTCTTCTTTCCAGTGATGCTGCAAGGCTGGGTCAGAATCATATTTGCAGTCACCTTCGTTCCTTTCTGCCTTGCAAAACAATAAGCTGCTCGGCTCTGCTTCAGGTCATGGGTGCCCATGTCCCAGTCTCCATGTGCTACTCGAGCACTGGCTGGCCACATGCAGAACTGCTGATCCTACAGCTGCACTGCAAAGGTCTTTAACCACCCCTGTGCTGTGTAATACTTGCAAGGCTTATGATCTTTTTTTTAATTATTTATTTACCTTTATTAATCATCTACAATCTCAGATATTGCTCATCCTAACATCCTGGTGTATCAGTGGCTGTCCAGCTAAGGCTTTCCATGGCCAAGGCTAACATCAGACCTCACAATTGCTCCCTTCTGCACGCAGCCTGGGGTTCCACTATCCGGCCCCCATAGGAATGCCTCACCATTGCCATCTGATGTCACACCTACTGGATGATTTCATGTCATGGTAAGACTGCAATGCTTATCTCCCCACCTGAACATCCCAGATTTCACTACAATCTTCATTTTTAGAATTCAAACATGGACAGCACACCTAGAATCAGATGCTTTCATCAAATAAAATGTGATTCCCACCCTATTATGTAATTAAAATAGTGAGAGGCATCTGAAAACTTGTACGGGTAAGATGGAGAGGGACAGCATCTTTGTGTCTTCCAGCACACAAATAATGGCTTTTGCATCTTCTCTAATAAACTTCATGCTTTGAATGTCTGAAGAGGTAGTTACTAGTTTTTATGGCAGGAAGAGTGTAAGAAACACAGGCACGACCACACCGGATTCTGTCCAGAGTCAGAAACAGAGGAGTGGTCACACTGGATCCCTCCCAATGCTCCTTCATGTCTTTCAGCGCTTACAGGTACTTAGAAGACAAAGTAAGGCAAAAAGTTTGAAACAGAAAAAGTAAATAATCTATCCTCCTTCTCCGCACAGTGTCATTTGATCAAAACTGTTAGAAACTCACCTAAACCTCAGAGCACGACACTATAGAAAAACTTCTGGGATCCACTGCTACAGAGTACCTTTTGCTGCCCAAATAAAACTGAAATCCTGTTCTGAATCTTGCTGAAGGCTTGGCTGAAGTCTTTGGCCTCAATAACTTTCAATGAGGAATTAATTCCACAACCTAATTACAGTCACTGTGAATTTGCCAACTTCGAAGTTAATTAAATATCCCCCTACCCTCTGCCATGAAAAGTTCATGACATACCTTCTCTGCAGCATTCATTATTTGACACACTTTTGTCAGTTCCTCCTCGTTTGGCTCCTTGCAAGGTAATTAATTCCAGATTTTCAACATGCTTTAGATACAGATTTTTTCCATGCCATTCATCATTCTCATCCCCCTATCACCGCTCCAGGCCAGTTCCCCCACGGGTAAGGTGAAGCAGTGGGTAGCGCAGGGAAAAGCACTCAGCATGATGCTCCAGTCCAGGGTTTCCCAGTGCTCCCAGTCCATGGCTCCCAGCTGCCAGCCCTGTGCAGCACTGCTCACCTACCCCAAGTGCCCACACCAGTGTTCACATCTCTATTCCGACCTGACTGTTTCCATCTAAAAAACTCTAAATACAAACCTTCATCCCAGAGTGAGCTCCCAAAAGCAGAAATTAGCTACACTTAACTGAGAAAACTTGACAGATCTGATTTTATAGTGAGGTTAAGACTCAGGTGGTCCAAGGCCAGAGGTTTAAAAGAAAAATAATAATTATTCATCCTGGCACACAGATCCCACACAGAACACATTTGGAGTACCTCATACATCTGAAGAAAACCAAAACTTCTTAAAAATTTATAATATTATTATTTAATTCTACATTACATACACTTGTGTATTAATAAAAGCTTTCCTTATGATGTTTGCAACTTTAGGACCATCAATCATTATGTTGTCATTAGGACTGAGTTTTTCTGTTGGTTCTCTGTGTTTTTCTGCTTTGTACTTCCCCCTCTGTTTTCCTTGGCTGCCCAGTACTGACTTTGAAAGGCTCTGATGTAAAACCCACTTTTTCTTCAGGATGGCACAACTTCAGAGGGTTGAAGAGATTGCAAAGACGAAGACCTATTTTTGCTTTCTCAATGTTACAAAGAAGACTTTAGCTAATAAAAGAAAGTCGCTTTCCCCCTTCTTTCTTGTTAGGATTCTGTTCCAAATCTTTCAACAACAAAAAACCACATTGCATGCGCCACACTTAGTAACCTCTTCCCTACAACTTCTCTCCAAAAAGTGATTAATGTAATTGGCAAACGTATAAATATTTCTAAGTATCTTAGTAGTCTGTGCTTTTAAATCACATAAGCACATACAGTTTCCTTTCCTTTATTTGTCTGAAATGCAATATATATATATAAATATATATATATATATATATAAAATAGAGGGGACTGAAACTTGAGATACTTGAGAGCTGCAACTAGCGAGAGCAATGTAGCAGTCCAAAAAAGACTAACAGCACGTCTTCTCCCCAGGGGCTATCAATTTATTTCTTATTTAAGACGCTGGAGAAAACAATCCCAGAACAGTTTCCATTTTAATTCAAAAAGCAATGCAGCCAAGCTTCTACACCCAAAATATTTGCTGATTTCTTTATACATGGCTACTCCTATACAAGAGTTCTGCATAAATACAGGATTACTGTGAAAAACTCGAATGCAAATGTCCTATCAATGAGCACCAATGTGAAAACAGTACCCATCTCAGTAAACTAGAGCCATAAATTCCTATAATCTCTAAAATCCTTCAGTTTTCCACTTGCATTTACACTGGTATTTAAGTATTTGTCGCGTAAAGGTTTCTGAGACTCCTTTTGCACAAAATTATGTTACAACATAAAATCACTCTTTGGCCTTGTAAATACTGAAAGGGCTTGAAATAGGAGAGGATGCTAAAGCTGCAGCTAGGGTTGTGATTACATGTACACTGCAGGCACGTCCAGGCAAGACTGGCTGATGCTCTGAAGAACTTGGGCAAATTCAGGAGTGGCTCTAAAGGTATCTTTACCTACCAGCGGGCCACCGCTGGTAAATAGCTGACTACAGGAAAGTGCATGAACAAGGATATGAGTCTAATTTTTTTAAAAAATATATATTGGCTACAATGGTTTTATTAGGGTAAGTTCCTGCCTGCTGAAAGAGCTGTAAAGCTAACAGCTCCTAGGAACAAACACTGACATACCTTCCTGTTAAATTGTATTAAATTGTATTAATTTACAAAACTGAGACTCCGACTTCTTTAGACCAAGAAACCATCCTGGTTTAGTGTTGACTTATTCTGCAGTTTCAGGTGCACCGGCAGAGCCTTATTAGGTCACACAGAGCCTCGGAGAGCACTCTCCTCTGCAGCTTCTAAATACCACTGTAATATAAATAATGCATAATAACAAACAGCACATTTGTACCTCCACCATGAAAAAACACTTGCCCTGGGTTTTGTAAATCAGGCTGTGTATACATTTTTACTCTTTAACCTCTGCGAGCTGTATGTCAAACAGCCCCTTTAAAAAGCACAAGTTTTTGCGAAGTCAGGCACTGTATAATGGCTTATTCCAGAAGTTACACTCTGCATACATATGTATGAAGAATTTACAGGAAAAAAAAGTAGCTCAGCTTATTTGTCTTTTGGTCACCTAATCAAAAAGGTGATTGGATTCATTTTTACCGTATCAGTGAAGTCACTGGAGTGCATTCGCAATTTTTTTTCCCATCTGACAGATGAATGACCTTCGCCATGGACCTAACGTAATGAATGACAGGCCCATGTTTCTTCCAGGTACATGAAGGCCATGGTTCACTACTTCTGCTTGTATATGTAGGGAATACCAGATGTATTGCAGTAGCATTCACTCTTCTTTCCACTCTCAGCATGTATCTATCAAGAGGCTTACTTAATTTCTTTCTACTATAAGCAGAGGAGGTTGGGAGGACACTAGCCAGAGAAAAAGGTGAGCCAAGAAAGATGCTTGCTGTCCATGATTAGAAGGAGATACAGGAAGGTATCCTTCATTTCCCAAGGGAAATAACTGCCCTAACGCAGCCAAAGTACTTAATGCCACATGTGAAGATCACAGGGTGGGACAAAGACCTTATTTAAAATACAACAACCCAAACATGCATCCCCAAAATCCAACTCGGTAATTCTATTGACCACAGAGTATCGCAGACCTGTCCTGAGCCTCACCACTGCCTTCCCTCCCCCAGAAACTTGTTCGATACTTTCCTTGTAATTTTATGAATTCCCTTTCCTGTAAGAGTCATTCAATGCACTTTCTTCAAGACCCTACCAGACTCACAGCTTGAGTCCTCTCTTCTTGACCGTACCTATGTCCTACAGAAAACGGCACTGCTTGCTTTTATCTCAGAATCCGCCAAGCCACTGCTGCAGCCTGCCCTGGCCTGCAGTGATGTTATTACTACCAACTGCACAGGAGCTGGACTTCCACGTCCCAACCTGCAGGCAGGCACTGCTTCCAAGCACGAGTTTTCCACACAAAGCTGAAGCCCGGTGACCCGACTGCCGTGTCACCCTTCCTCCCCTTCTTCTGTCCTCCTAAAGCACGAACCATGGCAGCTCTCTCTCCTCACGCAGTGCCTGCAAGGCATGGCTAATCCACTGGTGGATCTTCAGAGATGGACTCACCAGGTATTGCTCCCACTGGTAAATACTAGAAAGATCCTCAGGTAAGCAGGCTACTTATTTATCTGGCTACCCCGCCAACACAGGACTAACAGAATCTGTTAAAACTTGCCACCTCCTGCAAAGCCGTGGGCTGCAATGGCTATCTGATAGGAGTGGAAACTAATAAAAGAATGGAATATTATTATATTACTATATAATATTCCATTATGTATTTTTTTTTTTTAAAGCGAGTATATAAATCCATCATAATAAATACATTATTGATAACAAATGGAACTAAGTAAAATAATGGAAAGTCTCTGTTACATTTGTCAGACACCAAAATACAGAGCCACAGTAAACTTTGAACAAAACTACCTTATATTCTAGAACAGGGAGGAAAGGGGGAACATGGGGAACCTAGATGGAACGTTGGGACCCAAATGGCATTTAAACCACCTACAACTTCTTCTTTTAACCTCAACCTGTTCTCTTTCAGATACAGGCATATAACCCTCATTCTGCTCCTGCTGTACTCCAGGCAGTGCTGAGACGGCCAATCTGAAAGACATTAAGAGCAGAACTCTGCTGCTGCTCCCTTCTTAAACTTAAAAGCAAGACATGGGATGAAATCTTTGGTTCTGGCTGAGAAATACGAGCTGTACGGGGACAATGCTCAGAAAAGTGAAGGAGATAGATTGCAGATCTGTGAACCTCAGCAAACAACACTTTTCTTTTGTTCATGAAAATTCAAGAGGTTGCAAATCTTCAGTAACAACATTACATTGGACAACATGGAGGCTGGCTCTGTTCTCATTTATACAAACCTAATTTAGTATTACATTTCCTCTTCTTTCAGCCACAGCCTCCATTTTTTGCAAGCAGCAATCCCAGTACAGACACAAGAAAAAGCCTCTGAAAGCTCAGCTTTCTGCGTATTGTTGTGTAGTTACTTGCATCTGCAATTTGCTCTCACAGAAATAAATGCTAATGTGCTTGAAAAATGTGACTTGATTTTATGATCTGAATGAGTTTTCCTACATAAATCTCTCTCTACAATTTATATGTTATTCTTTCAAAAAAAAAAAAGAAACTACTACTGCATTCTAGTTCCAGTTCCAGAGTGAATACTGAGATTTATAATCCAAATTTTACCACAGCATGACACAAGGGAACCACTCTAACTTCCCCTCCCGATTTTACGAACAACAGAAGTCTTTTGTCCATGTCATACTCAGCATTTAAGATGGATGCAAAAAGATGGATGCACTTACTAAATGTGAAATAAAGTTAATGAAACACCAGGTACTGAAACGACATTTCCATGTATTTCACAAACCCACGTAAGAAACTCTTGGTCATAGGTGCAGAAGGCTTTGACGTGTTACTCATCACAATTTTACCTCATAAAAGGGAAAACAAGGAACATGATTTATCCCCAAACTCCTACTTCTCTAGCACCCAACCACAGGCAAACTGATGGCAAATCGCTGTTTTACATAAATCTTCCTTTAGATGCTCCAGAGAAAGAACAGGGAAATTCAGAAAAAATAATAAAAACCAAAAATAAATCATTCCTTAAAGAAAAGAACTACACTATAAATAATTATAGATATACATTCATTTCAGAAAGCAATACTACACAAGGACAGCTTTACAGAAGCAACAGTATCTGAGATTTTGCCTTCTTAAAGCAGCTAATACAGAATACTTTTTTATATTTGCACGCATACATAGGTCCTGCCAAGTGGCACAGGGATGGAGTTTTGACGAAACTGTTTCCAATACCACATGCCACCCACATATTACAAAAGCCACGGAAATGAAAAGCTCAACATATCCATCTACCCATCCATCATTTGAGGTGTCTGATACGCAGCACCTCTTGTCTCCTTCAGTTTGAGGCCAGAATACAGGATCATTTTCATTGCTCTTCTGCATACGACAGTGGCAATATTCCATTTCAAATCTTTCCATGTAAAGCAGTGATTATCGACAGCATCATAGCATCATATCCTCTTGTTATACTTATTTTAGTATATGAGGAAATAAAATAAGTGTGACTTGCCAAAAGTCATGTAGGCAGACCACGGCAGTAAAGAGAACTGATTGCCAGCTAGTGTATTACCCATACTATTAAACTACCCCTTAAAGAAAAGTAGAAGATTCCTAAGAACATGATGTTTTCCTTCCTTTCTGATGATTAACTGGATCCTGTGTTCCCTCTTTCTTGCTTTCATAGGTCACTGGGCTATGCAAACGGCTTGTTCCGAATGAGAAAAAAAGACAGCTCAGTTGAATTTGGCTGGACTGATTATACATCTTGTTTAAGTACAGAGGCTGACAAATGCTTGGGCCCCACCGATTTTCTTTATGATTGATGTGGCCTTTTTGATTAATATTGGATAATGCTCTCCCTGCAGTCCTGGCAAGGTTGGTTGCATATCATTACCAGCTCACTCATGCTTTTGTTGGGGAAAAGCTATAGGATGAAGAGCAAACCCATTAATGATAGTGATTCACATGTCTGAAAGGAAGAAAGGACCTGTCCCAAGACACTGCATCCAAACGTGTCCCCCATAGAATCATATTAAATACTGAGCTGTGGTAAACATCACAGCCTGGCAAAAGAACATTAAAACAACATGAAAAAAATAATCTCTACTCTTCTCTTTTATATAATAATGTACATATCCAATTCAAGACAAGAAAAATGTGTGAATTATTGGGATTA
This sequence comes from Falco naumanni, assembly GCF_017639655.2. Taxonomy (NCBI): domain Eukaryota; kingdom Metazoa; phylum Chordata; class Aves; order Falconiformes; family Falconidae; genus Falco; species Falco naumanni. Next base: position 51,140,199 of record NC_054057.1, on the reverse strand, counting down.
AGCCTATGAAATATGATTAGAAATAACGAGAAGCCAAAAGCAAACAGATTATGGAAATAATATGAGAGAGTGGGAAACTACATACCTAGAACACCATCTAAACTCATGGTGAGCCTCATCCTGCAGTGTATTTAGTGGTAGTCACCCCACCTTAGAGAGGATATATCTGGGAGATAACAACAGTGAGGGCGAAGAGACCTGCAGAAACATTTCTGTATAATGAAGGTCTATGAGGACACAGTCCCTTCAGGAGATATGGTAGATTTCTATATAATCATGAATAGCAGACGCATGGCAATACAACAGTTTCCCATTTAACAAAATAGGAGAAACGGGTACCCCAAGGAAACTATCAAGCAGCAGATTTAAAAGAAACTGCAGAAAAGTACTTTTCTACACAGCATATAACTCCCATATGGAACTGATTGCTCCAGCATGTTGTAAAGGACAAACAGCAAGGTCAGATGCAAAAAGGGATCTATGGAAAAAGGGGGTCCAGACCTATGTTGGACCAGATATAAAATGACTTATCCTCTTACTTTCAGGAACTAGAAGGTTCTATGAGAGGCTGAGTCACGTTATACCTAACTTTTGCTATATTTTCCCCTTAATTATCCATAACTGGTGGCTGATGGAGCCGACACAGGCGTCTGATGAGATGAATGATTTCAACGATGCAGTACATCTGTTGTGGTGGAGTTCTCAGATATCCTAGCTCCTCTCCTCTACTGAACCTTCTTTCATCCATGGGCATGGTGCAGAAGCTGCTGTTTGCACAGGCTCATCTTCTCCTTAATGCGGATAAAGATCAACTGCTATCAAGCAGGGAATCTCATCAAGAAGTCTCATCTGCAGCCTCCAGCAGGTACCAGATGAATCACTGCTAAGCGGATCTCAGGCACTGTTTGGAGTGCACGAGGAGGTTGTCACCTGGGGCCTCCTCCATCACCCCTCCTATCACTGTGTGTGTGAGGTCAATGGTGAAAGGAAACCAGTCACCTGGCTACATAGACACTGATGTCAAACTGCCAGGGCTCAGTTTAAGAAGCAGCAGGAATGAACAACAGCCTGTTTTCTCCAGGTTTTCTCTAAGAAGGAATAATTTCTCCCCTTCCCTTGGAGATGACATAATTCAAGCTTTCAGTCTTCCAAGAAGTGAAGAGTTGGAGGGACGCGTGGCTATCTGCGACGAGCGAGGGGAAGCAAGCGGCCGACTCAGTGTGAGTGATAAAGCAAGCTTCAATTTATTACGGCGCGATTATGTCTTATATACAGTTCCAGTTAATTTTATGCCTACAAATCATCTGCTAATTGGCTAAGCTCTAAAGGATTACATTTTTATACGTCCTCCTATTTGCGGTTACAGCGGATAGCTAGCTACATATATTTTTTTCTCTCTTGTCTACGCGAATTCCTCAAAGTTATTTACAACATTAGGCACAAGGTCAGTGTGTTTTCTCAGCTTCCTTATCAGCGTGCCTCAGCACAGCTGCAAGGCCTGCTTCAGCTAACTTAGGCTAACTTTGTTTCACAAAGATCTTTAAGGGAGTCATGGCCGTGATCACACAGCCATTCTGCAACAGCTATCCATGTCAGTCTGGGCACAGTTGTTTCATTAGGCAAGAAGACAAATCATATGAATTAGGCACAGGAATTCCTGCTACATTTGTATGATTTGTGTTTATGCATGTAAAGCACTAGCATGGGTATTTCTGGCAAAAGAAGGAGAACATAAATTAAAGATCGTATTAATCACACACTGTATCTGCAATCTAAACTAGCAGGTATGTTCATTTTATATATGAACATGTTCTTGAAGCTGCAGGATAGTAATTTAAAAGACAAGCAATTCAAAGCTTCTTTGGTTGACAGTACAGGTAATGAGATTTTTTTCCCCTGACATCTTGTGTTTCATCTTACCTCATAACTAAATAATTTAGTGTATATATATATATAAAAAAGCATTTTAAACAGTAAGCTGTGTATGACCTACTTATTTTGAGTTTCCAATTTAAAAATAGATATTCCAGGAAAAAAGTATTTCCTAAGCAGTTGTCAACAGAAGGAAGTTCATTTAATCTACGAAACAAAGACTTGTGAAGGTGAGACACACGCACCACTAATCATGAGAAATCTTTTGAACTGCTGTACTAATTCTAAGAAATGAGTTTTCAATTAAAAACCCAACATTTCCCATGTGACCATCAGCCGCTAAATCACATGACAGCTTCAGCTGGTATCAGTGTGCTGGGTGTGACAGGTCACCCTGCAAAGGATGTTGAATGTGCAACTCGATATGTGATTGCAGGTATTTGCATATATATAAAACATGGGCTGATGTGAAGACTTCATCAGCATGAAATGGAGGTGGTTGCGTTCTCCATGCATGACCAAAGCTGGGAGGACACTCAAAGACTTCAATGTCTTGAGTATCTTTAACTCTTTCGCCACCTTTACAGAGTGCACAAATACATTAATGGGACAATAATGGAAGCTGGATCATCTGCAGGTTTTATTATTGCTACATATTTACTCTGCCCATGCCCTTCTTCCTTCCTACTGGAGAAAAAAAAAATAATCAGCTGAGTCAATTGTAAGGGATTTAAAGGCTGTTGGAAAATGGTCCAAGTGCTTAAATTTCAAAGGGCTTCTAAAAGACCCTTTGAAGTCTGCGGAGGAAGTCTGTGGAGCCGCCATGGCAGCACCTCTGAAAGCACACCTGCAGGGCAGGGAGCATGACCACTCTGGAGGGAAAACCACCCAAGGAAATTCTCAGAAGGTTGGAAGAAAAAGAAGAAAAAGCAAGTGGCTAAATACAGTGGGTAGCCAGTCTGGAAGTCCCCCTCTCCCTCACTGCTGAGCTACCAGATGGCTCAGGATAAATACCACTCTACCTCTGAAATGCTCACAAGTCTCATGTCTGATGAAGGCATCCCCTAAGAAAACCTCCTTGCTGTTCCCAAAAACAAGGGAGAGCTGGGAAAGCCTCTTTCTGCTGTACAACTTCAGCTTAAACCACAAAATTGAGCAAACAGGTAAGAATTGATATGAGTATTTTAGCAGGCGACATTAAAGAAGGTATAATTATCTTCAGCAGGTGTACAGAGCCCTGCAATGTGTGCAGAAGGGGCTTCATGGGTACCACGGATTTAGAATAAAGCTCTGACAAGGAGAAGAAATTCTTCCCTTGTTGCTTTATACAACCCAGTGACATGGCTTTTTAATTTTCTGGAGATCCACAAGCCTCCATGCCCACATGCAAACACACTATTCCTGCATATGAAGCACAAGTTCAAGCATCTCTGCACCTGGCTGCCTGTGCCAGTGTCCACACAAATAGTGTGTGAGTTATTGAGGGCAGAACTATTCAAAAAAGGGAAATAACTGCATATAAACTGACAGCATTGAATAGTGTATAGCTAAGGGTGAGAATGTTTAAAAAGCATAGATGTGTGCTCAGAACTACCCGAGACTGGAAACATTAGAACTAGAAAGAGTTAATAATGGAGTTGGTTTCACTAATATTATAGTACTTTAAGAAAAACCCTACATCTCCTTCCTGCATGTAGGATAGATGGTGTTAAATCAGGATGAAATTTTTCTGCATGACAGAACTTAAAAATGGTGCACCTCACAAACTTAAAATCCATGGGATTTGGAATATTTCTAGAATATATAGCTTTGTTTGATATTATTTGCCAACCCCTTTACCATTTTACTTGAAAACATAAAATACAAGCCACAGAGGGGTGGGCAACTAAAGTAAAGTAAAATGAAAATTACAACTACTGCCAAGTTCAAGAGAGTTTGATTTTGAAAAATAAAAGGCAGAAACCTAAAAGCCCATTCCTGGGTTTTCTTGTTAAGAAAATTGAGTGATTTTCCAGGCTGCACTGGATTTAAGATTTTAACAAAAATATTCCAGAGAGCAATTACAAGGTCACAGTCAGGAACATTAAAGTTTTTAAGCAGGCAAAAGAAAGTTATAAAGTTTTACAAAAATATTTGTCTAGAAAGTTTAAAACGGACAGCATGCATTTATCAGACACTGAAGCATAATTTCCAGCCTACACTTCCGAAACAAAATGGTAAAGCATTTCCAAAATGTCTCACAGCTGACACCTACCAAGAAACAAAAGGTGAAACCATGCAAAGGGATACCACCCTATCTCTCTGCATCTCTGAATCAAAAAGCATGGGGAGTTATTCTAAGACAGACATTTGGATAAGAAAGCAATTAAAATAAATGTTTTAAATAAACTTTTTGGAGCCAATCCTTTCAGAAACATAAGTTAAATGACACTTCAGAAGTTGTTTGACCTCCCCCATTCCTGTGCAAGACTGAAACAGAAGCTTATGGTTTCAGAGTTGTCTCAGAAACATTCTTTTGCCTACACAATTTTTGCCTTTTCATTGCAATGCAATAAAAATAACCCCTTATCTAATGCAGAAAAGGGTGCAAAGGTATTTCAGATAGTCACTAACCCTTCTCACAAGTGGTTCACTGCCATAAAATGTTAAAATGGGAATACATGCTGCAATTTTACGTGGTGAAGAACCATATACCTGCCAGCACCTTCTGCAGACAGGGAGGACCATGGAGTCAAAACGATGCCCAGGAATTTTGCAGGGGAGGAAATCAACTAGTACAGACTGAAATTAAAAAATGAGTTTGTGTGGCAGCCATGTGTATCCACAACGCCTCAAGCTCTAAGATTCCTTCAATGAATGTTTAAAAGTGCAATTTCACTCTCCCTCTTCAGACAGTGAGCTGGGAGCAGCTCTGGGTTCCCTTCTCCACCGTGATAACCGGGGTCTCACAAACACACACCAGAGCCTGACACAAAGGCTTTGGGCGAACCAGGCAAACACCGACGCGGGCCTTTGCTGTATGCCTGTGCATGCGCATGCTGGTTTTCTGCCGGGAATTTAAATTCAGTAAGAAGCTGAGCGCGTTCTGCCTGTGAAGCCTCCAGCAAACCCAGCAGTGGCTGCAGACCAGCAGTCTCCAGCAGCATGTGCAGTGCTGAGCGCACAGGGTGAGGGCATGAGCTCCAGCACAGGGCTGCTGACGGTGCCAGCTGGCAGGTTCTGGCACAGGGGCAGGGATGGGTGGCATGACAGCATGCAACAGGGCTCACTTCCACCAGGCGCCAGGGAGGAGCAGAAGGTTTTGCTCCTTCAGCGCTACCCAGCACCCTCACCTGCCCCGTGCCTTGTGCCAGGGTATCAAACGCACGCAAAATTCCTTCCTTACCCGTCAATGCAGCCCTCATGTTCCACCGCTTCGGACCGGGGAAGACCAGCAACACAGAGCCGCACAGAAATAGCCCTGCGTCGGGCGGGAGTGCCGGAGGAGGCCAAGCGCTATGCACAGGAGATGGCCGGCCAGCTCCAGGAGCACGGCCCCTGCTCCTGCCCTCATTCTCCAAGCAGGCAGCAGCCAGAAAGGATCGGGTAGGAATTTACAGTTGTTATCATGGAAATTTCCCACTGTAGCTTTCACCACAGGGTAACAATAGGGTCCTATGAGAAATTAAAGCTTATTCGAGCTGGGTGATTTGCCAGCTCAGAACACAATGGATCTCTTTAGCAAAGGCGAGGTGTAATTTGCAGCTTTCTGCAACCAGGAAGGATGGTCCTCTCTCCACAGCCCACGTGTAACTAAGGGCACGACAGCTAGGGGATGCAAACAGCCCTGGCAGGAACACAAAGCTCCCTCCATCACTCACGAGGAGCGATCTCGAGCCATAGGCTGGAGAAACACCAGCTTCTCCTTGGAAACAATGGTGCCTTCATGGCGCCAAAACTGACGGCTGCCTGTGACCCAGCGCAGGTTTCCCCCTCCCTGTCACATGAGACAGAGCCCCAGTGTGCCCGTTGTTAGCACGACCTTTCCCAAACAGAAGCCCAGTCAACTTGCGGAGTCGCTGGGTCAGCTGCCTTTGCTGAGGGCATGGGGAAAACAGGGAAAACACCAGCTCCGGGCCCCACTGCGAGCGCCTGATGTCACTGGTGGGATCTGGCCAGTGCCCGTCCCTCCTGGCTGCAGATCTGGGGTGTCACACCATGGAATAGAAGCGCACACATGGGCACGGAGGTGTTGCATACTGAAGCCAGCGAGGACTGGAGCTGCTTCCCTGCAGTACTGTAAAAGCCCAGGTGAGGAGAAGAATAGGAAAAACTCTCAACATCTTCCCCTCCAAAATCCTCCTCAGAAAAAAAATCCCAAACTGTCAGAAATGTCCAATGGAAATGAGATGATGGAGAATTATGCGGGCATTTAAACCCAACAAATCCAAACCCAGCAGTACTCAGTTGTGTTAGAAGAGTCCCATCTTCTGCAGGAGCAGAGATAGGCACGGGGGAATTATCACAGACTTCTAACGAGTTTTCTGCCCTTTGGTTTTTCCCTGTCCTTTCCACTAGTAAGAACACTCCAAGACCAACATTTGTATACCAAATAGGTATGCAAATATAATTTATATTTGCTTTTATTTCTCCTGGGTAGGTGGCCTTTGCTTTCCCCACCTGACAGGTGCCAGAGGCAGGGACTGCTCACTGACCTAAGGGGCAAGTCCAGCAAAGAAGGGGCAACGCAGTGACGACAGGCGATTGCCCCAATTCAGCTCCCACGTACAACAGACAGTAATTCAGTAGAATTAAACTCATCGGAATCCTTACCAACAACATCCAAAACCTGTCTTACATCACTTGGATTGATAGTGATGAACCCAAAATTGAGGCAAGGCCAACCAAAGGTTTGCAGTCCTTTCCTGCCAAATTTGAACCCCATACATTCAAACTGTGCTGTGTTTGGGTTCTCTACCAAAACCACACAAAAGCTGCAAGTTTGGGAGAATTTAGATTTGTGTTCATTTAATTCCACAGCGAAAGAGCAGATAAGCATACATGCAGTGGAAATTATTCACTTCCAAGCATCCCGTAAGGGCCGCTCGCCCCTCCAGCTGGCTCTGCTCAGAAACCCCTGGGAACTACCAGGACAGAAGTCCCGACAGGTGACACAGCCTGCATCAGCCACAGTCTCCCTAAAACAGTGCCTCCAGCTCACTTCCAGACAAAAGGTACTTTCAGTACAGCTCTTGCCCACCAAGTAAACTGACAGAAACCAAATAAACTTGCAGGAAACTCAACTGGAGAGAATATAAACCCGTTTGTCGAAGTCGCGTGGCAGTGCCAGCAGCGCCACCAAAGAGTGACCCTGACATCCATTACGCGCTCACATCTGCAGTTTAACATGCATGACTTCCACAGAGGTCAATTACTCAAAGGCAAAATGTACAGTGCCTCTGTTCTTCAGTTATTGTTTTGTTTTAAAGCATTTACATATAGTACACCATCAACCCCATCCCAGAAAAAATCCATTCTCTATTAGCAAGAAGATGCACGGAAAAGAATCGCAGGCTTTGGTTCTCTCTTCTGCCTGGGTTTACCTGCTATCTTCGCAATTTTAAAACTTCATTTGTGTAAGCCTGACTGAACTAAGTATTATTTTGGAAGTCACGGCTGAAGATTTCTGCTTTTGATTTTAAATGCCAGTGCTTTGATTTACTGGGCATTGCTACGAACAACAGTTAATTGTCATGCTGCTACTTACTTTGTGTGCGGTACTTGAACTATTTTAACGACTTCAATGTAATATACATTCAAATAGCCAGCGATAAGCCAAACACCTATAAGACTGGTGCCAAACCGAACAACTTTTGGCCTTAAGCCAAAAATCTACTTGGTCTCCATAACTTACTGCAGTGTTTATTTAAGTTCAGTATTCTCCCATCAACTTACAATTGGGATGTTTGGGTTTGGGTTTTTTTTTAATTATTATTATTATTTTTAAATCATTCTTTCAGATCGAAAGGTTTCATCAAATTCAACAATGGCTGAAAAGACATGGAATTAACATCTCTTGAATTTCCAAGTGCTAAAAAGTGGAATTACATTTATTATTTGAGTATCTGCCTGCTTTTTCACATTAGTGTATCTGTTTTTTATCAGGTTTTGTATTTTGCTCATTTTGCAAACGTTCTACGCTTGCTTAATAGTTTGTAAACAGAGGCAATTAGTTGACAACAAACATGACTGAGGTTAAGCATGCGTGAAATTATTTTCAAGATTGGGACCCAAATTAGTTAAGCTTAATTCAGGTCATTGTTAATAAAATTTTAAACCCCCACTATTTTTATGGCTGTCTTTGAAGTAAACTCTCTTACTTCTCTTTGATCTTCTTTGTTCTCTTCACCCTACTGCTTTGCTGGTGACACTCAAAAGCAGAAGTCTGCATTTCTTAGGTAGTAAGACTGTAAAATTTATCCACAGTTTTCTATACTGAAAAATAAAATTATTAAAATCATGACTTGGAACTTATTGCCCTCCTTTCCCCATACTGCAACAAAAAGCTTTTCCTTAGAGTAACAATATAAAAGCAATACAATTCCTTATTTTATCAAGTTGGCAGCCGCATGTATGTCTTTAGACCGGTTAAGAAAGAAGATTCTTGGGGAAGTGGTAGCAATATATTCTTATATATTCATATAAGAATATATATATATATATAAGAATAGCTATATTCATAGCACACAAATGTCTATGTGACAATACTTCATTACAGCAGGACAATGATTTTGTATTTCTATATGTATCACTTCTCTCAAATTTCTACCCCTCTTTTCAGACCACATTTTTGTGTGCATGTTTATTACATTTATGTTGGGTGTTGCATAGCATTGCTCAATTTACGTCTGTCTAGGTCTGTACATATGGCAAGCAAGTGTATTATTGAAAGTTGTATTTACAGTTAAGATGAATATTGAATTTATTCTTCCTACTACCGAGCACAGCTTGTGAAATCTAACATTTCTCCTCCCACTAACTGCTAAGACATTTGTGCTCCAAATCTTCTGTCCATTTAAAAATAAATGAATGACAGGAAATTGCAATGTAATTATTACGTGAAGTCTTCTGTTTTAGTAGGAGGGAAACAACATGGGCATGCCAGGGCCGAAAGACCACCACAGGCAACTGTGTGTAGTACCCCACAGCCCAAAGGATCTATACCGCAGATGTTCAATGAGAATGGTCTACAAAACACTTACCCCACTCCCTGCCCTGGTCCATCAGTCTCATCCACGCTTTTTAACCTTTTTGGCTTGTTTAGAAACATCCCCTTCAAATGTAATTCCAAAAAGGTCCTACAAGAGCTTCAGGAATGAATAACACTAAGCCAAAACAGATCCTTTCCTCATCACCTCTGTAAGCACTGCCATGTCTCCTCTTACACCTCATGCAGTTTGAACATGAAGAAACCATTCAAAACACTTTTTTTAGAGGAAATGACCTCTTAGGAAGGAAGCTAGATGACCACGTGGGTTCGAGGACTCTTCAGACCCATTTCCCCGTGCTATTCTAGCACCTGTACCCCTTTTTGTCCTGTCCCTTCTGCAACAGCGCTGGCAGAGGACAGTAGCTATTCTCCATCACAGAAGAGACAGAGCTTACACAACAGTAGAAAATCCATATAAACACAGTTCCTCAAGCTATTAAAAAGTAGATGTTATTACTAAAGGCATTAGAGTGAACATAAAAAAAAGGAGAGTATGTATACTTAATTAAAAGGCTGCCCCTTATTCATGAGGTTTGAAAGCAAGAAAAAGCACCTTCCTCAAGGCTAGGAAACATGTTTTATGGAACAGACACATTAATTGTGTACAGGAGCACCACGTGTTCCTCGCTGAAAGCTGGTAGTGATAACTGAGTGTAGATCCAGACGCTCCGACAACTCGCCACAGCCAAAGCAAACACTTTCAAGTTGAGGATTTCTGATACAGCCTATACGCAGGCTGTGCATACAGCCTTCTGGCCCAATCCCCCCCCCCGGCCCCGTCATTCCCACTTCAAAGCACATACAAAGCATTGTTCAAAACTCTTTGCATATTTGCAAAAAATGCAAGTTCATTATGCATCAAAGATTGCTTCCACCATGCAATTTGCAACCAAATGTTAAAAGAAAAATAAATTTTCATGTAGCTAGACATTTGACCCGTGAACCGATATTTTAAATTGTAGCTGCTCTTCTTTTTAAGTAGCTTTAAAACCAGCAAACTTAATCAGAAAACTCTTTAAATACAGTACAGGTGTCACTGAAGAAACCTTTACATTTATCCTTGCGCTTCAAAGCCACACCAAGCAGTGGTTCAGAGCCAGCCACTTTTGTTTCGGTCCAGCTGGGCAGGACTGATGTTACTCAACCCAGTGCAAACTGTACAGCTGGACAGAGAGTGCTCTGTCCGCTGGGAAAAGCAAAAACAAACCCCTTCATTTTTAGTTGAAAACACAAAGCCCAAGAAATGTTTATTTGGCAAAAAAATAAAAATAAAAAAACAACCTTCGGGGTTTTTTTTTCATCTTGTACGTCTTGCCATCTCAGCTGGGAAGCATTTTGCCCTACGCAGGGTGTGAGGCTGCTGCGCTCCCCTGTGCAGAGGCAAGCCAAGCTGGTCCCCGGTCATTGCAGTGCTGCTCCATGGAAGCATGAGGTACGCAACGACAACCTTAGACAACTCCAAAGAAGAGATCCCCATGTTTAAGACCCAAAGGCGGCCATCAGGCTGCCTTTCCTCCTAAGCCGTGCCAGAAAGGAAGCCTGAAGAGGAGTTCAGCTGGAGATTTGCTTCTCCTCCCTCACCCTTTGGCTGGGGCGAACATACTCCAACTGAGGGCCAGACCCTCTGCAATGTCCACCTGGCCACTGGACTTCTCCCAGGCAATGGAGGGAGGCTCCGGGAGCAGGGCCAGACCCTGCTGCTACGGGAGAAGGCAGGACCGACACAAGGCATCGCCCCGGCTGCTCAAGCACACTGCCCCCACCTTTCCACCACACGCCTCAATTTAAAGCTCAATGCTTAAATTTAAACCCATTTTTCTCCCCCTGCACACATCATTTTGAAAAGCGCAAACCCATTTGCAAGTTCTTCTGCGTTTTTCTTTCCATTGTCACAATTTAACAGGATGGAGGGGAGCGGGAGTGCCTGTGTGTGGGAGGGGAGGAGGAGCGGATGCTTTGCCAAGCGCTCCCCAATTTTGTCTACCCCACACTGGGATGTCAAAGCCAGTGATATATATATCTATGTAGCAGGACAGGTTTCTCCAGGGGCTCAGCCTTGCATGCATTTTTCAGCAGTTTATGAGACAAAATCAGTAAGAGCTCTCCCTTGGCTCTCCGCTCCCCTGCATGCCAGCCTTGCCCTCTAAAACATATATACTTATGCAAAAAGCACAGCCCTTTGTATGATTATCCCCCCATGAAAGCCACTACAGTATCTGAACAGTGGAAGGTGACATCGATAACTAAAGCTACAGAAATAGCTTTCATAGCTTGGTGAAAGAAATATAGGCAAACTAAATATTTCAGCTAAGCCCCATTTTATCATTCCTGATGCAGAACAGCGCCTGGGCTCTTCTGATTATAGAAGACTGCATGCACTTCTACATTTTCATGTTGCTAAATTATCAGATGTGATGTCTAAACCAGAAAACACCCTTTCCAGCGGCAGAAGCCCAGTAGTCATCAGAGAGCTCCCCTGTCACACTGTAGCCTTTAGATAGTGGACTCTGAAATGCCAACACCCCTCCCTCTTATTCTTTCCACTGATATTTCCCATAGGGTGCCTTTATCTGCTGGGACAGCTCGGTATTTTTTCCTGAAGAAGCTAATATTGTTTATTTTGTCATTTATCTTTATCCTTTTGAAAACAATTTCTTTCCATTACGCGTTTTCTATTGACATTATTCTCTATTATAGCCATCATACGGTCAATAATAGTATTTTTCTTAGTCTTTTTAGTAATCCTATGTCACTTCAGTTTCCACATTCATTTAGCCCTTTCCTATTTTTCAGTAAGTTCTAGCATCGGTATCTCTGCGTATTCCTTGTAACATATCTGGTGCAAAATGACACAATACCAAACAAAACTTAGTCAGAGAGATACTCCTGTTATTTTTTTCTTTGTCCGTTTCTAATGAAAAAGCAGGAAGAAGTAGGAGCCACCACGGCTGGGCTGATGTGATGAGACAAGCGCTGGCCAGCCAGTTGGCTACCGGACAGTCACAGAGGCAGACAAGGGACAAGCAGCCTGCACATCCCCGTAGCCTTTTTATTTTGGACATTCAAATAAGACCCTTCCTTCCAGTCAGTTTCTTTCTGAAGTGCAAAACTAATTGAGAGGAAGAGGACCAAGCATATGGAGGAGATAGCCTGGGCTCCAGCCCCACAGAGGATGGGATAGCTTGGAAAACAGTGGATGAAACCCAGAACAAATCCTATTCCTTGGGCCAGTGGCCCTGCAAACCCAATGGGGGAGACAGGCTGCTCACAAAGCCTGAGGTTCGGCAAGGCAGGCTGGCTGTACAGCCTCTTCGATGTATTGATTCTATACTCTCTGAAGGGAGGATGCATATGCTTGCAGAGGGAAGAGAATCGGTGCACCAGGAGGAGGCAGGCCCCGGACAGTGCTGTATTTTATTTGCTGGATTTCTTTAGTTCAATCCAACCATATTCTTGTAGGTCTGCACATTTAAAGACAGCTGCCTGCTGATCTGTAGCAATTATAGCTCAATTATTTGTGAAGTCTAATAGAAAAACCTGGTAAAATGTAAGCTTCTTACAAAAAAAGTTCAGCAAGAAGAGTAACCTGGCAAATATCTAATGACTCCAAGGGGGTGATGAAAAAAGAAGTTATCAGTTGGAAGGTAAAAGTATTAAGCAGTGAAAACAAATTGTAAACTTACTTCAGTATTGTGGACACACAGACAAAAGCCAGATGTTGGTACAATAAACACCACAATCACTGGAATTAGGAGCAGAAACATTCGGACTTCAATCGAAATGCTAATGTTTTACTTCACCATACAGGTGTTTAACCTTCCAGGCTTCACCCCGTTTTCATTTTGTCTTTGGAAGGACAGAAATGCTAAGGGAGAAAGCTTTTCTGCATAGCCAGCTTCAAAATGTACTTGTTCAACAGTCCCGTTATGCAAAAGTTTGGAAAACTCATTTCCTTGCCAGCAGATTGCTGGTAGCCGCCTGAAAGGATTTAACCTCTCTGCTGCCAGATATGTGATCCCAGTATTTCCAGGCAGAACTGGTATGTCAAGGGACTGCTCCCAGCCACCACCGTACTTGTTCTTACTACATCTCCAACTGCAGCACAGTGACAAAGATCGATGCATTCCGACTTACCCTGGGTTTATTCCAAAATTACAAAATTTAAAATGTGGCTCAAACTCTTCATAGATCTGTTACTAAAATCATTCACAGTCCATCAGGAGAAGAAATCACATATTTTACTTCTAAGGCTGTGAATCAACGTATTTTATGCACATCCAAACACTTCATTCCCACCTCAGAGAGATTTCAGCTTTCCTTGAGTAACTCTGGTACCCAGTTGGGTTCCTGCAAGCACCCACTGCCTCAAACCACCGCAGTGAGTTCTTCACATCAAAAGAGATGCTGGGGGGGGGTCATTTCTGAGTGCTTGGTACAGGGGCAGCAGCCACCCCCCAGCCCTGCCTGCTCACTGCCAGACTCCCAGCTGAGGAAGCCAGCAGGTACTTAGAAAATATAAGTAATAATTTTAATTCAACCCAGATGTTGCTTTGCCACATCACTTCCTTGAACAGTATGTCCTAGTGTGGCGCTTTGTTCTTCTCTCTTACATTCTTTATCCTGTAAAGAAATCTGTTGCAGGAGACGCAGAAACCCAAAGCATAGTCAAACCAGTGCATTTCTCAGCTGGAAGGCATACTAGGTGCATCAGAGATGCAATTTTAACAAGTCTAGATCATTTTTCAGATTATATTTTTTTCATTCAAGACAATCTCGTACATCGGTTAACATCACTAGAAAATTAGAAGATACTAATTTGGTTTCAGGTGAAAGGGCTGTTGACATGTTTTCTTTATAGAGATTTCATTTAATGGTTTTATAATTTGTAATCAGAGAGTAAAGTTGGGTTTTATATACTCAGGGCCTCAAATTACTATGCATTGTCTCGACAGCAGAAAGATTTGAAGGAGATGCTGTCACCTATCACTGGTTATTTAATGCAATATGGCCACAGGGACCAAAGAAAAGGCATTTTCCCACTGGTAGTAAATGGTAGAGGTTGAACTTTAAAGTTTGCTAGGATAATCCTCTCTGTGCAAGCTCTGGTGGCAATCCACCGCAGGCGTGTACGCCTTTGCTGCCTCACAGAGAAAAAGAAATACCTGCGTGGGAAATGAAAAGCAGCCAACAGGGAAAAAGAAATAGACAGTGTTTACAAAACTATTAAAGGCATTTAAAAAGCCATCTAACAAAAAAGTGGGAAAATCTGCGCTAGCTAACAGTCATAGCAACTCGTTTCAAGTGGCCCTTTCAGTTCTATACAATATCAAAAATTAGGTGCCACGGTACCATAAAAATTAATATCTCACCAAAATAAATACCTTGGGAAAGAAGCAAGTAGATCTATTAAATGGTAGTGAACTAAGCAAATTCTCTTCTGAAACTCTGGAAGGCAAAGGTTGCCTGTAAACATGAAAGCGACACCCATCACCAGCTAGTGGCAATGCCATGTTATTTGCCAGTTTACAGTTACGTGGACCATAAACACATTACAGAAGGAGTATAGATGCCTGGTGAGATGGTATTCAGTCAGAAAGGCAGAGCTCCACCGCTGAAGGAAGGCTGAGAGGGACCTTGGGCAGTGGGACTGCAGCCACCTCGGCTCGGGGAGGCTTCATAACCATGGCCATTGTGACACCTAGGTGGGTAGATGGGATTTTACAGATTGTACTTTTCAAGTAACCCTAAATTTACCCTCTGTTGCATTTCAGAAATGAAGATGTGTTATTTTTTTTTTTTAATTTGGTCCTGAGATCAGATTCATTTTAGCCACATATATGCTTGACATTTGTTCTGCAGCGATGATTGATACTTCCTCTAGAATGAGCAGTAAAAGACAGGCACTTTCAGCTAGTGATTCACTGGATCCTAAAATAGGTTTATAAAACAGGAATCTCCAAGGATGATTCAATCCACATCCACTGACTAGGACTGAACTTAGCAGCTAAAGTTAAATGAAATTAATTCCATTCGAATTTACCAGTCGCAGCACAAAAATATCTGCCAACTGGAGAATAAGAAATAAAGCTGAGGAAAGGAGGTATAGTAAAAAAAGCCTCATTTCTGGGCGTGCTTCATCTGCTAATATTTAGGATTTTTTGATTCATGCAGCTACACTCCATGTAGAACAACCATGTGATTTCTTTTCTTTCTGATAAACTGTCTATGAATCTAGTTTTCTTCCTCAAAATAACCACCAGTTCCTAAAGAAGGTGTTATATTATGTACTACTTCCTCTTCTGAAACCTAGTTTTAACTGGCAAGTGTGTGTTTTGCTCCTGACCGTAGAAGAAACTACACTGGCAGCAGATGACCCTCTCCTTGGGAAACCTTAATAAGAAAACCCACATGCACTCACTCAGCCTAACGTCTCCCAATGCACAAATGCAAAGATGTCTGTTTAAGTCTAGCACTCCAACCTCTGATAAATTAGTGGCAAAATAAATAGATCTCAAAATAAGTAACAAAAATATGAAAATCTATTACTAAAAGTAGACTATATTCAACTACAGATGCCTAACTCAACAATGAAATTACTCTCTTTATGTAACAGGGTAGAACATTTCATTAGGAAGGTTTGTTACACAGAAGTAGCATTCATTTCCTCTTGAAAAGCTAACTCTTTAATCACACAATATATGTAAAAGGCCATAGGAAAGATAGGAAAATAAATAACACACCCAGATCGCTCATAACACAGCATGTATTTTAAATTTCTAGGGATACGGTACTATAAATGAAGCCAGAAAGCTTGTACAAACACGTAACTGACTTCTATGCAAATAAAATGAATATACTGAAGTATGTAACAGACTATGTAATTTCAGGGGGCTGCTTCTCTACGGATGTCCATGGAAAAGTCAGGCAGACATGCAAAGCAACACAAAGCTCTCCATTTTTCTTCCTTTAGCTAAATTTAGGCCAGACAGATTTTGTGCATTTTCTTCCTTTCTTAAAAAAAAGAAAAAGCTTTGCACGTAAACAAACTCAGTAATAAGTCTGAGATTAACAGATTAAGCAAAATAAAAGGAAGCATTAAGTGCCATCAAAAGACATGAAACAGTCAACAACAATATTGTGAAGTGAGAGATTGTTCCACCCGATACTGGCAATGGTAAATATCCACCATCGATAAAAGAACTCCTGGGACCTACACTAATGGAAAATTAATGGGCCTTGCACAGACCTCTCGGCTGCAAAGGCAGAGCATCACAGCAAAGAATCTTCATTCCACAAACGAGACACATCATGCAAACTCAAAGGTCTCATTGTATAAACTCTGGCAGACAAGACCTTTACGGATTATTTTTTAACATGCATAAAATGTTTCACAGAGAACACTGTAGGGATATTTCTTCAAAATGCCACAAAACAAACCATTTGAAAATGTGCTAAAAATTCGCCATCTCCAAAAAGAAAGCCAGATATGCATAAGAAAAGGAAAAAAAAACCTCCGATAAAAAGATTACAAGGCAGTAAAACATGTATATAAACTGAAGCCAGTTACACACTTCTGAGGAAAAGCTGTATCCTGCAGTAGGGAAGCATCCATCCCCCTGAGCCCCCCAGGAGCACCCCCAGCCAGAGCAGCCTGGCATGGGGACCTAGTTAAACATGCCCAGCAGCATTCTTCGAATGCAACGAGATGTGGCCAGATGGCTTGAAGGCATGTGTAGGATCCAACAATTCTGCTTGCTGGAACCAGAAAATAACCTCTTCTGAGAGGTACATAGCAATCGTAACTGATCCAGACAGAAGCGGTGCTGCCAGAGTATAGAAAAAGCATTTCCCACCCTTTATTACCCTGTAATGCCATGTATTTTTTTCCACACTTTGGAAAGTACACCCTATTCAGGGAAGTAACATGGCAGCTGTTATTACAATTTGACCACTGTGATATTAAGATAATAGTTTTTGACATAGCCACACTAAATGCCATTCCTCATTCTTCCATGTCACTACCAGTAAATCAATACCAGAAACTAATTTATTGCTGGCAGAAAAGTCCTCCTGTCTTTTGACTGACATACAATAACGAGCTAAATAACATCAAATTATCTGAAGTCAACTGCTATTTGCATTAGTCCTACAGAGGTCACCAAGCAGATGGTATGCATACCTGGCAAAGCCCCATATCAACGGCAAAGTTTAGTTTACATGTAAAATATAAAACAGGCTATTTTTATTACCAGGAGTTTTACATTCCTCCTCTGCTTCAACAGGCTGGTGCTGTTCTGGCTTCACTGGGGCTACAGTGACACCATTGCAGTCAACAGCGTGATGTGTGAGATACAAATCATACCAGGAGGAAAAAAAAAAAAGGAAAAAAAAAAAAAAGTCATAAAATGCATAGCTAAGGGCTGAGTCTTGCGGAGGGGTGGAGGGGATCATAAGGCTGCAAAGGATTGGCAGTATTCCGCTGAATTAAAGCTGCAGCTCGCACTTGCAGTTTGGCTATCCATAAATAGCAGAGCAGCCGCGCCAGGCAGCCACGGGAGACTTTCTCAGACAGCAACCGTACACTGTCCAGGCTGAATAAATTAAAACCCTTTTGCCATTTCCAGCTCACCAGAGCTCCTTCTCCCCTCCCGCAGCTTTGCTGACCACCACTATGGTCTGGCCAGCCAACTGTCAAGTACAATCCTTCCCCATGGTGGGGTAATAAACACCGTAACCCTCCCGCAGCCTTAAATATCCACTTTTATATAAAAAAAAGAGGAGATGTTTTGTAGCAGGTGACTAGTTGATTTGTTGGGAGGAGTGTATGACAATCTTGAAGCTACAAAAGCAGCCTTCACACCCACCGCCTGTCCCTAATTAAAGGAGAAATAAGACCTGTCACATCGCCCCAGCCGCACAAAGCACTCCCGTGTGACGCAGAAGACAGCACACTCTGGTGAAAGGGAAATTCAAAAGGCAGCACAGCCCTGTTTTCTTACTGGCACCATTAAAAAGGAAGGAAGAAAGAGCGTCAGAGAGCAATGGCATTTAGAGGCAGAGATCACCAAAAGTATAGCTTTCACAAAAAACTTGCGGGTCCAAAACCTTCTTGGTTCCTTGCAAGTATTTCGGTTTAGTGCAAGTTGTTACACCACCCCACAAAACATCTCCCAACCTTAATTTTTTCTATGCGATTTAAAAACAACTGACAGAAAATCCAACTAATAGTCTTTTTTTTTATTTATTACTAAACCTCAAACTGAAGGATTTTAGCATATTAATGCACATTAAAACAGAAGTATTGCAAGTAAAACTGAAACTCATGCTTTAAAGTCAGCATGAAGCAGGTCTACCTAAAATAAAAGACGATACCACCTTGATTTAGCAAGCACTTGCCTCTGGTTTATTAAATTACAGGGATGTCTACGCAGAAATACTTCCGTAACCTGAAGAACAGCTTGTTATATCTAACTACACCAGCTGACCAAACCTTGACGTCCTTGGCAATTACACAGCCTTTGTTAGAATCCATTATAATCACAGTTACGTATTTTGGCAAAACACCCCAGAAGTCAATGCAGAGAGGAGATCTGTATACTTCCACAAATCAATCAATTTTCTGTAGCTGCTCGCTCTGCTGACACGTTGTTTGCCTGGGTTTGCTGTGTGGCACCTTGCTGTTGCCCTTGCAAGAGCTCACTCTGCCCAGCACATCCATTTGCTGCTGCCTGTGCAAACAGAGTTTCCCAGTTTCCTTCACAAGCTGTAGGTTGCATTCCGGGGCTGGTTTCTGCTTTAAATAATGCGGTTTTCAGTTGTTTCATTAAAAGAGAACTGTTAAAAAAAGTTAAAGTTAAAGGTTTTCTCCTCCACTCGGAAGCTCAGAGAAATCAATGTATATAAATCTAGAGGCTCACCACAAGTGTCATGTCTGCAGAAAAATGGGTGGAGGATACTATGTCCCGCACGCAAACCTACAAAAATTATGCAGTCCTTCAGCAGCTTCGTATGAGCAGGAAAAAAAGTACAGAAGAGAAGAGAAAATTAAGAAAAGCATGAGTCTGTGTCAGGAAAGGCAGAAACAGGAGAGACGGGTCCCAGAAATGACAGCCAGCACCACACAGTGACAGAACGGAAGCTGAGGGAGAAGGTGGCAGCCGCTGGGGTGCTGCCGGGGGTGAACTAGAACGGTTAAAAAAAAAAAATTTTCTCTCTTAAGTTAAAGCTGGAACGCATGGAAGGCCCCACAACAGAAAGCATCAGTTCTCACCCTGGTGCAGGTCCCATGGACCATCGTCTCTAAAACCCTTCCCAGACAAGTCTCTAACCAGTAGTGGTGATTTTCTTCGGAGCAAATTAAAAACGGAGCCTGAAGCACTGCTGCCTGCAAGCTCTGAGTATAGGAAACACGCCTGATACTGGTCATGGCTTTTTCACCAGCAAAAAAAAATCCTACAGACATTTAATGGAGAAATCATGTGTAAGCAAAACTTGAAAAAGGTCTAGATGGTCTAGTTAATTTTAACTCAGAAGAGTCAACCTCCACCAAAAGAATCGCGTGCTTCTCAACGGCTCTTCCCCTCCCAGTAGTCACATCTTTTCCCAGCTCCCTCTGCATGGAAGTAGCCTTAAGCCCTCGTGCTTCCTGAATGCCTCATCGAATATGAGTTATTCCAGAACCTTTACGCATCATATAGCTTAAAATGTCATCAAACTCTAAGAGTGAGCTTTGCCAACCGTAGGTTTCTCAGACGTGCTGTGGTCAGTACCAATGCTGAGCAGGTAGCGCTGAGCAGGGCTGTGTACTAATAAATTTGTTCAGCAAGTGTTCAGTTTAAGATCCAAGCACCAGACGCATCATTCATTACTCCAAATGAAATTACTTACAGAACTTAAAAATACGTGCAAGACTTCTGCAAGAGACAGCAGAATATAGCCCGTCATTTGCTCTGCATGCTAAATTAATAATCTGCACAATTAAATGCTTGCAATTAACAGGCGTTTATTATTTTTGCAGTGTTATTTCTGTAATTGCTAATGTGGTACAAAAATCCTGAAAACTGTCTGGGGGTTCATTTGAGGGATTTATTAAAATTCCACAGAGCCTTATAACAAGTACCACCAAAATGGAACAACAGCTACAGGAGAAAAACTACAGACATTTAATTACCGAGGAAGGTTTTAATCAAACCTTTCTATTTTCCTTCACGATGACAAAAGAGACGTTTCGGCACTGGGCCAGGAAAATAACTGTAAATTTACGTGTTCTTTGCTTCTGAAGAAAAGAGGTTAAAAATTCATTTTTAGCTCAATGTAGTAATTATTTAAAATCTCTGACATAAACTGTTGAAATGTTAAAATGCATTTAAAATTTAAATGGGAAACAAGAGGGGAAAATGGGATAACAATAAAAAAAAAAAAAGACCATTTCTCCTCCCCACCGACTCTTCATGGATTACTATTTTTTGTAACATCAGGTAAACTGATTCCTAAAGTACAGTCAAAATGCGGTATGGTTTTCAAATCCGCACAGCTGGATCCCTCCGGGTTATGGATACCGCAGCCATCCCAGCCCGGCGCAGAAAGCCTTGGCACAAACTCTGCACTCCGCTGCCTTCCAGTCAAGGACTTTTCAAGTGAAATGTAAAACTTTTTGTATTTCTTCTGTTGCGGAGCAATTTAACTCACTGGCTAAGTTAAAGCAATCTTTCCAATAGTGGGAATGGCCTGAACCCTACCACCCAATTACACGATATGCTGCAATCCATGACCACGTTAAGTTATCTGTTGGCCATTTAAGTACACGTAGTCGTACATATTCAGCCACATCTGGCCGACGATGTTGTACTCTTCCATCTGCAGCCTCTGTTTAAAAAATGTATGCGCTACGCCAAGTAATGCAGAGCTCTTTTCTGCAGGCACTGTCAGCACTCCAGACCTCCATCCCACCCCGCAGACACGGCTGATGGTTGTAACTGGTACAGAGCACAAAAGCTTCCCCAGATACCAACTTGCTCAAAAAATTTTGCAGTGCTGTTCCATTCTTTTTAAAGGATACAGATTCAGTATAAGTACCATTCTATTCTTCCATTCTTGAATCACCAAGGTAACATTAGGCTTTTATTTATTTGTTCATTCATTTTTCTTTAGGAATAAAGTGAACTTTTTTCTAAGTAGGGTAACGAGGAAGAAACTTTTAAGAAAAATGAAGGGAAACATTTGCCTAGCATCATAATAACTTGAGCTTACACAATTTTTGACGATCACCTTGTACACATCTGAAGGATTTTAAACAAGTCAAAGAAAAATGATGCTACTCCGAATGTAACACGTACCAAGAACGCAATGCTTGGCCAAAGGTTTTAAGAAGAAAGCTCTAAGCTGTTATCTGAGTTGTGAAAGCAAGAAAATCAGGCAAAGTAATATTACAGTGATTACCTTTACTACACTACTGCCTCCCAGAAACCTCCAGCAGTTACACCTTGTGCATTCATCAAGGGAGTTATCTCCACTCTCACGACTAATTTGCAAAAAATGACTGAGGCTCTCTTGGGTGGGGAGAGACTCAGTCGCACAGATCATTTTTCCTCTGCTACTGCGCATTAACGGTTTTGTACACTTAAATGCAGAAAAAAGTGTAATCTTTAGGAAAGGCAACCTATGGGAATAAATCTCTAAATAGGACGTCTGAAGTAAACTGAGTCAATCACCTCTGTGAGCATGACTGGCAGGGCAGCACTCTGCGGAGCCCGACACCGCAGGCTGTGCATGTCCCTCTCTCCCAGGAGATGCCGGTCTTTCTTCAGAGCAGTTTTCCACTTCCAGTCTTAACTCTCCATTTCTTTGCAGAAACGCCATCATTTGGTTGTTCCCATGACCTACTTA
The DNA here is from genome assembly GCF_017639655.2 of Falco naumanni. NCBI lineage: Eukaryota > Metazoa > Chordata > Aves > Falconiformes > Falconidae > Falco > Falco naumanni. The sequence goes on along the minus strand of NC_054057.1, from coordinate 51,118,193 downwards.
CTCAATAGCACATCTTTTCCTTCTGGAAGCAACTTAACCATATCCACTGATAAAAAAGCTAGAGGTAGGCAAAGAATGCTCTGTACAGACTGAAGGTGAAAAGATGTTCGGATATAAAAATAAGACAGGTTTTATGCATCTTCTAATACATCTGCAGCAAAATCGCGTATGCCTACATTCAGCTAACAGGAAACCAGCTGCAATTTATTTTAAAGCAACAATATTGGGAAAAGATTAAGAGATGAAGAAGCAGAAGGCCAAGTGAAAAGAGTTACATTTGCAGTGTTTTAAAAAAAGCATACATGAACTGCACGACAGCCATCCTGGCAGAGGCCATAATGCTCCAGGGCAGTATTCCCACTCCACGCTGGCACCAGCAGAGAAAGATGCTCAAGCTCATGCTTAACTTTCAGCCCTCAGCTGACCCTAGTGGCTATGGTTTATCAGTTTGACAGTCTGCCATACCAACTCAGCTGACAACAGCCAAGTACAAGCACAATATTCACATGCTTAAAATTAATCGTGCTCAAGTGCTGCAAGGTATTGATTCCATAGCCCGTCTCATCATTTAATTAAACCGCCATGTTGCTCAGGTCACAGGTATTTCTGAGCACCAAGATCGGTGCAAATGACTGTCATCGCTCGTTTTTCTGTTCCTCAAAATATGGCAGGAAGATGCTTTAAAATGCCAAAATGTTACAAACAGTTTTGATCCATTTACCAGTTCTCACTATTTCAGCTAGTTGCTGTCAACCCGAGCCTGAGTGTATCTGCCAGCCAAAGCGATAGCAGGTATCAAGGCACCATGGAAAATGTTCTTGCACGCTGCTATGGATGGTATGTATTGTGCGGCACTGTTCCATCTCACGTGGTTAGATAGGACACGTCAGTACATTTAAAGGTGTTAAAAGTTAATAGATTTGTCAAATATCACATGGTGATCTCGCTGGCTGGCTTAGCTGTTGTAAAGCCATCCTGCCTGCAAAGTGACTTGGTTTAATGTTCTGCTTTTCACATTGGCATGGTCTGAACTCCTACAAGTTACTGTTCGTGCCTGTGTAAATTTATTCCTGCAAGTCCAGAAGACACAGATGCATGTTGTGGGGAGGGGAGAGATAAGCATAGTCTAAATTAGAGCTTATGATCGCTGCTAGCACTGGATCAGGAATGAAACTCCATCAGTCACATGATTTGAGTTTAACATCCTGCAGGACCTGGTCCTTTCTGTCCTGAAGGGGCAACAAATCAAAAATTACTGTGTCTTCCCTGATTAAAACGTATTTCATCAAAACACACCGAATCTAAACTAAAAAAAAGTATTTAAGGGTGCTAGCAACAGTTCATTGCTGTTAGAATAGGGGTGAAAGTGGGCCAGAGCATGCTGGTGAGCTGGTTGTGTTAGGGCTGCACACTACTTGGCTGTGCATAGCTATATTCAGGTCATTTTATGTGCTTTCTACACCTCATAAAAGATTTTTTCCTGTTTTTTCTAACTTAAAGCATATTAATACAAGGTTTTTTGCAATTCAGGAGAAAGTGTAATAGTCAAGTATGTGCTCACTTTATAAGAAAGTAGTTTTGTTTCTGCTACTATGTATTTTAATTTCATCAATTCTACTAGAAAAAAAGTTTTTTTCCAGTGAAAATTTTTATTTAAGTGAAAAGCTGTATTTAGAGTTGTTTATTAAAATTTAATTTTGCTGTAATATTATCACACACTACACCAATAAAATATAATAACACCTTGGTCCAGCACTAATTTTTGTTTCTAAAGCAATCCTTGTGTGGACCTTTGATTTGTAACTCGTGATTGCTTTTTGCCTGGAATAAATATAGAAACCGCTTAAGAGCTCGGAGTTGCTAACACTTCGCGCACTTCTACCAAGACCATTTGAAGATGAAGGCAAGCTGGCTGAGTCCGCTGCCCTGAGCTGGCCAGCGGTCAGGCAACTCTACCTGAAGACGGGGTAGCCACGTTAGCGCTGTGCATCACAGAACACCTCCAGCTGCCTGGCAGCAGGGTGTACAGTCAGCAGAGAGTCTGATCCTGCACCCCCAACACACCCCCTGACGCAGTTCTCAGCTAATATCTATTACTAATAGTTATTGCACTGGAAATGCATTCCTTGGCTTACACCTCCTACTCGGAAATGAAAACCAAATTTCTTCTCTTCCACAAAGCAAAGTTTTAGCAGAAAACCCCCTAACAGAACCATATGGAGAGCATAAAAACTGACCACAAACATTTTTTCTTAATTCAGGGTACCACCTAAAAGATCAATGGGATATAAATTATTTGTGAGCCTAGCTATTTCTGTAAACACTACTGAATGTTACATCAAAGGCAAAGCAAAAAGCCCATGACAAACAGTACAAAATAATTTCCCCTGACCTACTTCAGTCACTGACTTCTTAGGTGTTTCTCCTAATGGAAATAAAGATATTTCTATGTGCATCATTTCAAAACTGATGTTGACGATTTAAACTCATCATTCCTTACGTAGTCAAGATAACTCCAAAAGCGTCACAATATTTTCTATATATACTATAGCACACAGGTAAAGTGTGGTATATTAAAACTAGTAAGTATGCTTCCCTTTATTACATCTTTACTTCATTTTGGTTTAAAATTACTTTTTTTTTTTTTTTAATAGGATGCTGTTCACAGATATATCCAGTGCTACGTAATTTTCAAACACAAACTCCAGGGAGAAGCTCTCAAAATGCAAAGCAAAGAGTCAGCCACTAGGCTGATGTTTATAAAAACACACCAATTTTATGGAAAACAATCAAAATGGGTGGAAAAATCACTGTTCTGTGTACAACAGATTTGACACAGCAGAAATAAACATTCCTTACTCTTCCTCAGGCAATTCCTTCGCCTGCCCAGAATCTCAGCATTAGAGGCATTTCCGAAGATGAATGGAAAACTCGGTTCATGCAGACCGTATGACTCTTTCTCCACAGGGCACATGATGCACAGTCCAGGGCTCTCAAATGTTAAGTAAGGATTGTGACCAGCATCTCTGCTGTGGCAGAGGGAAATGACGCATTGAGTATTACACTGTTCCCCTTACAAGCCATTTTTTGCTAAAACAACTTTAAAAATAACTGGACACTTATAATTTGAATGTAAAGCAAGCCAATGACCCCGGAAAAAGCACACAGGCCAGTAATTTGATACACTAAAATATGTTCTCTCTTTCCATGCAAGTGGTCAACAGACTTTTGCTAAAAATATGAATTTTGCTGCTTATCTAGTTCAGACACAATAAGATTATATTAAGATAATATTTTTTTTTAATGATCAATAAGAAGTGAGATATAGTTACATTTGATTTGTTCACTTGTAGCTGAAAAGGAAAGGGCATTTGTTTTTAATTAGATTATTGGCCTTTGTCAAAACTGGCTAAACCAATTCTGAATCCCCTCCTGCTCCCGAATGCCTGAAGGCTCTCTGTAATTAGTGTACTGCTGGCATGCCGAGGGGCAAAAGGGAAATTGCTGGGTTAGAGCACCCGCACCCTTAGCCAAGGTCCCTTTTCGTGGCCATGTACAGTACTTACATCATCTTACTTTGTTATCCACATTTCGAGGGAATAATATTTGCAGAAATGTGTGCAAAAGTCCAAAATTGATTAACTTAGAAGAGATACAAATTTAGTTCTGTTGCGCTATAAACTGGGATTCCCAATTGCAGATGGACCTGGACATCCCATCTGCATCCCGAAGTGCTGCGGTACCTGTCCGCGTTTCTCCAGCAAACGATATATTACAATTCTGGCCGTTGCCATCTGGCAAAACTGAGTCTCAGTTTCATAAATCACCATCACTCTTATTTATTTGGGGCATATTCCATAAGCATACAACTTATCACAGCTAATAATATGATTTACTATATCTACATCAGATTCGTTTGGCTGAGAAGTTTTCTGTACTGTTGGCAGTTATTTTCCCTTTAGCTTCTTTCAAAGTTTTACAGGAACAGAAAAGTTGGAGCTCAGCTTTGCCTCTCACCACTCAAGAGCTACCTCTCCAGCACACAGCTGCTTCCACACATTCTATGTCTATATTTGCAGTTATATTTGTGTATATCTATTTACACTATATTTAATAGAAAATTTAATACTAACATGAAACAATAAACACCATCTTGAAGATGTGGACATTCCCGACTTAGGGAAATTTGACTTCTTGTGATGTCTGCACACTTTTTAAGTGTGTATGACCACCTAACTATCGTTTTCAATTTTAATAAAAGCATGTATATTAGGATTAGGCTGTACGAACACTGCAGTGCAGATCTAAATAACTCAGTCTGCCAAACTAGTGTTACTATGGAAACAAAACTAATGTACTGTGACCACAGCTCTGACTGCATTACTTAAGACCATCTGGTTAAAACAAATATTTCTGTGGCACAGTATTTGTTCTTAATTGTGCCCTGAAATTATTATTATTTTTTTAACATACCCAAATCTATTTTAGGTATGTTTGGTTTTTTTGTAGTATTATATTCTGTTCAAATTTTCACATCGCTGTGTGTGATTTTAGTTATATTTAACATGCTTAATGACTAAATCTGTAAGTCTCTAAGTTAATCGAGGATGGATGAAAGTAAATGGTCTGAAGTTCCCTGTTCTCTTGCACCGTGTTTTAGATGAGGTACCCTTCCATATTTCTGCACCACAGTACTGCTGTATAAACGCTTTACACCATTTCTTTTCCACTGGGAATGCAAGCCCGTCGGAAAGGGAAGCCTGACAGCGGGCGGCACAGCTCCCACCTGCCCAGTGCCAGCCTCTTGGCTGCCCTGAAGGTGAAACAAGCAATTTCCAGGTCCCTTGGCAGCTCCTCCAGCAGCTTCTTGCTAGAAAGGGGCAAAGCGCTTCCAAACTGCTTTCTTGCTCTGAAGCATTTTTTTTTCAGACTAAAAACTCCTTCCCTGTCTCTAGCCCGGAGAAGTTTAATATTCTGAATTGAGATGTGTCATCACAGATACTGTTCTGATAAGAAATGAAGTATTTTCAGAGCTAGATGCTGATTGACCAGATCGTCAGCAATTACCAATACAGAAAGGTGAGGAGCACCTTTCCAAACAGTTTCAAAAACTCGAAATCTATTTTATTCCAGGGAAAACATGAAATTAACAAACACCTGAACTAGGAAACAAAAAGATCCGTTTACTACTTCAGTGCTTCTACAGAACTGCAATATTCAGTTTCTACTTAACAGGGGCAGGGAATATATTATTATTATAATTATTATTATTATCATTATTATCATCGTCATTATTATTATTGGGGGGGAGAAAAATTCAGCAAAAGGCTCACAGATTGTGATAAGGAAGATAACGACAGGGAGAGATCACTCACAAAGTACCATCATGTGCAAAATTGACTCAACTTGGGAAAATTAATTTAATTTATTGCCAATCAAATCAGAGTAGGAGAATGAGAAAAAAGAAATCTTAAAACACCTTCCCCCCACCCCTCCCTTCTTCCTGGGCTCAACTTCATTCACGATTTCTCCCCCTCCTTGGCATTGGCCAGCAGCGAGTCCCTCTCGGAGCCGGCTGGCATCAGCTCTGTCCGACATGGGGGACACTTCTACCAGCTTCTCACAGAAGCCGCCCCTGTAGCCTCCCCACTACCGAAACCTTGCCATACAAACCCAATACAATCTTTTTTTACATGTGTTGTACTTTTTAATTCCGATCTATTAAAATAATCGGGTGTCCACAAAAAAAACGAGGAAGCCCCACAACACAAATTTGTCTGGTTTTTGCAGGCTCTGCAGAGTAAACCACATTTTGCAAAAGACAGGCTTCCCGGCTGCATTCGTGAGCTGCATTATTAGTTTGAGGACCTATGACTTGAGAAAAATTGAACACAGTTGGTTTTCGAATGATGAAAGGAACTAAACGTTGTCCATTATGACAACTAAATATTAACAGCAGAATGATTTTCTCCCTGCCACAGTCCCTGGCCCTAGAGGTACATTCATTTTCCTGGGCTCAGTTTGAGCGCTCCTTAAAAAGATGACTTGGAGAAGCAAATTTATTGTGGCGTGAATTTTACACGCTGCCAGAGGTGTGAAAAGTGCACAGGTTAATACCGGCCAAGTGACCTGCAATCTTCTTTAGGTGGCTTTGTTGCATAAAGCCTGTGAGACCTGCGGTCAGGGAGGGAAGGGGGCTTTGCCCAGTGGCAGCAGCAAGCCCCAGAACTGACACCAAGTGCTCCATCAACGCCGCTGGAGAGCACTGCTGGCCAGAGCTGGGCTAAACGCACAGCAGCTTTAAGGAATTGTGGATATTTTAAAGAAAACACAGAGCAATTAATCTACTACATTTGCTTGCACGTCTATCTACACGTTCTATCTAGACATACTATCGTGCTCTGTGGGAACGCGTAAGGTTTCAAATTCTATGAGGTGTTGTATATACATCCTAAAACTACCGCAGGAAGTTAAGAATTCAGCTAGAGCCTCCACCGTTTTATGAAATATGTATCTATGGAAAATACTAATGTCCTAAATTATGTGCTTCTGAATGCCACCACTGCAGACAGAAGAAGAAAAGCAGTTCTCAGTACAGAGCTCCTCCAGATCCCCCAGGGCAATACTTCTTGGAACAACCTTTACTCAGTCCTGCCACTATTCCACTTTTTTTCTCTAACTGAGAAGACGACTGGGAGAAGATAATTTTTTTAAAGCTCACGAATGTTAAGGAAGCATAATCTTGCTAGTTCATAATTACAAACGAGTATCAGATTGCCAGCCACTTATCAGTCAAGCATTTCCCATCATGAAGAAATCAGTAACTGCAGCAGGAGATGATTAAAGGAAATCAGCCAATGTCTCTAACAAAAAAAATTATGTCACCATTTATCAGATGGATACAGGAAAGTGAACATCAAATTCTGGCTAAAGGCTCCAAGAAAACATGTCGGGAACTAAATTCAATATAATTAAGAGGTGATTACACAAGAACTTTACCTACAGCGCAGCGCGCAAAACGCCGCACCTCCCCATGCCACACGCAGATCATCCTTCTGCCAGGAGCCATTCATTCGGCTGCTGGGAAGGTATTCTCCAGGGGACATTCCCAAAGGGATCTGCTAGCGAGGTGGGAGCTGCCAGCCTCCCTTCTGCAGCCAAGAGCTAGGCAAGCATCACACCGTGTGCGGGGAGCTGGCTTGGGACATCGGGGCAGCAAGTGCCACCTGTGGAGCTGCCCCCGCCTTCACTCCATGCCTCTTGGGTGAGCTTCAAAGAAGACATTAAAATAAACTTGCACCCCCATCACTGATAATTAACGATGGAGTTGCTGCCATCTGATGGCTTAGTAAAGAGAAAGAAAATAGGAGAGAGCAGCTACTCCGACTGCAAGACAGTGTTAAATGCTGAATTATGTTTGGCTGACAGAACAAGAAAAAGTAAAGTAAGTTCTGTGATACAGGTGGTCTGAGGGTAGGCAACCAACAGAGCCTTCCTTCACAGCGTGGGGAAATGTCCAGCAGTCCTTACGGTCTTTGCAAGGCCACATAAATACGCAATATACTTAACAAAAGAAATCTTGTTACACTTAACTATGTTTCCATTAATGACAACACAGTTAATGCAAAACAATGGTGACTTAATCACATCACCTCTTTGAATGAGCTTTGCAAAATTAAACTATGATCAGCATATTTTCCACTACTTGTCCAGTCTCAGTTCCTAGCAGAAACCTCCTTACAAGCTCTATTGAAATGAAGGAAGTGGGGAATAGCTGGTGTCTGGACCCCACAGTGGTTGAAAAATCATCCAGGGGCGTAGGTTACTTTGGGGTACAGCACCTCGATGTCCAATGTGGTAGAAGAAAGGTAGGCAGGTGGAAAAGCCTCCATCTCCCCACTCACAGCAAAGCCACAAGGTGACAGACTCACCTTCAAACTAAATATATAAGATCAGATTTCTTTAGACTTATAATATCCTTCGGATTCCTCAAGTCCATTAAAAGTGTATCTATCTGCTTTTAGCATATCGGAACGTGAATGTGACTGTATTTATGGTCCGTTTTGGCATGCAACCCACTATGGGTGCGATGACAAAATCAGATCAGCTCTGATTCCTGCTTCTGACACTCTGCTTTGATGTGATGAGCATCCATACAAGTCCCATATTTCATTCTATTCAGTATTTCAGGTGACCTCCCCCGTCACGAGGATGGCGAAAATAAGGAAGCCTGTGGGCAGAGTGTGGGGCAGGCACAGGGACCCCCCTGGCCTGCCCAGGTCTCCTGTCCCTCCCATGAAGGGGGGTGGCAGGGCAAGCCGGACCCCCCAGCTCTGCCCACTGCCCAGCCCTCCAGCCACATCTGCAGGTGGCCTCTCCGGCAGGGAGCTTCGGCTTCCCTGGAGACAACAGAGACAACCATTCCCCCATCAGCTCTACCACCTCCAACCCTTGGACCTGCCACCTTCCTTCCCCTTACTCTGGCTCTAAAACTCACTCCAAATTCCTTGTATTTAAGGGAAAATATTGCCAAAAGCATCACGACTGCAACTCAGAGCTCACACCTTCATACCGGATGGAGGTGTGAGCATACACTTATATGCATGAACACACTGCATGACTTCAGCATCGTTGCCCTCTCCTTCCCTCTTGACTGCTGCTTCTCATTACCTGAATTTAGATTGCAAGTCCTTCAATCCAGATAGCATGTCTTGTCATGTCTGGGACACAAACTTACTTCCGTCCCACTTCCCATTTTCACGTACCTTTCTTCCTCTTTGCATACTCTTGACGTGCACAGCAGTGCCGACACCTCGATTAACTCTATTCCTGACTGCATTTTTTTTTTCCAAGGGATAAAGACAAACAACCCAGTGTAAGTAACTAGTATCTGCACTAAAAAACTGCTTTGTAAGATTAGCATTATTGGATTTGTATTTGAAGGATTTCAGACACTACCATATTACGGTTGCTTCCTTTGCAAAACAAAAAGTGTTTTCACCCAACAGCCAGAACCCAGCCCTCCGCCTGGACTGAAACTCAACTTCTTCCTCTCCATCTTATGTCAAGAACAGTACTACCTGCATAGAATATCCCTCCAGTTGCACTGGGACATATACGCAGCCCTAAGGGTTTTTAATAGGATTACGATGGTGTTCCTGGGGTTTAAAGAGAATAGCTGAGAACTCAAATCTACTTACAGATAAATAAATAAATAAATAAATATATCAGAATTCATAAATATCAATTCTATAAAGAGTAACACTTCTTCATAAACAGAAGACGTGTTTAGAAATTACATACACATACATTAAATTACATATGCATACTCCTCTATTTCCACTTTTTCAGGTATATGCAAATATCTGCAGATTCCTAACTGAAAATCACTCACAATTTCACAGACCAGCATATGGAACTTTTCCTTGTTTTAATAATAAAATGGGAACACCAAATTTCTAGTAACTTCTATTACCTGTAAGTAAATATGGTAAGTACAGTCAGTGCCTGTTTAAGCAAAAAACTCTAGATACCCTAACTCAGAAGCCTATACTTGGACCACTTATTATTTAATAACATGCCTTTGGTACACACTGTTGAGTCTTGTTCAGAATACTTTCTTTACAATAGAAAAGGATTTTTAAAAGTCCAATCTTCAGTGCCTGACGTGAAGATCGCCAAGGAAACTAATTATTTGACTCAAAGAGAAAAGTGCTTAAATCTAAGGACAAAGCATGCACAGGATTCTTTAGGAACTTTGTTGTGTTCACATTGAAATGCAGCATGTCCAAATCCATCTCTCCAATTTCTAAAACCTATTTATTAAATAGTTAACATACTTGGGCCCTTCAGTACATATAAAGACGACCCAAACATGTAGATCCTAATGAAAACTATTTATGACAGTCTTCCCAAAACACAAGCTTCTTTCTCCCTAAATCACATATTTGGGGCACCACTTGTACGCTCCTACTGGGAAACTCTACCCTCAGCAGCCTGGACCAGTGCTCCAGCTCCACCTGAGGGAAAAGCAGCCACATTAGTCTAATTTACAGCCTGGTCTATATTTCTTTATATGCCACTGCATTCAAATATGTTGTCTTTCAAAACACACTTTTTTTTTTTCTCTTTTTTCTTTCCTTTCAAACAAAACACTTTCCAAATGGGTTGTGAATCTAAAAGTTCTTCAGGCCTACCCAAATTTAATCTTCATGTAAATTCTCTGCTGTTAGGTAGACAATGTAAATGTCTTTTTAAAAGCAATTTCACTATTTCAGCATTTGATGCTTAAATTGTACACGCTGCACTTTATATTTAAAAAAAAAAAAAAGAAAAGAAAAAATATCAGATGCCTCTTCTTGAACCTCTCCGTTAAATCCTGAAGTGACACACCCAGGGAGTTACTTTCTTGAAGGATGAAACACAATTTGGGTAATTACAGGCATGTCCAAGTGTCCAGAGGTATCTATTTCTGACTGTTAACATTCCAGAGAGCTTTTGCTCTATTATAAACCTGAGCTCTGCCACTTAGTTACCAAGTTACTATAGTAAGCAAGAACTATTTGATATCATAAAATGCAACAGCATTTCCATTTTGCAAGAATCATCCAAAATGGCTCCAGCAAGCCCTGATCTGCAGTCTCTTATGATTCAACTAAAGTTTCCATATTATTCTAAATTAGGTTTTGAGTAGATCATTAACAAGAAAAGTAGATACCTGCCCTCAGACTATCTCCATGGTTCGAATACCTAAACAGCGAACAGCTGCAACCCTTCCACTCATAACATTAACAGAATAATCTGTACTTAAAAACACACTCTGATCCTAACAGGAGTACAACCCAGTGGCAGAAGTAATGGAAAGAATAATGGAAAGAAAGTGGAGATAGGGAGTCGAAGTGACCAGAAGGAATAAAATGTATGCAGATAAAGGTAATCATCAGCAATACATTTAAAATAGACTGAAATAAAACACATTACTTGTTTTTTCTGAACCCTCCTCAGCCAAAATTTCTTACTCGGTACTTGTAATTCACATACGCTGCATAAAATAGTCATATAATCATCATCCTATCATACAGTGTTCAAGGTGTCCATGTGGGTATTGGTCTCAAAGCTTTTCCCTCCAGTGCTGGGCAATCACACCTACTTTTAGACAAAATCCTGGCCACTTATTTTGGCAAAGGAGATTAGTGACGAGCCTCAGCCCTGGGAACAGCTGCTAAAGGGAAGAAGTGACAGCAACAGGAGCCCTGTCCCTGTAATCAACAGGATAGACTCATGAACTCCGGGGTCATGTTAGTGATGAACCAGATCTACTGATTAATGACTGCCAAAATAACCTCCATTTGCTAGATGACACATAAATTAGTATTCACCCAAGAAGAGGGAGATCAAACTGGGGTGGGTGCATCCTCATACCTGAGCTTCGGAGTTGGGCCCTCTGATGAAGATCTTGGACCTCTCAACCAGAGAGTATGGTGACCACAGTGTACACGCTGTATTTGGAGCATCCCACCATCAAGCATGTGACATGACTACAAAAGGAATCATTTCTCTAGAGTTATCTTTCTCGTGAAATTGAACTAGGACTTTTTCTTACTGTTTGGAGGAGGTTTGGGGAGTGGGAGGAGAAAGGCAGGGGATTAAAAGCCTCTTCTTTGAGACAAAGATTTTTTCTTTAAGATGAGTGAGACTTTAAACTGGTAAGACAAGGACTAGAAAAGTGGGCATGGCAGGTGGAAAATGTATCCTTGACTCAAAGGATGGTCACCAGTGGTCCAAAATCCAACTAGTGGCCAGTTTCTAGTGGTATCTCTGATGGACTGATGTTGGGGCCAATACTGCTGAATGTCTTCATGCCTAGCCTGGGCAGTGGGACGGAGCACGCCCTCAGCAAGTCAGTGGGTGGTACCAAGCTGGCGGTCAATATGCTGGAAGCCAGGCTGTTATTCAGAGGGACCCCAAGAGGCTGGAGGAATGGTCCGACAGGAGCCTCCTGATGTTCAGCAATGAAAAGCGTGAAGTCCTGCACCCCGTGTGGTATAACCCTATGCAAATATATGGAGTGGGGACCAACTGGCAAGGAAGCAGCTTTGCTCAAGAAGACCTGAGGGCTCTGGTGAATCAAAGTGGCAAACACGAGTCAGCTGTATGCCCTTGTGGCAAGGAAGGACGACTGCATGCAGGCTGTATTAGCAAGTGTAGCCAGCAGGCTTACAGAAATTATTATTTCCCCCTATCTGGCATTTCTGACAACATTTCTAGAATATTGCGTCCAGTCTCTAACAAGACTGTAAGAGGAGTGCCACCGAAGGCTAGATTGAGTCTGATGTTTTAATACGATCTGCTTCACTGCATCAATTAATGATATTCGGCCGACAGACCCACATAAGGAAAGAAGGCTGCTCTATGGAACATTCAGAAAAGAGTGCGTTTGGTACTGATTGCTCAAGATAATATTAAGGAAAATCTTTTCAAGAATTTAGGAATTTTTGTTTTGATTTCTGCAACACTTGAATTTACTTCTTCAGTCTGTTTGTACTGAAAAGTATTCTATTCAGATGTTTGCGCAAAGCAAAAGTGAGCGGATGGCTATGGTTTGTCCAGTCACAGACCATAACCATCTGATCAAAAGAAATAACATGCTATTTATGTTATCACCCATATAGCCAGCCTCTCTGAACCACAAAGATTAACCATCCTATGGAACAGGTGTAATGAATTATTCCTGAGTTATTCCCAGGATTTAAACTGTGTACAAAAATGTGTGAAAAACAATTACATGTGGCAGGCAGGAAGGGAAAAGGTTGAAAATATTTGGCTCCTATACTAATTCTGAACACAAAAATGGCCTGAATTCTATTAATTAGATGTTCATGGTAATTCCTTCATGCAAATTGATTCATAACACTGTTGCCAATTCTTTTAGCCACAAACGGGTCATTCACATAACAGCACAGCTCTATTTATCTTGGCCACCCCACCAGGATCAGAAGCACAGGCAGTATAGCCAAAGCTGAATGAGGATTTACACATTTTTTTATTGAAAAACTTAATTTTTAAAATTTCCCTCACATCAGTAATAAGAAAGCAATTACTTTATTTTATGTGCTGCAATACCACTACTGTCAGCATTAAAAAATAATCTTGGCTTCAACTTCCAAATTATGAGATTGACATATAACGGGCTCAAGTTCCTCCTCCCTTGCCTCTTAACTTATAGCATATGCCCAAGTCCCATTTTCAACATTTTCTCCACATCTTGAGGATTACTGTTTTACTTAAAGGGGGATGGGGGGGGAGAGGTGAGATTGTCACATAACCACCAAGCACAAAGAAACAAACCCAAGAGGAAAAGGCACAGGGTCAACCCCCCACCTACTGAAGTCACTGGGCGTTTGCCACAAGGATTGCCCTCTAAGCAAGATCAGGAAGGTTGCCAATGTGACATTAAATACAGAAGCAGCCGTCATCAAGGATGATCCTCCATTACCTACCTAGTGCTTACATACATACTCAATCCTTCTGCTACCCACTGATCTACAGTAGCTGTTCAATGGCAGTGAGCATCAGTACATAATACTCCAGAAGAGGAAATAATTAATTTGCTGTGGCTCACTAAGAGTTTTGCCAAAACATTGGTCAATACTCTGTTACAGTCACTGCTGCGTAAAAAAAACAAATGGTCCTCAGAAAAAAACAAAAAAGCAAAACCACCTTCCATAAAACCCATAAATAACATACTCTAAAAATTACTTTTTCTGCTCCAGTTTGAAAATGTGATTAAAACCGTATTTTTGTGTACAAGTGAAGAGTGAATGCACATACATCAGTACAGGATTTGTTGCGCTGAATTCATGAGTTCTGCAACACTTCAGTACACTGCATGGTGTGGCAGAAACCAGAACACAGGCAAAAGAAAACTCACATTTTTCACAGGGCAGAGCATGTTCTCAGGCAGCTCATTCACACATCGGTTGTCTACACCCTAGCTTACCTCTCACAGCATATGCCTAAACCTTAGTTGTAATAAATAAAACTGAACTGAATTAAGACCATTCCTCGTGCATCCTGAAATGGATGGTGAACTTTCCTTGACAGTGGATAGGATTAAGCCTTCCTCTCACAACTGATCTAGAAAAGGCTGATACAAAATTATCAAAGCTAGTTCAAACCCCTTTTCTTGCATGAACATCCTGTGCAATCTTTAGAAATCACATCACCTCTCCTTTGGACTGTGTGAATAACAGCGTTTTTTCCATTACCTGAGCTCCATTACAACAGCAATTACATTATCATTTGCAAGATGCTCACATGCTACAGAGACATGGGCCAGAAGAGCAGTACATCTAGGGAGACAGCTGAAATGTTTACAAAGGAACATGCCCTCTCTTCCCACAAGAAATAAACAGCGGTTGTCACAGATAAATTAAGGAGTCATTCCAATTTCTGTTCATTTGCCACTGTTTTAACAGTAATAAAGAGATGCTGTGTGAGGCAAATGAGTTTGATATTTATTTGCTCTGATTTGGGGGAGAAGGGGGGGGGGGGGGGGGGGCGGGGAAAGAGTTACACAAACTGGTGATTGATATTAGGAAAAGGCATTGAAACAATTCCTGGTAGACATCAGGAGACTCTGCCCATCTGGCCCTGGCTCCTCCAGTGCATTCAATGCTGCCAGGAATCCAAAACCGTAATTACAGCTACCCAGTGCATGAAACACCCATGCTCCTTTACATTCTATTTTCTGTATTCACAAACTAAAGCTTGTCCTGCAGCTGGCTGTTTCCTCCAGAGCCCACAAAGCCCAAGCCATGTGCCATGTACGTGATGGAGCCCCCAGAGCCTTGGGGCACCAGTGCTGAGATGTCCCACTCTGGCACCTGTCTCCCTGCCCGGTGCCTGGCTGATCCCCGCACGCCTGCCACAGCCTCCCCCAAAAGTACAGGGGCAGCACAGGGCCGGCCCCCCACAGAGACCGTGCTCCTGAAAATCTAGCACTGTGCAAGGCAAGATGATGGCCTGTTATTTCAAGTGATCCAGCAACAAATCATTCGTTATTATGGGGCAGCCCAATGCCAACAGTGTACTGCAGGCACAGCGATCTCGTGCCAGATGGGCCTAGAGCAAACAAGGAGCATGAAAGCATTCTGACCAGACATCTGAGATGTAGCAATGATGGACCGCAGCTCTTCCACTTAGATTAACTGCCAGCAGCATTAATGAAATGCAAGTATGTGTGTAATTTATGGTACAAAACACAGCAAGTATTGAACTGACAAAGGGAAACATTTACTCGGTCATTAAGGGCTAGAAATACAACTGGGTGTGGAGGGTTGACCTTGGCTGGACACCAGGTGCCCACCAAGCCACTCTACCGCTCCCCTCCTCAGCAGGGCAGATGGGGAGAAAAATAAAATGGAAAAAAACCCTCATGGGTCAAGACAAAGTCAGTTTAATAAAGCAGTATCAAAGGACACGTATGGAAGCAAAGAAAAACAAAAGATGCTACTCTCTACTTCCCATCAGCAGGTGATGTTCAGCCACCTACCAGGAAGCAGGGCTTCAGTGCATGTAGTGGTTGCTCCAGAAGACAAACATAAAAAATGAATGCCCCACCTTCCTCCTCCTTTCTCTGAGCTTTTATTGCTGAGCATGATGGCATATCCCTCTGGTCACTTTGGGTCAGCTGTCCTGGCTGTGTCCCCTCACAGGTTCTTGCTCACCACCAGCCTACTAGTGAGGGGGGGTGGAGATTGGAGAGACAGCCCTGATGCTGTGCCAGCACTACTCAGCAGTAACCAGAACACGGCTGAATTACACCTTCTAGCCTCCAGTACAAGCACAGCACTCTGAGGGCTGCTGCGGGGAAAATTAACTCCACCCCAGCCAGCCCCAGTACACCGGGTTCTGTAACACAGAGTACCCAGCGCTGAAGCATGACTCCTGGGTGACACTTCAACTTGAAGAGCAATAATTTAAGTTACCTATCAGGTACCTGCAGACCATGCAACAGCCTGTCCTCCTCTTCTGCAACTCCTGGCTCTGCAGCTGGCCCCTTTGCTTTTCTGGTACAGCTTCCAAAACATTGGGAGGAATCAATCCCCTTCCCAAAGACAAAGCTCGCAGCTCAGGCCTAAACTCACCTGGAAATCTGCTCTGACTACACTCAGTAGAGTATCTGCTAAATGCCGTAATTACAGAAGGCAATCTTTTGTATTTCTCTGAGTTTATCTGTGCAAATACCCATTTTGTTAAGATGCATTCATTGTTGGAACCTATGCAACTACAGCAAGGGTCACAGAAGCAGTCTGATGCCTAAACATAGTCTTAGACGTTGCTGATAAGTAAGTGTATCTGCTGCTCCTCAAGCCTACATCCCTCTCCTGAAAAACGGTAGATGAGATGGAAAAGCCAGGAACTACATGAACATGAACTACAAGTGCTATTGCTAATAGCTCTGAGAAATGCTCCTGGGAGGAACAGCAATGGATGTTCGCAGTATCTCAAGCACACATAAGTGCTTTCTGTTGGTCAGATTCTATAGGGAAAATATGTTTTACAGGGGAAGTTTCTTCAAAAGAACACAGCAATTTGTGGATCAGGAAAAAGAAAATCCCAGCAAAAGTAAATTTCCTACCTCTGCCAGTAGAAAAACCTGGCTGTTGCATTACATTGCAACACTGTCTGCGGAGTTTGTGGTATTATATTCTGAAATTCTATTTTAAGTCTTTGCATTGCCACAGACGCCTCAGCTGGTATCAAGGCCCCACTCCACAGGATGTTCAAATACAAAGAGACATGAAGTTGGGTTGGGGAAAAAAAAATATAGAAGTTACGAGTAGGAGAACAAATATATTGGTGAAAGGACAAACTACAAGGACTACTGTAGAACTGCCTTGGTGCATCAAGATACTCATCTTCACATACTTCATTGGCATATAACTGTGTGATGTATGTTACAATATGATATCCTGTAACTCTAAGGTTAGAGAATTCCTGGCTTCAGCATCTCATCACATAAAATAACAATGCCCTAAAATAAAAATCTATTCCTGATGTTTGTAAGCGTGGCCGTAAGTGTGTGTTTATTTCCTTTACTTCAAACTTTGCAGAACAATTGCTGCAATTTTCTCTGTGAAGTAGTAGGAAACAAAGAATTAGTATCCAATGTTGGGAGATCAATTTTCACAGAACCCATCGCTTGATAATTTAAATGCTAAGTACTGCAGCCAATTAGTCTAGACTGAAGTATCTGATGGGGGCAAAATTTAGGCTAACAAATACAGCATAATATTATCTAAATAATATGGAGCAGACTTCCTACAAAGATAGATTTTGAATTTGCCCATTAAATGAAACAGGTGCAAAGAGTGTGTGGGAGAGGTGAAATCATCTCTCCCCTACATGGCAGTATAAAATAAAATTAGGATATAAAATTTGGGGGTGTCTCACGGGGCAGTTTTTAATTATATACTTAGCAGCATCTTTGCATATAATCATTACCTCAGCCTCCTCGTTTGCATGTATATATTCTTTTGTGCCATGATCAAAGAACAAAGGTTAAATCCTTCTGAAACTCTATTCAAGCAGTGAAAATTGAAAACAGCTATTTTGAGGCTTTGGGCTTTTTTGTATTTTTCAACTGTCTGTATAATCTGCTTAAAATTCTGGTTCCTTATGAAATCATGTATTTGTAGCGTGACACTCAGACAATTGCAGAACACAGGTGAACTAGCAGAGTTTTAAGGAAGACCCTTTCAACAGTACCTCCCATGAAAGAGGGAGAAAAAAAATGGGGTCTCCAGCTGGGACCCCGGCTGGCTGCCAGAGGACTTCCACCAGACCTTCACTCCTCCCATTCTACCCCCACACCCAGTTTTGGTTTGCAAGGAAAGGTTTGGTATGGAAAAAACAGAGTCCTTGCCTAGTCCTCTGTTGCCATACTCACGGCACACAGAGTCCCCTCTCTGTCCTGATAGCAGTGGACAAACACCCAGCCTTGGTGCCTGGGGTGGATGAGAACTGACGGCGGGGAACAGCTCTCCACGTGGCAGCGAGGAATGAGGAGACTGTGTCTGCCAGGGTGATGGGGCTGCCTTGAATCAGTGCCTCTCTGCTCCAGAAAATGTCTGTTTGTGAGTTTTTCTTCTTCCTCTGTTGCTACTAGCTGGCCTGTATGTACATCAAGCTGCATGTTATGGCCATTCAGTATTCCTGGCTACCTCTGTGGAAGTCCTCCGTGCACTCTTAGCATTCCTGTTTTGTGTTTGGGCTTAGGAACAATGGTGAAAACAACCCACATACTAAAAACGCCCTCCTTTTTTCTAAATAGAAGCTGGCAGGACCTGACCAAGGGTTTAAAACTCTGGAGTAAGACATGGGGAGATGAACTACTGAGTAAATGAAGCCCTGCCAAGTTACATGGTGCGGAAACAGCTCAGCAATTCCTCATATTGATAAAACCCACCCGGATGTATTTCTGTAACACATCCAGCTGATCCTTGTGACACATCACCAAAGACAAGAGAATATTGAGATCTAGGATGCCGGCACTCAAATACCACATTCACACAGGCCACAGCACCAGGAAGTATTTTGGGGTTTGTCTAGACACCAGATACCTAAATTAACCTGCCATATCAATCTCCCAAACTGACTCAAATGCCAACTGCTGGAGAAAACCTCTTCCTTCTTCTAAACGCAGGTTCCTGAAGTGATACCCACTGAAGGCTAGGGAAGATTTTGTTCCTGGGCTAGTAACCACTCTCCAGTAAAGGAATTTATTAACAGCTTAAACTGCGCTACTTTGCAGCCCTGCAGAAATTCTGTCACTGAAAAGTTACCAGGTCAACTCTTCCCTCCAACCTCCTGATAAACTGAAATCATGGAATGAAAATACTCCCTTTCTGTCCCAGACACGCAATCCTTAATATCTGTTATAAACACCCAGACAAACCCTAGTTGTCTTCAAAGAAAGAAAATGAGACTTAAACACCACATACTCACTTCTAAACCTATGGAAATATTGTAAGCAAGCTGTAAGGGTTGCCCTTACTGTGTGACAGCAAAAGTCCAGGTTGGCACTTCTGGAGACCAGTACTGTGTAGTTTAAAAATACACTCAGAAGGGATCAAAGGGATATTTTTTTTTTTAAGTTTAATGTTTTGCAACTCCTCGCTGAAGCTACTGTAAAGCTCTGTGTCCCCTCACAGTGGCTATTAGCATTATGCAAATTAGGCCAAATCCTTCACCATACTGTAAATGTTTTCAAAATCTTTACATTTTCTTTTTACCTCTGTTTATTACTACTCGATATCACTAATGTTCAAAGTAACACCTGATAATGACAGAGAAATTACAAGCATAATGAAATCTTTCAGGGAGGTTTTGCCAACAGTCCATTTTAGAAACTGTTCTTTCTCCTTCCCTCAGCTTGTAATTTTCACGTCCTGCTAGCTATAAAACGAAGATAGGCTTAATTCCCAAAGGTTTTCAATCTTTCCACTCACTAGAATTGGAAACTTCAAAAGAAAGAAGTTTTATCCTAAGTTACAGTTTTCTGAAGCCTAGGCTCACACTGATCAATGATATATGGTAGAGAGGGCAGGGGAACTGAGTTTGAGCCAGATCAGGAGTTAAAATAATGAACATTTAACATCAGGAGTATTTGACCATTTTGCTGACTTAAAAAAAAAAAATATATATATATATGAATACATAAATGCTGATTTATCTTTATACTGTCTTTTCAAACAGATTAATTTGCTAACCATTGCTTATATTCAGCTAGTTTTATAAAACAATCCACAAGAAAGATTTGTTCGCCTGCAAACACTGAGGATTTTTATGATCACGACTTTAAAGTAGATTTAGAGCCCTCAGCACCCCAAGTAGTACTGCAGTCATGCAACATGTTTTTAAACCGGAGAAGACACAGAAGCAACCCAACAGCACAGCACGTTTGGAACAGACCCCGGCAAAAGCAAGGGCAGCCGGACGCTCTCAGGGTGACCCCAGCAAACCACGCTTTGAGCTACATCAGGAGGAGCACAGCCAGGATCACAGGGCGATCCCACGGACTCACCCCACCTGGGCCACACTGTGACCATTTTCAGGCATCAATCAGTTCAAGAAGCACAAGGAAGAAGGGAAGAGGGCCCAGGAGATAACTGGGGCCTGAGGCACATCATCAGCAAATGGAGAGGGGAAGATGAAGCTGGGGTAGCAGCCTGCAACTATTCCAAAGGACCTTATCATGCACACACATATGGAGAGATGCACAGAAATTGTATTAGCCCTTTATAAGTTAGAGAAGGAAAATGAAGTTCTAAACCTGTCAGGAGGCCGCAAGGGCTACGAGGAATCCTTGCTTCATAAAATCATTGCATTAATAATTACGTGGCATTAATATTAATTCCATCCTAAGCACAGGAACAGTGTGCCAGTGGTGTGTGCTCCAGGACTGGAAAGCTGCAGCAGCTACTTCTGCTGCACCACAGGCCATTACAAAGAAGATGCCAAAGTTCAGCCTTTCTCAACAGACCCATGGCTTAGGTTTGCCATGAGACGTATCTGAAATTCCAGTTACCAAAGGAGCTATTGGGATTTTCACTGATAGTTAACTGTTTCCCATTATGCACACATAAAAAGCTGCATAATGGGTGAACTGACTGGAAAATACTGTAATACAAGAAAAAAAAATGTTTTTTGACTAGTAATATGCTCGAGAGCTCTTCACTGGACATGTGTTGTATCCTTTTACAATGGAAGTCTTCTGGCTAGATTAATTCAGTTCAGGTTTAGCCTGCATCAGATTTGCTGGGGATAAAGTGAGGATGATTCAGGAGTGACACTGTGAGATACATCGTTCAGCTTCAGCCTCTTCCACAATCTTCCATTAGAATAGTTGGCGAGCAGGAAGAAGCAGCAGAGAAGGAAGCCCAGCAGGGTGTAAACACCAGGTAAAGGCTCTCCATCTACAATGCCCAACATTAATAGCTTCTTGGAAAGAAAGAAGAATTTGAACATCCTCCTCTTTCTGTCATGCTCTGCCAAAGGACTATTTTGGATGGGGATGTTGGAGCACTTCTTTTTACTCCACCAACTCTGTCCTCCTTTCAAAAAAATGTTTCTACCATATGGTAGGAGTAGTCACTTTAAAAATCCCAGAAAAAGACATCTGGATATTCAGTCAACTGCTGTTTCCAGAAATGATGGCATCCTCAGTCATATAGGAAAAAGGTAGGAAAAAGTAGGGCTTCACCTGCAAGTCCAAAGCCGCCCTGGCATCCTGGCCTCTTCAAGAGTGGCTGAAACTAGGTTAAAACCTTTAATTACAAAATGGCAATTCACTGAATATATGGACTATGAGGTTAAAGAACACATCGTTGCTGTATCTGCCCCTTCCCATTGCAAACCAAAGGTCTGATTTTTACAGTTATTGTGTCCACACACAGACAGAACCCTCCACCTGAAAGGGGACTGCAGATGCTTAGTGACATCTGAAAAACTAAACTATTTATCAAAGGAACAGCATCTAAAACAATAAGAAAAAAGTTATCCAAAGGGCAGCACGCCATGCTGTTCTACACTACTGCAATACTACTGTCACCATGAATCCTTTTCCCCTCTTTCTTCCCCTTAACCATTATCAGTATGCCTTTCCCTTGATGATGGCAAAGGCATGCAGGCATGCATCTCCTGTCTTCCAACACCATGTCAATAGTTCAGGTTTCTTATGCAGCACCTGTCTGAGTTCACTGCATTGCTCCTGCTTCCTCCTACGGTCAGAGGAAGAGCAGCTCAACTACAGTGCACCACAGCACACAAATTTGATACAACTGACAAATTTACTTTACATGGAATAACCAAGCCCTGACACATCCCCCCCAAAAATGGAGAGAATAAAGCCAAAGCAGCTGACATTCTAAGAAAGCAGAAGTTTACAAAATACATTCTCACTTAGATACAATTTAAACCCCTTCATAAAACAAACAAACCAATCCCTTCATAAAACAAACAAAACAACCCTTTCATAAAACAAACAAACCAACCCCTTTATAAAACAAACAAACCAACCCCTTCATAAAACAAACAAAAACTTTCAAAGCGATACAATGCACTATAATTCAAGCCTAATGCTGCAAACACTGAAAGATCAGCAATGAAATGGATGCCTCATGTGGCTGTTTCCCTATCCTGTGCATAGAAAGTGACTTAGAAAAATATGCTCAAAACTTGCACTTTTTCCTCCTTACAGTGGCAAAATTTTATTCTGATGATCTTTCATCATTTCAGAAAAAAGCAAGTGTCAAAAAACGCATAGGAAAAGAAAACTAATTTGAGCTTGTACCTATGTAGAAAAGAGATCTCTTAAATAATTAAAGGTATTTTGAAAGGCAGCTTTTCTTATCATTATCCAAAAATCAGATTATATTGCAGCTGAGATTAATATTTTTAGTATCTGAATGGAACCGAACGTCTATTAAAACTGTGCGATGGCCTAAGGCTTTATAAATAACTACGTTCCCTCTTTGCCAGTTGCAGCGATGACTACCAATGCAGCATGCTAAGTTATTCCATCCCCAGTCACACGCTCGCGGGAGCACTGCAAAGTGAAGATCAAGGTTAAATAGTTAGCAGGAATTTCTAAGTGGGAAGATGGCCATGTGACCTTGCAGCTCTGTCAGGCTCTAATTGAGGAAAATACAGTATATAAGTCATTGGATGTTACCGATGTTCTTCATGGGAGAATTGTTTAAATTAGATACAAAGCATTTCACATGTAAGAGGCCAGCTAGAAAAGCCAAGAGTTCACATCAAAAGGTGTGCTGTTTCTAACCGCCCGCCCCTTAAAGGTCAGAGGACACTGTACCCCAAATCCCTTGCTTGTCTCCATCTGCTATGGAAATCTTTCCTGCATTGAAACCCGAATTCAGGCAGCTTTTAAAAAGACTCGATACAAGTATTTTCATGAGAAGGTGTGCAGCTGCTTTGCAGTCTTTCCCTAAAAATACAGCACCGTTCTCACAAATGGTTTCCTGATGTGAGCCGATTAATACTGCCACTAACGGTACCGTCCCAAACTTCGCCTGGCATTTCCTCCCACGGAGAGTCACACTGAAAATGCATTTCCATAATCCAGGCACGAAGGTGACTTCTGCCAAGCAAAGGAAGCGAGACCGGAGCCTGATGGGGTGCCAGTTCCCCTTGGCTCCATTCAGGGGCAAGAAAAGCAACTCGGCGAGGCCGCGTCTTACAGAGAGCTGAAGGGAAGTGGCCAGGACACTTCATATTGGGATTTTTCCCAGGTTTAACTCCATATATTCAGCTGCAGCTTCCCACAAGTCAAGGTAAAGCCCAGACTGCCTGGCGTGGCTGCAAACCTGGTAGGAGGCACAGGTTTGTGTTCTGTCCGGGGGTTTTCCTCCAGGCTGACTCCATCTGTCCTTCCCGCCCCACCCCCCCCCATCTCCCACCTTATCCAAACAGTCCCACTACCTGCTCTGAGCAGCCTGTGTACTCCCTCCCAGAAAGGTACCTCTTCAGAGGTTTAAAAAATTGGCAAACATTGGGCTATACTTTCACAGGAAAAGAGGCGAGGGGAGGGGGGGAGGTAAAACACTGTTATGGGTTACCGATATGTCAAAAAAAGCATGGTTTTAATGGGGGAAAAAAAAATTTAAAAAAATCTTTCTTGCTCTTTATTTCAGAAGTAGTTCGAACAGTTTTGGAAGCAGTTTTCACACGGGAAGTTGTTACTGATGGAAATTTTGGGGTAGCCAAAATTAAAGGAAGCTCTATTACAGCTTCCAATGGTACTTCCATTAGTTTTATTACCCCTATCTCTACCTTAATGCCCTTAAAAATTACTAAAAACATTAAAATGCCTCTAATTTTCCATCTGTGTCTAAGGAAGCACAGAACATTACCCAAAAACAATTTCTTTAACCAAAATGACACTTCGGACATCTCATTATAATTTGACAACCACTTAGTTTGTCTTCAAATCAACACCCTCTACATTTCTAACTACACATAACACAACACAGCTGGGGATGACCCATGTTTACATTTTCCAAGCCTAATTTACTCTGCTTTCTGGACTGCTAGAAATAAGAGCTTCTAAGGACCTAAAAAAAGAAGTTATTATTCCTTTCTAAATGATTATCAGATCAAGACAAGCCTCAGATCACTCCAGCGTTAATAACTGCTGCCAGAGTTGTTTCCACCTATTAGCAGTTGTGAACAGATTGGTTTTACTTAACTGGCAGCCTCACTCAGCTTCACTGAACAGCATCTCCCTGGAAAAGAAACGTCGAGTTTGCAAACCTTCATGTGAAGAACATTAACACGATGACTGCAGTAATACGCATTTCAAAAATGAAAAGTAAACTGCGCACAGAACTTCAGGATACATCTTTGGTCTCCTGCTTTTTTAGCAATTCCTGTCATCTAGCCATGTATTCGAATTGGCAAGAACAATACAACCAACATCCTGAGACAGCAGAATTTTGCATTAAATATCTAAATAAAATTAGAATGTTGAAAAATAACTTGAGTCGGGTTTTTTTCCCTAAGTATAGCTCCAACTCCAACTCATTTTCTAAGCAGATCAAGAGTAATTTAACACTAGAGAACGTAATAAGACATGGAGGAAAACACCTTTTCAAAAAGAAAAAGAAATCAAATCATCCCAGACCTCTCTCTTACCTGCTCAGGTATTTATTTAATAACTAGAGCAGAGCAAAGGGTTAAGGAGTCAGGAGCGCCAAGCTACACTTGTGATTTTGCTCATTGCTCTCACTGTGACAGAAAGCGACTGGAAAACCTATGGCAATTTCTTTTACCCCCTAATTAATTCCAAAATTAGATTAAATTGAAATTAAAGGAGGAGAAAGATTAAATGAGCTATAGTAGAGGTATCCCTGCCCTTTACACATCCTGCGGCCTGGGATGCCTTGCAAGCAGAAGTCTGCCCAGGCTTTGCACAGCAATACGGATGCCTGGCACCAGGCTGGAGACTGATGCTCTAGTTAGGTACCCGGGGTGGGGGGTGGGCATGGAGCCTCTCCCTCTGCCTGGGGATGCCCGGTAGTCAGAGAGGAGACAGAGGTACCCATCATGGCACAGCTGTGCACAGGTTTCTCTCAGTAGCCTGAGCAATTGCTGTTTTCCCCTTCTATTTTTAATCGTTTTTATTTTTGGCTTCTGTTATAAACAGTGTTTTTAGCCTCACGAACAAAGCCTGGCATGAAGAAAAGGGAAAGGTCTGGCAGAGCAGGATGCTTCTGGGGTAAAGGCATTTGATAGCTGGACCACCGTGTGTCTGCTATTAGTACACACTATCATTTATATTAAAAGAGGAAATACATCCAAGCCAGTAACACAGCAATTAGTGGCTACAAGGAGCACTGTGCCCAGGCAGATGGAGACACCTGTCCTGCTTCATGCAGCATCTGCGGCTGGGCTCAGAAGCTTGCTCAGAAGGAAAATAGCCTTAGTTCCCTCCTCTTGCTCCACGTACGCCATTTCTTTACAGAAACAGTGTCTGCAGATGAACATTGGCTGCCAAAAATGTGATAAATTCACACAGACAGGCTCTTATAATTACCAGAGCAATCCATATACAAAGGAGGAACATGAACTGTGTTCCATGAAAAAAACAGCCCCAACAACATACATGAAAAACAAGACAAAGGAAACTGTTGTTGAAACAAGACTTGCCAGCTCCCAAAACATTTGATTTTTTCTCTTCCCTTAGGCTTCAGGAGTGTAAATGAATACCATTTTCTGTAAAAGTGAAATCATTCTGTCATTCTGGGAGAGAAAATAAAAAATAAATAAACTACCCTCTCCTCCAACCCCCTCCCACCCAAAGCAGCACACATGAAAAAAAAAAGGGAATCGCCCATCTGAAAATACCTGCATTCAGAAAAAAAAAGTACTGCACAACTACTAGAGGCATGTAGTTGTCCTACTGCACAGCATCTATGCACCAGCAGTAAAAATTAATAACCGAAAAGTTACAACCTGCTGCCTCAGAGTCACTGTACAGAACTTGTTGTTGCAGGCGCGGAGCAGCAGGGCAGCAGGGCAGCCTGACAGGCCACGTTCCAACTCCAGCTACCATGGAGGAGTTATCTTTAAATGAACAACACCGGAGCATTTTTATCATGTTCCTTAACCCTCTCTCTTTTGAGGATTGTGCACTTTGGAGCCGGCAGTGCCCCCTGCCCTGCCCCAGCATCCTGTGGCAAACTGTGGTCCCAAACACGAAGGCAGCAGCATCCCATTCCCACGCTGCCGGACACACTCTCCCATCATCTTGGCAACAGTCATCATATCACACGCTTATTGTTTGCCGTTATCTCTCCATTGAAAGCTGATCTGAGTAAAATTGCTTTTTTACCTCTTGGTTCCTTCCAGTGTAAATCACCAACAGTAACTTGTTCTCTTGTGACCTTATCCAACTTTATTTTTTATAAACAATTCCTTCTTTTTAAAATTATACCTTGAAGTAACTCAGAATCTAATAGCTGCCATTTAGCACCTCTGTGAACAGCAGAAAATAATTATATTGCCATTTCTCTCTCATGAAGTTTTCCGTTTCATTTCAGACTTGTAGTTAGGATTTTCACGAGAATCCCCCTCCACTCCATAGATACGTGTACAGGTTTTACAGGCGTTTTTGTTATGAATAATGTACCTAACATACCACTTCAAAATGATGCCAGTATGCCAAAAATGCAGTGCTATGGAACTTGGAAACTATTCCATAATGCATTCATGAAAGAAACTGGATCACAAAAAATGTTATTGCTATTACCTGTGAAAGTCATTACTTCGAGGCCTAATGACTGCATTAAAGCAGCATCACACGCTAACGGAAAACCTTTCAAATACATTGGCTGCTAATAACAAGTCAGCCTATGCCAGCACATACCACATAGTAACTACAATGATTTCCTTTTCTCGACAGAAATCTCTCCACAGAAATTTGCCCTACACTAATGCCTAAAACTGATTTTTATTGGTACAAATCAGACATAAACGAAATGAGCTTATCTTTTCAGAAAAAAAAACATTTTAAGACAAATCCAGTGGTTTCAAGATGCATTAGAAAAGAGCTAGTTCTGCAGATGCAATTCCTTTTACTCTGCTGAGTTTCAGAGGAATGCTTTGCTGACATTTCTAACTTTCCTGCTTGTTCTTCGACTTGCTTCAAAAAAGTCAGTCAATCACAAAAATCACTCTGTTTGGAACCTGTAATCTTGTGATGCCCAAGACACAGGCAGGTTTGCATGCTCCCAATTAAAAGACTGCCGCATTAATTTGCCAGCTCTACAAAATCTGGAAATCTTCTGACTGACACATATCGCACAATAACAGAAATTCTCTTTAAACTGATTACATCATATATTGCTCAGGCTCTGTAACTTGCCCTCAAAATGACAAATTTCATGACTTGGTAGGAATTATTTCTATCACATTTGTAGATAAAACAAAAGTAGTGCCGTTTTCTCAGAGCATAAATTGGTTAATAGCACTAAATAGGATGTTTGGGTACATTCACACAAGAGCATCAAAGGTTGACTTCACTTTTTTAATATTGGAAGGGCATGTTTATTAAGTTGCTTTGTTAAAATATTTTGGCACATATCTGGCAGAAAATTGAGATGAAATGCATAACATTGATATAACGACATTTTCTGTGAAACATAAAATAATCTGGCACACTCTTCTCTCCACCATACGACAAGAAATTCAACTAAAATATCTCTACTAGATATATAATGCTCTCTGAATTAAACATAAGTTTAATTCAGTTTGAAATCTTTTTCCTTTTCTGGTTTAAAAAAAAAAAAGAAACTAAACCAAGAAATCCAATTTATGTTGCCAGCTTTATAATGTTGTTTGGATCTATTACCAATTTCTCTTCCTAGACCAACAGTCACATATTTTAAATCTTTAGGAAAAACAGCAAAGGAATAGTGCAAGAAATCCACAACTGCAGAAAGCTAAGAAAGTATCCTCCAAGGCAGGAAACTGAACTTCCAGGGCTTGTCTGGTTCTGACGGTTTTCAGCTCTGCAGAGCTTCCCATTTTTCTGTTCTCTCATTTAGCCTTTGGAAGCTGGTGTGGGAGGTGTTATCTATTTGAAGGAGATTTCATTTTCTCCAGATTGTAGCCAAAAAAAGAGGGTGAGATGGAAAAAAAGAAAAATCTCATGTAAATAGCCTCAGAAGATATGATTTACGAAAGAAGAGACCTGCCCGCCCCAAATTAAACCACACCATGTTTATTCTGAAACAGAATTAAAATGAATAGCATCACCGACTGCATCTGCTAAGAAGTTAGCCAGCTTCCGTATAGAGTAAGTTTCTGCTACGGAAGATTCCTTGCCTGCATCTTGTCCATGGGGTCTGTGTGACAAAACCACACACTGACTGGTTTCTCATTTCAGACAACTGAAGAAGTCAAAGACAGAAACATACTAAAATGGGTTCACCACAAGAAAAGGATTACACAACCTTAAATATAATTTATACACTCCATGAAGAAGGAGAAAAAGAGGAATGAAGGCATTCAACAAATAACTCTCATATATATATATATATATATATGGGGGGGGGGGGGGGGGGGGGAAGCTCACCACTTCAAAACCCAGTAATAAACAATTTACTCCCATTATATTATATTGTCAGGACTGCCAAGCAAGTCCACAGAAATTAATAAAACTATGTAACTGTTTAGACTGAAATGAAACACAGCAATACGTAAAATACTTCACAGATGGGATCCAAGACTATTAAGTCTGCTCTTGATTCTAAAGTCTGTTCTCAGACACTCTGACCAGGTGTCTAAAATCAAACAGAACAGGCTTTTTATTTAACTCATTCTTAAAATCTGATACTATAAAGCCCAAGTAAAGCAAAAGGAATACAAACCTACTCCCAAGTTGCTGGGTAGAGAGGGAGGGCAGAGCTTGTCTCTATCTTTACATGATTCCTGAGTAATTGAAAAACAGCCCTTAACAGTTTTTTTGTTTTCAGAGCTGTATATGACAACTTCAGTGTTGGAGAAAAATCGACGCATCTTTGTCTACACAGCAATGAAACTTCAACAGTGTCCCGTACCTACCCTACGTCTGTGCGATAATAAAGTAAACCCAAATTTTTTTTAAAAGTGCATCTTTGACAGAAAAGGAAGAATTATTTTAAAATTAACATTTGAAATTTCAGTTGAAAAAATATGGTCAGCAAGAAGGACAAAGTGCATTTCTTCCCAGACAACAGAGAACCAACCAAACTACTGAACGTCTGCTTCACAGGCAGCAGAACAGTAACTGCGTGTCCCAGCGATGAATGACCAATGCAAACTTTTCCGTCATGTCACTTAGCAATAGCTTATTCAATCTCCTCTTTGAATAAAGAATGCTTGTCAGCAATCAAGGGGTTAAATTCCTCTTCTCATCTTCCTCCTCTCCTCGACTTCCCACACAAGACTGAACCTACTTCATAAAATGAGAGCTGTCCTCCTACGTAAGATTTATATTAATAAAATCACTCTTTGAGGATTGCAGGCTCCATCTATCCCGGCACATTAAGCAGTGCCAGGGAATGTTCCCTGGAGAAGGAACCTGATCGTCTACACTCTCACAGTGGGAGATGGTCCCTGACAGTGCCTGGCCCCAACCCAAGCAGTGCTCTTCCAAGCCAACGTCTGGCCCAGCTCCGAAATGAGCTCTGCCCATCCATGAGTTGGGATGTGACCAACCTGTTCTGGAGCGTAACGGATTCAGTGGTACTGGCCGGGGCTCCTCTGTGCCAGCTGGCCCCACTGCCAGAGCAGCCGCAGCGTTTTCGTGCACCGACAAATCCCAACAGCAGGTCACCAGCATCACACCGGGCACACCAGCCTTGGATCTCCAACTGTTTTACATTTCATTGTCTTTAACAGTCTAATGTACAGCCACTGAAGAGCAGAACCAGCTCCAATGGTATGTGGTCCACACAAGTTAGCTTCTGCCCCAGCTGTGGGCCCAAATCCCCGTCAGTGTTTCCAGCAGACAACACACCGTAACACTGGGAAGTGATCTCCTGTGGTCCAGGGAAAAGTATCTGTAACCAACTTGGTAGCATTAAAAACCCAGTGAGTTTAACGCTGGGAAACATGTTCTATTTCTGTTAGTATACAAGTCTGAGTGATATAAAAGTAAACCATTATTTAAAAGGGACTTTATGGTTGCAGAACACAGGCTGTAAGTACAGTTCCCTTCTACAGCTGCACTGAGGTTTCAGCACAGGCACTCCAAAATGCCTAGAATATAACTCTTTAAATGACAAATTAAGCTCCTTTCTCTACCTTCTTGCAGCCCAAAAATATTTTGCTGTACATAGGAAAGGTCAGACGTGCCTTTAAACGTGCCAATGGATTTTATGTTATTGTTTCAGTTAAATACACGGGTTAAGAGAGTAAGCGGTCCAAGGGCATTACTCCCCTCCCCAGCCAATGCTCCACGTTGTGGAGCTCCCAGGACTCAGACCCGTATCACTCCTAGGTCCCTCATCCATCTCCTGCGGTCAGAGGTGTCTACAAAAGCTAATTCCCATGAAGCTTCCAGCAAGTCTGGTTTCAGCACTAACTCTGCCAGCATTTCGCTTAGCACCTGAAGTGAGGTATGGGGGGGAAGCCACATACACAGGGTCCTCTAATACAGTAGAGGATGGTGCATAGTACACATTCCATCTGTGTTTCCCTCCCTTTGGACCCCACGAGCTGAGCACCAGTGCTACTACAGACAGTCAGGAAAAGACCAGCATTTCAGCTGACTAGCTCAAGTATTGCTGGTGGTTTAACTTTGCAAACTCAGGCCACAGGACAAGCACCGGCATATTCTGGGCTATGACAGATGAGATGCAAAAGTTGAAGGTGTTACCACCAAGTCTTACCATTGTTTCCCAAAGCCTTCGTTTAGCCCTTCTGCTGGGGGTGGCGAAAACGCGGTGTGCACCCAAATGCACCAGCATCTCAAACTGTCCCTGTGAATTTTACCGGAGCTCGGCTGCCACCAGCCTTTCTTAGCTCTGCAGAGCATCCGACACTGGCCTCCCACCTCCTGGGCTGCAGTGCTGGCAGTGCCTGGTCGGGCTGGTTTCAAGAAGAGCTGGGTATCTCCTACCCAAACCCACCCTCTGTGATCAGCCAGTGATGAAGATGCAGCTCTCAAGATAGAGAGGGCAGTTAATTACCAAAACCTATCACACCCAGCATGTATTCACAAACACCTTTTCTTTAACACCACACCGTGTAAAAGGCAGCACGATATTATATACTTTTGGATCAGAATGCTCAATCAATACAAGTAGAATACAAGAACATTAAGTAAAAGCAAAGATAATCTGAAAAACATGATCTAAAAATCACACTCAGAGTGAAATGGAGTTTTCATCTTCCAGATGACCGGTATAACACGAAGCGACTTAACTCATCTGACAAGATGGATTACAGCTGGCCCCTTATCTCTTGGCCTGCTTAGTAACATGAAAGGAAAAGAAAAACAATGCATTAATTGATGGTGGAGAACGGTTTTCTTCCTAATGGTTTCCAGCCAGAATTTTTGAGCTCGAGCCATTTCCCAAATAATGGCTAGCATTTGTGTACACATTACTTTCTTTCATGTGACAAGGAAATGTAATTTTCCTTTGAAAACATACTCATTAAGGAAGCAAACCCCTTCCCCCCACAGAAGCCTTTGCACCCCATTCATAAGTGTGACACAGTATAATCACTTTAAAAGTCTGGAGGAACCGCAGATCCTTTGAAAACTCCCACAGCAGAGACACAGCCTCGCGCCTGCTCTCCAATGCCCTCTATTAGATCAGGTCTACCCAGTATTTTAAGGTTATTTGCAATGCAACAACCATCAGAGATCTCAATTAGGTTGAGAGTTATTCTAGGAAAGCACACACACACAAAAAAAAAATCAAAGAAACTAATGATTATCACAAATAATTGAAAGAAGCAGGCATCATTAATACAGTCATAATATTACATAGGTTGATTATACGTTCAGAAGTCACTTGGAAGTATTTATTTTCTCTGATAGAAGCTTTTCAGTTTCACAGAGCTCTTTCAAGAAAAGGAAATGCACAAAGGGAGTTGCAAATGACTGTGCAGTACTTTTTACCAGCCTCTGTGCTTGGGGAGATGTGAACTGCAGGGATGATGGTGGATTAGACTCAGTATGGGGGGTAAGCAGCAATGCACCCTGGCTGAGGCACCCGGAATTCTCCCGTCTACTGCTAACATGTAGATCCTCAGGAGACAAACTCAACTGCAAAAGGGCTCAGTGCAAGTCTCCAGCCACTGCATGCTATGCCTATTAGAAACAGAAAACAAATACCTAGCAAAAAGATAAAACCAAGATAGTGTGTCCTGTAAGTTTGTGCCACACTGTCTGTGATGCCTTGGGTTACATGTATCTGCTTGAGCCTCATTTTTCTCGCCCTCTGTTGAGATATGGCTCAAAGCACAGAGGTCCAGCAGGGAGCACGGTATCTATCTGACACAGGGGCCTGAGCTGCTGCCAGAACAGAAACCATTTAGCACAAGACTAGAAGAAATTACAGGGGTTTTTTTCTGTTACAGCAGAAACTGCCCAGTCTCCCTGCTTGGGCTGCACCCCAGGAGAGGCTTAGTTAAAACAAACAACTACAGCGGAGTTCCCTGCCTGACATAAAGCTGGAGTTCAGTTTTACGAGTGAACAGACTGATATGTTATGAATGCGCAGGCATACATACGTCATTTTAAACACACGCTGAAAACAGGGAGCTGAAAGATGCTCCATCATGGAAACACTCCCAGCACTGCTGCTGTGACAAGCACTGCCTACCTGACCGGGCACAACAAGACGCTGAATGCCCATCATTTAAAGCGAAGACAAGCCTGATGCTATATACATCAAGCCCTGTTTATAACCCTGGTACCGAGATGCACACTAGCTACGCGTGGCAAGGTACACTTCCCTACTCCCTTTCTTGTGATGTATCGATGGAAAGCTGGTGCTGCAGATTGCAGCGATCATCCACAACTATCACCTAAGGCCGGAGGCAACCCATGAGAAGAAGCAGCCAAGCAGACACACACTCTTCCATCATGTATGATCAAAAACTGGGGATCCCAAAAAATCCAGTTGTTTGCTGCGGTGGATCCCAGGATCCCACAAGACACTTAAGTTGGGAAGGCCTCGGAGAGTGCCATATTTTCCGGGTGATGGCAAGGTATCTAAAAAATGCACTTACTCCTGTCAGCAAGTCTCTGAAATATTTAGAAGTTCATTTTCAAGAGTAATAAATATATTTCATAACCATCCCAAAGGAGTGTTTTCTCTTCACTGAAGCTACCCTACTTGGCAAGAAAGCAGTGTGACATTTTTTCCCCAAAGGCTTTGGAATGATAAATGATAGCTAAAATGAAATTTCTATTAGACTTAAAGCCTCTGCAGTGCAGGCTTTAGGAAGCAAGGTTTGGATTAAAAAGTCCAAAATTTAAAAATCCTGAAATGTAAAATGTTTGATTATTTGAAACAAAGCCATGACTGATTAACAAAGAATAAACTATTTTAAAGCAAACTCCCAGACGACTCTTTGGTATGAAAGAACAGAGGGATAAGAAACATCCTCTTACTGTCTTTCACACATTAAACGTCCCTATGAAGATGCACCATAAAATAAACAAAGATAATCTTATTAAAATGTTAAGATATTTCATAGATATCGATTTATACGCAGATACTGATACCAAGTTCAAATGTCTTTCAGTCCACGCTAGAAACATGCTTGTTCTTGAATGAGTTCCCTTGAGGTACACACAGAAAGTAAAATTATCAGTTTGAGGGGTTTGCCATTTTGAGAATCAAGTTGACCCACAAAATCGTAAGTTTAGGTAACCAAATTATAAAGGTTTGGGGTTTTTTTGATTCAATTACTTCTCTTGTGGTTTTGAACTGTTAGCTATATACTTCAGTCATGTTTTTATTAAAAGTTTTAATGTAAAACTATTTTGGTTTGGTTTTAATGGAAACAGATGTAATTTCATGATTTACCAGGCTGGCTACATGCTGAGAAAAATGTTCCAAAGCGTCACAATTAACTTCTTGACAGCTTGGTGTGGAATTTAACTATATTGAAAAACTGCATTGACCCATGACAACCTTATTGAAACGGCACTACCTAAGTCTCCCAAGTTCCTGTGAAAAAAGTCTGACCTACATGTGCTCTGAGCCGCATTACGGTCACTCAGACTAAATTTAGTTCTGGATCCAGAGTCTCACATTTTCTTAGAGTGAAGCCCTGGCTGCAAACTGGATGCTGGTCAGTCATTCCAAAGGGTGACAGCAGCTTGTGATAGCGCCCAGTGATTTACCTCCAGGTCTGAAGCTGAGGATCAGGACTACAGAGCAACATGGGAATTCATCTTTTCAAAACCCTCCAAGTAATATAACAGGATAGACAATGGTTGATTACACTGGGAAAATGTACCTTTAAAAACATTTCAGCAAACGTCTCAATATATAGTCATTTTTAAGCGTACACAACAAATCTGTGAGTGGCAAAATCTTCCTTCAGCTTTGACTACCGTAGCCACCAATATCCTGAGCTGCAAATGGGGAATCAAACAATTAGCAAAAGAAAATTACTTTTTAAAAAATCCACTAAGCTAAACAGAGCCTTACACCATTACATATAGAAAAACAAGTACTAACACATTCTTTTGTTCCCATTTGAGTAATGCTAGAATAAAAAGTCAGTGCCTCTACTATCCATTTGGATTCATTTCATGGGTATCCCTTCCACTCCCATTCCTAGCAAAACACAGCAGCTATGAAAATAACTCAAATGTTTTCTGTTTTCTAACCTGTAAACATCTGTTAAACCAAGAGACATTTTCACAGGTGATTGAATGGCCCAGGGGAGCAGTTAATCAGAGCATTTCACAACTTGGTCACTGGTTCCAATCCAGACCCAAACTGACAGTGCATGTTTAAAACAAAACTAACAAAAAAAAGAAAAAAAAAAAAAAGGCGACCCAAAAAGCCCAAAGTTTCCAGCAGCTGTTCAGGAGTATTTATTATCCACCCTGGTAACAAGCAACTATTTGTACAATCTCCCTGTACAAAATGTGGCATTAAAATAAAACCTCAGCCAAAATTACTAACATTTCAGTCCCGACAAGATTATTCACATGTTTAAAGTCTCCTGTCTTGGAGAATGAAGACCAAGACGTGTTTCTTTCCAAATGGCCACAATTTCATACCAGAAGCTGCTGAACTTCAGCAGCATTCAGGCTGTGGCTCTGGGCTGCACCCTTCTATTAGTTATAATCTGTATTTTCACATGATACACATCATGAGGGTCTAATGCGCACAGCCAACAACGGATTGCGTTCATCTACAGTCAGACTTACGTGCCGAGTCCTACGGTCTCTGGTCAGTGGAAAGTCCTCCTAAAACTTAATGCCGAATGTAAGGCTGCTACTCACCTGGCTCTCCAGGGGCTCCACTCAGCTGCTGCCTGTCCCGGTCCCTGGCTCCCGTCCCCTGTGCCTGCCTTCACCAGTACAGTAGTGATAATGGTTCCCAGCAGTTCCACCAGAGCCCAATTATGAATGCACGTTCCTAAGTGCTGCATCATCTTGTACAAAGCACGGAACAGGAAACACACCTTAGTCACTGTCTGGTATTTCTGAGTGGTGAAGAGCACCTGAACTCACCCAGGTAAGCAGCAGGAGAGCTCATGAATTTCTGTCAGTGCTGTGCTTATAAGAAAAGGCAGGAGTCTTATTCTAGGGCAGCATTCCCATTACCTTCAGAAGTAGGTGGAGGTACCACGTATAGAAAACACCTGATACTTGACAATGAATTACTGCGGTAACTGCATGGCATATGCAAGTCAAGCAACTTCAGAAATTGTGCCTGAGCACTGGTATCCCGCAGAACCACCGCGCACCATACCTGGGGACACGACCGGCAGCAGCACTCACATGCACAGCCCCAGCACCCCTCAGCAGCTATTTATTTGTTTGCTTGGATGGTTGGTTTTCCAGAAGCTCAGAATGACTAGCTCAGCAGTCCCTGTTTGCAAGTCAGTGTTATAACAGGGCTTGGAAGCATGAACTGCCCATTTAGGTCAATTTTATTTTTTTTTTACCTGGGACTTCAAGTAACGTTTACATGCCCTAAATATGAATTCCTTAGTATACTTTAGCACAATTAGGTGACCAAGCAAAGCTACAGCCATATATTTCAGCTAACCAGCCATTAACTGCTGGGAGCAGCAGCATTAGCAGCTGGGAATTTATTTTAAGGAAGAATGCTAACACCTTTCTCGTGACGCAAACAATCCCATTGGAGAGTATATATGAAAGCAGAGATAAATTAATATTAAATGAGAAATCACAATGAAACAAAAAAATATGTGACATAAATAAGCAAAAATTTTAACCAGAAGATAAACTTATTGAATGTGAGAGAGAAGAAAGAAAGAAAAAGGGAAGCAGAAAGATTATCTAGAATTCTTTAAAAAAGACCAGAGGCATTTTGAATTGTTACATTTTAATGAAGTTAGAAATAACTGGATGAAATTCTATGACTTGTGTGATACAAGAGAGCAGGCTAGAGGATCTAAAGTTGCTTTCCAGCTTTAAAATCTAAAAGCCTATGAACAGAAAAGGAAAGAAACTGGAGAGGTAGAAATGGAGAGGGGCTATACAAAACTTGTTATTTCAGGCAGAGAAAACATACTGCCAAAAATAGTAAGAAAACATGTCTAACATATGCATATACATGCTCTGTACTCCACTACCCACACCAGTACTTATGTACTTGATGTATAATTTGGCAGGGAAAAAAACAACACAAAAAAGGATACACTGGATCCCAAGGGAATGGCTTCACAGGTGCCAACAAGCTTACACCATGTGGAACAGGAGAATCCTCAGCTGAGGTGGGTCTTCAGCCCTGCAGACAGCAAACAGCGAGGGCACAGCCCACCAGCCCCTTGGACTGACGGAGGTACCTTCCTCAGCAGCCTCAGCCTCGCTCCACCCCGCACAGGGTGTGCAAGAGCTGGGCAACGCCAAGACCAAGAAGCCATCCCCAAGTTGGGCCCGAGACCAAGTTGTTCCAGCTACTCACAGCTGCTGGATACGCCCTTGGCATCCAGGGACAGCTGGCACGGGCTGGGCTGCCAGCGTTTCTCAGTAAACAAAGAAAAATATAAGGGGGAAGATAAATACCCAAGATTTCTAATAAAATCATGGCCAGCTTCACTGCTCACAGCAGCAACTGGCTCTGTCGTGTCACATCAACCAGAGAGGAGCACCAGGCGCTCCTCTGCAGAGTTCGGACATGAAAACTGCTACACAAGTATGAACTGTCACTGCTGAGTACCTTCAACTCACTATTTTTATCACATATTATGAGCAAATTTATCTCTCAAGTTAAAAAGAAATACTGCATGCAAAGCAACACTCACAAAGCTCTTTGGCTGCTGGCTTTGGTGGCAACCACAGCAGACATACTGGTATAATAAAGAATGAGGCATTTTGAGGCGTGTGCTCCAACCCCCATAGCAGATGCTCCTATAGGGCCAAGGCGGAAGAAGGTCCAACGTCAAGCAGAAGTGTACACCAAGGGCTGTGCCCAAGTAAATTGCCACGGTACAACTACAGTGATAACACCTCACTGCTTACACCAAAGAGCTCTGATATTCCCTCTGGGTAACCTATCTCACTAAGAAATCTCTAGCACCAAGTCTTCCTCTGTGAGGCTCCTGCTGATCTCCTACACCACCCACCACAGTACATGTCTCCAGCTGCAAGGTTTGCCATAGCCTGGTTCTAAATAAAGCAGCGAATGTAATACCTCAGAAATCACCAAAAATACACAATTAAATCATCACAGCATTTTATTAAATCACATCTTAAGATTATTATTGTGCTGTTCATTGCACAGCAATTAAAAGCAAGTGCCACGGAAGCCACTGCTTATGCTTGTGCCTACATAGACCAATCTATGCAAAAGCCTGCGACTCATGAAGGTACAGTGATAGGAAAAAAAGAAAACAGACCAGAACCAAGAACCAAACTCCCACATATTTGCAATTTTCAGCTACTTGTGCCAATAATAGCTCAATTGTTTCCTTATAGAAAACTGCAGGGAGAGTTAATTACCAAAGGAGAACTTAACGCTTCTAAGACTGAGGAAAAAAAAACCGCCTTCCTTTATTTCCTGGGCTTTAGCACAAAGGTTTTACTTAGAGATCTCAAATTAAACCTCTGGTGTCACTGGAGATTTTAAAGCTATCACTCTTCTTTTTATTTTTTTCCCAGATCGCCCACCACCACCACAACACACCAGCTCCCAAGAAAAGAAAGCAGTTAACTTCTAAATCGTGAATGTAACTTTTTCTTACAGTAAGAGGGTGCCATTAAAATCCAGGAAGAAGCCTTGACTCTCCAGTGCCTGTACTGAAATCAAAGTGCCATTCACAGACAACTGGTCTTCCTATACCTTGGTCTCCATTCCTGGAGCTCCTCAGGCACTCACTAGCAGAATGCATAAGCCATCTTGCATTCAAGTTATTTATCTGAGTACTTCAGATGGTGGAACTAAGATGTGGCAACCATAACTTCAGTTTCACATTCAGAGTGTCACGGCCAAAGCTGCAAGACACTCAGTACAGTCAGCTGGTACAGTACTGTTAGTCTGTAATAACGACAGTAAGACCAGGATCACATTAACCTTCAGACAACTCTAAAATAAATTATATAAAGAAAAAAAAACCCAAAAAACACACAAAGGAGTTTTTCCCCTTTGGTTCTAGATTTAAAACCATTAAGCCACAAAATCTATAGAGGTGGGAAAATAACTTGCTATTACACACTTGGAAAGTCAAGAATTTAGATGGGGTTCTGAGGCTGAGCTGTATTTAATTTCCACCCACATGTCACTAGCTCTGGTGTTGTATGTCAATACTGACAAAAAGAAGGCAGCAGATTTCTACTTTCTTTCTATTGAAAAAGAAAGAAATTTTTCCCATGTTCTTGAGCACCCCATCTATGGAAATGCACAAGTAAACAGTAAAATAATTATAACTAACAGTAGTAGTCTTAAAATGACTCATTTATTTTGATGAATAAAACATGATGGAGAGCTGTCATAAAAAAAACACAGAGATCTAATCTCCTCAGACACACAAGTGCATTTCCTGTTCATGTCAGGAAGAATAAACAGCCCTGTGCAAAACCCAATGAATTGACTGCAGCTTAAGTGTCTCTTGCAAGAAAAAAATTACTTATGATTCCATGTTTCACATACAAAATGAAGGAAAGGCGGAGAAGAATGAGCAATGGCGGAAAATACGAGGAACAGTCACAAAACTGAATTCTAATTCAGAATTACACTCCATTGTTTTCATGTAAGTTTTCATGGATAAATGAAAAAAATTAATATTCCTGATCCCACAGGAAAACTGCATAGAGCAGGGTCTTTCTGCTGAAAAAAACTGATTCTGGAAAAGATCTCCATCTGCTTTCAGCAAAGAGGAAATTCAATGGACATAAGGGGTTGCTTATATCCTAAATTTTGTGGTACTTGATCCATTCTCAGCCTGTTATTTGTTTTCTCAAGAGTTCAGAGAAAAGAAAATTTCACACACAAAACTACAGAAGGGGCAACAACTGGTTTTCTGCAGAACACATATTACTAATTCCATGCACTTGGACAGCAGCTAAATCACCCCATTTTGGACATACAAACAGGTGTTTCGCCTACACAGTACCCCAACAATCCTGCCACAGTGTTCAGCTTTGCTAGACCTCACGTGAAACCAAGTCATCAGCTCTGGGCACTACACGTTAACACAGCGCCTATAAAAACAGTCTGGAGTTACTCAACAAGGAATGGCAGAGGTCTAGAAAGCTTCCTCTGTGCCCTGTTTAATGTCCAGGTGAAGCTTTGTTATTTTGTTACACACACACACACACACACAGAGTCGCGTGCACACACGCACACACAGAGACACACACACGTGTGTGTGTGTGTATATATATATATATATATATGAAAAGCCAATATATGCAGCTGATTCCAGGCAAGAGAAGGCACAGACTGGACAATCTCTCCAGGTCAATCCAAACCATATTTCCTAAGAACGTTATCAGTAAAGTCCCCTTCTGCAATCCCAAGTGAATTGGTTTTGACCTAAGGCCTTTAAATCTCAGCAAAACCCATTTTCTATTACTGCTATAAATTCAATGTCTGTTGCACTATACCTGCCCAAGGATCTCAGCAATACAGCTGTACACCAAGCAGTTGCTAAAGCCCAACTTCCTGAAATGAGGAATTGCCACACGGCGTAGGAGACAAAATACAGAACTGCAAAGACAAATAGTGATGGCTCCAGTAACATCTTAGAGCCATGCAAGGAGCGAGATGATTGCTGACATCTGAACATCTTTTGACAAGCAGTTCCATGCAAGAAAACTGAAGAAGGAATTATTTTAATATATTCTAGGGAAAAAAAACCCAACCAAACTATTTCTTAAATTCACAGTTAGCAAAGTCCCTCTTTATTTGTGAAGGTTTTCTCCTAGCACAGCAAAACCAGTCTCGTGGTCTTAAAAGTGTGCTCATGTTCAGAAAA
The DNA here is from genome assembly GCF_017639655.2 of Falco naumanni. Taxonomy (NCBI): domain Eukaryota; kingdom Metazoa; phylum Chordata; class Aves; order Falconiformes; family Falconidae; genus Falco; species Falco naumanni. The sequence continues at coordinate 51,077,477 of NC_054057.1, read as the reverse complement.
GCAGCTATGAGAAAACCACCCTTTCTTAATAGACATGCTCTGCATGTGACATCCATATTAGCTCTGGTTGCTTTAGAGAATAAAATTACTTTTCTACTCATTTGCAGCTCTTTGCAATGCAAAATCAAGCACAAACTGAAAGCAGGAACTAGACTGTTTCTGGCTCATACATCATTAGACCTGTTAAACTCCAGCTGCAGAGCTGCTATTCCTGGTTGGAATGTGTTGAGCCATGAAAAACATGGCCCAGCATTCAGTTTATAGGGTTGGCACTTTGGTGTCTGGAGACAGAGAAAAATGTTCATAGATGATGCATATTTCAGCTAGAAGTCATTAAACAGTCTTGAATAAGGAATGCCATTTCCAATGAACCAGTATTCAGAATTTTATCACATATTAAGCATTTCTTTAACCTACAAAATTTCCCCAAAAGTGTTTTTGGTTTGTTTGCCTTTTTTTTTTTTTTTTTTACAATCTTATGTTCAATTTATAGAAAAGGGCAACCAAGAAAGCACGCTGGCTGAAATGCTCTGTTTTGACAATAAACCAATAGGTGTTAAAATAGAAACTGAACGCACAGGTCTCTAGACACTGTTCTATGAATCTTAAAGGGATCTATTATATGAAAGAAATACTTTAACAGATAATTAAACTTCTTACTCTGAACTAGTAAAAAGAGCCTCAGTAAAAAAATCAGATGTGGACTGATGTCTGCAGGGATGTTTTCAAATACATAGTTTCTGTAGAAAATTTACGTACTTACTACACTTACACAGGCTCATGACTTCCTTAAGGAAATTGAAATATTAAATCGTTTCCCCAACCGGTTCTAGTTTCCATTATTTTTGACTGCTCCAAGAGAATAAACAGGTGACTTTGCTCATTGCTCCAGCCACGTGACACCATTAGACTGACCAAAATTAATAAATAACGAATGATTAAACGAGGAAGAAAGAACACAGGAACTGGCTTTAATTGGGATCACTATGTTCTGCAGAACTGAAGGAAGGCTATAATGTAAGAAATGGGTTGAGAGGAAAGTACAAAGGAGTCAGGATCTGGCAGGCAAATGTGATGCACATGTGGTGAGGCAGCCTGTCATCCATCTTCCTAAACGGAGATCTCTTTGTTGTTCTGCTGGGGCGGTTTGTAGATGTCCAGCTTGTAGAGTGCACACGACGAAACTGGTGCGCATGTAACAAAAACAGTTATGTTCATAAAATTTAAAGTGATGCAGGGACGAGCCCTGAAAACAGGGAT